>NC_058375.1:177505439-178105439 GCF_018350175.1 Felis catus | reverse complement strand
CGTGTTGGACAAACCCTTCAGGTGGCACTGAGGTACACTCAAGTTTTAAAGTTTGAGAACCACCTCCACACTGAACCTTTCCAGCCACGTTGCTCTGAATCCCCTTCGCGTGTCTAAAGCTACGGCCAAGCTAGACCACCCCTCCCCCTGACGTGGACTCCAAACTTGGCTTTTCTCACAGTTTGCTTTTTGAAACCTCCTACTGCCCATTCTTTATTCATCTAAATCCTTCAAGTCTGGCTCAGAAACCATCTTCTCCATGGCGTCTTCCTTCATCCCTTATGTCCCTGCTAATGGTCTACATGGGGGCCTGTGCTGAGCAGGCTCTCAATGAATTGTTCTTGATTAAGTCAGTGACTCACCATCTGACTTTGCATGAGTGAGACTGACCTGGACAGACATGACAGCAGAAGCAGTAATTTAGGAAGAAGGATACACAACAGTTCTAACCAGAAGAGGATTGTTACAAATCAAATTTACATATAACTGAAGTTATAGTGTTTTTCATAGTCAAAGCACCTCACCTGAAATAAGAAATCAACACTGAAAGCTGCAGACACATAGGCATCCTTGGGTTAGTAGCAAAGACCAGTTCAGAGAGGCAAAGAGAAAAACTAAATCCACCTACTGTCTTACAGATGCTTAAGGCCACTTACAAAGAGGAGGAGAATACAGTTGGACTATAGGGTGAGAATAAAGTAGGCCTCTGCGCCAAAAGTGCCGAATCAGTCATTGAATTCCAGTGCAGATCAGCACAGATGGGTGGGAAAATGTCTAAGCTGTAGAACAAAGGCTTTACATTGAAAGGGGCTTCAGAAGCTCCCTTGGTGTAACATCCACACGTGCATCCATCCATTCATCCATCCACCGAACTTGAACCAAAGGACAGAAGAAGTAAGCAAATCAGACTTGAGTCTTAGAAAGATTTCATTGTCTTCAGATGGACGGTATACGAAAAGGAAGGCAGGAAAGCCAATCTGGCCTCTCCAAACCGGCTTCTCCCACTGTGTTCTCCAAATTAGTGAATGGCAATCCTACTTTTCCAGTTGCTTGAGTGAAACATGTTGGGAGCCATCCTTGACTCTTCTCTTTCTGTCATGCCACATCTTAAGCCAACAGCATCAAAATGTACCCAGGTGTAACCGCTTCTCACTCTACTGCTACCACCTGGTTCAAACACCATCAATTCTAGGTTAGCACACAACTCCTTGCAGCTTCCTGGTGCCATGAACGGAACGTCTGTATCATCTCCCAGCCCCAAATCCATAAGTTGAGGCCCTACTCCCCAGGGTGATGGTATTTAAAGGTGGGATGGCCCTCACCAAGAATGCAACCATGCTGGTCCCCTGATCTCAGACTCCCAGCCTCCAGAACTTTGAGGAATAAATGGTTCTTTTTGTTTGTTTAAGCCACCTAGACTATGATATTCTGTTATAGTAGCCCAACTAAGACACCTTGCTTTTACCCATTCTCCCGCTGCACTCTGCTCTCCACATTGCAGCCAGAATGACCCTTTGAAATACAAGGCAGATCATGCCAGCGGTATCATTTCCCAGCTCACTCAGACGCAACTTCCCTGCCCCAGCACAGTGGGTCTCCCTTACTCTGTTCTCGTTTTTCTCCTTGTCTGCTGCTAGCTTGCCGTATAAATTCATTTATTTACGAGGCCTACTGGCTATGGCCACTCCTCCTACCAAAATTTTAACCTCTGCGAGGGCAGGGATCCTTATCTGTTTAGTTTACTGCTGTGCTCCCAGTGCTTAGAATGATGTCTGCAATACAGTATGGACAGTTAAGATAACAACCTGCAAAATGAAATTTTTGCATCCACTTATGTAAAAATATCACAGACTTTTTAAAAACTCACTTTCTGGCCACGATGTTTCACCCACCTGAGCCACGTTCAGTGTAGTTGAAACCTTCTCCTGCTTGGCCTCAACCGTTCGGAAACTGAAAGCTCGTTCTAGAACCGATTGATCAATGCCGGTCAACTCACAAATTTCTTTTAACTCTGTTGGGGGGACGGACACAAAAAGTGACTACACATGTGCTGCTAAAAATCCTTGTCAAGGCTTAGGATGTTCGTCCTAAAGCACATTCAAATCAAATAGTATAAAATGTAGAACTCAGAAGACTTAAAACTCAGCTCGAATTATGCTTCTGTTCAGTTTCTCTGGAAAGCATTTTCCAGTGAAGTTTTCCAGTGAACAGAAGTTTTCTTTCTAGATTAAGAAGTGGGCAGATGCTCAAAAGCAAGTTTGCTATATAAGGTTGACTCTCCGCTGACTTACCATTTTTATCTTTGATTTTGCTTTCATCTAAACCGTTCACTCGAGATTCGGGCTTGAACTCGATGTTCCCCAGTTTCAACACGGCTGCCACCACCTCCAGGACAGACTCAGCTTCGTGATCCATAAAACCCACAATCTGCATGGCATTCTGGGAGTGGGGGGAGAAAAGCAGCTGTTTTCTTTCTGTCACTCTTTATATTATTTTTTTAATGAATCATGCAACAGATTTGTTTCTAAACACACAACAACAAAAAAGACAAAGCGCCCCAGAATAAGCCCTCCAAGAGGAAACCTAAGAACAGACCTGACAGCACCAGTTGGGGCTGTAGCTTGTTTAATGGTTTCAAGCTGTGATTCAAGGGTCCCTGGGGCACTCTGCATGCTGGGGCAAAGAGGTGGAGGGGAGCAAAGAGGAATTTGGAAGAAGAGGAGGCTAAGCGCCAAGCCTTGGGTTCCAACCCCCCGCTTCATCCGCAGCAGCTCGGTGTGTATGTGTGTGTCTGTGTGTGTCTGTGTGCACGTGTGCACAGTGCGGGTATGCGTGTGAGTACGTGTTATTTTTTTACACCGGGTTCTGCTGCTAGAAATAAAACCGAACAAAAAGCTTTTATGACTCCTATATAAAAACCTCCTCGTTTATTTTACGAGAAAAACTGGTCTGCAAAGGTGAAGTGCCCGACCCAAGTCATTACAGGTAACAGGGAACATTCCTTCAGTCATAAGCTTTTATTAAGTGCCAATGATTTGCCAGGCAAGGCAGTTATAGAACTGGACTTGAACTCAACTCTTAATTCATGTCCAGGAAGCGAGAGGCTTGCTGTATGAGGATGCTTACAGAGTTTTTAACAAATGACATACTCAGGGAAATACTCTTTTTGAGAATAAATGCCAACAGCTTTTTTGTTTTGTTTTATTTGTTTGTTTGTTTGTTTGTTTGTTTGTGATGAGACTACCTAGCCTAGCAATGGGAGTAATATAATTTTTTTGTCATGGAAAATTTCAAACATACACAACAGTAGAGAGAGCAGGAAAAGAACGCCAGGTTATTTTCACTCAGCCTTGAAGATCAACTGATGCCAGTCTTATTTCTGCTAATCTGACCTACTTCCTGCCTCCCTACCACCACAGCTAAAGTAAAGTACAGTTACCATATCATGTCATAAAGGAGTAATTTTTGAAGCGCACATAAACATAGCAGATAGGATATTGTTTAAAACAATTTATGTTCAGGAGCGCCTGGGTGGCTCATTTGGTTGAGCATCCGACTCTTGATTTTAGCTCAAGTCATGAGCGCAGGGTTCGTGGGATCGAGCCCCACGCTGGGTTCCATGGCATTCTCTCACCCTCTCTCTCTGCCCCTCCCCCACTCACACTCTCTCTCAAAATAGATGAATAAACGTTAAAAAAATAAAAATAAAATAATTTATTTTCTAATGAACGTGAAATGCTACTCATTCTGGCTTACATGTGATTTTTGGAAGTTTTCTCTCAAAAACAGTATTGATTTAATGCTTTCCTGGGACAGTTCTTACAGTTGGAAATGAACTACTAAGCTATGGCTACAAAAATATTCGGAATTTAAAGATGGCATTAAAAGAGTTAGGATAATATAACGAGAAAGCTCCTGTTGATAAATAGCAAAATCACATGCTCCAGTAAAGCATGGGCCTTTACAATATTGTAGGATTTTAGTAAGAATACAATAAATTGTATAATTCTAAAACCTTAGGGGGCATGAGTTATGGTTTTAAGAAAACTCAGAATTGTTACCAGTTCCAAATGAGCAAAAGAGTGTCACCCATTTTAAAGAGTAATGAAAGGAGGGCGCCTGGGTGGCTCAGTAGGTTAAGCTTCCGACTTTGGCTCAGGTCATGATCTCATGGTTTGTGAGTTTGAGCCTCACGTCGGTCTCTGTGCTGACAGCTCGGAGCCTGCAGCCTGCTTCGAATTCTGTGTCTCCCTCTCTCTCTGCCCCTCCCCTGCTCATACTCCGTCTCTCTCTGTCTCTCAGAAATAAATAAATGTTAAAAAAAAAAAAAAAAGAAAAAGAAAAAAGAAAAGGAATGCTGCTTACCTTGATTATGTTCAGTCACAGAATAAGGTGAAGGCAGCACCTCGTTAAACAGTAATGAAAGGACTGTATCTTACTTACCCTAACAGTTCTGAAATTTGCTGCATCATCCACTCCATTAACTTTGGCAGAGTCCAAACTCAGGTAGTTATATCTGCTGAAATCTCGCTCGAGTGTAAGCTTATCTATTGAATCACACATACGTGTTGGTAAGTTACTCAGTAAGTCTAACCGTCTTTAATATCTCATTCCTTAAAACCTCCAGATGAAAGTGACTTTCATATATTAGATACTGAATCAACAGAACAAAAATTGATACCCAAATACCAACAGCATTTTTCTAAAATCTACCTTTGCCACTGTTGTACATATTTCAAACTACTTTTTTACATTTATTTGTAGTGAGCCCCCTTCTGTATTTTTATAATACAAAACATCTTCAATATACTATTTCATTGTAACATGATGTCTGCCTAGTGATTCCCGTGCCATTGAACATTAGGGCAGCGATAAAGGTCTTCATGTAAAATGTTCTTTGGATTCTTTTGAATTACTCATTGGGATATATTCTAAAAAATGGTGCGCCTGGCTCTGATCATTTTACGACTTATTTTGGATTGCTAATTAGTCCCCAGGAAGAAGTCCTCACTTTGAAGTGACATCCACAAGCTCTAAGCCGACCAGGGCCTGACAATTCTGCCAGCTTTGTCCTTTTTAACCACTTTTGCTAACACATGTAAATAGTGAACACTTCAGTGCTGTTTTAGCTTACACTTGTTGATTATTAGTGAGAATGATTCTTCCCCAAATGTCATTTACTTTCCATACTTACAATTTGAACTATTTGCTCAAAACTTTTATCACTTAGCTATTAATTATTGGATACTATTCTGATGGACTTATATTAGTTCTCTAAAATAGCCAGAGGTCAGATTTTTAACTCTTTTATCAATTACAAATGTTTTCCCACTATTTTTAAGTTTTCACTGAGCAATTTTTTTTTTTTAAATAACTGTTCTCATCTCCTAGCTCCTGCTAATTTCTTCTTCCTCAGTGAAACAATTATATTCTTCCATTTTATTGTTTAAATTTATGATTGGGGTTCCTGTGTGGCTCAGTCAGTGAACTGTCCAACTTCTGCTCAGGTCATGATCTTGTGATTTAGGCGTTCGAGCCTGGCATCAGGCTCTGCGCTGACAGCTCGGAGCCTGGAGCCTGCTTCGGATTCTGTGTCTCACCCTCTCTCTGCCCCTCTCCTGTTTGTGCTGTCTCTCTCTCTCTCTCTCCAAAATAAATAAAACATCACGGGGCGCCTGGGTGGCTCAGTCGGTTAAGCATCCGACTTCAGCTCAGGTCACGATCTCGCAGTCCGTGGGTTCGAGCCCCGTGTCGGGCTCTGGGCTGATGGCTCGGAGCCTGGAGCCTGCTTCTGATTCTGTGTCTCCCTCTCTATCTGCCCCTCCCCCATTCATGCTCTGTCTCTCTCTGTCTCAAAAATAAATAAAGGTTAAAAAAAAAATTTTTTTAAATAAAAAAAATAAAAAAAAAACAAAACAAAAATCAAAACAAAATTATGATCCACCTCCTCCAATATTCAGTTAGCTCTTTGAGTAAACCATCTGAGACCTATGCACAGCATCTGGTGAGACACAGGGACATACAGCAAGCAAATTCTGGGGTAGGATGACAGAAGCAAACATACCATGTTCTTCACTTCAACCACAGTCATAGAAAATTTTGAAGAAAATTAAGAAGAATGCTTTGGAAAATGCTTTGACACTAACAATTAAATTAAAACACAGAAAAAGGGACTTACTGAGGAGCTCTTCAGAGGCACCAGAGAGCAGCTGATAGAACACATGGAAGTTTCTTTCACCTCTCGGTTGCTTAACAACTCGAGACTTCTCTAAAAGATCTAAAGAGAAAAGAGTCAAATCATAGTATATTATTAATTTGCTTTCAAATCTACCATGGTTCTTCTTCCCCCCCCCCCCACTTTCTTTTTCATTTTCTGTGTTTAATGAAATAATAACAGAAACTACATTTTCAGTTCTTTCAGGAAGAAGCCTCACTATAACTAAAATTACCAAATTAAACAAACCAGGTTCTTTTCAAACAATAGTAAATATGCAAAATAAGTTCAACAATACATTCAACAAGCTGATTAAAGACAAAACATTTTCCATATTAATATTCTTTTGGTGTTATATGTGATACTTCTTTGATTCCAGATACTTTTATCCAGTGATGAGATATCTTATCAAGTTTTCAAACTTTCATGCAAAAATGAAGGAAGGAAGGAAGGAAGGAAGGAAGGAAGGAAGGAAGGAAGGAAGGAAGGAGGAAGGAAGGAGGGAGAGACGGAAAAAAAGCCAACCAACCACAAAAAAGAGACATTGTGGCAGTACACAAGAGGTGGCAAAGGAAGTACAATGGCAGATGGCAGAGGGGATTCCTGTCTGAAGTCTTGCTTACCACCGACCAGTGATATAACAGGGGCTCTGGATTCTGTAGGCAAAAGCCAAATTGAGTTACAAAATTCTGAATCAGTGATCCCATTATTAATTTAGAGAACACACACATTTGATTTCCAGTCAGGCTGAAATCTAAACATTATCAACAAACGAGTGAGAGAGAAAAGACGCGCAAGTTCTCTGGGCATGGTCACTGAACTTCTCAATTTGTATTTCTGGAATGCATATGAGCATGGAAAGAGGCGCCTAGGTAGAAGGAAAGAGTGCGGATCTGGTAAATGAGAAGTCCCAGGGTGTTCCCCAGACACAAGGTCATTTATAAGAATGAAGAGATGGGTTACAAGGACACATAAAATTAAATTGACCAAAACAAGAACAAAAATATGTAAATTCAAAAATTATAGTAACGGGATGTTCCTGAGTTTTCCTTTTCATCTCCAGCGCCCATCTGACTTGGATGACTGCCAACACCCTCCCTCAAATCATACATGGAGGATAATGAAGACTTTATATTAAGCAAAACGAAAGAAAATTGAAAATTGAAAAGCACCAGTGAGACAAAATTTAGAAAAGAAGGGGTTGTGTACTACTCATCATCTCTAAGGACTGACTGTTTCAGTTAAGAAGTAAATACTGCCGCACAAAGCAGAAGACAGAACAAGCAGATAAGATAAAAATGCAGTTTGCTTGTACGGATCATGTGACCAAGCTCCTGTGGGGTTCTAAGAATACAGGCACAGTTTCAGAAGAAACCAAAGAATCTACAGAGCATGAGCAGATTCTTCATGGAGAAGCTAATCTTCATAGGAAACTCCTCGAGCCTCGAAGAAAGTAACTCAACTGCGTGAAAAATATAAACAAATGCTATGGTTCACTTCATCTGTTCACACACATTTCCTTCAAATCAGCTCACTTACTGCTCACCCACTACGCGCCAGGACTGGGAATGCACCCAGCACCGACTGCAAATATGAAGACGTTCGAGAGCCACACCTGCTCCCGATTTCTCCCAGCACCCAAGCCAACAGCAGCAACTCTTTCCAAGGTGGGATGGCGAGGCCCTTAAGACAGAGCAGGAGGTGGGGGTGGGGAAGGCAGAATGACCATGTGGGTCAAAGCCCACAACCCCCAGGCTCTTCCCATAGCGTTAAGAATACTGCCATATACCTTGAGAGTACTGGCAGCCTGCTTCCCTCTCATTTCATAGGCGCACCTTACTAAGGATGACAGCTGTTTGATGTCACTTATCTGGTCACATTCTAACAAGCAAATTGTGGTACTTCAAGACATGAAATAATACCCTCAAAGCAAGACAGGGCCACACTGTACAACAGCAATGCATTGCCAGCCTAATGCTTGGCGCTCTTTGCACAAATGCAGACAGGAAATGAAGAGTATAAAACAGTGACGGCTAGAAGATTTAGCAGAGAACAGCCACCAAGTTCAAGAGCAATGTGCACAGCGTGGAAAGGAATGTTGGTCGATGTACTTCTTGAACCACATGTGCTGATACGATCAGTGATTACTATCATTTTCAAATACAAAACATACTACAATGTGTGTTTAAAAGGAAAGGTACAAAGGGGAATAGGAAGGGAACTCTCACTGACCTGCTCTGCATTCGTGCTTCTCATTCATAATCCTATTCAACCCCAAACACCTCCCCTGAGTTGGCTTTATAATCCTTATTTTATATAGAAGAAAATGAGGCTCACAGCACACTGTTACTAAGTGACACAGCCAGAATTGAAAGCTTCAGGTGACTAAGATATCACATTTCTGCTGTTTGTAATTTTCCAGAAAAAAGAATGCAAAATCCATAAACACTAGGAAAGGCCATACTTTACATAAAATACATGACTTCACCTAAGCAACTCAGTCACAAAATAAAAAACCTTTTATTACAAAGCAGTTGAAGATTTTATCACCGAAAATGCTTAGTCTATTACTCCAGAGCTTCCTATTTCTTTATGACTTTTCTCCTAAGTTACAAGCTTCTCGGCAGAAAAGTAATCAGGGAAAAGGTTTGCCCCAAATAATTTGCTGATGCTAAAACCATTCCCTATTCTAGTTTTTAAAAAAAAATTTTTTTTAATGTTTATTTATTTTTGAGACAGAGAGAGACAGAGCATGAATGGGGGAGGGTCAGAGAGAGAGGGAGACACAGAATCCGAAACAGGCTCCAGGCTCTGAGCTGTCAGCACAGAGCCGATGCGGGGCTCGAACTCAAGGACAGTGAGATCATGACCTGAGCCGAAGTCGGACGCTTAACCGACTGGGCCACCCAGGCGCCCCCCATTCTACCTTTTTAAAGGCGCATGCACCAACATAATCTAAGAGTATGAAGCCATATCAAATAATTACTCAAAGCACAGAACATAAATTAAATTTACTATAAAGACTTGCTACCCGACCAAATTAATTTACTGAATGTTCCCCTGAATTAAGTCAAAGCAAACACCGGCTCAGCCTTCCTTTTGGCCTCGCATGCTCCTGCCACCACTGATTGAGCCTCTGCTCAGAAGATTTAGTAAAGAACAGTACAGGATATGCCAATATCTAGTGGAGATACCTAGTGGAGAAGACAGTAGGAGTCTCCATGTATTCCAATGCAGATGCATTTCTTTCTCCAAATACAAACTTAAGTTCCCATTAAATCTGATACAAACTTACACTTTAAGGGAAGAAATAAATCTATCAAGCCATTCTAAAGGAGAAAACCAACAGACAGGGACACAGGCTCTGGAAGCAGAACTTCCCCACCTACCCCAGCATGGTATTGCCACCTGACTATTACCAGAATGAGCCTGTCATTCAGGGGCTTTCCAAGTCCTGACTAATTACCAGCTAGTCTACGGCAGGGACATGTGCCTGTGCACAGCACAGGCCAGCCTCCCCTCAGTATAAGACATGAAAGAAGCAAAATGTCCGTGTTTTTTGCACCTGCTGGAGAAGGAAGTCTTTTAATTGGCAAAGGAATAGCAGGATAAGTAGTGGTTTGGAAGAAAAAAGAACATCACATTACTTTAGAACATAACAGATGAAGGATGAGATGGCAAGATTAAATGTATTTTATGTATAGTCTACCTTCCTGAAAAAAAAGAAATGGTCCAAGTCCAAGGCTTAAGGAATCATCAGCTTTTTTGCTAGGAAGGCTAGAATGACAATGAAAGCCCATGATGCACAACACCGACCCACCCCGAGATCCTGTGCTCCTCTCCAATTGCTCAGAGATAAATATTATGGATCTAGTGTCTGAGTGGCATTCAGGTTTTTCGAATCCATTTATGCCCCTTCACTGATGCATTTAGCAATACCGATGGGCATGTGCTCTAAGTAACCAGTGAGTTACGGAGCATGACTGATGGTAGTTTCAGCGGAAAACTCTATGAGCTTAAGTGTGCTCATGGATTAGAGTATACATTCTAAAGTCAACCTTGTACTTTTCCTGGAAATAGACAACAAAGCCTTCAAGGATGACAATCAGGAAGTTTCACTAGTAACAAATTTTAAAGTCAAAAAGGTGGGACAAAGGTCTTCTCACAAATTGCACCGTGCATGCGTGTTGCAGGGAGAGCAAATGAGAACGCTCGCCATGGGGCTCTCTCTCAGCCTGGGGATCACAGGAATCTCCATCCACCCGCAGGCCACAGGTCTTGACACACGTGAACCACGTGGCACGCCACAACATTACAATTTTACCCTGACCCCCACCTCCACTGCGGCATTGTAATTTTTACGAAATCAGCTTAAAGTTTTCTCAAAAATCAGTGTCCTGGAATTATTAAGTCAACACTATAGGTAGCTGGACCCAGTGTATGAGAAGCTATGAAAGGGTTTCTGTGTCTGCATGTGCAAACTGGGCTTTAAAACACCAGGCAAACTTGGCTTATTATCTATCTAATCAACTACTGTTTTTTATTATAGCATCTGTTTACATACATACAGCACATGTGTATTTTCACAACTGATTTTTTCTAATATAAGTTTAATGGTTATTGATTAAAAATTTACTCGCATAGGTATATACCTGAATCTAAAACTCCATACCCAACTCTGAAATAAAATTAATGAGATACACCCATGATATCTTATTATACTATCCTAATTAATTTAGATATATTTGAACAAACACCTGGCTTCTTCTATATTTGTATATAATCTTGTTTCATGGTAAATATACAGTCTTTCTTCAGAGTAAACATATTTTTTTAAAATTTTTTAAGGTTTCATTTATTTATTTTGAGAGAGAATAGGGGAGGGGCAGAGAAAGAGAGAAAGAGAGAGAATCCCAGGTAGGCTCTACACTGTCAGCACAGAGCCCAACGCAGGCCTCAATCTCATGAACCGTGAGAGAATGACCTGAGCTGAAATCAAGAGTCGGGCGCTCAACCGACTGAGCCACCGAAATGCTCCGGTAAAAATATTTTTGTAAAAGAAAAACCGCCACAGTAAAACCGAGAAAAAGAAAAGCATGGATTTTCATACAAAGCCATCCATTACAGGGTAAAAGAATTGCTCTTGGAAATTTGTCTTATTGCTACGGATACTTCACAACCAATGATTGATTATTTCTGTCTTCTTTGGAAGCCCTGAATATTGAAGCACTAAAAAATGCCCAGCCTTGTATTATAAACCAGACAATGTGTGTCTTAGTTTCTGGCGAATTTCGATCCTAAAGAAGACAGGTTAAAAAGACACTGTTTATTGATGAATATTCACTCGCTGTTGAGAACAGACTCATGTACAGGTAATCTCCACCTCCGCCTCAAAATTTACATATTCTCAGAAAACAAAGCAGAGCAGAGTTTCCTTTAGGAAGTATTCCAACAGGCAGCTTTGCTCCTAGTCAGCACCTTGTCATCAATAATAGCAAAGGTATGATCTAAAAGGAAAAAGAAAGTTATAAATCCCAAACCATCCAAAAGAGTAAAACTATATTCCATTTCCTACAAATGGCATGGATCTGGACATATATAAACACGTCATGAGGTAGACAGCACATAAAAGTGTAAGCCAACTGTATCATAAATTCAAAAAAATATAAAGAACAGGAGTTCAGAGACTGGCTCCGTCCCCCCTCTCCCTCCCCTGTGAGTGGGGTCCTTGTTCCTTCCTGCTCTAAGGATGCCTTGTGGAAGGATCTCCTTAGACTAACTCCCTAGCCTCTCTCAGCCTCTTCCTCACTCTTCACCCAGGCAGGAGGAGGGACTTCTCTGAGCAGTGAGGTGTGGAGAGGGATGCGAGCATGCACACACACTTCAGCCTTCTGGTCCCCCACACTGTGTTCCCATTCAGCCTACTCTGGTAAGTAAGTAAGCTCTACTTACCAGCGCTCAAAGATAAATGGGGCAATGCGCACAAGGAGAGGCCAGGGGTTGCTTAACGCTGTGATGCCTAAGTCTTACCAGGCTGCCAGAGGACTACTAGCACACCTGCTTGGGTGAGAAACCAAAAGCCACTTTCTTCAACCTTGCCTCTAACAGTAAGAAAGCTGCATCCTCTCCAAAGTGAGTCCTGTGCCTATTTCTCAGGATTCCAAACTGGGTGGGGGAAAGCAGATTGTCTATTAGACCACTACATCAGTTAGTTTTTGCTACATAACAAATTTTCCCCAAACTTAGCAGCTTGAAGTAATAATACCATTTATCAGTTCATGAGTCTGAGCATCACCTTCGCAGTTCTGGTCTGAGCCAGCTTGCCTGATCCCTCCTGGGCTTGTTCATAGGCTGGTGGTCTGCGGGCAGCTGGCTGATCTAAGGTGCCCTCACTCATATGTCTGGTGGTACATTCCACGTGGTCTCTCACCATCCGGCAAAGTAGCCCAGGTTCACCCACATGGTGGTAATGAGAGGGTTCCCAAGAGGAGCATGGGAGGACACACTCCAGTACACAACCAACTTTCAAGTCTCTGGTTGTGCCACGTCTACTATTGTTCCATTGACCAAAACAATACTCATGGCCAAACCCTGAGTCACCGAGAGAGGGGACTGCTCAAGGGTGTAGACACAAGGTGAGACATTATTGTAACCATTCCTGAAAAAAATCTATCAGATTGGAGCTTATTAAAACAAAACGGTGACAAATTATTTGACATTCTTCCAATTGAGAAGTGGGACCTACGTGCCTCACCTCTGACTCTGGGCAAGCTTGTGCCTACTTTGACCTAATAAAGTACAGTGGAAGTAACACTGTATGATCTCTCAGACTACTGCAGGATGTTTCCTCTTGGGACACTCTCTCTCAGAACCTAGCCACCTGTGAGAGCCCACACCACACAAGGCCACATGTAGGTGGCTCCAGTCAACAGTCCCAGTTCAGCACATGCTTTAAATCATCCTAGCCCAGGAGCCTGACATGTGACATACGATCAAGCTTCTAGAAGACTCCAACATCCACTCATGCAAGTCACACCCAACCAGTTGTCTTCCCAGCTGAAGTCCCACATATCAGGGAGACAGGCCAACCCTAGTGTGCCCTACCTGAATTCTCGATCCCCAGAGTCCGATGGCCTATGACAGGGCCATTGTTTTACACCCTACTAAGTTTGGGGTGGATTGATAAGTGGGAAACAAATTAATTTCAATATTTGCCTTCCTTCATAATTCACAGGATAGTATTTCTTTCAAGCCAAAAAGAGAAGGCAGTGACAGATGAAGTTTGAATACCAATAATTTTGTTGCCTTTCTGGGATTTAGAAAAAGCCTTTAAAAATGAATAGCATAGAATATTCAGATATATAAAATAAGTCAGCCATAGGGATGTACTGCACAGCATATCAATTATAGTTAATTATCCTGTACCGCATATTTGCAAGTTGCTAGGAGAGCAGACCTTAAGAGTTCTCATCACCAGGAAAGAAAAGTATCTGTAACGATGTACGGTGGCCAGATGCTAACTAGACTTATTGTGGTGATCATTTAGCAATACTTATTTGAAATCACTATGCTGTACACTGAAACTCACATAATGCTGTACGTCAATTCTATCTCAATATAAAATTGTCTTAAATATTCCAGATAAAATTACCCAATAAAGCAGGAGCTTTATTTCTTGATAAATCTGTCTATGTCACAGCGATATTACTTGTTATTTCCTGTGTACTTGTGTTTATTAATTAATTCAAGAAATATATGGTAGGTGTCAGACGCTATTTTGGTTGGTGTCATTCAGCAATGAACCACACAAACTAAGTCTCTGTCCATATAGGACATATATTTGGCTAGGGGCTAGAGACAACAAGAAAGTAAGTATGTAATAACGAGAAAAAGTAAACATTTACTGAATGTTTACTAGGTGCCAGGCATTGTTAAAAGAGTTCAGATGTTAAAAAATTTACACCTTTTCACAACACTATGAGATCGGTACTCTTACTACCTCATTTCAAAGATGAAAAACTGGGAGACACAGAGAAATAAGTAACTTACTGTCTCGTTGTTTAGATATGAGACCACATGATAAGAGTTGCTCAAGTAGCCTCATAGATATGCCCCAAATAATGAAGCAGGGAAAGGTAGGGCCTGCCTATATTTAACCAATTCCATCTTCGGTTCTGGATTTACTGAGCACCTGCTGTGTGTCAGATATTACACGAGCTCTTCATACACTCTTGTGAACAGGAAAGCCATACCTCCTGTCCTTAAACTATAAGGACAAGTATATATGCACACCTGAAACATAAGGCTTTTTTACAGCATATCTATCAGTGCTATTCTTCTTTTAGGAGATAAAATCCCTCCAGACTTTTCTCACATTTTCTTCACAGTGAAAACTGCCATCAAGTGCCACAGCTATAAGGAAGTACCTAGACTATTAATTAAAGCAACAGGTTGCCAAAAGTTTCTAGTTCATAACACTAGGTCCAAAATCCTCAAACACAAATGTATAAATCGTATGACACCTACAAGCATTAACAAAGTAGCAGAAATACTACCTCATAAAATAAGATGTGCTAACTGTGCATCCACATTTTATCTTCCCTACTGAAGCATGGGTGCCATTTTCTATTTCCATAATGCCCCTTGACTAACAATAGTAACCTTAGAGATAACAGTTGTCAGGCGAGTTCAAGACTTACGTTTTCAAGCATCCCTCTTCTAGAAAGAGAGAGTAAGTTATGGGGCTTTCTCTTCCACTCGCAGGGAGCCCAACTAACTTGGCTGATCACGTGTCTTCTTCCACATATTAAGTACAACCAACGATGATCTACACCGTTAACTACACGGCCGCTGGAAGGTGAGGCAAAATAGACTTCCCACAAAATGACAAATCTTTTCCTCTTTTCTGGACTACAAGAAGCTAACTTTTGGCAGTTTAGAGAGAACAAGAATGAGTCTGCCCATTGCTTTACACCCCTGAAGCCCGGAGACAGCAACTCCCACTGACCACCTATGAGTCAGTGCTCTACGTACATAGGGTGAAATTTCCTGCTCTTAACACGCATGTAGTCCTTTCCTTTCTGTAGCAAAGGGTACTCTAAAATACAGGGTGTTCCCACTACCACAAATTTCCATCTAATTTCATTGTGGGAACAAATGGTAACGAACACCATAAAAAATCCATTCATGAGGATATATTAATCTTAACTGGAAACGAAATGAGTGTTTAATATTTATTCTCCATGGATACTGCAAGAATCAGGGGCAGGAAGACATTTCTGTTTGGAACATACTCTTCAAAATGTAAAACCTAAGTTACTTTCTAATACTTACAATAAAATAATCCTTAAATATTTTCCTAGAGTCCTCAAAAGCAATTTTGATTCAGTCATTCCACAATGTTTAGATGATTACCCTCATTTTAAAAATAGGGTATTGTTAAATTAATAACTAGAGTTCATCTGTCTTGTAAAAAGTGCTAAAGATATATAAATATCTTTCAGAATAAAAATTAAGCATTCCTTGAAATGGTGGTCTTCAAACCGGGTCAAATCCTTTTTCCTTCACAGCTATCATGAGCCACCAGACGTCGTGCGGAAAGCTTACAAGGGTGGTCATCAGTGCTTCTGGTTACATCATATATGGTTTGCGTGAATACTTTTTGTTTCCATATTTGACATAAAGCCATTTAACCTAAGCAGCCAGTTTCATTTCACATTAAAGATTCTCTTCAAACGTTTCTCTGACAAGTATATATTTTTAAAAATATGGCTTAATCCCAATGTATGGCACACAAAGTGGAAACTAAAATAGAAAATCAAACTATGTAAAAACTACAGAACAGTGGGAACGGGAAGAACCATAGAATTCCTCCACTTCAATCCCACTGTTTCAAAGAGAGGAAACTCTAGAGGAGGCTGGGTGGCTCAGTCAGTTAAGCGTCCGACTTCAGCTCAGGTCATGATCTCACGGTTTGTGAGTTCGAGCCCCACATCGGGCTCTGTGCTGACAGCTCAGAGCCTGGAGCCTGCTTCGGATTCTGTGTCTCCTCCCTCTCTCTGCCCCTTCACAGCTTGTGCTCTGTCTCTCAAAAATAAACATTTAAAAAACATATCCCTCTGCCACATTCAAAAAAAAAAAAACAAAAAAAAAAAAAAACAAAAAACAAAAGACAAAAAAAAACCACACATACACACACAAAGATAAGGAAACCCTAGCCCTAGGTTTCTCTCTGAAATGTGACTTAAAAACTTAAAAACAAAAAATCAGCTACACACTTTCCTCAAATCACTTAAAATGTTAATTTTCAAATGGCATTCCTCTGGTTCGAGTTCACCAGCAAAGATCTCAGGGGTCCCCAGAGGGGTTCTGGGGTTCTGGTTACTCAGCTTCTCTACCAGATCAGATCTTGTTTCCTCTATTTCCTATTTGGGGTTCGGCATACAATTTCATTTGAAGGAAGAATGCCACTGCTATAACAAATCTAAAGGGCATTGTTTTGGACACCTGAGTCAATTTATTACCTTTTTTTCTAGTGCAAACTTAGATTTTTTTCAATCCCAATAGGTGGTGAGGAGGCCAGCGGTGATGGGAGGTTCGGTGGTGCGGCCTCAAAAACATAGAAGGATTCAAGAGGATAACCAGGCTGTGGTTCCGGGAGGAAGTGCACAAACCCTAAGTTGTCACTTCCTATTTTCCAAATGAAGCAGCTACGAAATCAATACGAGCAGAAATATGAGGGCAGTGCTGTACATACTGCAGGTTCAAAGTCACTGGAGAAGGGGCCATATTTACAACAATCACGCCCACTTTAGAAAACTCTGGACCTGGGGCTGTTCATTTTTTCACCTTTGACAAGGACATTTCACTTCCATAATCACTAATCATGACTAAGGGAGGCTAATAAATCTGTAGTTCTTCCCACCAGGTTTATCACATTTTAATTATCTAATTACACCAAGACAAACAAAATTTCCCACAATAAAATCTGAAGTACAGGTCCACTCATTTTATTGAATAAATGTTACCCCAAAAGTTACTAAAAAGTTATTAAAGAAAACTCTATTTTATTTTTTTTAACTGTTTATTTATTTATTTTGAGAGCAGAGAAAGAGAGAGAATGCTAGTGGGAGAGGGGCGGGGGGTGGGGGTGGGGGAGAGAATCCCAAGCGGGCTCCAGGCACACAGCACAGAGCCTGACAAGGGGCTTGAACTCACTAACTGTGAGATCATGACCTGAGCTGAAATCAAGAATCAGATGCTTAACTGACTGAGCCACCCAGGTGCTGCATATTTATATTCCATTTCTAATCATGAAATAATTTTGTTAAAGAAATGAACCATCGCAGGATCCTTTTTGTTAATGAATTAACTTAAAGACCTAAAGAATCTAAAATACGGTTGGGCTAATTCTTATTTCTTTAGCAAACTTTTAAAGATTTTCAAAGACAAAGACTTTAAGTGATCTTTAAAAAAGATTTAGACATGCTAAAACAATCTGAAATCACAGTCTAACATAACACATAGTCTGAAACACATTGTCTAAGAAAAAGAAATTGTATTCTTATATCTATCTCTTAAAGACTCAAGTATCTAAAATATTCTAATATATGTTTTGCTATTCTGAACTTCTTTGAAAGGATTCAAGTAAAATACTCACAGTTACTTATCACTCCTCCCAGGGGATCGCCTTTAAAATCAAATTCAATGTCCATATATTTGCCCTGCCAAAGAAAGACTTTGTGAGTTTCAAGTTGACCTCAAAATTATTCAGTCAGCACATCTTCTCAGAAAATAGCATACTAAGCCCTTTATACATTTGTTTAAATGTAATTAACAGACAATTTATGTAACCATGAGGCTAACAATATGCCTCCATAAATAATTCATACTAAATACCCCATTAGCTCAAAGCTAACATATCATGTTGCTAATTTAAGAATAGATCTTCTTAGGCAACATGTGACTTTTCCATTTCAGATATGTGTTTCAAATCTCTGAAGTGTGCGTGTATATTCAATTCAAGACTAAAAACTGGGGAAAGGCAGTACTCCTTGTATATGCACTGGTCGGGAATATAAATTATTTCACTTTTATAAGCAAAATGGTTTTAAGCCATGGCTAAGAAACTGCCAAGCATACTGGATAGTGGGTAAAATGGAACACATAAAATACTGTTTTTATATCTACTCAAATGAAATGCATGATTATATGGTGTGGCCAATCCAGAATCAAAGACTGATCATTATTACTCTCTTTGGTTTTTGATCCAGATTATACAGCAATATATATATATCCCAGGTTCCTATTACATTTTATAGATGGTATTTTAAACACACAGAAACACACATGGAGTTTCATACTATGATTTTTAAAGAACTGGTCTATAACTATCTAGTTAAAGAGTAACAAGTATAACAGAGTAACCCTGACAGCTGTTTTTTGTTTGGAAAAGGGATTGTTGATCTAATAAGTGGTCCTTTTGTTTCATGTTCTACTTTAGTAATAGTCACATAGATGGCTTGTAAATAATTCTCCCAAAGAATTACCACTTTAACTCCTTCTGTTTTCAAAATCATAGTAAGGGGGAAGAAACATGATCACATGGCACTCAGTCAACAATGCAATCTGTGACTTTTTATTAGCTTATATATGCTCCCTCACCCTTTTCTTTCTTCATTGTCAAGGGTCACCTGTCCTAAGTCTTCTCTTATTCATTAAGCAAATGCCTATTAAGCATTTCCTGGATACTAACATAGACACAAGGAAAAAAGTGAGCACAGTTCCCACCCTCAAGGAACTTGCAGCCTGAGGGGAATTGAGGTAGGTAACGAGGAGATTTCTGTGTCTGGAGATAGAGCCTACGGTGGGTCAGGGGCACAAAGAAAGGGGGACGAATGGTGAAGTCGACCCTAGCTTAAATGCTAAGTATCAGGGTTAAGTAAGGCAGCAAGGAGGCGAGAGAGCAGGAAGGAGCAGGCATAAGAATCAGTATCCATGGACACCTGGGTGGCTCAGTTGGTTAAGCATCTGACTTCGGCTCAGGTCATGATCTCACGGCTAGTGAGTTTGAGTCCTGCATCGGGCTCTGTGCTGACAGCTCTGAGCCTGGAGTCTGCTTTGGATTCTATGTCTCCCCTTCTCTCTGACCCTATCTCACTCGTGCTCTATCTCTCTCTCTCAAAAATAAATAAACATTAAAAAACAAAAAAACAAAAAAAGAATTGGCATCCATGATGATGGTGAGGGACGCTGGAGCATATCATGGCATCAGAACATTCACCTGACAGCAAAGTCCTGTCAATAAACATTCCTAAACAGGGAAGTCATGATCAGACCTGCCTATTTGCAAGATCACCCTAGATAATGTGGAATGGATTGAAAGGAACAAAACCAGACAGAGCTGATAGGAAGTTACAGTAGTCATGGGAGAAATGTTGGTGGCTTTCAGCAGCAGTAGCGATAAAGGGAAGATTAAATAGAGTTGAGAGTCACAATGACGGATCTCGGTTGGACATACGAGGTTAACACAAGACAGGGGCAATGATTAAAAAGTCCAGGAATGTGGCCCAGGCAACTTAGTGATCGGTTATGCCCTCCATGATGGCAGCAGACACAAAGGAAGGGAGAAAGCATAACTTCATAGGAGAGTCAGAGGCTGACCATATGAGAGGGGGTGATTTTGATGGAGGGTGGTTCCTAGACACAGGAAGTGACCAGATCTAGAGCACAGGTGGAGGGATTAGCGCAAGACAGGAGTTGAGAATCTCCCAGTGTGACAGGAGGGTATCTATGTAGATACAGGGCCAGGTGAGGCACCAAAGCTGAGGACTTGGATGAGGAGGAAGAGGAAGACGATGATGATAATGATTTCCATGAAGTAAGCATAACACCATCAGAGTAAAGGATAGGAGGTTTGAAGACAGTAGACTGCAGAGCAAGGAAAAGGAAGCTGACCAGGAATAAACTAATGGGCAGCACAGAGAATTCAGATGATCTTGGAATGGCATTCTTCCCATGAGCATGTCATGAGTCTACTCAGAGAAAACCAATTACTTCCCACTGCCTAGAAAATAAAGTCCAAGACCTGAACCTGAAACTCCAAGCCCTCCAATTGAGGCCCCGACCCATCCTTCCAGGCCTTTGGCCCCCAGCTCCCTTCACTGACCCTCTCATCCAGCCACTAACTTGGACAAGTGCAGATCCTCTCTGGTCTCTCCCCTCAGCTTTCCCATACTGTGCCACCAGCTCTTCCTGCTTTCTACTCAATTTTGGCACATTTCAATCTTACGGGCCCACTCAGAACTGTCCCCTGCCCCAGACTCCTCCAGCTTCTCTATTCTGAACTTCCATAAAATGCAACGTGTACCTTTCATGGGAAACTTACTATTTTATGTGTTGTGTTATGAACACAACACTTTTAGACATGTTCATTCTTTCGGACTAAGTCTATAAGCTTCTTAAAAATAGGTATTTATTCATCAATGATTTCTGAGTGTCTACTATGGCGCCAGGCACTGTGGGGCCACCACCGTGAATACGAAGGCTGGAGTACTTGCTCCCATGGCCCCTACTCTCTAAGGTCCATGATCAGAGAGAAACAGAGAAAGTGAATACAGTAATTCCAGAGACAGGGCGCCTGGGTGGCTCAGTCGGTTAAGCATCCGACTTTGGCTCAGGTCATGATCTTGCGGTTTGTGAGTTCGAGCCCCGCATTGGGCTCTGTACTGACAGCTCAGAGCCTGGAGCCTGCTTCAGATTCTGTGTCTCCCTCTCTCTCTGCCCCTCCCCTGCTCATGCTCTGTCTCTCTCTGTCTCTCAATAATAAATAAGCGTTAAAAAAAAAAGAATTAAAAAAAAAAATTCCAGAGACTAATGAATGCCCGAAAAAAACAAAAACAGGATGAAGTCAGAGTCTATAAAAAGCATCATGGAAGTGACACTTGAGGTAAGGTCTAAATGATACAAGATGGCAGCTGTGTAATGATCTGGGTACAAGCACATCATGCCGAAGGACCAGCAAGTGCAAAGATCTAAGCAAGAAGGCGCTCAACACTCTTGACAGTCACAAGGGCCTGTGCCACCGAGGCTGGGCATGCAAGGGCAGGGTGAAGCAAGCCCCGGCTGATGTAGGCAGGCATGGGAAGCTCCAGGAGGACCCTGTACTGCATTCCGGGTCCAAGAGGAAGCCACTGAGGTCTTTCAGCAGGGACGTGATGAGGCTTAAGTTTATAAAGGTCACTCTGGATGCCAACAGGGAAAGGTCTGAAGGCTCCAAGAGGAGATACAGGGAGACCTATGCTTAACTGTGTTTAAAAAAACAACAGAGGTTTCAAACAAATGGATATGTTGCATGGGTTTTTCTATCCTTACGGAATGAGAGGTTTGGTAATGGAATTTTCCTGACCCTGTGGATTCTCTCCTCTTAGTGCCCAGCTTGGCTCTCTACAGAGAGTAGACACTCAACTATTACCCCTCTTCCCTCCTCTGAAATCCTTGGTTGGGAAGAGTGATTCTCTTTTCAAAAACGCTGGGTCACTTTCTCAGTAGAAGTTCAATCTATCCAACTAGAGGCACTTGGGTGGGGCGCACTGAGAAGCACTCCACTATGGCAGCTACGACAAGCATGCATAAGTACACGACCTCGGCTTCTATCACACTGCTCAGGGAAGAGAGCAAGAAGTTCATTCTAGGACCCATTAAACCCATTAAACACGGTCAAAGGAAACGCAATTCCCTTGGAGTACAAATATATAATACATAAGCCACAGTTATATAGAGTAGGGACTTGAAATATAGCAGAGTCCTACTATCCAATCATAACATGGAGTTCAGTAGATTACTGGTCAAGTCACAGGCTACAAAGCAGAGAAATTACTAAAAACTGGGCATGAAATGATTTAGCCTATAATCAAGTATTAATCTCATATCCTAATACCCATATTATAATAGGATTTTTCTGAAGTTACTTATTAAGCCAAATCACCTGCCAAGCCTTTCGCTCGATTTCAAACATCACAAAGTAGTAATGACACTTTAAGCAATATAGTTTTCTGCATTTTTATGGTCTAAAACTAAATATGTTTAGAAATCATTTAAAAATGTATATGTATAATTTGCAAACAGCAAAAATAAAGCCTCCATAAGGGAGCTTGATTTATTGGAATTACTTCTATCTGCCCACACTTTGCTTCTAACTCTATTTATATAAAGAGATTAGCCATGTTACCACAACAGGAGAAGGCCCAGCTCCAATCAGTTTTAGCAACATTAAGGGGGCTAATCCAACAGAAAAAAATTCACGGCACTAGAATTGGGAACCACAGCCTTCTACTTTCCGAACTATCAAAACTACCTCTGCCTGAGGTCACTGTCTTGCCTTAAGCACTGGGTAGCCAGAAAAAAGCAAAAAGGAGGCTAAAAGTAGTGGGGGAGAAAGGGCAGGAAGAGTCTCCGACAGAGAGGCACAAAAACCACCCCAAATGGTCCCATGTATATGAGAAGAGAGCTTATAAAGTAGATGACCTTTTATTATAAAATGTATACGGCTGGCTAAACTATAGAAAAAAGGGGCCAATTTAAAAATGTCACCATCACACTCCACATGTATCTCCCAGCTGCCACCAGGCAGTGCCTGTGTCCCCATAATGACCAAACACAGGACGGCACGTGTACAGCTGGAGAGACCCCAGCGGGCCGCGGTGCATAGTACGTGCTGCAGAGTGCTGGGGCGTGAGGCCAGGAAGGCTTGTATTCCTGGAATTAGCATTTCCCGCCTCAGCCAAAGCCAAAACATCCATTAGCGGCAGTTTTGACCATCCAGTCCCCCTCCCCATCCCCTGCCGTTGGTCGTCAAACCTAATGACCTTCCTTCTATAAAGTTCTAGTACACCCTTCCATCCTCTCCAGTCCCACTGAATAAAGGACAAAAGCTGTATACAAGCTTGACACCCAGTTTATCCTTCCTTCTACTTCATTTAATCTGATTCTTTTTTTAAATTTTTTTTTCAACGTTTTTTTATTTATTTTTGGGACAGAGAGAGACAGAGCATGAACGGGGGAGGGGCAGAGAGAGAGGGAGACACAGAATCGGAAACAGGCTCCAGGCTCCGAGCCATCAGCCCCAGAGCCTGACGCGGGGCTCGAACTCACGGACCGCGAGATCGTGACCTGGCTGAAGTCGGACGCTTAACCGACTGCGCCACCCAGGCGCCCCCATTTAATCTGATTCTTAATGATGATTTCTAAATACCAAAATTCAGATAAGTAAAGAGTTATTCTAAATAGCCTCATTTAGGGACGCCTGGCTGGCTCAGTCAGCAGACCGTGCGACTCTTGATCTCAGGGTCGTGAGTTCGAGCCCCACATTGGCACAGAGCCTCCTTTAAATAAATAAATAGCTTCATTTAAATTGCCCACAGCGTTGTATGATAGAAGACAAGAAAATATGAAAGAAATAGCTGTCATCCAAAAAGAATTAAAAAGAAAAACCCCAGAAGGCAAAAATAGGCCTTATAGAGCTTTCTGTGTCTCAATAGCAATGGTGTTCTCATTTTTCAAATGTGTATATGAAGAAACACTAAACATCTACTGGTTGTTTAAACATACATGACCTAAATATTAGTGTTAACACTTATGCTTATACAAATACTTACAAATCTAGAGGAGTTGTCATTCCTTACAGTCTTGGCATTTCCAAAAGCTAGTAAGAAAGAAACAGATGCGTGGGTAAAATTGACAGAAAAATAATTTCAAGCAGCAGTTTAAAGCGAATGGAATATTTGACAGCTATAAATCCTAGAAAATACAACTTGTAGCAATGACATTTCCGTCCAAACTTCCCATAGAAACACACTTAACAGAAGTCTTAAGAAGTTGCTAACGCGTCAAAAAAAAAAAAAAAAGATTCAAAAAAAAGAAGTTGTTATATCCACCATCTCTTATCATAAGTTCACAGAAAAAAGAGAGTCATTCCTCTGATTCATGGAATTTTTTCAAATATTACTATAACCGTAATCCTGTATAATTCAATACCTTTACCGCTTTGAGAGCAGTCAACTGAGTGGCTGGCAAAAATGGCTTGTATTCTCTTCCACTATTTTCATCGGTGAATAAGGTTATTTCAGAGACATCTACGTAATATTATCAAAGGTTCTGGGGAACTTGATGAGGTTCCCAGATGGAAAAAAGCACAATAAACTTGAATTTTCATTAATTTTAAAACAAATCTATTTCAATGTGATTACATATATAACTGCGAAACAAAGAGTAAGAGATTTGGAAACTAACATCATTTCCAATAGGCTAAAAATGCTACATAGTTTCATTAGTCCACATCCATCAGACCTAAGTAAAACTTTCCAGAAAAGAAAAAACACCAAACTGGCCCATAACGCAGAATCCAAGTCTGTTCCAACATTAGCTGCTGTGTGGAGCCCAACCTCCCATAGGGGTCCCTTTTAAGAAAATGAAGGCACATAAGTGTAAGAACCACAGGCTGATGCCGCTCAGGCACAGAATGATCCTGTTCGATACCTCTGGCTCATAGTGTCATAAGGAGAAAGGGGTGTTTCACCAAGCTTGCGCACAAGGGAGGGGCAAATTAATCTGAGGATCACATGGGATAAACATAAGGTGTAAGAGCAGAGGGATCCCACTTTGATGCTCTGGAAGCCCAGCAGTGTACCTCAAACCTCAACGTGCCAACAGGCACCTGCGGATCCTGTTAAATGGGCCTGGAGGTAGGCATGAAATTCTGCATTTCTACCATTACTACCCCCACTCCCACCCCCACCCCCAGGCTATTACTAGGATCCATGGGCCCACTGCAGCTAGCAAGGACTGAAGGGCACACAGTGAGATGGCAACCCGAAACAAATCTTTGGATTAAGAGGCCAGGCATCAAATCCCTGGAAACCCCCCCATAAGTGCATTAAATTAAAGGGAGGGAAGAAAGGAGTAACAAGAGCTCAAATGATTACTAAGAGTTAAAAGCTGATCCAAGTTTTGAAAGCAGTCACATGATCTAGGTGCAGACCTGTGTTTAAGGTTGAAGTTCATTTGGGGGCGCCTGGGTGGCTCAGTCAGTTAAGCGTCCGACTTCAGCTTGGATCATGATCTCACGATTCACAAGTTTGAGCTCTGCATCAGCTCTATGTTGACAGCCCGGAGCCTGCTTCGGATTCTTTGTCTCCCTCTCTCTCTCTCTCTCTCTGCCCCTCCCCCACTCATTCTGGCTCTCTCTCTCTCCCTCAAAAATAAACATTTAAAAAAAATAATAAAGTCGAAGTTCACTTGGGATACTCAGTAACCAAACCTGATGAGTTCTATTTCATGTTAGCTGGCTTTTTCAGGTTTTTGATTTTTTAAAAATAGTTGGTTCCTGCTCAGTTACGACAAAATGTACAAAGTCAACACAGGGAAAGTTCTTTGTATCAGAGATTCTGCTTGGGGCGGGAACCGCCTGGCAGGTCCCAGATGCCAAGTTCTCTCTTCAGTAGAAAATAAGCTGAGATGCTCTACTGAGTGGGGAAACCTGCACACAGGAAATACTCAAAAGAGGATGCTAACTGAAGAGAATCGCATCATTATCCATGTCTACCACGAGCTGAGAGGCATTCATAAATGCAACCTTGACAATGCAGAGCGCCGCTCTAGTTGTCATGAAGACCATGACATCGTTTATGTTTGCACAGGCTAGTCTTCCTGGTGGGTGTGAACACGCAGGCCTGCCAAGTTAACTAACTTGCATAGCCCAAAGTCCAACTTGAGATGCTGATGTATAAAGGACAGTTTATTGTGGTTTGAAGGTCAAGGGCAAGTGAAGGAATTGCTTCAAAAAAACTTTATTCAGGGCGCCATTTGCACACCATAAAACCATCTTTTCATCAAACAAATCTGAGTTGCACACACAGCGCTAAACACTAAGGTCTTTTATTGTGAGCCACAGGATCAAAAACAAGTGTTTCATTATAGAACACTTGAGACACATTCCTCAATTGTTTTTTTAAGTTCATTGTTTGAAATGTTCATTTACAGTAGCAGTTCCAGTTAAAAAGTAAAGCATTCCCATAAAAGATAATACATGCCCACAGCAGACATTTCTTCCATTTCCTGCGCTGGGGCCTAGTTCCAAATACCATCAAATAAAGGGTCAGATTCTAATCACAGATGCAAGCTAGAGCATTCCACAGTGCTTCTCCTTTATATCACAGCATTCTTAAAGTAAACAAATACAGAAATACATGTATATCACTCTCACTTAAAAGCAAAAGACAAAGCAAACAAAAAGCCAAATAAAATGAAGGTAACAGCACTTTCTATAATAGCTTCTTTATTCATTAAGGTACTGACGAGGAAGAAAGGTCGGTGACAATGGAATAGATGCTTCAGCCTTTGCTTTTCACAGGCTAAAGTATTTTCAGTAGTCTTATTTCACTTTCTGCAGGGATAAAGATGCCTGGTATCTCCTTGGAATAAAGCAGGAAAGAGGGGCTGGGTCTAGGAAATAAAGACAACAGGCAAGGTTCTGTCCCTCCACACTGGGGAGGGGGTATCTGACTCACCCCAAAGCAGCTCTGCTTTAATCCCTGTTAAGCCTTGACCCTCCGTGACTTTGAACAAAGAGTCGAGCCAACCTACTCTTCCAGACCAAAGATTTTAACCAGGCATGGTTCTGACCCTTCCCTGCCAGGTGACATTTGGTGATGTCTGGAGACATTTTCAATGGCAATGACTGGGGGCAGAGGTGATCCTGGCACCTAGTGGGTAGAGGCCAGGGATGCGGCTAAACGTCTTCCAGTGAATGCACAGGACAGCATTCTGTAGTAGAGACTGATCCAGTCCCGAATGAGGTTGAGAAACCCTATTCTATCCCAACAACTGTATTAAGTGACAACAAAGACATGCTTACAATATAAAGCAACATTAAGGGCTTGCCATCAATAGGGAAAGACTGATTTATTGTTTCCAAAGCAAAGAACGGCTTATACCTATGTTTTATGCCAACTTCCATGGCATTAGGGGCTCACCTCTGGCTTTTTCTGATGGTTGCATGACCTACATGTATGTATATTTTTATGTTGAAGCCCTAACCCTCAATGTGATGGTATTTGGAGCTGGGGCCTTCGGGAAGTAATTAGGGTTAGATGAGGTCAAGAGCCAGCCAGGGTCCCTGCCCCCAACCGCCACACACAAGGAAAAGGTTATGTGAGCACAGAACAAGATGGTGGCCACCTGTAAGCCAAGCGGCCTACTTTGCCAGCACCTTGATCTTGGACTTCTGAGCTTCCTGAAGTCCAGAAATAAATTCCTGTCATTTAAGCTACCCAGCCTTTGGTATTTTGTTATGGCAGCCCAACCTGACTAACACAGATGGCCAACCATAGAATCAGAACTCTAAAGTCAGGTTTAGACTTTCTGTGACCCTCAAAAAAAACTATTCTTTAGCTGTTTCTCTGGCACAGTCTTTCTAACAAAAGAAATAAGCGTTCACGTATGCTATCCTGAATGATAAAATAGCACCGTGCTCACGCTGCTCTTTTTCACCAGGTTTTTCCTAGCCATCAAATCAAACGCAAACATCAGTTGATTATTTTTAGGCAAAGTCAAAGTGAGTCAAATAAAAATTGAAACGGAAAAAAGCGACTGTAAGTGGAAAAGCTCCTTTTGGATGAGTGAACGGTTTCCTCCTGGAAGCACCTGAAGGCAAGAGTTCTTAGGACACAGCTCACTTGCTTGGCAGGTCGGGGCCTGAATCTCTTCCTTCCTCTTCCCCTGCAGCCCACCTCCCAGCCCACCAGGTACCTGAAGGGCCCTGCAGGCTGGATCTACTGTTCAAGTCACACTGACCCAGTGTGCACAGGAAATCCTACCTTCCAGGACTGGATTGGACTGTAAAAGCTGTTCTTTGACTTGGTTCACTTCTGCTCCTTTTCCACAAACTGCTGCTACGTAGGACATAACAAGCTTGCTGGCCTCTGCGAATGAAACAAACCGTATTTGTAAATTAAGCAGAAATCTGTAAAAAAAATTTTTGGAGGAAGGAAATTGGGGGTAGAAGATCCACTAATAATGCGTCAGAATGTCTTTATACCTGGGAATAAATAATGTTTTGGAAATATTTTAAAATATGGGTGCTTTTCACCGTTCAGAATGACTAAAATTAATAAGACAGGAAACAACAGGTGCTGGCGAGAATGCGGAGAAAGAACCCTCTTACACTGTCGGTGGGAATGCAAACTGGTGCAGCCACTCTGGAAAACAGTATGGAGGCTCCTCAAAAAGATAAAAATAGAACTATCCTATGATCCAACTGCACTACTAGGCATTTACGCAAAGGATATAAAAATATTGATTTGGAGGGATACAGGAACCCTGACGTTTATAGCAAATATCAACAAGAGCCAAATTATGGAAAGAGCCCAAATGTCCATTAACTGATGAATGAATATACTATTCAGCTATAAAAAAGAATGAGATCTTGCCATCTGCAACAACATGGATGGAGCTAGAGAGTATAATGCTAAGTGAAATAAGTCAGAGAATGACAAATACCACATGATTTCACTCATATGTGGAATTTAAGAAACAAAGCAAATGATCATAGGGGGAAATAAGAGAGGAAAACTAAGAAACAGACTTTTAACTGTGGATAAAAAACTGTTGGTTACCAGAGGGGAGGCTGGGGGATGGGTAAAACGGGTGATGGGGATTAAGGAGGGCACATGCTGTGATGAGCACGGGGTGTTGTATGGAAATGCTGAATCCTTGTACTGTACTCCTGAAACTAACATTACACTGTATGTTAACACTGATTTTAAATAAAAACAAAAAATGTAAAAACTAAAAAATAATAAAACATTTGTGCTTTCTATTCAATGACATGTCATTAATTCAGATATAATAGGAACTGTGCTTAAAGGTTATCACCAGGAAGAAGAAAATTTTGCTGAGTAATACAGCCAACAACATGTCAGAACTATCTTCTTAAAGCAATCATTTATACACGATGACTGTATCATACACAGTAATTCAACTCAAAAATAACTTGGTAGCTTTACAAAAGTATTTTTTTTTAACGTTTATTTATTTTTGAGAGAAAGAGAGCATGAGGCGGAGAGGGACAGAGAGAGAGAGGGAGACACAGAATCAGAAGTAGGTTCTAGGCTCTGAGGTGTCAGCACAAAGCCCGATGTGGGGCTCAAACTCATGAGCTGTGAGATCATGACCTGAGCTGAAGTCAGACGCTCAACCAACTGAGCCACCCAGGCGCCCCACAAAAGTATTTTCAAAGTTTAAAAGAACTGTTCTCCCCTAAAATATTTCCAAATCCGACTGGTCTGCTCACAACTAGACTAAATTAATGACTCTTCAACTCGGTTAAAACACTAACCAGCTAGGGGCGCCTGGATGGCTCAGTTCATTAAGAGTCCAACTCTTGGTTTCAGCTCAGGTCAGGATCTCACAGTTCATGGGATCAAGCCCCGTGTCAGGCTCTGCACTGACAGTGTGGAGACTACTTAGGATTCTCTCTCTGCCCCTCTCCCATTCATGCTCCCTCTCTCCCTTAAAAATAAATAAATAAGCATTAAAAAACAAAAACCCTAAGCAGCTAGTGTAAGGATTTGATAACAAGAAAGATAGCTTTTTCAGGGCACAGTTGTATTCATAGATTTCACTCGTAACTCTGAAAGGTAAACTGCTAAAAGAAGCTGGCTACCTGAGGCACACGAAGATTTCTTAGCTCAAAGGAGGACAAGGTTTGTTTTCGGTGGTTTTATTCTTTGGTGTCTACCTATCAGCCTGTGGGCCCTCCCAGCATCTGCCTCCCAGAACCTGATCTTTTAATACTGTGTGCCAAGGAACATTGATAGATATTCAGGGGAAATGAGGTCCAAAGTCAACTGAATTTAGACTCACAGTGAATTAGAGGAAGTGAAATGGGTTTCTTTTTAAAGGGTTTATCAGAGGATCATGTGCATTGTGGAATTCTGGAGAAGGATCCTGAATGCTACGTTTTCCAAACTGGTTTACCATGGAATCTGTTTCTCACTGAGCTGTCTTCATTCTGATTTTCCATACCAAGGTCTGGGAACAGCTCAACTATTAATTGTCAGCAGAATTCAACACACACCCTCATTTTGGGCAGTTGAGGTTAGAAGACCAGTCACCCAAATCTTGCTTTCTCTGAAGTCTGTGCACTGGTGCCACTGTCCAAGAGCAGGAAGCCTTCCTCAGGTGTGAGTGACGATACCTGTGCCCTCAGGTGTGTAAGGGGGCAAATGTCAACACTGTCATTTCTCACACTATGACAGGCAGGTGGCTTCCAGTCCCACCCCCCACCACGAGGTAATAAATGAACAAGTGGAATGCCACCTTGGGCACATGGCCAACACTTGCTTTAGGGTTTTAGAGCAACCCAAAAGCACTGACTAACAGAGCCACTGAGCACGAAAAATCTACTCAGATCACACAAAGCTCTCAAGGCCTAAGGTGACTGCTCACGGAGTACGAGCAAGTAGGGTTGTAGGAAAGTTAAAGGATCTCGTGGAGCCCTGAGAAATGACATGGGAGGCTGGGGACTTCTGCGATGGTCGGAGTTAAGTCTTCCTCCAATTTGCTTTCTGGGTAAAGAAAATGGGTCCAAAGAGATTCTCCAGTGGTCTGTGATGACTGATTTCTGTTGTCTCCTTTTAGGGACTGTAACCAAGAAACGCCAGTCTTTTCATCTTTGCGATTACCTTCCTCCAAAGGGCAGGGTCCCTTCCTTCACACACTGTCCACTGTATAAAGTTCCCGAACCACATTTCCCACTGTTCTCGGGGTTTAAGTCTCTAAAAGCTGGGGAATTATACATGGACAATGAGTTTATATGTTATCACATGTCCTCTGACTTCTGGTGCCACAATTCCCTCCGCCCATCAGTCCAAACTAGAACTCTTTTTCTGGTCCCCTCAGGGGATTTTCTTTCTAGACTCTCTGGCTTTCAAGTTCAAGTGACGCTGCCCTCCCAATAAATTCCTGACATCCGGTGCCGACAGGTCTCCAACTCGGGGCCACCTCTCCTGAATTGCCCACGTGTCCCAGCTCTGTACCGGCCTCTGAAGCAACTCACCTCCAGGCTTGCTTTCTCATCATTCTGCTTTCTCAGTGTTACCTTCATTCCCCATATTCACCTACACCCTCACATAGGTTACTATATTCTTTCTTGGCAAGCATTTCTGGCCTTTCGACTTAGTATACTATTAGAAGACTAAAAACATTCACAGGCACAAAAACTGTCTCAGATAGTGGCAACTACACTTAGACACACACACATACATAAACATATTTTAGGTGAAAAGGTAAGTTTCCTTTTAGGTAAACTGACAATAAATATCAGAAGTCCAGGCTAAGCTGTTTTGCTTATTCCAATGATTATGGACCTCACTGCAGCCAAACCTCAAACTTCAGATACATCACCACACCAAATTCTCTAGAAATCCTGTTCTGGTCCAGGATGAACTCTAAGGAACAAAATGCTGGATGGGGAGGGGAGGGTGGGAATCAACCAAGAATCAAATCTGTCTGGTGGCTGTTGTAATTGACTTGGCCTCTCAGAGAATTTTTAACGGCTAGTATGAAACAGAATCAAGTTTTCTCAGAGTCAAATCTGTTAAAAAACGGTACAAGATGTAGATCTTTCGGACTCTGAATTGGACTTACATTACCTAGCTGTTGAATTGCATATAAACTCACAATATCTACTGAGATACAAAGATGAGTTAACTTCACTGAAATTAGGAATTACCTTTACTGACTCTATGTAAGTCATTCAAATACAATTTTTAAATACCGTTCAAGGATACTTATTCCTAAATTGTTAAAAAAAAGTTTGTACATTCAATTCTTCGCTATCTTCAGGAAATCTAATACTGGGCTTATTTTAATAATTCATTTCTGGAAGCCAGGATTAATAGAAGTTTTCTTTAAACAGTCTCATGATCTCACAGAGACAACACTCATAATTTCTTTTCCTGACATAATACTTGCTCTTTAACTTAAGTAGTTCATGAGCTGCTCACTACTTTAGAGAATTAAGTAGAACAGTAAGAAGAAGTTGCAAGCTCCAACATCGTTTAGAAGACTGTTATAATATTTCACCATGCTGGAAACAGGACATAAGAGTCATCTCATGAAGCTTTCTGCTTCATTTCCTTTTGGCCCCTCTGTGCTAAAGTTCAAATAAATTTATATCTTCATTCACGTATTTAGATATTTATCCAAATCAAAACTTGCTGCAATACCCTCTATGAATGAAATATATTTCTAAGAACCAAGAATTTTCATCTTCTGCATTTCAAAGTCTAGATTTTGAGTTACGTTGACTGTTAATGGAAACCAACTAACCATGACCTTGGCAATCACAGCATAAAATTGTAAGCATTTTCCAAAGCAACACAGACTGTGGATACTTTAATCCAGTAATCATACTAACAACAATGCCTTTCATGTATACTGTAAAAATATAAAATGATTCTATTTGAGACAAAAAGGTATATTCTTCACGTGTACTCAAAATTCTAAAAGCACTGCTATTTTAGCCCTGAGTCCACTGGCATTTAAAACTGGCAAAACATAACAGCATTTGCTTAGAATCAATTCTCAGCTCATCATTTTCTTTCACTCATATATAAATTTATGTACATATATGTGTTTGAATGTAACTTGAACCCTAAAATTCATCAACAGTCAGACAAACAAAATACTGAGTCTTCAAAGTAAACATTTCTTCTCACCAGAAAATGGTAGAACATCTAGGGCTTAATAGATACTCTGCACTAATGGGAAAATGGCCTACAACATTTTGATCCAGATCAAAATTCATTTCGACAAACAATGTAAAGGGGTTACAGAAGACAGTTTATGATTCTGGGCATTTTAAATTCCTGATAAGAAACACATGATAACTAATTTACCTCGGTATTCTCTGGTACCTTGCAAAAGGTTGTGAACAATATATATTATATGTTATTAGGCAATTATTACATAATAATTATATAGTAATATTTTTATGAACAAAAGCATCGTGAAGTAGCAGTAGGTGAATGAGAAGGGAAACACAAACATTTCAATGAAAGACATTTGCACCAAAACATCAAAACCAGGGCATGTTCACAACAAGCTCCCGGGGACTCAGTCACTGTATCATGAAAAAAAAAGTATGGGGGCACCTGGCTGGCTCAGTCAGTTAAGCCTCTGACTTCAGCTCAGGTCATGATCTCACGGCTTGTGAGTTCAAGCCCCACGTTGCGCTCTGTGCTGACAGCTCAGAGTCTGAACTCTGCTTTGGATTCTGTGTGTGTGTGTCTCTCTCTGTTCCTCCCCCGCTTGCACTCCGTCTCTCTCTCTCTCTCTCTCTCTCTCTCTCTCTCTCTCAAAAATAAATAAAGATTATGGGGCGCCTGGGTGGCTCAGTTGGCTAAGCATCTGACTTCGGCTCAGGTCATGATCTCACGGCTTGTGAGTTCAACCCCCGCGTCAGGCTCTGTGCCGACAGCTCAGAGCCTGGAGCCTGTTTCAGAGTCTGTGTCTCCCTCTCTCTCTACCCTCCCCCATTCACACTCTGTCTCTCTCTTTCAAAAATAAATAAACATTAAAAACTATTTTTTTTTAAGGTATGAATATAAGCAGGGCTGATTCTGGGTTTTCTTCCCAGAATTTCTCCTAAATTCATCCAGGAATTAACAGGTATCCATGTATCCGTTCATTGCACACACAACACCATCGGTGTCACATATAGATCATGTAACACGTACACATACAGCAAACAGAGAGAACCACACATTCACACACACAAAAAAAACTGACAGATTTATCTGCTCCTATACCTCTCTATCTCCTTGGCTAGGATACCCAAGTTTTTCTAGGGACTGAGCTTACATAGGTCTGCTGGCCCAGGGACTTCAACAGTAAGACTCCCCAAGTCAACGAGGCCACCCTTGTGCACAATGAAACAAGGATGCTGCGACACGGAGGAACACCCTTCTTGGCAGTCATCTGTCTGCAATGCTGTCAAATGACCCAGCTGCAGCATATCCAAACTAACCAGACAGGCAACCGCAAACTGTTCCAAGCATGGGACACAACGCATGGGTCTTGCAATGAGAAACGCAGCCTTTGCTCTAAGAGGAGTCATGACAGGCCACGTTTTATTGAACTACAACTATGTATACAAGTGGCTTTGCTTCTGAGAGTTGGCCACAAGATCTCTGATAATTCATATAAAATGTGGATCGAGAGAGGCCTTTCTCACATGGGGAAGAAACAAAACAAAAGCTCACTGTGTTTGGGGTTTCTGTTTGCTTAGCTATTCTGATTCGATGTGATATCTCTGTAAAGAGATGCAAAGTAGTACAAGGTCATTTGGGGTTCAGAACCAAAGGTCTTAATGAGCAAGACAGGCTCCATAACTCTTTTAGCAGACGGCTAGAGAGTTCCTACAAACCGATGTAACTGTAAACTTAGAAACCAAATAATTCATAATGTTTTCTCACGTCAGGATCATCTTCTTAGGCCCACAGATTCATTTTGATGTCTTTGAAAAATGTAGTTACGATGATTCCTTGATGTTCTGCCCCCCTGCCCCCTATCAGGGCTTGAATGATTCTCCATAAACTATGTGTATTCACGGTAGTGAATTCTGAGTTCACTGCCTAGAAATACTTGGGCACTTTTATGAGGCATGATGAATTTTTTATTTAGCACAGCAGTAATGAATTAAATAGGGCCCCAAAGGACTCAGGGTTCACGCCTCTCCCTGAGTGCCCACATTATATAATCATGCAGCATAAGAGTGTACCCGATGCTTAAGCCCAATAACATCATCATCTGCCAAGGGGGTTTACAACCTCGTTAAATTAATTACTTCTTATAAACTAAGCCCTCTGATACTGCAGGGTACTTCTGTATAAGCTGTCAAGTAAAGATTCTTACTGAAAACAGACACTACGTATAAAGCACATAGCACACTCTGGGCCCTCAATAAATATTAGTTCTCTTCTTCTTTCATTTAATTAGTAACAAAATTTTTAGTGACTGTGTACTCAGAAACAATTTTAGTGGATAAGATGACGTGACATTTCGAAAACAGCCTGGCATCCCTCTTTCCCACATAACTAAACCCCCTCTCCAAATTCCTCACACTACCATGCTGCAATCTCTGTATTATTTTCCATCATTTCATTTTCCCAGAAGTAATCTCCATGAAACAGACATTAATTAATACATAAAGTCTATACTTTACTGGAACGTATAGTCTAATGACAACTAAAACCTAGATAAAATTTGAAGCAATTTTTGTATCACTGCTTTCAAAATGAAAGAAAAATAGGAAAAAATGGAGTAAGTAAGCAAAGCACGATGTGTCCCTGGGGACAGAGGTAGGAGATGCTGCTGGGATCTAGAAATGAAAAGGAAGAACTTGTTAGCAGCTGCCAAAGAGCATAGTTGAGTGGATATTTAAAAACAGCAACTCTTGGGATGCCTGGGTGGCTCAGCTGGTTAGGCGTCCAAGTCTTGGTTTCAGCTCCATCACAATCTCACAGCTTCGTGGGTTCAAGCCGGCATCAGGCTCTATGCTGACAGTGTGGAGCCTGCTTGGGGTTCTCTCGCTGTCCCTCTCTCTGCCCCTCCCCCACTCGTGCTGTTTCCGTCTTTCTCAAAATACATAAACTTTAAGAAAAGAAAAGAAAAGAAAAGAAAAGAAAAGAAAAGAAAAGAAAAGAAAAGAAAAACAGCAACTCTCAGGAGTAGGGTCTACTTCCTGGCACTAGGAGGTTTAGTGATAATGGAAAACCAAAGCATCACAGGGTCCAGGAATCACAGCGGATCAAAATGGAGACAAATGCATCAAACGACCTCTAGGCAGTACTACCCAAAGTATGATCCAAAACCCCCTGCTACTCAAGTTGGTTGTTCCATGGACTGTTACCAGTCTGCACATGACAGTAGGCTCTCATAAGCTTTTACAGCAATTTGGTGATTCATTTTGCCTGCTTAAGCTAAAAAAAAAAAAATTAGAGATTGGTTCTTCCATACCTTTATTTCCTTTTTCTGGCATCAGTCAGGAAGAGATTTGGGAAGGAGGGAGACTGGTGTTCCACGGTAGAGGGTTTGAGAAGTGCTAACCTAGCATGTGTATGGTACCCTCCTCCAGATTCCCACTCAAAGCAGTACCCAGAATGCTTAATTCTATTATAAACAGAATGGCCCCACTGGAGGGGAAAAGCAAAGGCCCTGACAAGCAGCTGCCTATTCTTATGACAGAGAACAAAGGGATCCAAGGAAGGACTAAATCTAGGGGAGACAATTGGGAGAAAAGGATTCCAAGTGGCGAATGCGATATTGAAACCAAAAGGACAAGTTATTAATTTAAAAAAATATCAAGAGAAGAGAAAACTACAGAAAAGAAGAATGAACTCCACGCCACTAGGTTTCCCCCGGAGGAATGAGGCGTTTTTGTTTTTCTCAGAAAAGGATGAACACCAATCCTCTCAAATAGTACCAGCAACCTCCACTTTGTTTTTCAATAAGGAAGACACACGAGCCCACCAGGCGATAGAATCTTTCTCCAGGAGGGAGCAGTGCAGTTTACGACACTCTGAGAAGGAGGAGGTCATACACTGACATGGCTAATTAGTAGATGTGCTATCTTCATGGAATGTATGTTCCAGTGGAGATGAAGACGTGGCCAACAGCAATCAAACCAATGACCACAATCCACTTCTGATGACTCAGGAACAAAGTGATACAATCAGGCCCTCAAAAAATGTATCTTTAGTCACGATGAAGAATGAGTAAAAACTTAAAAAAAATTAATAGGCTTGGGAATATTTTCATCTCTTCCTCCTTCACACTTAAATAAAAAGAAAGGTGTGAAGTGAGTAGGCTTGTAGATACAGTCAAAAGGATTGGGGGAAGGGGCAGGCGGCATGAGATACACCACCAATACAAATACCTTCTGTCAAGAGGCATAGTTTTTAACTTGCCTTGCTACCATTTTCATTGGTCAACTTGGAAACAAACAAGAAGCTGTACTGCTTCTAAGAATTAAATTGTTTCATAAGAAAGAACTGCTTAGTGATAGAAAAGAGGCAAACACTTTCTCCCAAGACACCAGTGTCCTCTTCAAGTACCTACTGTAAAGAAAGAGTTCTGAACAAAGACCTCACAAACTTCTGAGCAAATAGAGGTTTAAGAGCCCATACCCAGAGATTCAGATGAATGATCCAAAAACGGATGGGACACTACATAATGAAATACTGTCTATATATAAAAAACTTTTTTTTTAACATTTATTCATTTTTGAGAGACAGAGCATGAGTAGGGGAGGGGCAGAGAGAGAGGGAGACACAGAATCTAAAGCAGGCCCCAGGCTCTGAGCTGCCAGCACAGAGCCCAATGCGGGGCTCAAACCCACGAACCGCAAGATCATGACCTGAGCTGAAGCCAGACGCTTAACAGACTGAGCCACCCAGGTGCCCCATAATACTATCTATATATAATATGGAGCAAAATTTTTAACAAAAAGTAGCACAAGGTGCAATTACCTTTCTGAGAGAAAGGTGCAGAAGTAGGTAGGGACAAGATCACACAGAACCTTAACAAGCACACTGGATTTGACATTTATTTTAGTGCAACAGAAACCATTAAAAATTTTTATATAAAAAATACCTTGAGACAAATGAAAACAGAAAAACAATATACCAAAACTTTTGAGAAGCAACTTTTAAGAGGAAAGTTTATAGCCACAAGTGCATACAAGAATAAAGACCTCAAATAAACCCAATATTATTACCTCAAGGAAGCAGAAAAAGAAGAACAAACTAAGCTCAAAGTTAGCAGAAGGAAGGAAGTAATACAGACTAGAACAGAAATAAATGAAACAGAGAATTGGAAAATCACAAAAGATTAATAAAACTAAGAGCTGGTTCTTTGAAAAGATAAAGCAAATTGACAAACCTTTAGCTAAATTAACCAAGAAAAAAAGAGAGAGGACTCAAATAAATAAAATTATAAATGAAAGAGGAGACATTCAACAAATATCATGTAAATACAAAGAACCTGAAGAGACAGTACTCTGAACAGTTACATGCCAACAAACTAGACAACGTAGGAGAAAAGGATAAGTCCTAGAAACACGCAAACTACCAAAACTGAATCATAAAAAATAGAAAATGTAAACAGATTAATATCAAATAAGATTGAATCAATAATCAAAAACCTCCCCCCAAAAGAAAAACCCCAAATCAGATGATTTCACTAGTGAATTCTACTAAACGTTTAGGGGAGAATTAACACCAATCCCTCTCACTCTTCCAACACACTCAAGAAGAGATAACTTCCAAACTCATTTTACAAGGCCAGCATTACCCTGATACCAAAGCCAGATACTACAAGGAAACTGCAGATCAATAGCCCTGATGAATACAGATGCCAAAATTCTCAGCAAAATACTACCAAACTGAATTCAACAGCTTGTGAAAAGGATCACACACCATCATCAAGTGGTATTCATCCCTGAGATACAAGAATGGTTCAAACATATGCAAATCAATAAATGTGATACATCACATTAATAGAATAAGAAGATAAAAATCATCCGATCATCTCAAGAGACGCATAAAAGCATTTGACGAAATTCAATATCCTTTCATGATAAAAACTCTCAACTAACTGGGTATAGAAGGAATGTACCTCAACATAATAAAGGCCATAAATGACATGCACACAGCTAATATCCTACTCAATGGTGACTGGTTGAAAGCTTTTCCTCTGAGATGAGGCCCAAGACAAGGCTGCCCACCCTCACCACTCCTATTCAACATAGTAGTAGAAGTCCCAGCCAGGGGAATTAGGCAAGGAAAAGAAATCAAAGACACCAGAATCAGAAAGAAAGAGGTAGAATTGTCTCTTTGTAGATGACATGATCTTATATATGGAAAACTCTAAAGATGCCATAAAAAAAAAAAAAGGTTATAATAAACTAAGTCAGTGAAGTTGTAGGATATAAGATAAACATACAAAAATCAGTTGTGTTTCTTTATGCTAACAACAAAGTATCTGAAAAAGAAATAAAACAATCCCATTCCCAAGAGCATCAAAAACAACAGAATACTTAGGAAAAATTTAACCAAAGAGGTGAATGATCTCTTCACTGAAAACATAAGACATTGATGAAAGAAAATTAAAGAAGACACAATAAATGGAAAAATATCCTGTGTTCGTGCACTGGAAGAATTAATAGTATTAAAATGTCCATACTACCCAAAGTAATCTATAGATTCAACATAATCCCTATCAAAATTCCAATAGCATTTTTCACAGAAAAAGAAAAAGCAATCCTGAAATTCATATGGAACTACATAAGAGACCACAAATAGCAAAAGCAATCTTCAGAAAGAAGAACAAACCTGGAGGCATTACAATTCCTGATTTCAAACCACACTACAAAGCTATAGTAATCAAAATAGTATGGTACTTGCATAAAAACAGACACAAAGAGTCGCCAGGGTGGCTCAGTTGGTTGAACGTCTGACTTCAACTCAGGTCATGATCTCATGGTTCGTGAGTTTGAGCCCCGCGTCAGGCCCTGTGCTGACAGCTCAGAGCCTGGAGCCTGCTTCAGATTCTGTGTCTCCCTCTCTCTGCCCCTCCCTCCCTCACACTCTGTCTCTCTCTCTCTCTCAAAAATAAATAAACATTAAAAAAAATTTTTTTTGAAGACACATAAACCAAAGAAACAGAATAGAGAGCCCAGAAACAAAGCCATGTATGTTCAGTCAACTAATATTTAACAAGGGAGCCAAGAATACTCAATGGGGAAAAGACAGTCTTTTCAATAAATGGTGCCAGCAAAATTGGATATTCGCACGCAAAAGAATAAAACTGAACCCTTATCTTATACCACTCACAAAAAGTAACTCAAAATGGACTAAAGACTTAAATATAAGATCTTAAGCCATAAAAATCCTACAAGAAAACATACGGAAAAAGCCCTTTGATATTGGTCTTAGCCCTTTGATATTGTCTTGGCTATGACATGCAAAGCACAGACAGCAAAAACAAAACCACACAAGTGGGACTACGTCAAACAAAAAAGCTTCTGCAGAGCCAGAGAAACAATCGATGAGAAAAGGCAATCTACAAAATGCATGAAATACTTGGCAAATCATGTATCTGATCATGTATCTAAAATATGTAACTAACTCCTACAACTCAATAGCAATAAGTAATAATAATGATCTGATTAAAAACAGGCAAAGGACTTGAACAGATATTTTCCCACATAAGATATTCAAATGGCTACCAAGGACCTGAGGATATACTCAACATCGCTAATTATCAGGGCAATGTAATTCAAAATTCCAATTCAAGAATGTAATTCAAAATTCCAATTCAAAGTTACAAAATTATCACCTCGCACTTGTTAGAATGGCCAAAATGAAGAAAAGCAAGAGATAACAAGCGTTGGAGAAAATGTGATGAAAAGGAAACCCTTGCACCCTTGGAGGGAATATAAATTGGTACAACCACTATGGAGAACAGTACAGAGGTTCCTCAAAAGCTCAAAAACTCCCAATGATAGGATTAGTGTTCTTTTTTTTTTTTTTTTTTGTAAGTTTATTTATTTATTTTGAGAGAGAGCACACATGTGTAGGAGAGCAGGAGAGGGGTCAGAGAGAGAGGGGAGGGAGAAGGAGAGGGAGAGAGGGAGAGAGAGACAGAGAGAGACAGAGAGAGAGAAAGGGAGAAAGAGAGAGAGAATCCCAAGCAGACTCCTTGCTGCCAGAGTACAGCCCAACACAGGGCTCCATCCCACAAACTGCAAGGCCATGACCTGAGCCGAAACCAAGAGTTAGACACTCAACCAACGGAGTCACCCAGGTGCTCTGAGATTAGTGTTTCTCTCTCTCTCTCTCTCTCTCTCTCTCTCTCTCTCTCTCTCTCCCTCCCTCCCTCCCTCCCTCCCCCTCTCACACCATCTCCATCTCTATCTCCCATGTGAGGAAACAGATAGAAGGTTCTCACCAGGAACCAAATCAGCAGGAACCTTGATCTTGGACATCTCAGCCTCTACAACTTAAAAATAAATGTCTGGGGGCTCCTGGGTGGCTCAGTCGGTTAAGTGTCTTGACTTCGGCTCAGGTCATGATCTGGCAGTTCGTGGGTTCGAGCCCTGCATCAGACTCTGCTGACGACTTGGCGCGTGGAGCTGCTTCAGATTCTATAGCTCCCTCTCTCTCTGCCCCTTCCCTGCTCTCTCACTCTCTCAAAACTAAATAAACATTAAAAAAAAAAAAAAAGAAAGAAAGAAAGAAAAAGAAGTATCTGTTGTTTAGGCCACCCTGTCTATGGTATGCTGTTAAAGCAGGCTGAACTGACTAAGAAAAGTGGGGACCCTAGAGCTATATATACTACTTGTGCTCAAAATCTCATCTCTGCCATTTACTCACTGGGAAGTTTGGGCAACTTGGTTAACCTTTGTGTGGCTCAATTTCCCCATGATAAAAATGGGGGTAAGAAGAATACTTCTATGTGTAACACACTAAAGCACAATGCCCAGCACAATGGAAATACTTATGTGGGACAGCTACCCTTATTACCCAATGCATGGCAGTGGTTCTACGGGAGGGAACAGAATCAGAATTTGTCAGTTTCACAAGAGGCTATTAACAATGGTCTAAATTTATAAAAATAAAGATTCTATCAGTAAGCTTAAAATAACTTTGTTGGACAACACCAGATTGAGCACATCTGACCTACAGAAGCTGACATACAAGAAACCTACAGTATCTTGCCTGATGGGAAGACTGGTAAGATTCAATACATACGCTATATTGTATTAACAGAAGCCTGGTATCCATATTAAGAGAGATAATAGTTCCCCCATAACCAAGACCAAACTTGAAGTATTTATTCGGTTTATTTCTCTCCTTGGGATGTAATTTTATGAGGCATACTGACAGAAAGGGATCATTCCAGAATAATATGACCATGATAGTGAGGGTTTTGAGAATGAGATCTGATCGTATTATATGCTCTTATAAGCACCCTGTACTTTTCCTTTTCTATATAAACTACATGTATACATGCGACATAGGTATATGTGTATATACAGTACCCATACTTGTGCACATGCACATGTAACAGAGTGCTATTGTCTATCTCCTGCACTAGATTACAAATTCAATAAGGACAAGGATGGTGTCTGGCTCACCAATGTGTCACTAGTACTTAGTACAGTACTTTCACCTTACTAGTATTCCTTCAAGGTACTCAAAAATTACTTCCTGGATGAATGAGTAAATGAATGTGCATCACACAGGAAATTTTTGAAGGCCAAGGATGTTTAGACCTAGCAAGCTATGATGGATGACTTCAAATAACCCAATGACTGTCCTATAGAAAAGAAAGTACACTAATTTGGGAAGGTTCCAGACGGCAGAGTTAAGGCCACTAGGTAGAGGCAGAATTCAAATCTAGGTAAGAAAGAGCTTGTGATAGCTGAATCTGTATGACAAATTTAGCAGGTTGCTTTACGAAGCAGTGAGCCCTCGAGGTGGCTCAGTCAGTTAAGCATCCGACTTCAGCTCAGGTCATGATCTCACGGTTAGTGGGTTTGAGCTCCGCATCGGGCTCTGTGCAGACAGCTCAGCCTGGAGCCTGCTTCGGATTCTCTGTCTCCCTCTCTATCTGCCCATCCCCTGCTCATGCTCTGTCTCTCTCTCTAAAATAAACAAACAATAAAAAAAAATTAAAAACAAAACAAAGCAGTGATCCCTCTATCACCACAAAACAAGGGAGTTTGGGGGAGCCTGGGTGGCTCAGTTGGTTAAGCATCTGACTTGGGCTCAGGTCATAATCTCATGGTACATGAGTTCAAGCCCTGCATGGGGCTTTCTGCTGCCAGTGCAGAGCCTGCTTCAGATCCTGTTTCTCTCTCTCTCTCTCTGCCCCTCCTTTGCTTGTGCACATGTGCTCTCTCGCTCTCTCTCTCTCTCTCTCTCTCTCTCCCTCCCCTTCAAAATTAAGTAAACATTTAAAAAAGTTAAAAAACAAAAAAAGAAAGTAAAACAAGGAGCTTGGCAGTTCTATGGGAAGGACCCCACAGTAGGTGGTCTACACCTACAATCCTTCCTAACCATACGAGACTGGGTCTTCTGTTACTTTACCTTCTTACATGCCAGTCTTTTCCTATTTCTGCCCATCCAGGGCCTAGAACCTCACATAGAAAGTGTGTACTTGCTATGTCTCTAAAGGGCTCTAGGAAGTTGGATACACTTACCTACACTGGGGGCAGGGAGGGAATACTCCTAAAGAGAGCGGAGGAAGGAACAGGTGCAGAAGGAAAAGCCCTCTCAGAGCCGATAGTGAGACTTTAAAGGCACACATCTTAGGAGGGGCTCATTTCAGTCAGCTGATTGAAATATCCATGGGCAACTTTCTTAATAATCAGAGACTCAAAGTATGCTAATCTAATCACTTCATAGCCAAGCAAAGTACAAACATTTAAATCCCACTCTGGCAAACTAGTAGAATCATCAGAATCTTGTGTAGAAAACAAGAACATTTTACAGATAAAATCGTGAAAATACCATCTCCCTCACCATTCTCCCTCTTCAGGGCTTAGCACTTCCATCAGAGAAGCTCACTGACAACAGCAGTTTCAACCTGTCCCAGTCTGGACTCAGAGAGCACAGCTCTTTCGGACCTTTTCCAGGTGGCTGGGCATCATGTGTGAAATCACTTTTCACTCGAGAACATCAATCATACAAATTGTTTTTATTAAAAGCACATGAAAAACAGCACAACCTCTCCACTCGAGGGTTTGTTTTATGGAAAGGTGCCAACCCATCTAACAATATATAGAAAAATCTTGGGGCTCAGTAGGGTTGAGCATCCGACTTCGGCACAGGGCATGATATCACGGTTCATGAGTTCAAGCCCACACTGGGCTTTGCACTGATAACGCAGAGCCTGCTTTGGATTCTCTGTCTCCCTCTCTCTGCCCCTCCCCAGCTGATGCTCTCTCTCTCTCTCAAAAATAAACACTTAAAGAAATAAATGTAAAAATATATAGAAATACTCAATTCGTTAGGCTTCAAAGACTTTATTCTAGAGTGAAATTAAGCATCTTTCTGGTGCCTTCCCTCCTCACTCTTTAGCAGAGATAAGATATGCCTGTGGTCTCCCAAAGCCCAAACAATTTGTCATTCCTCAGAAGTGGTAAGACTTCACAGGTCTGGTGTCTTACGGGAAAGGTAAGAGACTCTGAAGCGCTCAGACTGCACCAGAAGATCCAGAATCCAGAAACAGACTCCCATATTGGTTGAAATCCCTTTAACAGGTACCTGTTTCGTCATGTGAGAGATGGGGTAAGTCCTTCCCAGAGAACATTCCATGATCCGAATCAGCAGCCTCCCACAAAGGAGCAGTCACAGTGGCCCGGTGCAGCTTCATGCTAATGAGGCCCCCCCCCCCCCCCCCCCCCCGCCCTCTTTGCTATACCATCATCTGTGCAGCACTGACCTTCTACAGAGGAGAAAGGAAGGTAGGCTGGGGCTGGCCTTACCTGTTTTTCCTGCTCCGCTTTCCCCGGTAATGAGAATACATTGGTCTTTATCTTGATCTCTTAGGGACCTGTACGCTTCATCTGACAGGGCAAAGCTGTAGGGGAGAATGGGAGAGAAGTCCTTAAAATTCAGCTCATTAGTCACGTGTTTATGAAATGTAACTAGAGGCTCTTTAAAGGACACTGGTATGCTGCAGATAGAAAGCCAAGACGTCAGATTTTATTTCCTTCAAATTCTTAAAGGAAATAAATAAACCCATCCATCCTTGTGGCCCATGGTCCCTTTTCCTTCACATCCTCTAGTAAACGAAGTGGTACTGACTTACCGTCCTCTAAAGATATGCTTATTTAACCCACATGTGATACTTATGGTTCATTTTATTAAAATCTTGGCAATTCAGAGAACCAAGAAGAAAATGTCGCATCACATGTCCAACACTGGATGATGCAGCGGTTTTCAGGACAATACACTGGAATTTCAAAAAAATTTTTTCGAATGTTAGAAAAAATGCCAAATGGCTGATATTACCATCATTGAGCTAAATACAGAACTACTGCCTTCACAAACAGATAACAAACTGTAATGCCCACCAGAGGCAAGGAGGACCTTGGGTCGGCCAGGAGTCTGCTCCAGTCCTAGGCCCTCAAGCTTCTCACAGGGCCTGTGCTGACAACAGGGCCCCCTATCAAGACCAGGCCAGTCCCCAGGTTGATCTTCCTTGCCTCAAAATTTATAAATAAGGTAAAATTTGCCCCCCTCCAGCTAAATGAAAAATAATTGTTTGGGTTTTTTTTTTTTTTTTAATGTTTACTTTTTTATTCTGAGAGAGAGCATGAGCAGGGGAGGGGCAGAGAGAAGCCCAAGCAGGCTCCACACTGTCAGCGCAGAGCCCGATGTGGGGCTTGATCTCATGATCAAGTGAGACCATGACCTGAGCTGATACCAAGAGTCAGATGCTCATCTGACTGAGCCCAGGCGCCCTTAACTGAGAAATAATTTTGACAATATGATACTGTGTTTAAAACAGGGGCTCCTGGGTGGCTGAGTTGGTTGAGCTTCTGACCCTTGATTTCAGCTCAGCTCCTGATCCCAGGTTGTGTGATCGAGCCCTGAGCAGGGACTCCTCACTGTGTGTGTAGCCTGCTTAAGATCCTTTCTCTCTGTCTCTCTCTCTCTCTCTCTCTCAAACTGAAAAAGAAAAAAGAAAAAAGAAAAAAAAAAAAGGTAAAGCCCTATTCATTTATCAACAAGTATTTATCAAGAGTCTACCTTGTGTAAAGAACATGCTGGAAATATAAAGGTAAGCTAGACTCAGCCCTTTTCCAGGAATTCTCAGTCAAAAGCAGGGGAGAGAGATACAAATAGAAAACAGAAACCCAACAAGTTAAGAGCAATGAGAAAGATATGTGCACAACATTGCAGAACAAGACAGGGGTCCAAGGGGATGGGGAAGGGAGCCGCAGATTAATAATCGAGAGTGTGGATGTTCCATCTTGCTGGAAGGCAGAGCATAAAGAAGGGATGAGCAATGGGCCAGGGAGATAGATGGGCAGACTCCAAATAGGAGCAGAGATGATAAGGGTGCCACACTCCGGGACTGTAAGCAGGAGAGTGGCAGGATCAGGTAGGATTCAGATAGTAATCAGAGCTAAAAATGGCAACCTTACCAGCACTGTCTCCAAGCCCTTCATATTTAATCATTTTAACTCAAACTACTAAGGGTAAGTTATTATTAATCCCACTTCCCGATGATAAAACTGTGGCACAAAATAAAGACAAAATTTGCCAAGGTTACACTGCCAGCGGGACACAGTAGAGCCAGAACTGATCCCCTGCTCCTGACCACTGGGATAGCCTGCCGCTTCATGGCGGACAGGGCCACAAGAGTGCATAGGAGACCAATCTGGAATAAGGAACATCAGTGAAGGGCTGGCGATACGGGGAGAGTTTACATTTCGCTGACCAGACCACAGAAAGCCTTTCAGTCAATGACCGGCTCTTCTTGAAAAGGTGAGTAGGAGCATCATTAATACTGACAATTTACTGAGCAGGATGAAGTGCTCTCATATTCATAATCAGATTTGATCCTTAAAACAGCTCTATGAAGTAAACGCTGGCCTCCTTGAGGATAAATGATCCAACTCAGACCGAGAAATGACACAACGTGTCCGTGACCCCTTTCCCAGGACAGTCATAACTTGAACCTGGAAATACTGTGTACCACATTCTTCCCTTCTTGTCACATCCTCTTAGGGCTATCTGTGATCTCATCTTCTGGCAGAGCTACTGTGGGACCTCAAAGAGCCACCATGAGCCTTATTCTGTAACCATCATTTCAATGAATCCAATCCCTTGCCCATAATAAGTATATTCTTGAAAGCATTTGTTGAATGAACGTATGAATATGAAAAGAGAAAGGAAAAAATAATGGAACTATCTGGCACAAGGGACTTTTTTGAGTAGCAGGTGGCTTTAGCTCATTTATAAGACCAGTGCACAGGGTGATCTTCTGCCCAGCAGGTCTTACCCTCTCCTCAAATCCCTCTCAGCCATTCCCTATCTAACCAGCACCTTGCTCACCCCCTTAGACCACTCAGCGGGGCTCCCTCCTTCTCTTGTGTTCTCTGATGTCCCCAGGTAAAAACAAGCATGTCCCTGTGCACACCAATGCACAGTAAGGACAGTGAAAAATACAATGACTGTGGGAACAGAAGACACCCTGGGTAGGATTCTCTAGGCCCCGGATCCACGATTCCCCACCTACATGACCGTGAGGCCAGTCCCTCACCCTGGCTGCATGGCAGTCTCTTCACGTACCAATTGGAGAACAGAGCCACATACCACGTACTTCAGCTTAGAAGGTTAAAGAAAGGTGTATAAAAGCTCTGGAAGTGTTATAAAGCCCTAAATAAACGTGTGAATTCTTTCTGTGCTACAATCAGTTATGTACACATCTTCCCAACCCCTACCAGGAGGTAAGCTCCTCTAGGGCACCGCCTTTTTTCTAGTTAATCTTTGTGCCGTCCTGCAGAGTTACAAGCATAAGACGCCAAAAATACGCAAATAGGAAAGAATAGATGAGTGAATTCTCTTCGAATATCAACGAGGTAAGTCACTATTGGAGTGAGCCCCGCAGAATGGTAAACAGGAAAGTCATTTCTTCTTATGACCTTCATGCAGGAAAGAAAAGCAGAGCTTAGATTTCTTACTAGCTTCACTCTCCCTGCCATTCTTCTCACCTCCAGACAACAGTTCGGAGATGCCACTATCATTATCATCACTGGCAAGAAATGCAGGAAAACACATTATGGCAAATACAAATGAACTTTTCCTACTATATATACATATATGGTGTGTGTATATATATACACCATGTGTGTGTATGTGTATATATATATATATATATATATATACACATACACACACACACACACACACACATACACATACATATACATATACATACACACACACACACACACACACATATTCACTGTACATATTCACTGACTTCTTCATGGGTTGTTCAACACAAGCCTTTCCTATGCTCCTAAGACTGCAGGTTAGGTTTAAATATTACACCATCAATGATTCAAAATTATTTCTAACATGAATAACAATATATGACTGTGTGTGTGCACACAACACACATAAACACACATACACAAGGCTTTAGAAGATCACCAAATGACCCTGCCATGGGTTTATGTCACATCAAAACACTTATGCTGAATGCTCAGTTATTTTCTTGTCTGTCCAGACAGAAATACTTAACTGCTGTCCCCCAAAACTGGGTTTGATTTACAATGGAGTATATTTTAATATAAAGCCTAAAAGGGAGAGTTATTCTTTCGAGACTCTAGACGGCCATGAAAATTTATCAACTGAAGTACTCAAGCACTGGAACAATGGGCTGGGACTGTCGGCACACCCAGCCCAGGCACACTATAAATGCGATCGTATATGTACTTCGTATGAACTCAGACCTTGACTTCACTTATTTAAAAAAATTACCGAAGGGCAGGCCATGAAGGACATAAGCCCTGGCCCGGCCTTGTTCTCTTCCTCTCCGGCAACATTAGCAGGTACCCATCACCACGGCCAACATTTATAACTATAAACTGAAACCACATGCCAGTCTTCCAAACCACTCTGTAATTAAGGAACCTAAATAAATCTTTAGAAAAGTTTTTCCTTCAAAACACTTGTGACCCATATGCTTCACATTATTTTGTGAGCATGTCAGCATTGTTATTTACCACACGCAGAAATGAATGGTTTATTATAACACAGTGACGATAACGTCAGGGGCAAGCATGGGTTTGATGCCACCACATCAAGAGCGTGGGTTTCACCCACTTCTTCTGTCTTCTAGTTGAGCTCTAAGAATAGAGACAGGCTGACACTTGAAAGCAAGTCCCCCCTTCATTTCCAGGTCAGTTGCACAGCTGTTAGCTGAGAGCCAAACTTTCCCGAACACCACCACGCATGCTCACTGCACATTTCCAAACAGCTGAGCTGTATCTCTTGCTTTTCGGTTTTAGATGTTTGGTTTGGGTCATCTGTTATTTTCTGTCAGGGCGCAATGTTGGGTTGCACGTTGAAAAATTAAGTAGCCGGTACGTATGCTTCTCCTCCATCTTATTTCTGCTCAGAATGTCCATCTCCACAGCGGTTCTGCTTTTATGGTCATCAAAGGTGACAGCAGGGCTTTTTTCCCCAAAACTCTAGGCTCTCCACCCTGCCACCTGCTTTCTAAGTTCATTTCATCTATAATGCAAAGCAGGAAAGATGTCACACGAAATACATCACCACCACTACCTAAAGCCAATGTTCTTCCAAGCAGATCTCTATTTTTCACTGTCTCTGGCTCCCTCATAATGAGTCGCTTGAGATCTTTTCCCTAACACAGTCTGATCCATTTTGTTAGCTTGTTATCTCCATTAGCCAAAGTTCAGCAGAACAAAATTTGTCTAAGAAAACTCTCCTGAATGTACGAAACTGTTACTACCTATTTGTTTCATGTCATTTTCTTCAAAAGCTCTCAAGATGGTATTCCCTTTCACCTAATCCTGAATTCTAGAATATTTTAGAATCATACTAGGGAAATTCTGCTTCTGATTTTAACCCTCTTAAAATCACCTGTCTCAAAATTCTCATCTACAATTTAGACCTACAAATCTCAACTATTTCTTCTCTTTCTAGCTCTGGCTCAGCCGTACGTTCTTCTAAAGTTACATAACAAAAAAAATTAATAAGTGTCTTTTTAAAAATTCCTAACCTTCAAGTGTTCCACCAATTTCTAACTTCATACTGAACTCCATTCAAGGGCTGAAACAGTCCACGAGAAGAACAGGGGAGAAAAGGAAAAGGAGAAAGGGAATTATGTGTGGAGTGTATTACATGGAAATGTTGAGGCTTGTTGATTTGTTTGCTTATTATTTTTTAATATAATTTATTGTCAAATTGGCTTACATACAACACCCAATGCTCATCCCAACCAAGTACCCTCCTCAGTGTTGGTCTTCCATGTAAAACATTATTGCAGACATCAATCGTTGCCTCTTATTCTTTTTTTTTTATGTTTATTTATTTTTGAAGGAGAGATAGAGAGCAAGCAGGGGAGGGGCAGAGAGAGAGGGAGACACAGAATCTAAATCAGGCTCCAGGCTCTGAGCTCTCAGTACAGAGCCTGATGCAGGGCTCGAACTCACAAGCCGTGAGATCATGACCTGAGCCGACGTCAGACGCCCAACCAACTGAACCCCCCGGGTGCCCCCCTCCTATTCGTATATCAGAAAATGTTCACCCACTTGAAAAATATCACCTTGTTAAGTTAGTGTAATGCTCTACCACCACACATTCATCATATCACATCTGAAGGAAGAATTTCAGGGAAAATAAGTGTTTGTAGTTATTTATTACAAGTTACTATAACTTTTTATCCTGGAAAGCTTTATTGCATTCTTGTCCTATGCCAGACATGGTAACTTAACATATTTTTCACAGTACAGTTATCCTTCATAGCCACGTCATCAGTGAGCATTCCTCATAAGGATAGAGATAGAGAACAAAAATGAGTCTCTCTTCAAAATAAATACCAATGGGCAAAATGTACACTATAAGTAAAAAAGGACAGAAGATGAAAACAAATGTAAAGAATAGGTTCAGGGGAGATGGATGGTAAATGGACTCAAATGGCTGCAAAGTTCCTTTATTTTACATAAAGTGATACAATATTAATTCAATAACAATCCTGAAAGGTGTATTATAATGCCTAGAACAACAACTAAAGTAATAACACAAGAGCTGCAAAGTAACTAAAAAATTAAAATGGAATTCTAAAAAAAAATTCAAATAATCCAAAAAAAGGCAGGAAAAGAGGAATAAACACAGAGGAGACAAACAGAAAATAAATTATTAAAAGGTGGACCTAAATTCAACCATATGAGTAACTACATTAAATGTTAATGGACAAAAATACTCCAATTAAAGGGCAGAGAATGTTAGAACAGATACAAAAGCAAAATCCACCTATATGTTGCCCATAGGGGCCACATTTAAAATAGGAAGACATAGATAGGCTGAAAGGAAATAAGATTTAAAATAAGCAATTGCTTAAAAATACAATATTGTACTTTTTTTCATATATTTAAACTCAAAGAAGTCCCTAGTTGTCACCTAAGAGGGATGCTATGCAATGGCACAGCATATGGCAGAGAGCAGGTGAGACTTAATTATCTTAAAAATATGGGCTACAATCATTTTTGTAAGAACACTTTTTTTTTTAATCAATACTTAATTTTCCAAATTCATAGACATTTGTATATCCTCAACTTAAGTAGCCACACAGCTTTCTTTCGCTACACAATTGGAAAGGGCCTGTTTCTATTAGCTACCAAACAGAAATAATCTCATCAGGGATGAATCATTTTAAGATGACATCTGTTCTAAAGTGACAAAAGTAAAGCATCAAATAAAGCTCAAAAGTCAGGCTTTAAAATAGGGTATGACAAATAGGCACAAGAAAGTTTCTTCTTCCTTTAGAATTACATTGGTTCTTGAAAAATAGACTCCCACAGGATTTTTGTGAAATTCCATAGATTGCTGAGTCAACCTCAATGTACACCTGGTCTCTCACCATTTCTTAATGGGTCAAAAATATTTTTTAATCTTTAACAACCAAAGGTAATCACCAAGGTGACAAAAATCACGGTATCTGAATGTCTTGTATATATAAAATGAGTCACTTGTGTTATAATGTTTTAAGTAACAGCAGAAATCCCTGTGTAATTGGAGAAGAAACTCTTCTTAGAATTTACAAGCACAGCTCTTTATTTCAAAGGTTCAACATGCCAATTATGGAATATAATCTAAAACAAACAGCAAAGATTGCTTTCAAGATTTTAGAAATTTTATTTATAATCCTCCTGTGATGAAGAAGCTTTGAGGTATATACACAGTCTTCTGACCCTATATGCCTAACCATTATCAAAATCACCATGGAGATCCTCATGTGTTCCCCCATCTGGGGTCAGCCAGCCATAAGTCACTTCTTCTGGAGACTGATACAAAGGTGAACTGGGCCAAGGGCTAATACTTTTTCAAAGGTGGATTGCAAAACCCAGGTACTGGAGACATGCATTAGGAAGAGACAAGGGGTTTAGAGAGACTAAATTATGCCAGGAAGGAAAAGGACTGGACTTAAGATATGCAAGCAGTGAGGAGGAAACATCTGCTTTCAGGGTCTGGAAGCTGCTGTTTGGAATTTAGTAGTAATCCCTTGTGCTGCTCAGGACTTCCTTCTGCAAATGATGCCCTGAGCATGAGATGCCACAGGGGGAAAGCCCTCACTGGGGTAGCATCCTGCTTTGGGTTTGGCAAGCATCCGGAAGCAAAGAGGCTGATTCCCCTTCATCAGTGTTCACTGCTGCAGGGCCTTATCCCTCAAATTAGCGAAGGGCGAATGGTTCCTACTATTCAAGAATGGATCAATGCCCTAATAAGTAAAATGGAAGAGTGTGTGGAGGAAGGGGTTCCCAGGGAGTTCATGAGCACCCATGCCTGAGAAAGGAGGCATTGTACTCACCAGGCAAATTCTGAGGACAATGGTGAAGAAAATCTGTCCTCTAGAGGCTTAAAATCTAACAAGAAAGACACTAAAGTCCCCCAAAATGGAGGTGGGAGAAGGTAATAAGCACATCAGCAGTCTCCTAAAGATATTCAGAAAGGGGAGAAATGACTTTTACTGAGAAAGGTATATCACGGAAAGCTGCAATATCTGAACCCCAAGGCAATATGCAAGGACAGAGGCTGGGAGAACACAGACACCAAGGAGGAAATTATGTTATTTCCCCTGTCCAGAAATTAACAAAACACACCTGATTTAGAGGAAAGAACAAAGAGACAATTAGACTCTTAATTCAAATTCAGTAAGCCCTGCAAGTATTTTTAGTATCCGTTTTAACAAAAGAATACTAACAATCACCCAATTCTCACAAAAATAATTACACAGTTATAATCTATAAAAACAGCCTTTCCTGCTCAAGGTAAACACAATTTAAACAAATTCCCAACACAACTGTTCCCAAGCCTTTTGGAAAAATGGATTATTTTCAACTAATCTCATAGTCAGGTTTTACGACTTTATTACAGGCAACTAAATCCTGGAAAAAGTTATCCCAAGAGAAGTTACTCCAAAGACCTTCCTAATCACCCATAGGACTTAATGTTTTACTCATTAAACAGAATGACTTCACATTCTTAAGATGCTAACTGATTTTCCAGATAGATGTTCCTTACTGATTTAAGGCCTAAAAATGTGCACCTTCTGTGTGTCTTTGTCTAACTTGGAACAGATACTGTGATCTAAGGTACCTCACGTCACCATCCCAAATAGTTAAGTCAATTCAGTGAAGTGAACCTTTCAGGTTTACAACATTCAAATATAAACCTGTATCGTTTAACTTGGATAGCCCCTCAGTGCCTGCTATGGACACAGGATGCAATGAGGCAGAGTCTCAGCTTTCCTCCAAGAGAAGCGGGAAACATAGGGATGCTTGTCTACAGTAGAAGACACTCTGCTGGGGGCCTTTCGTGGCGCCATGCACTGAATGAAGAAGCGTAGCGAAATCTGGCTGTGGCCATCACAGAAGGACTGGATGGAGATGGCATCTGAATGGGAACCCCAAGTACACACTGCTTTATTTCTTTAAAAATGCACAGAGGAGAGGGAGTGAGCAGTAGTGGGAGGTTACCAATTTCTTCAAGCGTTGGTCTGTGCTTCCAGCCCACGGAGCTGCGCAGATGATGTTTATAAAGCACCCTGAACAGTGTCTGAAATGGAGCAGGCACTCAGGAAAGGACTGGAGGGCCAGCTGGGGCCAAGTTTGCATGTTTAAAGAATCGAGGTCACAAATCAATTCACATTTTGGAAAGCGAGACCTGCCCCCATTTCATAGAGTGAATGCAAAATTCAATGAAATCAACAAATATTACCAAGATGCCTGATAATAAATAGACACATGTATATATACATACACACACACACACACACACACACACACACACACACAGAGAGAGAGAGAGACCACTGTGCATATGCAATGAAACATCTGGGTTTGCACACATTGTTACAGAGAAAAGGAAATAAATACATAAAATAATAATAATAGTTATTATTATTATTATATTACTATACTTCGGTTATTAGCTAAATTCACATCATGATACCATAAAGGAGGAAACATTTTGGAAATAATTTTAAGAGAATTCAGTATTCATTTATTCAATAAGCATTCTGTGTGCAGGCAGAGGAATACGTGTGACATCATCCCTACCCTTGCACACTCCAGGTAGAGAAATCATCTACTATCTAACTAGATAATAATCTAATCATTTGAGGACAGGTCATTTGGTCTGTGGCTTACCTAAAAACAGCAACAAAACCTTTCTCTAAAGCATGAGGGATACTGGTACCAGGAAAAACATTTTTTGAATTAAAATTTTGCTTGACTCATCCAGGTATCCAATACCTTTCAAATCCACCCCTTCCTTTCCTCCCCATCACCAGTTTTTATTGCCTTAGACAAGTCCTCACTTCTGGCCTGAGCATCAGTAACTCCTAAAGGGGCCTTCTATAACCAGGCAAGATATTTTCACAAGCCATCCTGATACGATACTGTCAAAATATAATGTCATTTTTATTACCATGACTCTTTCTCTATTCCTAATCCTGTCCTCACTGCAGCCAGGTTTGACTACTTGCTTTTAGGTGTTTCTGTAACCAGGTTTGTTAAAGCTTGCTTCTGTAAAGCAAAATTGTATCATTGCTGTCTTCCAAAACTATGATTCTATGGAGTATTCTCCATTTTAAGTATCACCCACTTACATTGTTTAGGCATCAGAGAGAAGTGTTAGATACATGTTGGAGGATTTCCTAGGAATCTGGACTCAAGTGATCCTAGTGGCCCAGAGATTCCCTTCCCTCCCACACCCCCAATGTTTTAACATGGGGTTTAAAATCTACTCCAATCTTTGCAAATTCAGCTCATAAACAAAATGCAGGAACCTTTCCTCCGGGCTTCCATATGGAAAACAAACGAGTCCATTATTACACAGTCAAATCCATGTCTCAAATTAAAAAAAAAAAAAGAAACTCAGTGATTGAAAGAGGGAAATCAGAGGACCACAAATCAGACCATGAAGAACTCCCCCACTCCCCGACCCCCCCACCCCCACAGTCCCACACAGGCTTTACCCCTGGGATGACTGATGGCCCTCTCCAAAAGGTCCCAGGGTGGGGAGCCAAGGGATGACTACTGCTCATTGGGTATGTCTTCCAGACGGTTCTCACTCCCACTCTCCCTCCCTTACCCCAGTTTTGGTCCTCACCCAGGAGGAAGGGACTTCCATGATAAGGTAAGAAAGAAAGGCCAGAAGATCTGTTCTACACAGCAGTTACTGTTTCTTACATGTTGCATTTTTCTTTTAACGCTGAAACGTTTGTCACTCTAAAATGGCTTCAAAGTGGCCACATAAGAATGGGTAAATCAAAAATACCACACGCCACTCCGCCTGCAGGCTGGCTTCCCTGCAACCCTCCTCCTTCTAAAATGCTAACGGGTCACTCCCTCCTGGACGCACTCCCCTGGCTCTCCACCACTCTGGCAGAGAGGGGTCCAGAACTCTCGCAGGAAATGATGCAACAGCAATGCTTTGAGCTTCTGCTGGAGGAAGATTTAACGTTGATCCAGAAGAAGTGCCCTAACACTCCCAAAAGGATCAAATACAACTCCTGTATTATTCCATCCCACAAAAGCACAGCTCCAAAGTGAACTCAAATACAGAGCCCTCAAACATCTGCTTTCAAGTACTTTAAGCCATGTCACACTGTCTGCAGAGTGGCCGCAAGAAAATGACATGTCACATACGCAGATCACATATTTATTTGAGAAACACTGCAATCTGCAAGCAGGCAGCATTTATTGCCACGTGTCGGGGGAGGGGGGGGCGAGCTATCTGATAAAGGCGTTGTCATTAGAGACCAACCTTGGAAAAACTAAGAATAAAGTCCTGAAAGCCAGCAGCAACCATCCCCTATCAGCTAGGGAGGTGCGAGAGACCCTAGATGAGAACAGACTGTGCCTAAGGCATTCTGGATACAAATACTGGGTCCTTGAGAGCTATGCATAGTGCTGGTGCATGTTTTTGTTACAGAATGTAAGCTCAACACAAGCTTCTATCTTCAACACAAAATCTTGAACTTAAAAACTTCCTTCATGGGTGTCTCGACTGGTTTCTGGTTACCCAGAGAGGTAAAAATAAGGCAGTTTCTCACACAGGATCTAGTCTCTAGGAGCTTTGGTTTTCATGGGTGTGTGATGCATGAAAAAGCAAGCAAGATCCTTCCCAGGAGTTAGTCTAGCTCTCTTTCCAAATGGTTCATTTCCTTCTTGGCTCCTCATCTGCCCAACTGCCCCCACCAAACACCCTCTTCCCTGGAAACCCTGGATGATTCCCCTGGTTACAGGAGCTCCCTGAATCTATACCTGCAAAATCCCATTTATACATGTATTATACCCCCAGCGTGTTTTAATTTTTGGACTTTTTTTAATTACAGTTTCTCTCCCTTGAGAGCAGAAATTATGACTCACCATCTCAGTGCCTGACATATATGCTCAGAATAAATTTGCATAATGAATCCTAACAGTCCTTTCTCCTAGTCACGCAAAAAAAAAATGGACAAAAATTAATTTATGGCATTTTCAGAGTCTGTGTTTGCTTACCAACTATTTATAAAAAAAAAACCTAATAAGGGAGAAATCAAGAGAACTGTTACTCGAGTATGCATATGTAAGTGCATATTCATATCTTTACAAGAAAGAACTCTATGGATTTAAAACACTCAAAGAAGAAAAAGAAAGTTAAAGGGAAACTTCATGCTTGCCAGCTGAAATTCTTCGTTTAGGTTATGTTTTAGTATCCGGCACTTCTCTCTGATGCTGGTTTGTGCAGGTTCTGTTTGAAGGCACAGGCAAAACGATCACCTAAAATCTTCTGCTTTAGAAAGGCAAAGTGTGATTATATTTGCACTCCAGAATCTTGCCAGTTCCTAAACTAATAGGCAAAAGCAGTCATCTCTAGGACTAGCTGTGAGAATATCTTGCTCCTACCCTTCCTAGAGACCCACCTGATATGACCTCTCTTCTCTAAAGTATGTACAGTCGCTTCTCTAGGTCCCTGCTGAGCAAATTATCATGTTTACCTAACTTCCTTCCCAAGTTTGATAGCCACTAGCTACCTAGTGCCTACAACCAGCCAGGAACTGACCCAGCATCACAGGGTATAAAAATGAAAATGGAGCTGTCTCTGCTCTCCAGACTCTCAAGTTCAAGCCTCTCCCTCCACCATGGCCTCTTGAGAGTCGCACGCATCACAGACCCCTTCTGGCCCCCAAACAAGTTCATATCCTCCCTGGAAGAAGGCACACAGTTAAAATGTCCTGAAATTTATGTTCTTCAGGACAGATTTTCTGCACCAAGAAAAAAATCACTGGGACTTGCAGAGGTGAGGCACTCAACATTTCTGTTAGATTAATAAACCAACAAATCTTCAAAAACTCCTCACATTAAATCTTCATAACTCAAACGAGTAAAAACACTGCCTGGAAAACCTGTGATAATATCCTTCTGCTCCTCTCCATGTATCTTTCTCGCCACTGAGATCTGGCATAATAGTGAATCCAACTCATTCATTCATTCATTCATTCATTCATTCATTTGAGAGGGAGCATGAGCATGTACACACAAGTGAGGGAAGGGGGAAGGGGGAAGGGGGAAGGGGGAAGGGGGAAGGGGGAAGGGGGAAGGGGGAAGGAGAGGGAGAGGGAGAGGGAGAGGGAGAGGGAGAGGGAGAGGGAGAGGGAGAGGGAGAGGGAGAGGGAGAGGGAGAGAGAATGAATCTAAAGCAGGCTCCACCCGGTCAGTGCAGAGCTCTAAACGACCCTGAGGTCATGACCTGAGTCAAAATCAAGAGTCCAACACTTAACCCACTGAGCCACCCAAGCACCCTGAATCCAACCAATTTAGTGACAGGTCCTAGAATGATGGCAAATAACCCTTGCTGGAGCTTTCTATATGCCTGTAGCAGGCTTAGGACAGAAAAGAAAATCTACAATATGTGGAACAAAGGCACACCCCTCAGGTTTCAGAACTGCGAACACACTGGAGGATGACTTCTCTACAATTTGTGTAAACAGTCATTCAAATAGGGAATCCCAATTCCTAAAGATATTTAATGTACCTAACCTTACGGCTAAGGTTTAAAAAAAAGAAAACACACACACATGCACACCCACATGCACATGCACATATGTAACTGCTCTCCCCTTGTATATGTACTTCAAAAACCTACTGACTGAGAAAATACCAATGTCTGCAATCACTCTCCAGGCCTGAAGACTGGAACCATGTCTATATCTTAACACAGTTGCTTCATAACCATCATAAACTAGTTCTAGTCTAGGGAATTTTCTATTTATCATGTGTTACAGTCCACCTCTCTACAGAGAGGAGGGGGCCACCTATTCAAACAAGTCTCAGTTTGCGCCATCAATTTTCATAAAATGATGACAGCCCAACAACCTATTACTTGGTGGGTTTAAAATTGAGGCTCTTTTACGGACAACAGAGACTGTGTACTTTGGGACTTTTCCAGAAAATACAATCTCTAAATGTCTGCAGAAGACCTTTAATCCAAAACCCAGTTATGAGGAAACAGAAAACAAATACGGGAACATACGAAACTGTCACAGATGCATCGCTGGAAGGAGGAAACGCAATCTCTCTGTTCCTTGCATTCCTGAATCAACTCAAACCATCAATAAGCTAGGTATTTGTACTGGTGGTTCGTGACTTTGGATGCACATTGGAATCACTGTAGGTGCTGATGCCTTGCTCCTTGGTTCCTCCACATTCCACAGATCCTGATCAAATTCTGCAACGGTTCTAAGCAGCCCAGAATGACAACCACTGACTTATGTGTCTTATGGACTCCCTCTTCCTAACCTGTGCTTTGGGTGTTACATCCTCTTTAGTGGCATCGCTTCGGTTAGCTTCCACATAGTGAAGTGGCCTAAGAAGTAGCTATATAGGGGCTCCTGGGTGGCTCAGTCGGTTAAGAGTCCGACTTCGGCTCAGGTCGTGATCTCACGGTTTGTGAGTTCAAGTCCTGTGTTGGGCTCTGTGCTGACAGTGTGGAGCCTGGAGCCTGGAGCCTTGCTTCAAATTCTGTCTCTCTCTCTCTCTTTGTCCCTCCCCAACTCATGCTCTATTTCTCTCTCCCAAAAATGAATAAACATTAAAAACAAAAAAATGCCTTTCTTTAAAAAAAAAAAAAAGAAGTAGCTATATAAAATTCATGACTCTATTTTCTGCAGGGAAATTTTGAGGCGTTGTTCAAGATGACATTCTTCACATCCTAAGTCCCGTAAGAGAAATTTCTTTAAATCTAACTGGTAAGGAAAACTCTACCTCTCTTGAGCAACTCAAGTACTTTGAAATTAGGTGCAAAAATTATTTTGTAACTGATCATATTTCCCTTTTTGTTTTGACCACCAGCAAACGAAAATCCCAGTTCAATAAACATGCAGGACATCATGGCATTAACTTTTGTTTGGGCCTCATTCATTCTCTGTTTCCTTTGCTCTGACTTTTAAAAAGCTAGTCACTTTATAATATTGACTGTAAAATAGTAAGCTGCCTCCAGTCAATTTTCGATGTGGGGAGATATAATAATTAGCTCTCATTCACATTCCTCACACACTTTTGAACTATAAAAAGCCAATAATGCGACTAATGTGACTAAAATCCATGAAAACAGTAACAACTCTTCTTTGGGTTTCGTTTGTTTGGTGGGGGAGATGATACATTGATGGATATACAGACAGGTTAGGTAGGTAGGCAGGTAGGTAAGTAGACAGATAAATCTGCTTCAAAATATAGGAGCTCCTTTATAAGCACGGCTAAGAAAGGCAATTGATCAGAAATTTTTCTTTTATTCACTTACAACTATAACATTCAAAAACTGTTCTCCAGTCATCAGTATCAAGCAGAATAAGTGATAGCAACACTGAGTCAAGAGAAACTTCATAGGGCTATTTCCCTGCCACATGTTATGGAAACAGGAATTCTAAATGCATGACTGTTCACATGGATTCTGTATCTATTCAAATTGTGCCTTCCTAATTCTGTGCTTTATCCCCTAATCCATCACCCAACCACTGCAAACCTCCTCAATTCTTCTGCAAAAATCCAGTATTATTATTCTTTCTTGCTAATTCCTAGAGGATTCTTTCCTTACATGCTTTTGTGGAAACACTACAAAGGAAAAATATGCTTATGAGAATGTATTGTTCCATTCACTGAAATCCCCAATGTAAATAAACCCACCCTTGGCCACCAATAACTCAAAAACAATTAACATGTATTTCTTGAGAGGCATCTCTAAAAAGAGAATTGGAACATATTTGCCTACATTTTAATATAATGTCAGTCACATCTCCAAGTTGACAGAAGAGATTCTGTCAAAATGTCCAGTTGACAACAAAGCTGAAAAAGGGCAAAACTGAGCTTCAAATCTAGATTTGTTAACTCATCTGTGATTACTCCACTTTAGATCATGACCTCTAGTTTAGAAACTCCACAGAATGAAACTGCCCCACATATGCCCCATTAACTACTCTAGAGAACTGATGCAAATCTTTTCCTCATTAACATAAAAAAAATTTTCTAATAATTTTTCCTAAAATATGCCATACATTTCTCAAAAACGAAAATCATATATCCCCAGAATTTTACATTTGAAAGGAACCTTAGAATTAAATATTTCCCATTCATAGATTCTTTGTTGAGTATTTCCCATTCAAAAATCATTAATTCTTAAACACCACAAATGATTGTACTAACGGTGCAAGTTAATCTGTATTTAGCTGTAACCTCAAGATTCATTCAAAACTCATACGTGAGTAACTTTATTATTTTCTGTTCTCTATTATGAATATTTAAAGTTGTTTCCTATATAACTGAAAATTATATTATTTGAAATTCCTTTTCTTTCTTTCTTTCTTTCTTTCTTTCTTTCTTTCTTTCTTTCTTTCTTTCCTTTTGTGGCAGTTGCTAAATATCAAGCTAAGATAAAGTCTTTACAATGCATCCTGGAATTCCTGGAACATGGGACATTTTTGAATGATGTGATTAAGGCTTATTGAATCTACTGAAATGATATTACAGACTGTCTAACCTGTACCAGCCACTGTTCTGGGCACTGGGGATACACTACACATTCTATGGGATGAGATGGAGTCGGAAGGTAGGCAATAATAAAGGAAGCAAAGTACAGTTTGCTGGAAGGTGGTGAGAAGAGAAATAAAGCAGGCAAGAGGAATAGTGAGTGTTGGGACAGAGCAGAAAAGGGGAGCAGGCTGCGACTGTCAGAGAGGATACAATGGAAGGACCCACTAAGGTGGCAGTTGAGCAAAGACTTGAAGGAGATGAGGGAGAAGGACATGTGAAGAAGACGGATGGATGGATGGATGATGGATGGATAGATAGATAGAGGCATACAGAGATACACAGGCATACATAAGTATGTAGGTAGGTAGATGATAGATAGGCAGACACATACACAGACACACACACAGGTTGAGGGGCCAGGGCATTCTAAGCAGGAAGAACAGCAAGTACAAAGCTCCCAACACCCAAGTGTGTTAACAGTTAATTGGAATCTTATTCTAATTATCCATCCTGCTTTAATACCCTATTTAATGCCTTCAAAGAGTTGGTTGACATTGAATTTTAACCATATCTTTGGATACACTGACTTACAAATATTGACAATGAGCAAGATACTGAATTTGGTACCCTTGAATCATTCAAAGAAAACAGAAAGTTTACCCTGTTCCCAAAAGGCGATACTGTGTTGTAGGTAAAACAAGATATATAGACATAAGAACATTGATTTGCTTTTTAATAAATGCTTAGAGATACATAAACTGGAACTTGCTTTTTATATTCAATAAAACTGTAAAAAAAAAAAAAAGTATACTTGTCCAGATTAAGAGGATACAAGAAAAGTATATAAAGGATATACTTCAAGTATTTTTGCAAGTACTTGGATCATGACCAAAATTAACAAGAGAATCATATAAATTTGTAAGTAAAATTCAGAAGTAACATATTATCTACATTGTATAATATGAAAATACAAAGGGACATTATATTGGGGGGTTGAAGAGATGGGTTTTGGCTTGCCTACCATGAAAATCAAGATAATTGCCTTAAAAATAAGAATTATAGTTCTGTAATCATTTCTAAAATGTTAATACTTCTTCACCTTCCATCTTTGGCTACATCCATATTTGCAAAAGAGAATTTAACTAAAGTTATCCTGTAAGCACAGCTTAAACTCCCCAGTATAGGGGAAATTGAGTTTTATTTATTCACCACCCATCTGAAAAAGACTTGAATCCAAAAAAATTAACACTGCACTGGCTTAAATTTCAAAGCTTGTTAGAACTATTTTGCCACAATTCCCAATAGATGAATATGTAATTAATACAGACGAGGTCAGCATCAAATTTTCTAAGGCTCCCAGTAAACATGTTGGTTCTAAGAAAATAAAAAATATGGGAGTTGCACCAAAGACAGATATATTGCCATAAACTATCAAAGCATGTAAACACATCTTCAAATATTCGCATATTAACTACTCCTGTAAACAAGAACAACGAAATGTGACACTATTAAAAACCCTTGTTCATAATAAATCAATATGCCACTAGCCTCTATGCTGAACAGCAATGTGAAAGAAAAGGAATAATGGGGCGCCTGGGTGGCTCAGTCGGTTAAGCGACCGACTTTGGCTCAGGTCATGATCTCGCGGTCCGTGAGCTCGAGCCCCGCGTCAGGCTCTGTGCTGACTGCTCAGAGCCTGGAGCCTGTTTCAGATTCTGTGTCTCCCTCTCTCTCTGATCCTCCCCCGTTCATGCTCTGTCTCTCTCTGTCTCAAAAATAAACGTTAAAAAAAAAAAAAGAAAAGGAATAACAACAGAAACATGAAAAATGAGTGAATGGTTTTACTTCTGTAGTTTAAATGCATTCACCCCAGGTTGGGTATAGAGATTACTTACAAAATAAATAAAAACTAACAACTGTAAAAAAAAAAAAGATAAAATCCTAAAAATAAGATAAACTGCATCCAAATAAGATTAAAGTGGAAATGTGAAAATGCACCCTGATTACAGTCATTACAAGGAAAAATTGCTTGAGAGAGGATCTGTTTTCTTTCTAAATTCTATTACTGAACTCCTATTTAAATTCGCACAGAAGTTTGCTTTACACAATACCTGTGAGTTCAATTATGAAATAGTAATAACCCTACTGAAATGAACAAATGATCCCAGCAAACAGGGGGCCCTGCAACACATTTACCAAATCCCATCACTTATTCCCCTTCCTGGGTACGTGGGAGAAAGTACCTCCCAGCTACCTTTGCAGTTAGGCTGAGCCATGTGACCTCACGCCGAGTGCCCCGGGCCAGAGAATGAGGCCTGACTGTGCTCTCTCTTCATCTTCCACAGCAAAGTTAAGAGTCATGTGTTGCGGCTGTTAACAACTCTAAGCTAAAAGCAGCTTGGATATGTGTGACCACTTGCAGGAGAGCCTCTGAGGAAATCCCCTCAACAGACGGGGGCTATTAGTGAGACACAAACTTTCACGTGTTTCGTCTTGAGATGTGAAGGTCTGTTACCCAAGCGTAACCTGCCTTATTTAGCCTATAACCCTGACTTTCACTAGGACAGTCGAAAAGTTTGTTAGCAACCAGCACAGAATCGCTAAAGGTTAAAAATAAATAGATGCTGAGACCCTAACGTGTACCTAACACTAGGCCTCCGAAGTGAGGTTTGGGTCCAGGACCTGACCAAGATGAGCCACTGGAGTATGGATATAAAATATTAGAACTTCTATTTTAATGTCTTTATTCATCTTTTCCCCCTATACTTGTGTACGTTTTATAATGCACACAGTACATTTCCATGGTATTTACTTCAATAGTTAATTATGTGCTCAACCGTATATAAATATCCACACTGAATGGATCTTAAGACCACGATCTTAAGGCAACAAAATAAGCATAGTGCATAGACCCTGCTCAAAAGATGCTTCCTCTTGCTCAAGGCCAATACACAAATAGGAAACAATTAATGAAATATATAAGACAGCACACAATAATGTGCCATATAATCGTGATATGACGCATGCTGTGGAAAATAGGTGTTAGGGCCATGAAGTGGCCTTTTAGAAAGAAGCTGCAAAATGCAGGTGTACCCCTAAGAAAATGCAGGTGTGTTCCTGACACATGTTGAAAGAGGAGGAGCATGTGAGGATATGGAGAAGTGTGGAGCAAGAGTAACAAAATACAAGGCCAGGGGGATGGGACCGGAAAGGAGGAGAAACGAAAGCAACAGTGGGGCAGGCGGGAAGAGGCCAAGTAAAGGAGGGCTCACAACCAACTGATCACCAGCCACAACTTCATGCAAACTCAACTTCTCTAGTTCCACAGCCAAAATCTTCACTTAAGACTGATTTTCATCGTCAAAGTTCTGGTCACAATCAATGCCAGATATGAACACCAAAGAAGAGGTGAAGTCCCTAAATATAAAAAAATGACAGATTTTCAAGTTTTAAGATAACAGTTATGCTACCTTAACTGTGCCTGCAAGACAAAGACGGATTCCCAATCATAGACACAATATTATCATAGTGAAAATTATGTTACATTATGAAAAGGAAGCAAATATGCAAAGCATTATATACCATTTCTATTTGTTTTAGGAACAACGCCCAACAAACACCCGTACACATGTCGACACTTCCTCCTTTCTTATACCCACATTCCAGGTAATGAGTAATCAGATGGCAATGACTCATCCATATCATGTTATCTTAAACAGCCACATGTGTTCATTTTATAAATCTATGACTTAACATCTTTATACCTCAGTAACATTTTTAATGAGTTTTTCTGTGACCTCATTGGGATTCTGCCATTTTCAATGTCCTTGTTTTTATCCATAATGTTATTCACATGGGCAAGTTACATATAAGCCTCCACTCTTAATAATGGACAAGACAGTTATAAACACAGAAGCAATAGCAACACTAAAGGACTGAATGTGAGGTAGGGCCTATGAACAGGAGAGTACATCTTTTGAAAGCAATCAAAGCAATAGCTTAAAAATTAGCAATTCTAAAGAAATATCCAAGAGCTCTTAGAGATCCATACTTTATGAAACTATAGAATACGAAAGTGGGAATAAATCCCTCTAATGGCAATCTAAAGTCTTAAAAAGGAGGCAACCTAAGCATATGCCTGCATGCATTTCCCAAAGGTAGAGAGATCCATGGTGCAAACCAGCCAAATGCCCCCTCCCTCCAGGTGCTTTCTAATTTTTTGCTGTTGAGGTGGACTGAAGGAACAAGATTAATAGAAAATGTATGCGTTCTAATTTATTGCTCTATTGCTAATCTTTTTACATTAGGCCAAGCCATCTATAAGGCTTAGAATGTTCCTAATGTAACTGAGAATATGATTTTCAGACCACCAGCTGAACACCCACGCATCTAGACAGCAAACACTACCTCAAGGGAATGGCTTCATAGCCAAAGGAGTGTGCACCCTTTATGGAAGTCAATAATGGCTGAAATTCAGTATATTGATTTTGATGGTCTGTATCACATGTTCCTCCTCCTGAATAATATGATTGGTCACCAATAGCAACTAGAGGTTCTGTCATAAAACATAATGAATTAACATTTTTTTCCACTTATAAGTCATTTCAACATTCAGCCACTCACCACTCATTGATTAAAACACTGCATTTATACACATACATATTTAAGCATATTTAACAAGTCTGAACATTTTTTCCAGTTGGTGACTGAAAATGCAAGATGATAATTTTTCCAGACATATAAGCCTGTAATTTTAAGTACTGCCCTCATCTCAAATTCTCCTATTACTTAGGAGTGACCTTCGTAACCCTTCAATACTCCCAAGGATTCAAGTAGACTGGTATCTGAATGTTTTATTAAAAAAAAAAAGTTCTATATGTAGCTTTCATCTCAACTCAAACACCTTTTGCCTTCCTAAGATTCCTGGTTCACTGTGCTGTAGCCCAAACTGGCCTATTGCTTTATCTTCTACATAGCCAGTTACTATACTATAGTGGCCACCTATTTCTAGAATTCCTTCTGCAAGACTCAACACAGATGGTGTCTTCAGAATCCCTGAAGCCACTAATTTTTCTGTACTTCCCCCTTGTTCCTTGTCATTGCAAGTATGCTATTATAATAAAATGACCCATTTACGTAGCCATTCCCCACTCCCTCCAACTAGACTGGAAATTTCTTGAAGACAACGACCACGTGTGCCTTTTACACACAGTTTCTAACAAATAGTAGACCCCCAGACTATTTCATTCATCCGCTCACCCAACGAATATTTTATGGAGTGCCCGCTCTTTGTCAGGTGTTATTCCAACTGCTGTGGATACGTGGATGTGAGAAATAAACAAAGCCCCTGCTCTCATGGAGAGGGCATTCCAGCCCAGGAGACAAACAATAAAGACATCACGGCACCTGGGTGGCTCAGTCAGTTAAGCGTCCGACTTCGGCTCAGGTCATGATCTCACAGTCCGTGAGTTTGAGCCCCGCGTCAGGCTCTGTGCTGCCAGCTCGGAGCCTGGAGCCTGCTTCGGATTCTGTGTCTCCCTCTCTCTCTGCCCCTCCCCCACTCGTGCTAGGTCTCTCGCTCTCAAAAATAAATAAGCACTAAAAAAACCCACCAAACAATAAAGACATCAATGAATGAACACCTAGTGAAATGTCAGATAATGATTAATGAAGAAAAGTAAAATAGTCTAAGGAGATGCCTCTTGGACACCCAAGGAGATACTGAAGAGTTGAATATGTTGAATCGCCAGGAGCTCAGGGGAGAAGTCCAAACTAGACACCTAATTCTGGGTGCATCAGCACATAGAGGGTATTTAAAGCCCACAGAGGCTCATGTAACCAATGCCTACAGAAGAGAAAAGTAAAGGTCCAAAATCAGGCCCTCAGACGTGCTCACTTTCAGAGCACGAGGAAGAGGCACATCCAGGGGAGGCCGGACATGGAGCAGCCAGTGGGCTCGGGGAAAACAGGAAAGTGTGGAGGCCAGAAAGCCAAATTTTTAAAAGAGGATTTCAGGAAGGAACTGGTCATATTGTCAAATGCTACTGATATTTAAAGGGAGATAAGGGTTCAAAATTGACAACTGGATTTGGCAACATGGAGGTCCCAAGTGATCTTGAAAAGAATAGCCATAGGTGAGTGGGGAGATAAAAGTCCAACCCAACAAGTATGTGCAACTTCTTCAAAAAGTTTTATGACAGAAGGAAACTGCTACAGCTAAGAGTCGTAGAATCATAAGAACCATTAGAGCATGTGGGTCAGTAGGAAGGGAACAGGGAGAAGGAAGAGTTGAGGATACAGTGGAGAGAAAATCCTCGAGTGATGTCCTTCAGGACTACAAGAAGGGCTGGATGGGATCCAGGGCCCATGTGGAGGGGGGCGCCTAAGCGGGGAGCTGACAGTTGGGTCTTTATGACATTCAGTGTTTATTGAGTTGAACTGGTGAACTACCCTTAAGATATTTCTTGGAAAAAGGAGGCGCACTGATTCCGGTTTCCAGGGCATCATACAGAAACTCCAGCAGCAACTTGGTTTCAGGAAGCTAACCCTCAAGAATGATCCATGCACATGTCCACATCTGTGGTGTAAGAAACGTATTTGGTCTCCTAGCACAGAGCTCTTAAAACCCTTGGAATTTCCTGAGCGATAGGAATGTTCTTTGTTATTCACAACAAGTGCCTTTCACCCACACCTGAGTTTATGCTACTGAGGTGACTCACGGTGGACCCCCGGGTGGCTCCGGGATGAAGGCTGCTAACCAGAAAGACCAAATGCAAGATGAAACAGTGGGAACTTACAGTCCCATCTCCCCACCTCGGGGAAGGGAAGGAGGAGCAGCAGGCTGGGTTATAAAGACTTCCGAAGAAGGAGATTCAGGGAGCTTCCGGGCTGGTGGGGGCAGTGATGTGTTGGCAAGCTGGCATGTCCAGAGAGGGCACGGAAACGGTGCACCCCTCCTCCCCCACACTTGGTCCTATGCATCTCTTCCTTTTGGTTGTCCCTGAGTTCTCTCCTTTGTAATAACCCAACAGATGTAAAGTGTTTTCCGAGTTCTAGGCGTCACCCTAGCAAATTACTGAACCTAAGGAAGGTTGTGGAAACCCCCAAATTTGTGATCAGCTGAGCAGAAGTGTGGGTGGCCGGGGCACTCCACTCGCAGCAGGCATCCAAAGCAGGGATGTGAGGCCCTGGCCTGGGAAACCTGCCCTAAATCTGAGTCGTGTCAGAATTGAAGTGGATGGTTAGACACCCGGTTGGTGTCCCCACTTCCACGTGGGGACGTGGGATCCCTGAGACGGGCTGGTGCTGAGAAGGAAGCACATTTTGGACAATGCTGCGGCAAGAAGACCCCTGCTGGGGCTGGTACACTAGGGCTGTCTATCCCAGGACAGCCCCAGGACGCACCCCTGCCTCTCCAGTCTCCAAAGTGTGGGACCCGACACGCTTCACTAAACTCTGTTTCCATTATCTCTGGCTTTGCTAACTGCCCCAGACTGGATCAGGACTAGTATTGGCTGACCCCTGTTTAGACAAACTCGACACAGCTCCCTTTGCCCTACCTACCCTGTCCTGCTGCCACACAAGCCCCAGCAACAGACATGGCCATGCTTCTCATTTCGACAACAAAGGGGGTGCCCCTGGCCACCTACCCTAAACACACTCTCTCTAGACGGGGCTCCCCACACGGGCTCCAACTATAGTTCTCTTTTGGGAGTAAAATGTTAGATTAATCCTTTTCAGGGCTGAGGCCTCAGTGCCACTCCTTTGGATGAAATAGATCTTTTCCAGAATGTTGGAGAATTTCTCAGGGCCTGTCAAAGACCTGTAACACTCCAGCAGGAAGAAATCTATTTTGCTAAGAGCCAAGCTTTTCCGGGGAGCCTGGGTGGCTCAGTCGGTTAAGCGTCCGACTTCGGCTCAGGTCATGATCTCGCGGTCCGTGAGTTCGAGCCCCGCGTCGGGCTCTGTGCTGCCAGCTCAGAGCCTGGAGCCTGTTTCAGATTCTGTGTCTCCCTCTCTCTGACCCTCCTGCATTCATGCTCTGTCTCTCTCTGTCTCAAAAATAAATAAACAATAAAAATTTTTTTTTTAATTAAAAAAAAAAACAACAAACCAAACTTCTCCCTTTAAGAGGGTATCAGTGAAATAACCATGCATGCTGGGTAGCATGTGTGCTAGGAATTGCCAACAGACTTCTCAAAATAAACTTCCAAGTCTGAGATGTGCACTTTGTGAGAAGTGATATAAATTCTCATTAGGGATCTAGAAATTAGGACTCTGAGACTTCTCAGACATACAGAAACAACGATTTTCATGATAAACTCATTCTGGTGGCATAGATCCAACCTTCCAACTTCAGTTTAGAAAGGTTCTTAATCTGAAAGAGAAATTAGTTGAGGTGTCTTTCTGCCAGGAATATATACCCAATAAAACAATAAACTGAGGGGCACCTGGGTGGCTCAGTCGGTTACGTGTCTGACTGGACTCCTGATTTCCGCTCGGGCCACGATCTCACAGTCTGTGAGTTTGAACCCTGCGTCGGGCTCTGCACTGACAGCATGGAGCCTGTTGGGGATTCTCTCTCTCTCCTCTCTCTCTGCCCCTCTCCCTCTCACTTGTAGGCGTGTTCTCTCTCTCTCTCAAAATAAATAAATAAACTTAAAAATAAGATAAACTGAGAATAAAGGCTTGGGCATCAAAGGTTGGAAGTCAGTACACGGAACTTTGTAAAAACTGAGTTTGGGCTAGGTCCAGAAATGGTTCTTCTCACCACGAACTCAGGAAGCCTTCAACTGAACAGCTGTCCTTCACCCACCTCCACGGCACACCTGTCCGGCTAATATGAAACTCCACAGTCTCTCCAAATCAAGAAGTTTTCTAATCCATGGTTGTCCAGAATCAAACAAATGTCTGGCAAGACTAAAAGCAAGCACGGTGACTGCCTTCTGCTCATCGTGAGCCCTGAGAGTCGTGCAGAAAGGTACAAGGCAATTCCAACTATTTTCATGACGGTGTCCTTCCACGGAAATGTCAGCTTAAGGAGCCTACACCAGAACTCAAGATGGAGTGCGGACTCTGTCAAGCCACTCACGCTGGTCACAGGTCCTCACAGATGCAAAATCTTCCAGATGACAACCTATCGGCTCCTGACGCAAACCACCCGAGAGAACGGGAACCAACCGTGCTCTCTAAGAAAACTATCTACATATATTCACTTTGTCTTCCACAAAAGCTTCCTTGCCTTTGCTCTGTCGGTTTCCCTCCTAACTGATGGCTGCAACAATCTGGGTTTCTATATACTTAAGTCAGAAGACTGTCTCCCCATCAAGGAGACAGGAATTTTATCTGCTTTGCTCACAACTGCATCCAGGGCCGGACAGAGAGCCTGGCACAGGGGGAGCGCTCGATAAATATTTGCTCAGTAAATGAGTAACTTTCCTAAAGCAGTAAGTGGAAAGAATGCTAAATGGGAAAGCCCCACATCTGTTTCTGCAAGTGGTTTTTGGAGAGATACAGAACCAATCAGAGGCTCAGTTACTCCAAAAGTAAGATGAGAGAAATAATACAAAAGCCTCAGCAACATGGTATCGCATCAACTAACTTTCTCTCTCTGTCTCTCCTTAAGAAAGCACTTTGACACTCTGATACACAAGCAACCTCTATGAGCATTCAGGATCGAACTGTCATAAGAGTTCTCAAAATAAATACAATTTTATTCACAGAATGTCAAGTCTGCTGCAGAGAAAAAATACTGATATCCTAAAAGGGACAACATCTGGATCTTCTGTCCTGGACCCTTATCCTAAGCTTTGGACACTCACGGCACTAGTATATTTTGAAATATAGCCAGAAATGTTCTTTATAACATTTATCTGGTTTACCTTGAGTAAAAGGATAACAGAAGAAACAAAGACTCAAAACACACAAGCCTTCCAGCAACGTCATTCTACGGGCGATGGCATGTGGTCCTATGAAATCAATCTGGCACTGAATTAGGGGTCAAAAGCTCCCTAGTGACAGAGGGCTCATGTCTGGACCAATGACATGAGCACTGTCCAAATCCTCCATTACTTTCTCATTTGTAGGTGAGAATAACAAAATTTTTCAAAGCCTTAAGCCAGTTTTCTCCGTTTTTAAAACTTGTTGCAGGGTTTTTTTTTCATTTACTAAAAGGGAAAGACTGCTTGCTTCAAACAGTGCTTGTAATGCCCCGTGTAATATGGCTACCACATTACATCCTAAGCTACGGACACATTTCAGCTTTCTCTTGGGTTGTGACCACCTGAAGGGGTTGCTGGCTGGGGCTACAACACACTCTTCCTTCTATGTCACCATGTCCCTTGGCTAGACACGTCAGGAAAGTGCTCTGTATCATGAATAAATTGGATCTGAACACCCAGGGTTGAAGGGCACCATAAAAATACTATTTTAGCTTACTTCTTTTACAAGAATGTGAAGAAGTTCCCATTATACTCCATGAAATTTTGAACACTATAAATACCCTACTAAGAATAGTTTTATTTCATTGAATTGCCAGAGATGAGATAACACAAGTAAAATGTAATGAAAAATTATAAAAGCTCTTTTGCTCTACTGTCACTGAACTCTTAAGAGAAAAAGCACTGAGAGAGCCACAGAGGTATGCAGGACAAGGTTCCTGATCTACAGTAACTTCCATCTCATTAAAGAGGATGACACAGGGGCACCTGGGTGACGCAGTCGGTTAAGCGTCCGACTTCAGCCCGGTCACAATCTCGCGGTCCGTGAGTTCGAGCCCCGCGTCAGGCTCTGGGCTGATGGCTCAGAGCCTGGAGCCTGTTTCCGATTCTGTGTCTCCCTCTCTTTCTGCCCCTCGCCCGTTCATGCTCTGTCTCTCTCTGTCCCAAAAATAAATAAACGTTGAAAAAATAAATAAATAAAAAATAAAGAGGATGACACAGAAACACAACAAACTGCAGTAAGAAAAGTGGGGTGTGGGATCACAGGTGGTTCCGGTAACTCAGAGGCAGGAGAAGTCACTTGTGGTTTGGGCTTTCAGACAGACCCGAGGAGACTGGCGAGGTTTTTTTTTTTAAATTTTCAACGTTTTTTTATTTATTTTTGGGACAGAGAGAGACAGAGCATGAACGGGGGAGGGGCAGAGAGAGAGGGAGACACAGAATCCGAAACAGGCTCCAGGCTCCGAGCCATCAGCCCAAAGCCCGACGCGGGGCTCGAACTCACGGACCACGAGATCGTGACCTGGCCGAAGTCGGACGCTTAACCGACTACGCCACCCAGGCGCCCCAAGACTGGCGAGGTTTTAACAACAGAGGTGGGTATGCAGCAGGAGGAGAGGAAAGGAGGAGACATAAAAGGCTGGGACTCAGAAGGAGGTTGCATGAAGGAGGTTGCTGGTGTGTGGGGGCCTGGAGAAGAGCGCTAACTGAGGCTAGACAGTGCGGAGCTTGAATACTAAGCCACGGAACTTGGGAGTTCATTCAACTAGTAATAGGGAGCCCAGGAAGGCTTCTGGGAAGGGAAGTAGCATGTGCTGATTTTAGGAGGATCCACAGAATGGTAACAGAGTGGTATCTAGGGCTGCAAGATCACAAAGCAATCATCCACCAAAAGGAAGTGGATTTGGTAAATAAAATCTCAGAAGGTGTATTGTCCTGGTGCTGTTCTGAATGGGAAGAGATTAAGTAGGTTGATTAGTCTCCTCATCGCTCCTGCCATTCTTTCCCATCTATGAGGTTCTGTGGTCTGAGGCAGTTCTCCATGAATGCAGTTCCTGAGTTACCTGAAACGTACTAAGTCCTCACCGGGACGTGGTAAAAAAAATTCCTTACGTGCAAAGAATTTGAAAATCACATGGGAAAGACACCCCTTACACAAAGAGAAAGGCACGGTGTCATCTATGCTGCCCCGTGGACCCCTCATTTCTCTGGGCATGCCCCCCAAGAATAGCCTGCTCAAGGGGTGACTCCAAACACAAAGGGGATAGAAGTTCAGAGAAGAAGAGAGGAGAAAGGGTAGGACAACATAAAACTACCTTTGAAAAGGAGTGTAGGTAAGAAGCCACTATTTAGTTTCATTTTACTCATTTATACATGTCCGCTATCTCAAAGTCCCATACTTACATGAAATGCAAATATTGTTCAGTTGTCTGGCATTTAAAGAAAGATAAGAGGCACCTGGGTGGCTCAGTCAGTTAAGCATCCAACACTTGGTTTTGGTTCAGGTCACGATCTCACGGTTCATGGGTTCGAGCCTCGCTTGGGCTCTGTGCTGACAGTGTGGAGCCTGCTTAGGATTCTATCTCTCCACCCCCCCCCTCTGCCCCTCTCCTACCCACACACACATTCTCTCTCTCAAAAATAAATAAACATTAAAAAATTTTGTTTAAAAAAATAAAGAAAGATAATTTCTGGACACCTTTAAAAACGTGAGTTGTAAGGGAAATATCTGGAGGTTCTGATGACTCACGGCAAACGACAGGTCAAGTTAATTTCCAAATGTAATCTGAGGTAAATTAACTGGCAAAATTCTCAAAGTATATGTGGTCTGAGCAGCTATTTAAGATTTTTCTTCAAACTGGGACCAAATTCTTGAAATAGTTATGGCTAGAATGCATCAAAAGCCTAAACTAATCTTATCTTTTTTTTTTTAAAGTGTATTTCTATTTACTTTTGAAAGAGTGAGAGAGAAAGCACGTCCACAAGTGGGGGAGGGGGGGACAGAGAGAGGGAGAGAGACTCCCAGGCAGGCTCTGCACTGTCAGCCCAATGCAGGGCTCGAACCCACAAACCATGAGGTCGTGACCTGAGCTGAAGTCAGACACTTAACCCACTGAGCCACCCAGAGGCCTCTCGTTTTGTCTCATAATACTGTAACAACTACTACCTGAGAATGTCAGATTAGGTTTTAGTTGGAAATCTAGGTATCACTGACCCTATTTCAGACACTGTCAGAGATGGACATTCACAAAGAATAATGCAGGAAAATGCCTTAAAGGAGAGGAAAATATCCCACCATGGAGGAGAAACTGGGAAGAAAGAGCATGTTAGAGGTCTGAAATGGGTCCCACACACAATTGTAATCACTGTGAATAGCAGCCACTATCAATTCACTACAGAGCCCATTCCATACTAAGCACTCTCCGTATGCCAGATAATTATCTAAATATCTAGCAGACAGTTATCCCTTACAAAAAGCCTAGGAGTTAATAATTATTTTCCCATTCAACAGATCAAACTGCTTAATTTCTGAGTTGAAGTTTTTTTCAATTTGCTCAAGATTACATAGTTCGCAAGTAAGTGGAGGAAGGAAGTGTTCAGCATGTTCTCAGCACCGAACTTGCTTTCGGATGCTGAGAATATTATGGTGAGCTGGCATGGCAGGTGAGGCTGACAGGAATCAAATAATCTCATAAAGCACTGTTAAATTGTAACTGTGACAAGGGCAATAGATCTGACCTTGGCCAGAGAGGGTGAGGGCAGGTTCTTCCCCGAGGAGGTCTAATGCAATCTGAGATCTAAAGGAAGAACAGGAGTTGCCTGGGGGAAAAGGGAGGGAAAAGCATTCCAGGCCAAGGCACAGAATATGCAAAGATGACACAGGTAGGAAGGAGTGAAGGAACAAAGGGAGATGGGAAAGGGGTGTGATCGATATCTCGCAAATTCAGATTCGTTAGGTAAACTTGGACCTTGCACAGTCACCCCATGCAGTGTTTTATAGACCATGGAAAAAAGTTTTTGTCACTTAACTCAATCTAATAAACATTTCTTGAGTTAAAAAAAAAAAGATTTTGTTTTTATTCTCAGCACATTGGATATTTATTTTATAGCTGATCATAGTTGTTTTCCTTGGGGAGTAAAAGGGGTAAACTAGGGATAGCAGTGCCACACAGACTCTTAGAAACCTTTCAAGGGCAGGGATAAACATGGATATAACAGGGCATGAACCTCTTCGTTCTAGAATAGACATCTATTATATATCTAAATATCCCCAAACTGGAAATTAAAGCCGCAAATGGAAGAAGGATGGTCTCTGGAGATAAACAGAGGCATAGCTAAGGTTACCCTGGAGGGCCTCGTGTGTGGACAGAAGTGCACAGCAAGAGTCCCTACCATGAAAAGGGCAGAATCCATTTCTGGCTGAGAGGCACAGCAGATGACTGTTTTCACAGCCCGGCTCCCCATCCATGAGCTGTGTGGCTTTGGTAAAACTTCCCCGTTTGTAACAGTATGTGCCTTACAGAATTATTTTGAGAATAAAATGAGTTATCATACACGTAAAGTATTTAGAGCAGTGCTTGCACATGGTAAGTGCTCAATGAATACAAGCCATTGTTATATCATTAAGACTATTTGCAGTAAAGATCACGATTTGCAATAAGCAGTTAAGGAAAGGAAAACATCTGTAAATACACATCTAGGACAACATGTTCTCAAATGTGCATGTACTTAAGAATCACCTGGAAAGCTTGTGAAAAATGTACATTCCTGGTTTGTTAGAGGGAAGACCTAGGAAGCTAGATATTTCATAAGCTTCTAGGGGATTCTCACACAGCTTATCCAAGCATCTTATTTTGGGAAGCATGGCTTCAAGGCCGAGAATTTAAAATAAATATTCAGGCATCAAATAAAATATTTCACGACACGGACTTAACCTCAGGGATAACTTTATAAAACAAATTTCAAAGCAAAATGAAACAAGATGTACTTGCAAAATCTACTTCTGGAAGAAAACAGAATAGTCAGAATCCACTTGACTGGTAAAATAGATAACATTTAGCTTTGAACAACCATTTTAAGGAATTATTTAAATCTTTAGTTCCAAACAGTCCAAAAATGTCACTATGCGCTCTATTAACAAGGGAAACATCTAAGACAGGGTTATGTATATCTTTTAATTATTAGCTTTTACTTTCTATCAAAGTCAACAGAGCCCATAGCTCATCTTCAATCACAGAGAGAAAATTCTTTTCTGCTAGAACACAACTGAAACTCTGCAGGCTCTTTCACTTTAGTGCAGGGTTTTTCAACCTTGGCACTATGTGATTATTGTAGATTATTATTTACAAAAATTCTTTACACTAACAAGTGACCTTCAGAAAAATCAAACAAGTGTCCAGCTTCAGGGAAGGTGAAATCATTGGTCTGATATACACATCTGGTGAAAAATGTCTGTGAAGATTATAAACTGAAGGTACTATTTCTTCCTCTTGCTCAAAAACCATTACACAACTCAACACTTGGGATCTTTCTGGATCCAACTTTATGAAAATGCTGCTTGGGCTCTTTAAAAGAATAAACAATGCACATTCTTGTTTTATTTGCAGAAATAATTAGCAGCAGCTGCTACTTACACAAAATTTTTAACAGAACATATTTTACATACTGAACCCAAATATTTCAGAACTTAAAGGGCCTGACGCCCAACGAAGTATTCTTTTTTTCTTTAATTTAAAATAAGGCATTAACAATTAACTTCCACATTCCTTTATCTAATTTTAAAAAATGACGAAAACATTTTCCGGAGACTCAAAGGAAACAGCTGGACACATCTGTCAACTACACATCTCTGGAGTGAAAGAGAAACTTAATGCTTTAACACCGTACTTACATGTGAGGGCTCAGCTCATAAAAATTTCTATTCCTGTAATCTTCCACTTTCTCTGGTGAATAAATGGGCAAGGACCGGTATGGGTTAACGGATATAACCACACTTCCAATATACGTCTGCAAAAGCAAGAAGAAAATATCCCCCATGATTACACAGGATGTATTTTAACAACTTAGGTCAGTATCTCATGGTTTCACCCTCTTGAAACACAAAACTATCTCTACTCCTTGACCATTCACACTTTTCAAGAACATTTAATATCTCTGAAGGCAGATGGCCAATAGTGTTCATTCATTTTGTTGATAAGTGGAAGGCATAGATTTGTACATTGAAAATACCTTTCAAAATAAATCTCCAGATTAATTTATGATCTTGGATAAGAGTTCTCCAAAATCCTGTGACGCTTGCCAAAAATTTCGTCACCAGCCACAGCTAATTTTGAGCAACAGCTAGGCTCTCTCTTATTGGTGTTTCCTTCTCTCATCTTTAGCCTCCTGTTTGAGCCCACTGGGACCCAGGGCCTCCCTCCTCCTGAACCACATCCACACCTATCAAACAGGCCTCTACTTTGGCACTGCTCTTACACCAGCCTTTCAATCTCTCCAAAGGGCTCAGACAGCGCCCAACTCCATTTGAGAGCCACAGTTATCCCTTGGGCCTTCAAACAACATAATTTCATATTATATGTACTGTAATACCAGAATTTAAATGTACTTTGTAAAGGAGGGTACATTTAATGTCGAATTTAAATTTAAGGTAGAATTTAAATGTACTTTTGGAGGGACCAATACTTTATTTTAGCACACATTAACCCTCTCACACTACAAACTGGAACACTATTAATCTTCCCTTCCATTTTGATCTGGAATTCCTGGCAAGCAAGAGTAGTCTGGTTCAGTTCATTTTGTACAAAGACTAGCACAATGCCACAAGCCAAAGTCACGTAACTGGAACTCAGTTTAGTGGCTTCATTTTTCCTTTCAGTTTCAACATTACAGGGGACACTAACACAAATACGTTAAGTGATAAAAACTGCTTTAAGAAAAAGGTGAAAGAAAAAAAAAGAAGGGGAAAAAAAAGTCAGCTCTAACTTCCCCACCTTTCCAGCGCATGCAACAAAAGGTGGCGTTTTTAGAGCAACAAATTTGTCCAGTATTTCCATTACTGGATTCAAGACTGTCAAGATCTTTCCAGAAAATTGAACAGAATAGAAAACAGTACGAACATTTTAACATTCTTTAACATTATGATTTCTTTCTAACATGGGTCACAATTATTTTAATTACAAAAGACTTCTCCCCCAACCTGGAAAACTGAACAGGTCATTTCTACACATACTTTTGCATCCTATCAAGCACAGACAAGACCACAGTCATGAAAGAAAACTCTGTTCCCACGCAAGCTTCTCCATTTATTTCTGGCATTCATTTCTGACATTCTATCACAAGGACCAATTAATCTGGCCTGACAAGAGATGACTCCAAGTTTCCTCACTTACCCCATTTGGATAGGACTTTTTCAAGAAGGTTTCTTCACACTCCAACCTACCTGGGCCAGCGGATGCTACAGATGGAAATACTGTCTCACTAGCTTCGAACTAATACTAGCTACACTGGCAGATATGAAAATATGACTGGTTATTCTTTTAGTATCTGTTGATTAAAAGATCGGCCTTCTTCAGTAGAAAAGTACATGACTCTCCTTTTTTAGGTAATTTCTTGAACACAATAATCGAAATACGTATTTGCTGTTGGCAGAGAAACCAATGATCACGGTGCTCCCTAAAACCACACTTCACGGTGGCTAACCTCTTGATAAAAATCTGCCTCTGTGGCATTCTTACAGAAAGAGCAAACTCTGCTACCTCAACCTCAAAATCAAAAGCCACACTATTGAGTTAATACGTTTCTCTTTGTTACTTGTGACTTTTATACGTAACTGAATCATGTGCTTTTTTTCCCCAACTCTTTCCCTACCACAAAGAAAGGGCCTGACCTTTTAATGATGTCCCATAAATACTGGTTAACTGAATGACCAATGCAGACAGGGCCAGTTCATCTAAGAAAGTGACTCACGTGTAACTGTTCTTTTGTTGAAATATAATAGCAAGTACGTATACAGTGCCTAATATTTTATTAAACCTTTATGCCACATGTTGCCACTGAACAAATCTTTAAAGTATACCCTTTTCCCTCAGGCTCCTACTGTGGGATGTTGTTTGCAAAGATGGCTAGAACAATTCCTTCCACCCCTGCAGGCAGACCCCCTTGAAATGTGACTTTGCCACTCTTTCTATCAAGAGATACAGTTTACTCCTCCAGCTTTTCAGTTTGGACTTGTCTATGTGACTTGACTGTCAAATGTCCAATGGGACATTATAAGATGAGACACAAGGGGCACCTGGGCGGCTCAATCGGTTAAGCATCCGACTCCAGCTCAGGTCATGATCTCACGGTTCGTCAGTTTGAGCCCCGCGTCAGGCTCTGTGCTGACAGCTCAGGGCCTGGAGCCTGCTTCGGATTGTGTCTCCCTCTTTCTGCCCCTCCCTCACTCACACTGTGTCTCTATCAAAAAATGAATAAATGTTAAAAAAAAATTTTTAAAAATAAGATGAGACACAAGTAGAGGCTTGAGTAGTACCTGTACAGGATGAACCCCTTTTTTATGGCTATGGCTGGAAGCCAGGATGTGAATGAACTTGAGCCACGTAGATGGCCAAGGTGCCCTGAATTGCACAGTCTGACAACCAACCATCAGACATATGATTGAGGCCATTCTAAGCCATCCAGTCCCAGTTAGGCCACCAGATGCCTAAGGTCAGATGTGTGATTCCAGGTGAGACCAGGAGAAAATACACCAAGCTGACATCAGCCCAAACTGCTATCCCAGAGAACTGTGCACAAATAAATGGTTGTTGTTTAGGCCACTCATTTGGGGAGCTGGTTTGTTACCCAGCAACAATTACTGATAGACCAACAGAGCTCAACAAATCAGTAAAGGGCAAGTTTTATGAATCTCAATAAGGAAACAGTAAAAGTAACTGTGCTATCTCTCCATTCTACTTTATGTATATGTTTCAGATATGTATCCTCTAATCATGAATTCCTACTAGGTTTGTCCTCTACCATGACACCTGCCCTTACTGTTTATAAGGGTTTTTTCCTTGAAGGGTCTATGTGCATTAATCGAAGATTTAAATATTCCCACACGTACCAAGAGAATAACTCAAATGTTCAGTCACAGTCCTCCTTTGTCTGAGACAGGAAAGAATGCCCAGCAGCAGCTGATTGGCTGAGTGGAGTTTACAGGTCTACTCTGGTTTTAGGCAGCTATCCATTCTCCACTCAGGTAACTGCAATACCAGATTAAAACTCCCTTTTGGGGATCAGAACAACAGGGACCAGATAGTTCATGTTTACATCAATTAACACTTCGACTACAGTTGACAGACATTTTTTTTTTTTTAACAAGCAACTGTATACTATTTAAAGTTAGTATCTTCTTATTGCACCATAGTCTAGAAAGAACTACAAACAAACTCATTAAGTAACCACCGGCATCAAGAGGTTGCAGATAAGACACAGAGTTTCTTAAAGTCAAGTACATAAAGGGGCACATGGGTTGAGCGTCCAACTTCACCCCAGATCACGATCTTAGGGTTCGTGGGTTCGAGCCCCATGTTGGGCTCTGAGCTGACAGCATGAGCCTGCCTTCAATTCTGTCTCCCTCTCTCTCTGCCCCTCTCCAGTTCATGCTCTGTCTCTCAAAAATAAATTTAAAAAAAAATTTTTTAATCTTAAAATTAAAAAAAAAGACAAGTACATAAAAGGGCTGGGTATGTCCTTTTTATTCTGAATATGCCAAGGAGAAAAAAAAGGAAACACATACCTCCTGAAACAGCTGGTGGGAAAAAAATAAAAAAAAATAAAAAAAATAAAAAAATTAAAAAAAAAAGGAAACACAGAAATACTTATAAATCTTTACAAAAGGGAGCAGCAACAAGGATCCATCCCTTGCCCCCTAGAGTTCCACTTACTTACTTGACTGGACATAAGAGGTGCATAGATCCTGTGTCCATCAACAAACTACTACTACAGAGCTCAGATGGTACCAGCACCAAGGGAGCCAACAGAAAGGTGTCTCACAGCCTACTTCATTTCCCAGCAGGCCACTTCTATGGCTGGGCTCACACTTCAGCCTTGTCCCTGTGCCCCCTAAAGGACTCGCACAGAGAAACTCCTACTGGAATCCAGAGGATGTTCTTTCATTAGGCTAATTACACTGAAAGGCATTCCTTTCACATAATGGCCAAGATCACCTACCAATTACGTTCTATCGACCTTCTCCAACAGAGACAAGCCTGGCTCTCATTAGCCTCATATGTATGTATGTATGTACTTGTTTATTCAGTATAACCAACCTAACCATCTCAGCCACTACCTAGCTCACCACCTCCATGTTCCCACCCCTTGGCACCTCCAAGAACTCAAGCATGTGCACTCCACCACCGCGACACTGGAAAGTTCCCTTTATTCCCACCGCCCTATGGGACCAGTCTCTGACATCCAGGAGGGAAAAGGGAAGAGAAGGAGAGGAAGGGAGGGGAGGGGAGGGGAAGGAGTCAGGAGGAAAGAAAAGGGAAGAGAAAGAGGAAAGGCTCTACCTTCTTACAAAGGGCACAATTAGCAACTTTTATCTTTCACTTCTCAAGGGCAGACATTAAATCAAGAATGTTCAAACATTCCCAGGTCAAAACAATCTCCGTCTTCATACTTCAGATATCTGTAGCATTCCAGAACAGATGCCTTGTGAATAACCAAATAATACTTGTATATTCCTATTGTGATCACAGTGAAAACTTAAGTCTTTTCTGGAGGACGTGCATCCAGTAATTCAGAACCCAGAAGAAAGACCCCTGATACATATACACCCCAAAGACCATGCATTTTATTCTAGAAGAGAGTTCTTCCAGTACCCCATCCTCAGAGATTCAATTTCAATGGTCTGGGAGCAGACAGGCTCTCACATCTTTTAACGTGTCCCCAGAGAAGGCCATGTGGAACCAGAGGTGAAAACCACTGCTTGTGGTGTTCACCTTCAGGACCCACACGACTGTGTTTTACTCCCAGTGGCAGCACTGGGATAGTGTCACTGTTGACCTATCTTCTATCTTACTTTCCTCTCTTATTCCTATGTAATTAATTCTGTAAATATTTCAAAAAGGAAAGAAAGTCCTTCTAGCTTCACGTCCTTTCATTTTAGCCACATTTCTAATGAACTTGGCATACGGTCTCTCCGCACACTACAGAGAAACAGCAACAACATCTCTAAATTGGGGCCATTCTGTCACAGCGTGTTTCAAATGTTTGACTACGACTCATTGTGAGAAATAAATTTTCACCACGACAAAGTATGTGTATTTGAGTAGATATTTACACACACGTACACACATATATGAAACCAAACTCTCACAAAACTGTAAATACTCTTACCATGTCATGCACTGATATTATTTGTTCAACTCTATTCATTACAATTTTTTTTTAAAAAACTGCGGGCCCTAACCCATTAAATGGTTTTTATCACCCATTAATAGGTTGAAACTTACAGTTGGAAAAATACTGCTACAGAGCACTTCTTAACCTTTTTTTAGTTGTAGGTCCCTTTGAAACGTCAATAAAAGCTATGACACTTCTCCCCAGAAAAAAAACAAAAATGTGCATACAGCTGGGTGCCTGCAGGGTGCAGGTGGTTAAGTGTTGGGTCTTGATCTCAGCTCAAGTCGTGATCTCTTGGTTCCTGAGTTTGAGCCCCGTGTTGGTGCTCTATGCTGACAGCGTGAATCCTGCTTGGGTTTCTCTCTCTCCTTCTCTCTGCCCTTCCCCAGCTAATGCACGCTGCCTCTCTCTCTCTCTCTCTCTCTCTCTCTCTCTCTCTCTCTCTCTCAAAATAAATAAATAAAATAAACTTTAACAATTAAAAAAAAAAGTTTGCATACAGTTGATATGCCAGGTTAAGAACTCCTATCCTAAGGGAAGACACAATGGCCACTAATGGAAAAAAGAAAAAGAGACAGAGAAAGAGAAGCAAAGAAAGAAAGAAAGAAAGGAAAGGAGTAAGAAGGGATCAAAATAATTTTAAGAGCATAAAAATGAAGAGTTGTTTAGAGTAAGGGCCTGCATCTCAGATCCGCTGGCCGAGTGCATCTTGTCAGAACAAAGAAGGATGATGAAAGGCTGAAATGAGACAGAGTATTATGATTTTGAGGACAAGGATATACACGTTTTGGAAACATATCCGACCAAAAAAAAAACTTTTTTCAAGTTAAACATTGAAGCGTAGTTTGAATATTTTCCAAGTCTCCATCGCGTGGAAGCCCGCAATGCTAGGTGAACGAAACATTAGTAGACAGACACGGGAAAATCAGAACAGTTTCACGTCCTTCGTACCACAGCTCTTCCCGGGGCAACATGAAGATCTTTAGACACCTAAAATCCTAAAAGTTTGCATTTCTTTTTTAATTTTTTAATATTTATTTTTGAGAGAGAGAGAGTGGAGGAGGCGGGAGGGGCACAGAGAGAGAGGGAGACACAGACTCCGAAGCAGGCTCCAGGCTCTGAGCCATTAGCACAGAGCCCAACGCAAGGCTTGAACTCACGAACCACAAGATCATGACCTGCGCCAAAGTCGGACGCTTAACCAACTGAGCCACCCAGGCACCCCTAGAAGTTTACATTTCAATTCCCCACATGAAATTGAAAATAAAATTGTAACTAAACCATAAAATACATGTAATGGGAACTCCACAATGACTTGTTTTCACCATGATGACTACTTTGGCACCTCTTTTCAATACCAGTTTTTTCCAAAATATATTTTTAAAGCCCCTGCTTTGCTGAGGCTCTAACTAGGCATCCCATCTGCCTATCTACCAGTGTCCTTATTTTCTTCAGGATGATTTTCAGTTAGTTGTTTACCATCTCTGTAGCTCCTTAAAAACTCATCCCCAAACCTTAAAGTGCTGGTATAAAATACGCACGTAAACACCTTTTTTCTTTCTTTTTTTTTAATTTTTTTTCTTAATGTTTTTATTTATTTTTGAGACAGAGAGAGGCAGAGCATGAGCAGGGAAGGGGCAGAGAGAGAGGGAGACACAGAATGTGAAGCAGGCTCCAGGCTCTGAGCCATCAGCACAGAGCCCGATGCAGGGCTCGAACTCACAGACTGTGAGATCATGACCTGAGCCGAAGTTGGACGCTCAACTGACTGAGCCACCCAGGCACCCCTAAACACCTTTTTTCTAAACTCTTCTTCAATCCCCATGAGATGGATATGAAGTCTCCACCTTAAGGTCCATAACGATGGAGCACGAAGTTGTTAAGCGGTATCAGCACATTATCTAACAAAAGTGCAGTCAGGACGAGGAGTGCACTTTCGTCTCATCAGAGCACTGGATCCCCGCTATCAGTAAGGCCTCCGAGCTTCGAGGAAAGTGGCCAAGAACAATGCCTAATCAGAAAAACTTGTGCTGTGCAATGCCTTTCGGCAGCATCTTCACCTTTGTGTAACAGAGAGCCATCTGTTGGGCAGAAGCTTCTTATTTGATCACCTGAGGAATGCTGAAATCCTTATGCCACCAGGGATAAACAAAAAAAGAGGAGGGGGAGGAAAAGACCTAGTTACAGAGAAAATTTTTCATCTTAAAAAAAAAGTTGTTTTTTTTTAATGTTTATTTACTTTTGAGAGAGAAAGAGAGAGCAAGCAGGGGAGGGGCAGAGGGAGAGACACACACAGAATCCCAAGCAGGCGGCAGGGCTCTGAGTTGCCAGCACAGAGCCGGATGTGAGGCTCAAACCCACAAGCCGTGAGATCATGACCTGAGCCGAAGTTGGATGCTTAACTGACGAAGCCACCCAGGCGCCCCAATAAAAACTTTTTTTTCATATTTATCCCAGCACACAAAGTTGTGCCTCCATTGTGAAGAAATGCAAAACAATGTATAATAATCATTCCTTAACTTTAGAGAAATAAACCAGGAGAGTGGCAATGCCACAGGTAATATTTAATGAAGTATCTTACTTGATGCCTAATGATTTAGCCTAAAATGGCACCAAGGAAGTATTAAAAGCATGTGTAGGATTCTTCCAAATCTATCTCCAAGCCATGTTCCTCCAAGCCACTTTCACCTGTACAGTGTTAACAGTTCAAATCCAGGATGCGTTGGACCCAAGGAAAAATAAACCTTCACATGGCTGTACTGCCTGGACAGAATTTAGGTACAGCCACTGAACAAGCAAGCAACACATTTACTAAGAGCCTTCTTTATGCACAACATCGTGTTTGGCAGAGTGGGAAATAAAAGACGCTCCTATGGTCTGTGCTCCCAAGGAGCTTATAATAGAGCTCAGGAGGTAAGACTTTTACATCATAAAACATAAAATTTAAGAGTTAACTAGTCTGGCCACGAAAAAAGATAAGATCTAAGTGATTCTTGGCTAAATGAGTCATTAGTCATCTTTTTTTTTTTAATGTTCATTTATTTATATTGAGAGAGAGAGGGATAGAGAGCAAGCAAGGGAAGGGCAAAGGGAGAGGGGAAGAGAGAATCCCATGAGATCATGATCTGAGCTGAAACCAAGAGTCAGATGCTTAACCGACTGAGCCACCCAGCAGCCTCCCGAGTCATTAGTCTTCTTACTGCCTAGGTGAGTGCTTTGGGTCTGGTCTGCTTGAGGGAACAGTCACTGTGAACTGCAGAGGTCCAAGAATGATGATCCAGGAAGTCAGAAGATTTGAGCAGGTCTAAAAGGATGGGCGTGATTCACATAAAGTAATGTTCCCCCAAAGAGTGTCATAGGAGAATTCAGGTTTTAGTAATGATTGAACCCCTCTCTTTTTCTAAAATTTTACTATGATAGTTGCATCCTTCAAAAAAAAAATTTTTTTAAGTGTGAATTGCCAGAGACTCAAAACAGTTATCTGTACGTCCAGGTTCACTGTGGCACTGTTCCCCACAGCCAAAAGGTGAAGCAACCCAAGCATCTGCTGATGGAAGAATGGATAAACAACATGAAGTATACAGATACAGTGGAAGATATCCAGCCTTAAAAAGGAAGTTAATTCTGACACATGCTCCAACATGGATTAAACATGGACAGAGGTACAAAGGCCCACCCACCCATATTTCAAAGACAGGAATGAGACAGCTTGCCTAGAGCAAAGATCTCCTGTGAGTAATCACCCAGACAATAAGACTGGGATCAAATTGCAGAGAGCCTCAAACATCAAAGTGAGGGGCCTGAGCTCCATCCAGTCTGAGAGCAGTCAGTGTGTGTGTGTGTGTGTGTGTGTGTGTTGGGGGGGGGGGAGTCAGATGCTGAATCAGAGTGACTTAAGTGTTTTTGAGCTCTTTGCTCAGATTCTATGTCATACAGAATTTTATTTGCTTCAAATGCCTTTGAAATATTCTTTAACCATGGTTCCAAGTTATCTGGCAAAGTTTTCTGGTTTCCTGGGTAATCTACTTAACTTCTCCAAGTTAAGTTTCCTCATCTGAACAAGGAGGAGAATATTGGTTCCTCCCTCATCTGAGGATTAAATGAGATTCTGTGTTAAAGCATGAAACACAGCACCTGAGATACATCAAGTGTCCCATAAATATTACCTGCTATGATTACAGAAACTCACAGTTTCACTCTATTGGAATCTGCTGGCCATCGTAGAGAGCCAGGACTTGAAAGCCTATAACATACGTTAGTAACTCAGCTAAATTGGAGGTATCCTATGATGCCAAAGTCTTACAAAATGGTCTTTGTATACAGAGCATTGAAGAGTTATCAGATGAGCACGTGAGGTACGTCTTAATGAAGCTAATGTTAAACGCCTAGGATCCTGAGAAAATGATGATACAGGATAAGCTGATGGGATCTTCAGAAATGACAACACGCGACTCACTTCATGAGGAGGAATTTATCCTCCTCTTGAGTTCCAGATCCTGGGAATCTGATCACAAGACATGAAGACATAACGTGCCACAGTGTTTTTCATTAGACATCCGTAAGATTTCCCAGATTCCCCCAAAGAGGACTTTTGTCTTATTTGGTTTTTGAAAAACACAGTTTGGTCTAGCCAACACTTTGGTTTTTTTTAGACACAGTCCAAAACTGTGAAAAGCTGCCTAAATGAAAAAATTACAAACGCAAGGTCAATACCAATATAGCCTTCTCTCTGGGTCTTATATCCAACACAACGTCATTCAGTGTGTACGTCACACATACCCGATCTAAGAACATATTTGTGATACGTATGCAAAATATATAGAGAGAACTCATGAATAACAGCCTATTTTTACTGCAGAAGAAACTGAGGCATTCGAAGGTTTTAAAAAAAATTGCCCAAGGTCTCCCCATGAGTGGAAGAGACGGTTTTATGCCAAAGCTCTACGCCAAAGTCTGTGACATTAGAACAGAGAAGTGGGATTAGGTCAGACTGTTTCAGCCGCTCAGCACAGTGATGCTGTCATGTTATATCAAGTCCTGGGTTCCTGTACCTCAAGTACTAAGCTCTTGAACAAAGGAACACACCCAGGAACCCCTGAGCAGCCTGTGACCCAAGAGTGAGTATGAGTGCAGTGCATCATGCTAAGGCAGCACAAGTTGGTGGTAACTTCCCGTCCAATTCCACGTATCGGTGTGCTCATCCCCTGCTCACGTTTCTGCTTTTCTCTGGGCCTGTTCCTAACTGGTTTTCTCACTTTCTACTCTATAGCCGGTCTACTTCAAAGAGGCTTACTCACAGTGCCTGCTTGTAGCATGGCCCACCATGGCCCTACAACCTCATGACCGCCAGCATCTGCTTTCATTGATAGTTTTATTTTTCCAGGATTTCTCAATTCACAGTTTGAGGAAAGAATCAAGTGTTGTTCATCTTCTTGTCTCTGCTGTCCCACAAACGACCGGTCTTAGAGCGGGAGCCCACACGTAGTCCGGGGGTCATACAAATCATGGCTGCCAAGGAAGGCAAGCAGGCTAGTCAGCCATGGCCACTGTTAGAGCAGTCCGAGGCTTGACTTAACTACCATCATATTACAACACTTTCTTCCTGGGCTGCCAGTCATTTCAGACTATGAATTACAGAACTATATATGAGTTCTATGCCACGCTGAAATACTGGCTAAAAATATCACCGCGGGCAGCCTTTATTTTAGAGCAAAGTAACACAATACTATAATATCTTTGTTGAGATAAACTCTGCAATGAGAAAAGTATTTTCCAAAAATGTACCATTCTCCAGACCTAATAAAACTCTTAACTAAGGTACCGAGCAGTCCTGTGTTAGAAGTCTATTACTATCTGAAAATAGTATTTGTGGACAATTGAAATAGTAATACAACAAAAATGAAATCTGTTCAATGAATACCAAAGAGGGAGGGGGGGCAGGGAAAAGAGGGAGGAAGAGAGTGGGAGACAGGGAGGGAAAGAGAAAGTCAGGGGAGGGGAGAAAGAGAAAGACTGTAATTACAAGGAAATCACAGTGTCTGAGCCCTTAAAGAAAAGTCATTCTGGTTTCCAAGTTTTTCAGACGGTCATGGCACCTACCAGGTACTCCACACCTACTATGTGCCAAGCACCAGGCTAAGATGCTCCCTAATCTCCATCACATCTCAACAACATAAGTATCATGATACCTAATGTGTGGATGAGAAAACTGACTCTCAATTACTCACAGCGCTCACGGTGGTTGCAAGTGGCCGAGATTCCACCTTCGCTCTATATGCCTTTTCCAACATGCCACCTCGTATCTCAGCCTCCAACCCTCCAAAACAGAGTTTGAGAAACAAAACAGCATCTCTTTAGAAATTACGATTCCCATTAATATATATCTGTGCTACAGATCTAACAGCAGAAATAGATGCACGGGGGGGGGGGGGGGGGGGGAGGAGCTGAGTTGGTCACGTGAATCAGCCACATGTCCCCTGTGATTTGCTCCTCCTCCTCTACTTCCTGCTCATAAAAGTGACGGGCCACGTGCAACTGTCAATCTCCTGCCATCCAGTGAACGTGATGAAAATCAATTTCCTTTCAAGATCTTGTCCCACCCTCCAGAAGGAAAAACATCATCCTAACGGTTGCTATCGCTTTTCCTTGACTAGTAGGCACCTGCGACTTTAGAACTGAACACACTCGTTCCATGTCACGCCAGTTCATGTTACTGCATTGTTAAATGCTAACTCAACATGTGGCAGGAATGTTGATTATCATTTGAATTCTTCATCTGGATCGGTGAGACTGCCTTGTTTCAAATCTATACATTCATATACATATACATATTCATATATGTAATCTATACATATCATAATTATTTTGAATAGCACATTATAGAATGTGAATACCTGCATATTAATGGTATCACTGAATGCTCATAGCAACCATATACAGTCAACAGGACTATTAAAAGCATGAACTCTAGAGCCAGATTTCCTGGATGCGAATCCCAGCTTTATCACCTACTTGCTATGTGACCTTGGACAAGTTACTTAGTCTTTCTGAGCCTCGGCTTCCTCATGGTAAAATGAAGATAATTTAAAAACCTACGGGGGTGCCTGGGTGGCTCAGTCAGTTAAGCATTCGACTTCAGCTCAAGTCATGATCTCACAGTCCGTGAGTTTGAGCCCTGCGTCGGGCTCTGTGCTGCCAGCTCGGAGCCTGGAGCCTGCTTCGGATTCTGTGTCTCCCTCTCCGTCTGCTCCTCCCCCACTTGTGTTGTGTGTGTGTGTCTCCCTCTCTCTGCCCCTCCCCTACTCATGCTCTGTCTCTTTCTGTCTCAAAAATAAATAAAAACATAAAAAAAAAAAAAAACCTACAATGCCTAGGACTCCAGTGAAAATTAAATGAACAAATAAGTGGTCGTGTCAGGACCGGGGCTCAGGTCTTTGCTTCTAGTACCCACCATATTGCCATCAAAAGACGACACTTCTGCAGGCCTGAGGTTGGGCCTTAATTTCCTCCAAATAAACTTCAAATATGGCCTTGAGCAGAACATTTAAATTATATATTATAAATATCACACAAACATTTCAAGTACTGTATAGGGCCTGTATGATGAAACAACTCTCTTAAGCTTGGTAAATAACAGATAAAGATGTGTCCATTTTGCAAGTTCTAAGAAGGAAGAAATTTTCCAATCACCAAAGGCTAAGAGAGCTTACACAGGTTGAAACTGGCAAGTTATCACCAAAAATGATTTTCTGGAAAAATATTACAAAACTGTCCAAGAGATAGACTATGCTCAGAAATTAGACACAACATTTCTCTTCAGCCTTGTGATTTGCTATTTTTCACCAGCTTTATCCAGCCTTCTAACGCTGTCTCCTTTCCAAACACCAAAACTATACCCTTGAAAACACACACAATTCGCTCTTCATGTCTCTTGAAAGATCCACCTTTTCAATGAGCCACGCAGGCAGAGTCTAGTCATGGTGAACCGTTCATACATGATCAAATCAAGGCACTTCCTTTCACCAGGTCAGGGAATCCCTCCTCCTTTCCCTGCTTGGTCTAGATGGGAGGGGAGGGGGCAGTAAAAATGGTTCTTTTTTCACTCAAATATTTTTGGGTCTGGGTTCTCTGGGTAAAGAGCCATTCATCTCAGTGAAAAAGAACCTCTTCCTACTTCCAATTCTAGAACAAAAAAATTTTAATTTTTAATCAAGCTGATAACATAATCTGGAAAATTCCCTACTACTCTCTTAACTACTATTACTTCTAGAAATGAGACTGGGACACTGAGGTGAGAAAATTACATTTTTATGTTATGCATCCCTTTACCATCTGATTTTTTTTTTCTAAAAGTAGTTGTTAATTCTATAATGAAAAAAATAGAATTAGAAAAAATTTTTTAATGTTTTTATTTGAGAGAGAGACAGACAGACAGACAGACAGAGTATGAGCGGGGTAGAGGAAGAGAGAGAGGGAGACACAGAATCCAAAGCAGGCTCCAGGCTCTGAGCTGTTAGCACAGAGGCCTGTGCGGGTCCCGAACCCACAAACCACAAGATCATGACCTGAGCCAAAGTCGGATGCTTAACCAACTGAGCCACCCAGACACACCCCCGCCCCCCCACCCCAAAATAAAAAATTTTTAAAGGAAATTTTAAGAGAAAAAAAGATTGGAGAATGTCCGAGTAAAGTAAGAATAACACTAAAATGGATGTCTAAACTCTAGCTCTCCACCAACATCCCATGAGCTTAGAAAAGGACCAAGCCTCCCATCAGACTATAGTCCTGGCCAAAACCTCAATGACAGCCTGGTAAAACCCAGAGCAGAGAACCCAGGTAAGCCACGCCCAAACTCCTGGCCCCAGAAATACTGAGATAAGGAATGTATGTTATTACAAGTTGCAAAGTTTGGGGGAAATCTGTTATGCAGCAATAGAAAACTAATACATCATTATGCCAAATTCCCAGGAATAGATCTACAGCCAGTAGGTAGGAATTTTCATGTGTGTAAATGAGAAGTGTTTTCGGAACTTCAAATAAGTATATAAATGTTAACCCCATTTACTTTGCACTCTTTTAAACCAAACAGATTGTGCACTTATAGTTGTGTATCTTTGATAAAAGCATCTGATTCCATCCGTATGGGGATCCTAATTCTAGCACCAACTTCTAAAAATTAAGACAATTCTTACTAGACTTGCAAAGCAGTCATTTTTACATCCACAATTAGTTTAACTTAAGATCCTAAAACTATACTAATTCAGCCCTCTATATCTGGATGATCCCCAAACTAACAATTCAGATAGAAAACACACTACATCGACTTGTCAGCACCAAAAATACTTCTTGTCGGAGAACAGACACCTCGGTTCTTTAGTTTCCAAATTTGCCCTGGGCCTTGTTCTTGCCTAAATTGCAGCCTTCCTGTTCCTGAACAGAACCACAGTCCTGACCAGTCACCCTAAAAACAGAATCATGTCTGGGTGGGTCTCCTACGTTACAAGTCCGCATGAAATCCTGCCACCATTCTGTCTGGTGGGGGGCGGGGGTGGGGAGGCCGGAAGAAGGTCTGACCAAGGCAGCAGAAAGAATACAGAAGAGCAATGCTCAGTTATGTCACGACCGACATTTCCCAACACTGGCCCCACACAGACTGGGAGACCAAAAGGCACATCACATCCTGCAGCTTGTCCCAGCCGGAACTGCACTCAGCCAAGAGGGAGGAATAAAAGCAAACAGAGTCTCTGACCCTGCACGTTACCCCATCAGGCCAACATCGCCTCTCTCTTTTCTCACCCGATCCTCCACTATGTCCAACTGAACAGCTCTTACTGCAAAGCTCTCACATCAACGTCTGGAACCGTCCCAGATTTAGAGACGCTGCCTGGCCACACACCGGATGATGAACCAACCCAGTGCTTCAGTGCATGAACCCACCTCAAAGCAAATGATGGATGTTCCTAGAGCGTGCATGTTAAGTATCCTTCGGAAAAGCATCTGATTCCATCTCTATGGGGATCCCAATTGTAGTACTAACTTCTAAAAATTAAGACAATTTTTACTAGATTGTCAAAGCAGTTACTCGCAATTACAATTAGTTGCGTCCCAAAATGGACGAATTCACACCTCTGTATCTACATGATCCCCGATCTGACAATTCAGACAGAAAACAAACTAAATGTACTTATCAGCACCAAAAAAACCTTATTACTCAAAGGGTTGCAAGGAGCATATTAGATAAAAACAAACCCATATGCGTTACAGAATAGAATACAACTAAATTAGTTTGGAAGCAAGTATTTCGACAAAACTTCTCTGAAGTGGATGGACTTCAACTATGGCCCCAGAGTCCCTGGAGGCAACTATTTACTCTTCTTTGCCATTAGGAGTTCTCCAATAGAAAGTATGAGAAGCATGCCTTTGGGTATACCTGAAGCCTGGAACGCAAATGACAAATCCTTCTCACGGGGCATATCCTTTTCATATCAACACCCACAAAGCTACTTCATTACAAACTCCCAACCCAACATGTGATGGGTTTACAGCAGTGACCTCATGAGCATTCATTCCCCCTTTCCTCTTCTTAACATGTTAATATATTTGGTTGGGTATTCACATACTTACACACACCCCACCTCCTTTGGAAAAAGTTGGCCCTACCCAATCTTAGGAGAGGACATCATTTTCTTAAGCCACTCAGTTCATTCTGGTCAGCAGGCCACAATCAGTGGTCCAAGCAGTAGGTGTGTGAATCAAGTGGTCTACCCAGAGATTCCGGTTTATTATGACAGGATCACAAGGAACTCTACTTCCAGAGTCAGCTGGCTGGGCATCCTGAAAATCACTAAGTATTATAAATGCTCTTGAGAGTTGATAACTCATATCTAGAGACAAACCAGTCCCTTGTGAGAGCTGTGTGAAGGCAGAGACTATTTTAAGAAATAGATATTGGGGGGGTAAGGGCAAGTGGATAGATGGGCAGAATGGAAAAAGAGGGTCCTCTGACCTTGAGCTGGTTTCCAAAGGGGCTACTAAGTCTGTGGGTACAGCCAGAGTTCAAAAGTCTGAGCCAAGGCCTTTCTACTCATTGGCTCCTTTATCAACCATGGCTTCTGAACATACAAATGACTGCTCAATTTGTTCACATGATGGATCATCATAGACCTCCACCCACTTTTATAGTATTAAACTATGAGACCACAAAACAGATTAAAAAAAACAAAACAAAACAAAAAACACTGCACCTTCATTTTCTGGGAAAGAATTTAAAAACAAGCAAAGTACAAGATAGTAAAATTCTACATGTCATATTAACTCGGCCTTTGGCATCAGGCTAATCAATTCTGCAGCAATCCATGAACAAAAGCAGAGGAGGAATATTATTAGAATAAGAGCCAGAAACAGATTTCTCAAGGGTGGTATACCTGACATTTGGGGTTCCAAAGGTGTGGACATCAAATTTAGCATAGAGTATTTTTTTTAATTACAAAAACAATACATGCTTGACTTAATGAGTTCTATAATACAGAGGTCTAAAACAGTAACCCTTCCCTGTCCCCGTATCTCAGCTCACTCCACTGTGATGCCCAGTTAGCCTGCCTTTCTCTATGTGCAAACAAGTATACAGACCTACGTGCATATCCCCCCATTAAGAAAAAACAGGATCATACTTTACATATTGCTCTATAACCCCCCTCCACCCCTTTTTTTTGTGTGTGTGGCTTAAAACAGAGAATGCCCAACCCTCCAATATGACGCACGTTTAGTTACAAAAAATGAAGGCACACATCTCATGGAAACGATAGTCCTAACGTACCATGGAAAACATTAATTGATATGACTATCTAGAAGCAGAAAGCAATTTTCTGCTTTTGTTTTTGTTATACCAGAAAGGGCATTCCTCAAATGGTTAGAAAATAAAATTACATAGGGCTGAAACCCAGACATTTTGTCTGCTGAAGACTCATGAACATTAACATTTGGCATTTTGTTAAAAAGGGGACTGCTTTATTTTAGTGGGCACAAAAACAATCAGGTATTTGAATGCATGCAATGTTCCAGTCTCCCTCCTATTTTCAAGTCCTCGAAAAGTGAACTGTGTTTCTTAGAGCCAAAAAGAAAAATGATCAGCAACGTTACTTAACGATAGAATGGATTCCTCCTATCTCCATCTCAAAGACCGATGTTTAAAGTCGGTCTTTCATTCGATATCAGACCATACTTTCAGTTAAAGCTGCAGAATCGTAAGGTTTTCCCACCTGAAAGCTGAGCCACTACGCTCTGAGGGAAGGTGACACCCCGGGCCTCACAGCCAAACCAAACGACACCTCCTCCCTCCCTCCTCTGCAGCGCTGTTTCATACCTTTTCCATTTGAATCAACATTTTACATAACTGCATCTCTGAACTTCATACATAGCAGTCAAATTAATATTCCGAAAGAAGTATCCACACATCTCAAGTGACTGTCAACCTCCCTACTTGCAGCAACGCCAATCAAGGAAGATAAGAAAGTTCAGTTCCCAGAAGATAACCACCACTTCCTTAGGAAATTAATTATACAAAGTTATCCTTGAAACATGACTGGCTAACTGGAAAGGAAAGCTACATGTGGCATAAAATTATATAGCTTTGCAGATAATTTTTTTCATATATTCATTCCACAAAAGTAATAAGTGATCATACTTATATGATCTCTCCACTTATTTATTTATATTTCTTCCTACTGTTCCCACAGTGATAGGAAAATATGCAGCATAACCCAATAATCCAATTCATCTGCAAACACAGATATGATATAAAAAGAGGGGGAAAGAACTCAGGAGCAAGGCAGAATCTAACAAAATTACTTCCACCTTGGGGCACCTGGGTGGCTCAGTCGGTTGAGCGTCCTACTTCAGCTCAGGTCATGATCTCACAGTTTGAGTTCGAGCCCCACATCGGGCTCTGTGCTGACAGCTCAGAACCTGGAGCCTGCTTCAAATTCTGTGTTTCCCTCTCTCTCTACCCCTCCCCCACTCACACTCTGTCTCTCTCTCAAAAATAAACATTAAAAATTGAAAAAAAAAAACGCACTTCCATCCAAAGCATGCTGTTTCTTTCTCAACTGCTGGGACAAGGAATCGGTGCCCCCATTTTCTTGGATTAGTTAACAACGCATCCGTACCTGAAGAGATACAAACTTTTGTGCTTTATGCAAATTCCTGAAAAGCTGTATATGAATGTATTTTTTACTCATGTTTTATTTTTTTGTTACTATTTTTATTTATTTATTTTTGAGAGAGAGGAAGAGTGCAAGCAAGGGAAGGGCAGAGAGAGGGAGAGAGAGAGAATCCCAAGCAGGCACTGCAGTGTCAGCACAAAGCCCGACACAGGGCTCGAACCAACGAACCATGAGATCAGGACCCAAGATAGAATCAAAGAGTCGGGCACCTAACCAACTGAGCCACCCAGGCACCACTTACTCATGTTTTAAATATATTTAAGGAACAGATAGGTAAAGTAACATTGTAAAATCCTTTATAAAGAATTCTTACAACATAGGGACGCCTGGGTGGCGCAGTCGGTTAAGCGTCCGACTTCAGCCAGGTCATGATCTTGCGGTCTGTGGGTTCGAGCCCCGCGTCAGGCTCTGGGCTGATGGCTCGGAACCTGGAGCCTGTTTCCGATTCTGTGTCTCCCTCTCTCTCTGCCCCTCCCCGTTCATGCTCTGTCTCTCTCTGTCCCAAAAATAAATAAACGTTGAAAAAAAAAAAAAAAAAAGAATTCTTACAACATAAACTTTCTCCTTTTATCGTGTATCTTCATATGTTTTCATTTTTTTATATGACGATATGCTTCTCTGTAGCAGGACAGGACTATTCCCAAACCTCCAGGAACCAAACATGTATTCTTAACTGATAATCTGTCCCTGTCTCTATTAACTACAAATATCAACAAGGTTCATGTCTTTTTTGACAGTTCACTGCCTTGCATATTAATCAGTAGCTTCTCAAAGGTTAGAATGCTAATTTTATGAAGGCACCCAAGAAGATACCTATAGATTTTAAAACTCCTCCTGAATATATGTTCCTCAGAGGATAGGAACTCAACATTCTACTTGCTTTAGGATGCCTCCAACACCTGGTACAATCCTCTGCACAGGGTTGGCACTCTATAAATACCACATGGAAAACACACTCACTTGACTCTAATCGATATTACTCATGAGCCAAATGAGCAAACATAAAACTCTTTCTGAGAGATTAAACACATACCTCTGGACTCTAATAAACAAACAGAAAAAAGAAGAGTCTGGAGAAAAGAAGCCAGCTCTGTGCCACAAAATACAAAGTCCAAACCCCACAGATGACCTTTGGTGTGTATACTCACATATATTTCATTATGATCAAAGCGCTTCTTGAGGTTGTTGATGAAGGTCTCCTCATTGAGAGGCTCTAAAAGAACCATATCTCCAACCCCAATCATATTGTCCAGAAGTGACGTTTTCACCTCCATTTTGGCCATTGTCTCTTGCTGTAGGAAAGAGGGGGAAAAGGGAAAATTTAAATGGGCAAAATTATTTCAGATGGGTTCTTAGCACCACTGGAGAAATGAAACATCAGTGGTTTCAAATGGCCCTCGTCTGCCTCTCAAATGCCGTAACGTCCCCTCCCTACAACCTACAATCAGAAGCCTCTGAGCTAGCCGCAATCCCTGCCAAGCCGCCAGAAGCCCCAGTTGCTTGAACCTCCCTACCAGTCCACCATTCCAAGCTCACTCCATCTACAGAAGGAGCTACTAAGAAACTGGAATCTCCATTTTCTTTTTTATTTTAATTGAAGTATAGCTGACATACAATGTGATATTAGTTTCAGGTGTACAACACAGTGATTCAACAGGTATATATATTACAAAATGCTCACCACAGTGTTATTACAGTATTATTATAAAGTTATTATAGTATTATTGATTTTATTTCCTATGCTGTATTTTTCATCTCTGTGACTTTTTAGAAGCAGAAGTTTATACCTCTTTAGACCATCCTCTCTCCCTGGCCAGAGGTTGCAAAACTCTAAAAGAGAACCCAACCCACACCATTCCACCAGCCCTTGCATACCAATGTCAGATTTGAACCCATATGAACCTGCTTCCCCTAAGATGGCATCCCTCAGTACTCCATGATGAAATTCAGAATGCATTTTCCCAGGAAATGTTTTTTTAGTTTATTTATTTTGAGAGAGAGAGAGAGCAAGTTGGGGAGGGGTGGAGAGAAAGGGAGAGAGAGGGAGAGTGGGAGAGAGGGAAAGAAGGAGAGAGGGAGAGAGGGATAGAGAATCCCAAGCAGGCTCCCTGCCAACAGCACAGAGCCTGATGCAGGGCTCTATTCCATGAACCGTGAGATCATGATCCGAGCTGAAACCAAGAGTTGGATGCTCAACCAACTGAGTCACCCAGGCACCAGGAAATAATGTTTTTTTTGATGGTTTTTTTTAATTTATTTTTTAAATTTACATCCAAGTTAGTTATCATATAGTGCAACAATGATTTCAAGAGTAGGAAATAATGTTTTTAAAATGATACCACCAATGAGCTACCTATCAGACACTATATCAAGAACTTCACATGCATTAATTCATTTAATCCTCACAAAAACTCTATGAGGTAGATACTATTATCATTATCCCCATTTTAAGATAAGGAAGTACAGAGAGGTAAGAAATTTTGCTTATGATTACTTAAGAGAGTATTACATTTCATGTTAAAGAACTCAATCACCACTTATAACACTGCACCTATGGGGGGAAATTTCATTCCAGGCATCAACACTGCATCATAAAGAAAGGAACACAACCATGTTGTAAATCAAAGGTTGCTTACATAACTTGCCAAGAGTGACCTCAACGTTCTTAATTCTCATCCCAACAGACACACCACTACGAAAGCAAAATCAAATGAACATGCAATGAACAGACCAGAAATATTACAGTTTCTCTCTAGCTCAATAAGAAACCCTACCAAGTAGAAACAGAGGCACAATACAAAGGTAGCATTCTACCCTCACCACTAATATGAATGAATGCACCCAAAAGTAGACTGGTAAATCCCCATGCCTTCAGATCTGATCGCTGTCAAAAGTACTAAAATTCTTTCAAATATACGAACACGGAAAAGTAGAGTACATGTGTTTTGTGTTACTCTTTCTAATATTACCAGGATATACAAGTGCATTCATCTGAGACATTCCCTCTAAATGCTTCCAGTGCAGAAGTCAATTTTGTATACCTTCAGTATATGAATCCTAAACAATACCTCAAGATACTAACAAATATTCATATATCTTCATGTCCCTAACACTGAGGGGAAGTACATTTAATTCTTCTCATTAAGGTGTCACTCAGGCACATTACATCTTATACAAAGGTTGGTCTGCTTCCTTGAGATAACAATTTAAACAAATGTCTTCCCACTCTAGTCTAGAACATCTAGCAGATCTCCTAGAGGCAACAGAAACTATATTTAGTTGGGCTATTTTCTTTTTTTTTTTTTATTTTTTACTTTTTTTTTCAATATATGAAATTTATTGTCAAATTGGTTTCCATACAACACCCAGTGCTCATCCCAACAGGTGCCCTCAATGCCCATCACCCACCCTCCCCTTCCTCCCACCCCCCATCAACCTTCAGTTTGTTCTCAGTTTTTAAGAGTCTCTTATGCTTTGGCTCTCTCCCACTCTAACCTCTTTTTTTTTTTTTCCTTCCCCTCCCCCATGGGTTTCTGTTAAGTTTCTCAGGATCCACATAAGAGTGAAACCATATGGTATCTGTCTTTCTCTGTATGGCTATTTCACTTAGCATCACACTCTCCAGTTCCATCCACGTTGCTACAAAGGGCCATATTTCGTTCTTTCTCATTGCCACGTAGTACTCCATTGTGTATATAAACCACAATTTCTTTATCCATTCATCAGTTGATGGACATTTAGGCTCTTTCCATAATTTGGCTATTGTTGAGAGTGCTGCTATAAACATTGGGGTACAAGTGCCCCTATACATCAGTACTCCTGTATCCCTTGGGTAAATTCCTAGCAGTGCTATTGCTGGGTCATAGGGTAGGTCTATTTTTAATTTTCTGAGGAACCTCCACACTCTTTTCCAGAGTGGCTGCACCAATTTGCATTCTAGTTGGGCTATTTTCAAGAGAACTGGGAAGGGGTGAGAATTATATAATTCTTTATTATTAATTACCGATGCTTTATATGAATCCACAAACACATCCTTTATTTCTGACCCTTTTAAGAAAAAAAAAAACTTTTATGTGTGCATTGAAAAGCCAAAGATATAGAGACTAAAAGAAGCAGAGAGGAAAGGTCTCTCATAAACAAAAACAACCCACCAAGGAAGTATTTAATAATCAAAAGAAGAAAAATCAAACTTTTTTGTTTACATATATGTATATATTTTTTTAATTTCATGCCAACTACAGCTAGAATAAATGGCCCTAAGTATCACTAAAGCCCAACAATAGAATGGTTTCATGTGCTTAGAACTAGGCCAGATTCTGTTTTAAAACAATATGGGTGGGAGGCGGGGGAGGGGCACCTGCCAGTCTCTGGAGATGTAGCAGAAACCAGGGAGAGCAGCTGGTCTCATGCCAAGCCCATAGAAAGACTTGCACAGGAACAGGAACATGAGTGCTCAACCTTTGTCGCAATAAATTAACATTTAAATCAAATCTCCAGTTCTCAGACTCATGAAATGCCAAAAGCACTCTAGCTGCGATGCATTACATATAATTTGGCAGATGAGGGAAGAAGGTTTAGGGATTAAGGGGGAAGTCAACCTGAGAATGGTTTCAAAAATAACCACCTCAAACCAGCAATTTAAATTAAGCAAAGAGGCTGAATGGGAACTCTTTGCTCCAGGCTGTATATAAAGTCTATTTATGGAAACAGAGGCAGAAAGACAAGGACTTCGCTGCAGGTAACAATAATTAAGTAATCTTTCTCTGTAATTAAGCCTGCTTTACCATCTTTTCAAATACAAGTTTCAAGCACGTTTGTAGGGGTTCTGATTTTTACATTTCTATCTCAACTTCATAATCCAAAGTGGGGGAGAAGACAAATCAAATGCTGAGTCGCAGACAAAAAAAATTCTGAAAACACAACCTTTGCAAACCAAACTACAACAATAAACCAGCTGATAAGGAGATACCAACATTCATTTAGTTATTCAAGCACAGTTTTGTTCCATTCCCGCTTTGTTTTGTTTTGTTTTGTTTGGTCTTTTTTAGCATCTAAGAACTTTGGGGGAAGAAACAGTGACACCCTCTCCCTCATTCTCATGGTAAAAATGGACACTGGGGAAACGGCAGAGAGGCACTTCCCTAGCTTGCTACACATGGACTGAGTCCCCTTGCTGTGACTACTATATCCAGCCTTGGTTTGCTTCAGAATCACCTGCTAAAACTCAAGATTTCAATAAACTATCAGAAGTCACATGGGAGAACTCAATGGGCACATATATAGAGCACCGAGGATACTTCTTATTTGACACATACATACCCACTCCCACCCTTCCCAAGACCCCCCCACAGAAACCCATGTTGTTCTAAGGAAGCCAATTTAATCCCTTGTGCCAGGAATGTAGCACATGATCTAGACGAAGGCAACCAACACATCCCGATCTCCCAGCGACTGTCATTGATTCGGGGCTCGTCATTTAACTAAGCCTCAAGCTTTGGCTTGGTATATCAGGACAAGGGTTCTATCTACCTCTGGATGGCACAATTTACAGATGTGATACTTGAAACTGCCATGGCCATGTCACACCTGCTTTCACATTGGGAGTGTGTGTAGTCCGAGGAGAATGGCATCACATGGAGGAAAGCAAGGCAAAAATAACTAAATAAATAGCTGAGAATTAATGCAGGAGCCCTGATAACATCACAGACCTCTGGATCAAATTACAATAGAAACCTGCTCCACAGCTCTTAAGTTTACACACACGGAGGCCAATTAATTCTCCTTATTGTTTAAGCTGTTTGAGTTGGATTTTTCTATTATTTGCAACAGTAAGCATCTTACCTAATAGAAGAAGCTGGTACAAGGAAGTGGAGTGTTCTAAGTAACACGCCAAAGAGCATGGACTGGCTGAGCCAAGACTATGAGGTGGGGGGGGTGGGGGGGGGCGTGAGGAACTACCATCTTGGACCGGAAAGATGATCGTCTTTGATATGTGATAGCAAACAACTGATTAAACCGTGGCTTGTCACACCTTATGACTTGGACCTTGTGCCTCCAACTTTAGCGAATTCAAGGAAAATTCAGATGCTGGAGTATGTGTTGGCTACTTCTCAAGGATCTTCAAGAAAAAGACAAGCTTGCTGTGAAAGTGGCCTGTTGGAAAGCCAGAGCGGAGAATATATGGTGCTGCTAAAGGATTCACTTTGGCTGGAGGTGGGAGATGATGGAGGGGATGTGACCTGCCCACTGTTTTGCCTCTATGGCCTGAGGAAGGGATAGTACTCCCACCTTGAAGATGTAGCACAGGAGAGGCATCACCTGTTCTATTGCTTCTTATGCTTCTTAACTGTTCCCAGGTGGTTTCTATTAACCAAGAGCTAAGACACTCTGCACAGCATCCACGGCTAGGTCCCACTGCCAGGAGACAAGTTCTCAGACCACGTCCTAGGTTCAAAACACTGGCAATTGGCAGATCTCTGATTCTGGTTACTATTCCATGGAAGGCAATAAATCTTAACAACCAAAACACTCTTTTTTTCAAGTTTGAGAGAGAGAGAGAGAGAGAGAGAGAGAGAGAGAGCACAAGTGGGGGAGAAGGGCAGAGGGAGAGAGAGAGAATGCCAAGCAGCCTCCACGTTCAGTGTGGAGCCCAACACAGGGCTCAAACCCACAACCTTGGGATCACGACCAGAATCAAAATCAAGAGTCGGGTACTCAACTGACCGAGCCACCCAGGCATCCCTGCTAAAACATGTTCAAGGGATCGATGCTGCCAAAGAAGTCTGGCGGACAGGGCTTAACAATTACTTGAGCCTTAAAACAATCAACCCCAAGACCTCCAACTCAGGAACAACAACAATAAAACGCTAAAGCACTGCAGTCCCTGCCAAAGCAATCTTCCTCAATGCTCATCTTAAATGTGGCCATGGAAGGCCACGGACCAAGAAGATCTTGAAGAGGAGCACCTCTGAAGAGGAAGTGGCTAAGCTTTCGGCCATACAGGGAAGAGTCGCATCATGTTGGCCGGGGCATGTTACTTGCATAAGCATGGTAAGAAAGGTGTATGTGATTGTTGGGCAGCTAAAGGGGAGAGCCATGGTAGACTTCTGTCTTTCTTTTTAAAGGGTCACTGTCCAGTACACAGTCCTGTTCCTATTGGCTCCTAATCTCCCTTGCAGGAAGTCCCCAGTTACCTTGTGCTGAGAAGTAATCTAGTGAGAAGCAGGACCCGATCACCACCTCAGAATTCAAAGGAGATAGATCTGCTCTCTCCACCCCAAGGAACATGGCTTATGCATAGGTCGATCTCATCCTCCTGGGACTTTGAGTCCTAGGTGATGATGAAAGCTGGGGGTGACAGCTGGAGGTAATACTCCTCACTCAGCAGCAACAGTAGCAGCATGAAGACCAGAAGGTTCCTGCAGCATGGCTTCTGCTGTGGATCTTGTTGCCCAGCCCTCTAGCCTTTCTTTGGTTCCTGCCTATCTTCCAGGCCTGTATCCTTCCTGGGCTTCCAACCTCTCTGCAATTCTGTGAGTGTCTACATCCTTCCTGCATTGCAAGCAACCAAGATCCCTAACTGACAGGAACACTATGTACAGTACCCAAATACAGTACGATACCACTGTTACAGCTTCATTATTATGTAAAACCTAACCTTTTTCTCCCTACATTGGTGAAAGCAATCTACAAAATACAATCACTGGGGTAGCCTTTGGAGGAACCACAGAGGAGCTTGGAGGCAGGGTCTCTTTATCTAAAAGTGTTGATTTAGCCCAGGCACCAGCCCATCTACTGATGCCAGATGATTCCATGGGTGCCCCAGCTTTCCACCTGTTTATTCATCCAAGAAGAGCAGAATACATGATTGCAACCATTATTTTCCCAACCTACTATAATCTCATAAACTTCCAAAATTACTACCTATATTTCGATGTATACCAATTCATTTACTGGCATCTTTCTCAGTGTCAAAATTCCATTTAAAACACTGAAAGCATTTCAAAAATTCCTCAAAATCCAAAAGAATACAGCATAAACATCCCATAGCATCTTAAAATAGCCACTTGTAGCCTAATATTTAAATATAAGTAGACTACCCTTGTCACCACCCTTAAATTACAAGCCACCTACCACGTTAATGTCATCCGTGCCTGGGAGTCAAGACCAGCATTCTCCAAGCCAAAAGCCCCACAGAGACAGCCAGACCAGGGGGCACTTCCCCCGTGAAATGCGTGGTCATTCCATTCAATAGCAAAACAGCAAGAGCGAAAAGTTATTCCAAATTAGTAATTAATTAATTTGCTAACAATTTAACAGCTAAGAAAAGATGAAGGATAAACTAAAATACAGCATCTGGTGGTCTCCCATGTTATCCAGAGTTCTCAGAGTTAACACAGATGAGAACAAACATATATTTTTAAGTTGAACTGGTTTTATCATAAAATTTGAAAGGACATTCACAAAACTGAGCTGAGGTTGCCATAATTAACAAAGATTAAGATCGAGTCATTAGCATAATTTTAAATATGAGGGGAATTTTTATTTTTTATGCTTATTTATTTTGAGAGAGAAAGAAAATATGTGTGCATGGGGGCGGGACAAAGGGAGAGGAGACAGAGAGACACAGAGAGAGAATGAATCCCAAGTAGGTTCCATGCTCAATGTGGAGCCTGACACAGGGCTCCTGAGAGCATGTTCTGAGCCAAAATCAAGAGTGGGATGCTTAACCGAATGAGCCATCCAGGTGCCCCTAAATTTGAGGGAACTTTTCATACCAAGCCATAAAAACCACTTGCTGGAAAACTTAATGAAAGCAGACATCTATTGCACTGGCAACTGTAAATGAGGACATTTGAAACACATCTATTATAATGTCATTAGCAGTATACGTCAGAAGGGAACACCTTCGGGGAGTCTTCTTAGCATAAGAACACAATTGTTCCCATCTGACTCTGGTTCCACTCTTGACCTCCCTGCAGGGTGGTCAAGTACGCATGATAGCCCCTCTGCTGGAGAATCAGCTCTTTGGTGTCAGAAGTCACAGCTTATTCATCTTTATTTCCTCAAAGGCATAGTGCACTGCCTTTGCACATGGTAGGCATTCAGACAAATACAAAGGGAAAACAAGTATGCAAATTTACGATTGACAACTGCATCGTTTAGTAATGCACGGTCTCTCGCAGCTGCCATGGTTGGTCTGACCAGAAGGCAAAAAATGACTGTTGCTTCAAGCCACTTTGATCCATTCCTCTGAAAACATAATATCATCAACAAAGGACAGGAAACAGAATTGAGCCACTTCACTCCCAAAGAGATTACTAAAGCTTTTAAGAATAACATGAGAAATACATTTAAGCAACAAAACCGGGCCAGTGTGGCAAGATTTCATGAACAAAATAAATCTCAACAAATCCTGATGGCAAAACAAAGGCAAAAGAGGGGCCAAGTCTATAGGACGTGGTTCAGTACCTAATACGATGAGCTAAGTGACTGAGAAAAACTGGAATTTCCTTCCTAGATCTTTTAAAACAGCACGAATCTCCTCTCTGAGAGCAGTTAGATTAAATTTCCACGCAACTGAGCTCTACCACCATTTACAGGATTGAGCCCCTTTGGTCTCCGGCACTGTGTTCAGTGCGAAGGGCACACTGAGAATAATCTGGCGCTTCCTCCTCCCCGCGGTATCCCCTCCAGAAGCTCACGGTCCAGTATGAGGCAAGAAAAGAAAATAAACCACTTTTGAAATTGCAGATAACCTTTTTAATGATTAAACACAAAACATATTCACTATAGGAAAAAAAATCAGAAAATACAGATGAGCAAAACACAAGCCAAAGTCAACACTCTCACATTTTAGTCTGAATCCTTTTGAATTCATTAGAACCCTTATGAAACCCGATTTTTACAACCAATGAATTGGCCATCATTTCTGGTTTTATACAGTTTGACATAAATTTTGATAAATTTATAAATTTTGATATATTTTTGCCTCGAGGTAGGAATGTGAAGCAGATCTATAGGAGCTGTGAAACTCTTAAGCTCCGCCAATAATGACCCCACCGCTTTCCAATTCAGCCACATTGCCTGGCCATCTGCCCCTTTATTCTTCACCTTTTCCCCTCCCCGCAAATTAGCAACCCATATTGTCAATAGCCAGCCCACCAACCATCTAGCTCACTTGGCTGAGTCTAACATCTCAACACATGTCCACAACTTCTATCTCCTACCATCCCATACCAAAATACCCCCCAAACAAAAACAGAACCTTCCTATTCCCAACCCCAAATCCCGTAAAGTCTCAACAGACCCAGTTTCTCATCCTTGGCCACTCCCTGTCTCTTACTTCTCCCCCCCCTCCCCCCCACCAAGCCAACCTGTCTGTCTCTCCCCCTCCCTTCTCATCCCTTCCGCGTTCTTCCTCACTGTGACTGCCCTAGCTCGGCCTTCATCCTTTCTCACCTGGAAGACAACAGCCTTCTCACCGGTCTCTCTCTCTCTCTGCCTTGTTTTGCTGCCACAGCCTCTGCCATCCCTCTGCTTCCCCCCTGCATGGGTCACATTTCCCAAGTTGCCTTTTGAAAACAGCCTGATCAGGTAAGCCGTGCTTTGAAGCCTTCAATAACTCTCCAGTCCCTTTAAGCCAGTATTCAAATTCCTTAGCAGACCCTCAAAAAAGAAAGAAGGAAGGAAGGAAGGAAGGAAGGAAGGAAGGAAGGAAGGAAAGAAAGAAAGAAAGAAAGAAAGAAAGAAAGAAAGAAAGAAAGAAAGAAAGAAAGAAAGAAAGAAAGAAAGAAAGAAACAGAATCACCTCGATATGACCCAGCAATTCCTCTTTGGGGTATAAAAACAGGGACTCAAAAAAGAAACGTGCACACCCACGTTCGAAGCAATACTATTCACAATGGTCAAAAGGTGGAAGCGGCCCAAGGGCCCACCAACGGATGAGTGGATACACAAAATGTGGTATGTGCCTACAATGGAAGAGTATTCAGTCTTAAAACCTGAGGAAATTCTGACACATGCCACAAAATGGAGCAAACCTGAGGACGTTACGCTGAGCGAAATAAGCCAGTCCCAAAAGGGCAAACACTGCATGATTCCACTTACGTGAAGAACTAGAGTAGTCAAATTCCTAGCAACAAAGTGGAATTTCGGTTACCGGCCAGGATGGGAAGTTGTCTCATGAGCACAGCGTTTCAGAAAAAGTTCTGGAGACGGATGGCGGTGAGGGTTGCAAAACAACGTGAGTGCACTTAATGCCACTGAACTAACTGTACACTTAAAAAGGTTAACGTGGCAAGTTTTAGGCTGTATCTCTTTCACCACCCACATAAAAATTCCTCCTCAGGGATCGAGACTTCACAACCTGACCCCAGCCCTCCTCCTCAGGCTCTTCTCTCCCTGTTGAGCCCACCACCCATGGCAACACGCACAACACGCAAAGATGCCAAGGCCTTCAACAGTTCCTTGGCCCAGGCCATTGCTGATGGGGCTGGGGGTAGACAGCAGCCCGAACAATGCCGGCTTCCAAGGATCGGCACGTAGGACAGAGACTACAGTCAGGAGGCTATGAGGCAAGCAGCATAGATCCAGGGGATGGGATGTGTCATTCAGGGGAGCATCTGCCGGACTCCTGCAGAGGAAGCTCATCTGAGGAGAGGAATGAGCGCTTCATTGCAGAGAGAAGCAGCACGGAACCTCGTGCAATGCTTTAGCTCCTGTAGTAGCTACTTCTAGTAGTAGTTCTAGTAGAAGGCTCTCAAGAGGTTCAGCTAAGCTTCATAAACCCCCTGACCTGGGCTAGAGTGAGTAGCCACTCCTCACAGGCAGCAAGTTCCAAGCAAGCCAGCAGACCTCCTGCACAACGGTGCAGCCGCTGATCCCACCTCCCTGGAGAAGGCTTGAGTTCTCCGGGTGCTGACACCCCACTGCCCGGCCCAGCGGCTGACGCCCACAGCTCCAGGGTGGAGAGCAAATGAATGAACGCATGTAACAGAGACACAAGCCATTTTTCCTTTCAAGACTGTATCCATCGCCTCTACCCCTCCCATACAGGCCACAACAGGCACAGGATAATCAGAGAACCCCCAAGAATGGAAAGACTTGGGACAGAAACCAAAGGGCAAGACGGTTTCGCAGGATTTACCAGCCGAAAGGGCAGGCAAAGCGGTAGGACAGTTGACCCCAGCAGCATGGTTTTCAAAGGAGAAGAGAGTTGGGGGGCCACACAGAACCACACAGGGTGCTCTGGAGGGCTCCTCAGAGCACATGAGAAAGTGGGCACTGGCATGCATCTGTGAAAGGGCTCGGTGACTGATTCTCACTCCCATCAACATACTTCCTTAGGGAAACTGACATAAGGTATGTCAATTCACGGCATTTACTTCACAAAATACCATTATGTGACTTCCCAATTCTTTATTCCATCATTAAAGCCACTATGTATTGAAGGTCCTCCCTTCTCTATAGCTTTTTGTTACTAATATTTAATGGATTCTTACAGGTTGGCTTTTGTTAGAATCTTGGATTAGGGAAGAAATAGGCCCAGCTACTGGGCAACTTCTATACAGTAAGTTGTTCTCATGTGTTCAAACACTGGATAATACAAAGAACATTAAATTATCAATGATAAGGTAGAATAGATTTGGACAGGGACTTAAAACAAATAGCTAAAAGCATTCGGAAGCCTATAAGCCAGGAAGCCAGACTCCAATCCTAAAAAGCTCTGTCTAATGGAGGGGCAATTAAGTCAACATTCTGGTGGTCTAGGAGTTAACACTCCATGGGGTATCTCCCCACAGGCAGATGGGGGCCAGGAACCACCCAGCCTTAATGCTAAGGTTTGTTTCAGTCTGGGTATAAAAAGGCTGGCCTACAAACAAACACCTTCAACCAGGAGCTCAGCTACCCTCCATCCCAGGAACAGGCTGCTTATTAAGGATTTGAACGACAGCACAGAACTTTACAATTCGTAACGTGACAGGTTAAAAGAAAGGTTTTTTTCCAACTGTGAAAATGGTGAGTATATTACCTAGACTAATTAGAAGGATTTTTGAGTCAAAAATAACAGTGGCTGCTATGACAACATTGAAGGTTTTGGATTACAAGCTACCTACTATCTCTTCTGATGTCTGAGCAAAACGTCTTTAGATCTCAGGCAAACCCTTCTGTGAAGAGAGAGAGAAATGGACCCAAAAGGTGTTGCACAGCTGGTTTCTGGAAGAGGCAAGGCGAGGAAGAAGCTTTTCTGACTGGTCTGAGTGGTCTTTCACTCATCTTATATTACATACACTCATCAATCTGATTCCCGAATCAGCAAACTCTTCACAACACACCCAGTTTTTTACAGAGAAGCTTCACCTCCACACTGGGAAGCGTCATTTTCTACAGAAGTTTTGGGGCAAGAGTTTGCCATGACTGAGAATTCCCTTTTGATGTGCCCCAAAACGGAACAACACAGGCTTTGGATCACAGACCCGGGCTCAAATCCAAGGGAATTCATCTCTGGAATTTGAACTTCTGATCTAAAACCTCAGGGATGACAACATCCATTCCACAGGGTGATTACGCAGGCTGCTGAGGAAGCAAAGCCCCGAAGAGGGCAGGGTCTCATTGGATGCTAGATCCCTCCCTTCCCAATGCCCACTTCCTCTGGCCCTGAGGAGCTCACGTACTCTTCTTGTGCTGCCTTCTGGCAGGTGTGTCCAAGGTTAAAAAAAAAACCTAGAGAGCTGCCTCATTTGCACTAGGCATTCCATGGGGTTTGGTGCCCTGAGGAGGAAATGCAGCCAACATCACTGTCCCACCATCATTTCCCAGAGGAAACTCTACACAGTCATGGCAGGGACAACTGCCAAAGGGCAGGCAACATCGGAGAATGCCATCCACCACCCCACCAAAACTGGGTCTGAAAGCCCCTCCCAAACCCTCCCTCTCCACCCAGCACCCACCACCCACCCTGGCACCCCTCACCAGCCAAAACCCTAGAAGATCTAGAATGGACAGTAAACAGTGTGGCTTTAGGGGGAAGTGATGGTCACACTCTCTTACTCCCACCAGGTATTAGGAGAATTAATGAGCTAACGTCTGAAAAGTCCTATGAGTTCCTATGGAACAAGGTAGCCAAGACCCATAAACCTCTGTTATGGCCAGAAACACAAACTCAGCTGCACATGGGATGTGCTAATTATAAGCCACAGACTTCTCGATGTGTTCCCTCAAGGTAGATAAAAAAAAAAATTCCAAGAAGCTGACTATGTTTAGATTGGCAAACCTGAGACCCTAGGACCCCTAGGTAAATGTAAAACGGCTCAAATTTAATTGGCACACCAGACAGCTCTGATTCGTTCCTGGCCGGTGCACAGACACCAAGTGCGACCAGTGGTTATTAAACTGAATACAGCCCCCAGGGGAAAACCAACTTTCCTTCCAAATGAATTAATTGGCTTGTTAATCTGAGGGTCCAGATCTCATCCCACAGGCTCATATCCCGACCAAGTCATCCTGTCCCTTGCCCCCTTCAGGTGCTTACGATGCTTGTAGATTCTTTCTTTCTCTTCTCTTGATACCTGATCACATCATCCCATCAAGGTACTCCCTTACAATTAGAAGTACAGTGTGTTGCACCTGGTAGGCACTCACACAGGGTTTCCCGTCCCTGTCGGATCCCGTACATGGATCAGATTGTGAAGACATCTGGCTGAACAAGGCCACTCACAATAAAACAGCCCAGGGTATGTTAGAGCAGACCTACCTTATTTTAAAAGGTACCTTCCTATCATTCAGGCTCTTTTAAGTGACAATGGAGGGAAACGTATTGAATTTAGTGCACTTGTTCTTTGGGGGAAGGAAGCACGTTATCTCGCAGGGAAACAGCAGCTGTTGCATTCTGCAACAGACCACAGAGGTTAACGTGACTACCAAAGCCACTCCAGGAAAAAAACACCCAGAACATCCAAGTCGCAGACTCAGCTCTGCAGCTAGCTGAGAGCGAGACCTTGGGCACACTGCCAACGCTGAGCCTCAGTTTACCCACAAAGGGGGAACACATCATCTCCCAGGCCGGTCCTAGTCCGTCATTACTGAGTCAGCAAAAAATGCTCAAATCTGGAAAGACTGAGTTTCTTAATTTTGGGGTGAACATGCATCCTGTGTCTGGTTATAAAGAATGTTGAAAACCAAGAATGCCAGTCCACAAGAATCTTTCTCAATGACATTTACTCAGAGGTTAAGGAAATTAGCTCTTTATTCTGACCTCATCAGCAAAAAAAAAAAACCAAAAAAAATGTATTAAGGGTCTAATCATACATAGCACAGAAAGAAACGGATGGAGTCAACAGGATCTTCATAACTGCAGGCATCAAAGCAGGTGTGAATGCATTCTCTGTTTACACCTATATGGCAAGCTACAGAATGGCACAGACTATTTTAAAAAGTTAATCCAGGGGCGCCTGGGTGGCGCAGTCGGTTAAGCGTCCGACTTCAGCCAGGTCACAATCTCGCGGTCCGTGAGTTCGAGCCCCGCGTCAGGCTCTGGGCTGATGGCTCAGAGCCTGGAGCCTGTTTCCGATTCTGTGTCTCCCTCTCTCTCTGCCCCACCCCCGTTCATGCTCTGTCTCTCTCTGTCCCAAAAAAATAAATAAACGTTGAAAAAAAAAATTAAAAAAAAAAAAAGTTAATCCAGTCATGAAAGCAAAAAGGGGTCTAAAGATTACAAACTAAGGAACCTATATACTAGTAAAAAAGAGAGAAAAAAAATATGTATTACTCAACAGTATGTCTTCGGTAATATCTTTGTACTTGTGCTTAAGAAAAAATTTGTAGGGGTGCCTGAGTGGCTCAGTCAGTTAAGTGTCTGACTCTTGATTTTGGCTCAGGTCAAGATCCCAGGGTCTTGGGATCAAGCCCCACATGGGGCTCCATGCTGAGCACGGAGCCTGCTTAAGATTCTCTCTCTTTCTCTCCCTCTACCCCTCCCTTGCTGCTGCTCTTTCTCTCTCTAAAATTAAAAAAGAATAAAAGATTTTAAAAAAAACCAGAAAAAAAGTTTTTAGAATAATAAAAACTCAGAAACTTCCTCAAGCAGTTACCCGCTAAAACAGAGTCTAATAAATAAACTATGTCATCAAAGGAAGAGATGTTTATACATTTACATTAGGATTACATGAGTGTTTATTAGTTGAGAATTGATCAAACAAAAATAGCTAAGATGCTTCCAAAAAAGACACTGATGATGTAAATTCAGAAGGCAAAACTACTTTGTCATTAAAAAAGAATTTTTAAAGAAAATAGCTAAATTGCAGTGGGCTCCTTCACCTAAGTTTAGATTAAAATCAACAATCAGAATTTGGAAGTATTTTCTGGGCCAGTGTTTTTCTCATTTTTCTCATGTTGGAAGCATTACTAAATTTAAAATCAAATGTATCATAACATATATGTTAGATTGCCTCAAGTACATTCTAAAGTATTTATGAAAAACAAACATACAACAAATCAACCTATAAGGCATGCCATAACTCATAACTTTTTTTAAGTCACAAATTAAAATGTTTTTTACTAAAATTTGTTTACTAACTTTAAATTTATAAATTTTAACAAAGTTTGAATAGTTCTAATTTCCAAAAGTTCTGTACAATATAGCAATTATTTCAAGTATTTATATGCAGACACAGACATGCAAATCTCCCCCGTTGCTGCCATACACATACTTTTTTTCCCCTTGAACAGAAGGGCACACTTAACCTGTAAAGCTACACAAAATACAGTTTTTAACGTTAATCGGCTTGGCCATGTACAAAATAATTTTTCAATAAATTTTTGCAAAAGAAATTTCAGTAAGAAATAAAATATTCAATAGTGAACTGCACTGTATATGCCTGATTAAGAAAAGTTGATTTCCTTCTACAAGTAATTTATCAAAATAAAAGGTTTTCAAAATAACACATTATTATATTGTAAGTCATCAAATCAAAAGGCATAAAAACTTAAAATTCACAATCCACCCTTAATCATGACTCTCAATAGGCAGGCAGACAGATAGATTAAAGGAAAACTATAGAGTTCTTTTTAAATGACATAATTATAAGAGCCCCTTGTTTAGGAATTAAAACTGCTTACCAACTCTTCTTCTCCATTGTTTTTTCCACTGATTTAACTAGCACTTTAGCATTCGGTTCGTATGAAAGGAAGAGACAAACATTCGCTGTGACAGGGAGAACACACTGAGTACAACAAATATTTTGCACAGAGATAAGAAGGGAAAAGTAGGTCAATATCCTGTGGCCAGGAAGAAGCAGCCTGAGCTTCCATCCAGGACCATATTATATGATTAACCAGACCGGACTCTCTTCTCTCCAGGCTACTGCTCGGACCCGTGTAGCTGGTATACACAGACCCTGGGAGAAAAGAATGAGACATGCATCTACTACCTCCCAGTCACTGGCAATCTAGCTGAGAAAACAAAATACTTCAGAGCAATATAACTAATAAAACAGGCGCTCACCTAAGGCAGATGAGTCGCCTCCAAAGGAGCAATATAGAGACGAGGGTTTATGTTTAGAGGTGGGGCTATAATGGTGTAGGAGAATCAGAGGAGGATGGCTGAAGGCATGAAACTTGACCTTGGTTTTCTGAGGATGAGCAGTATGTGATCGAGCAGAAAAGAACTTTGAAGCAAGAAGTACAAAACATTCAGAAGATAGTGACTAGGCGAAACGGCAGAAGACAGCAGGTGCGAGGCCCTGGCGGGCCATGACACTGCAAGGAAAGATACACTGAGACAAGACTGAGAGTCCAAGCTAAGGAGCTTATAGTTGGAAATGTGGTGGGAAGGGGTGAGAGAGGAGAGGGAAGAGTATCTACGATGTTCATGTGGCAGTCAGCACATCCAGTGGGCAATAAGTGTGACTGAGGGTCACTGGTGATAGTACAATAGAAAATAAAATCAAAGACAGCCATTATAGATGATAGAGAGCCATCAAAAATGCCTTGAGCAGCGACAGACAACAAAAAATCTAAAGGAGGTTTTATCAGTGGATAGTCAAAATTAGTTGGGAGAGAGCTAGAAGCAGGAGGCAAGACTGCTCTGTGCAGTTGTTCAGTTTGTGCGCTGCATAAAAGTGGGCCGGGCCAAGGGGGGAAATGGACACTGACATCAAGTCAAGCTCCTGTGGGACAGTGTTTGCTTTGAAGGGTACCTTTTTCTTTTCTTTTTTTCTAAATGTTAATTATTTATTTAGAGAGAAAGAGGGAGAGGGAGAGGGAGAGCATGAGTTGGGGAAGGGAAGAGAGAAGGGGAGAGAGAATGCCATGCAGGCTCCACATTGTCAGCACAGAGCCTGACCCGGGGCTCAAACTCTCGAACCATGACATCATGACCTGCTGAGCCGAAATCAAGAGTCAGATGCTTAACCAAATGAGCCACCCAAGCACTCCTGAAGGGTACCTTTGTCTAACTGTGTAAAGGCGCTTTACGAGCTAGCAGCAGGGAAACCAGCGGGGGGGCACAAATCTAGCAGTTCAGGAATAAGAACTAGGGTAGAATTAATGGAAACGAAATAAGAGAATAAGTGCAAGAGAAATAACAGATGAATCTATCACAAAAGGTGGAACTCTAATTGATGGAGGGGGCAAGGGGGACAGGAGGGTTTGAGACTAAAGTAGGCTTTCTCATCCAAATGCATAAGGATTGACAGTTTGGCTGCTGGGTTGAAATTTTTAAAATTCAGTCAAAGTTGGAAGTCATTTAAAAAGATAAACCTGGGGCGCCTGGGTGGCTCAGTCGGTTAAGCGTCCGACTTCGGCTCAGGTCACGATCTCACGGTCCGTGAGTTCGAGCCCCGCGTCGGGCTCTGTGCTGACAGCTCAGAGCCTGGAGCCTGCTTTGGATTCTGTGTCTCCCTCTCTCTCTCTCTGCTCCTCCCCCGTTCATGCTCTGTCTCTCTCTGTCTCAAAAATAAATAAACATTTAAAAAAAAAAAGATAAACCAAAACATATTCTTTTAAATCAAACCCTATAATCATACATTTATCTGCCCATCTTTCTGCTGTAAAGCTGAGGCCTTTTCTTTGAGTCTCTGTCCACTGACTATAGTAACACAGCAGTACTTTCTTTGATAAGCCATCTCATGGCACCATCTCTGTAAAGAAAGGGTGAGGCTGTAAAGACACGAGAGAAACAACAGGGAGCAGACCACATTATTCTTGACAAATGCTCGACACTCCTCCCTGTGGGAAGATTTTTCACCCCCACCTCGCTGAATGTAAGCGTACATCATGCGTACCTCACAGCTGTCTTTCCCTCCAGCCCAGGGATCAGCAACGCTCCAGAGGGCGCTGCTCCGTCAGACTCTGTCCTGGGGGACAGGGGACGAGTGAGGGTGACACGGAGCACAGCCACAACCTCACCTACAGTGGACGCACCCTGTGAGTGTGGATTACTCCTCCGAGCCGCTAAGATTCTCGGGTTTTATTTTTTACCTATTTTTTTTTTTAAGTTCATTTATTTATTCTGAGAGAGAGAGAAGGAGAGCACAAGCAAGAAAGGGCAGAAAGAGAGAATCCTAACGCGGGGCTCGATCTCACAAACCGTGAGGTCACGACCTGGGCAGAGATCAAGAATCAGACACTTAACCAACAGAGCCACCTAGGCACCTCGAAATTCTTGGGGTTTACGTGATCACAACTCAACCCACCTCTCCTGAATGGCTGACAATACCAGCGGGAATACTGTTCTTTCAGGTCTCCCCAAATCCTTTATAGTTACCTCAGCCACTCTCAAATCAGCTGCAATCATTTTTTAGAAACGTACTTTTACCGGGTGGTCTCCAAAACACTGAAATGAATTCAAACAAACGTTCACAAAAACAGCAATTCTTTTTGCACATCAATTTAAAACCATTATATTATAGAGTAGTAAGTACAACTGGCATAAGGTTTGGGGGAAAGAAAACACAGCTGAGTCTGGATATGCACACACCCCCACTGGTCGGAACAGAAACTCAAGAACATACTACAGGGTAGCCCTCTAACTCTGAGCCTTTAGCGTGTTATGGGCCACCAGTTGATATATTTTACGGAGAAAAAGAACACCAACTGATCCAGCAAGTCAGGAGGTCACTAAGACCTTATACTGTTTTCTAAAGCTGTGAGCCTAGAAAAGTAAAAGAATGAGTAGTCCTATCATGTTACCAGGTTAAAAATTTGGCTGGTGTTTCAAAACTATATCCAACTGCCATATTTTTTTTCTGTCCCAAATGTAGTCAGAAGTGCTTAAGTCATGTAAGAAAGCATAAAAATAACACTTGAAACCCACAACCAGACATAGAGTCAAGAGTACAAGGTCACATGTCATTCCATAACCTTGCTCTTAAAGACAGAATAAACACATAAGTTACTATTAAAAACTAAATTTGAGTTTCATACTTTAAAATTATATACTTCTTTAAAACTGTCCACAGAGATAAATGTTCCTCTCAAGGTTGCCCAGCAAAATCTGGGTGTTTCTATTTTAGGTAGCCAAATAGTAAATCTCTCCATAATTTACATACTTTTAGAAATCTGATACTCGGCTTCTTCAATAAAAATATGAACTTTTGTGTAGAAACCCTATTGATATATTTCAATAGGCTATTGAGAGAAACACTGTGTAAACACACATATACCAGAAGCCCCAAAACAACCAAACATAGTTTAAATACCCTACTCACAAATCAACCTCGGCCCCTTAACCAATATGCATGTGAAGGCTCCCTCCTCAGCATCAGATATGATAATCTTAACCTCTACAGCTTTAATTAAAAAAAAAAAAAATACTACATCTGGAGAAAAAAGGCAGTCATACCATAGCTGCCAAAATAATTCTGCCTCAGAAGAAGAGAGGGGCAGAGAGAGAGAGGGACAGAGAGAATCCTAAGCAGGTTCCTCACCTAGTGCAGAGGCCAACACGGGGCTCGACCTCACCAGTGTGAGATTATGACCTGAGCCGAAATCAAGAGTCTGATTGACCGACTGAACCACCCAGGCGTCCCCTGCTATTTTTTTTTTTTTTAACTGTAAGATAAGCAACAGGATCACAAAATGATTTAGTCTCTCATCAAATAAAACATCATCAAAATAACAGAAGGGTTAATCTGATACCTGGAAGAATGAATACTTTGCCACAGGATGAAAAGCTGCAGTTGAGAAGGAGTTGCAGGCAGATGAACTTCATTTCAGGAAGAGAAGAGGGCCAAGGCCCAAACCCTGCGGGACCTGGACAGCAAAGGGTCAGAAGGAGCTAAGGGGTGAGACCAGAGGAGCACAGGTCACCAAAGCCAAGAGATGAGTGTGACAAGAAGGAGATGATCAACCGTGTGGAAGATGGGGAGCACCGAGGGAGACATGTGGATCACCAGGCCTGAATCCATGTGTTAGGGGCTGAATTGTGTCTGTCTCCCAAATTCGTCTGTTGAAGCCCTAACCCCCAGGACCTCAGAATGTGACTAGATTTAGAAACAGGGTCTCTGAAGAAGTGATTAAGTTAAAGTGAGGCCACTGGGGGCACCTGGGTGGCTCAGTCGGTTGGGCGTCCAACTTCGGCTCAGGTCACAATCTCGCAGCTCACGAGTTCAAGCCCCGTGTCGGTATCTGTGCTGACAGCTCGGGGCCTGGAGCCTGCTTCAGATTCTGAGTCTTCCTCACTCTCTCTGCCCCTCCCCCGCACACACACACACACACACACACACACACACACACACTCTCTCTCTCTCTCTCTCTCTCTCTCTCTCTCTCTCTCTCTCAGAAATAAACATTAAAAAAAATTTTTTTAATGAGGCCATAAGTGTGGGCCCTTACCCAATATGACAGGTGTCCTTATAAGAAGAGAAGACTCAGACACAGAAGACACGAATGGAGGGGCAACCAAATGAGGACACAGAGAAGGGGGCTGTGTGCAAGCCCAGGAGAGGCCTCAGAAGAAACCAGACCCACCGACCCCCTGTTCTTGGACTTCCAGCCTCCAGAACTGTGAGAGAATACATTTCTGTTGTTTACACCACCCAGTCTGTGGTATTTTATTACAGCAGCCCCAGCGGACTAACAAACCGTCCTACAATCCCTTCTGGCAACTGCCTACTTCCAGTCTCTCCTTCCACACCTCAGGTTTCTGACAAGGCCTACCTTTGACACTTGCTACCCGTTACCTGGCACACGCCGCCGAAACAGCCTCGGAAAAAATGTCACCACCTGTTTGTTGCCCACCTCACTCTCTCCTCAAAACTCACTCCTGCCCTGGCTTCCACTGGCCATTTCTCCCTGGCGGCCCACTTCCCACCCCGCCTCACTCCTTATTCTCCTTAATGGCCTCTCCTTCCTCTGCCTGTCACAAAATAAGGTTCACCAGAGTTCTATCATCCGCCTTCTTCTCTTCTCATTCCACCCTCCAGCAATCTTAACATCTTCAACCAGATACCCGTGATGCCTCCATGTGGACCTCAGGCCCTGGCTTGTCCCTGAGCGCCAGGCCCTGGACTTCAGCGGTCTGCTCAGCCTCACACACCGCCCTGAGGCCCCGCAGCCCAAACAAACCCATCCCCCTTCGGGCCTGTGTGTGCCAGCCATTCCCGACCCCTCACAGGCCAGAATCCGGGGAGCCATCCCACACTCGAGCTATCGAAACGGTCACAACAGTGTTTGATCCAATCAGCTTGTTCTCAGCGTCTACTGTCAGAAAAGCATCCAAACTATGGAAAAGGGTAGAGGTACAAAAGTGTTTATCACAGTATTATTTCCCACGGCAAAATGTGGAAGCAACCCAAACACCCAACAGTAAGAAATGTTTGGTGTGGGGGGCCTGGGTGGCTCAGTCAGTTAAGCGTCCAACTTTGGCTCAGGTCGTGATCTCACGGTTCATGAGTTTGAGCCCTACCTCGGGCTCTGCGCTGACAGTGCAGAGCCTGCTTGGGATTCTCTCTCTCCCTTGCTCTCTGACCCTCCCCTGCAAGCTCTCTCTCAAAATATAAACTTAAAAAAAAATGCTTGGGGACATTATGGTACTCAATGGAATAATATACAATTATAAAATCTATTTGAAAAACTAGGCAACAGTATAGATCTTAAACACAGACATCAAAAGCTTGGAAAGGAACATTCAGAAGTGACTACAGTTGATATTTTAGAGTAGCTGGCTCAAGAGGTGTCTTTTTTAGCTCCATTTTCCAAACTTTGTGTCAGGTTCTTAAGATGACTCTCTAGGACAGAATGTCCATATGAGAGTTCTAGCAATCTTGGACTTTGTGAATTGCTTGGCCTCAGGGTAAATGGGAAGTTTACTACAGAACCCCCCTCAGCTGTCTGTCACTCCACCTCCATGCTGCATCTGTTACAACATCCAGTGCAAACTCCCATGCAATAAACTTTCCCCTTAAATCCTATTATACTTGTAGACCTCAGCGTAAGATCCTCGAAAAAGTGATTAATTCTCTCAAGAAATCCAACTGGACATACAAACAGCTGTACGGCTGCGGAACTGAGCTCCCCACATCTGCCACGGTAATTAAATGTTCCAGTAAGAAAAGATATCACGCACAGCTGCGGCCAGGAGAGCACGCGTAAGGCTAGAAGCTAAATCACAGGTGAAGCCACCTCCCTAGCCAATGTCGCCAGCCTGTGTGCCAGGTAAAGAGGGGCATTTCTCCCGCAAGTTGTCAACTATTCCATCCTGGAATCCATGAGACGGAAAACTGGCCCCTTCCAAGGATGTAACCGGGTACAAGTTTCCTTTAACATTTTACGCATACCATTTTGTTTGTTTTCCAAATGAGCAACAAAAGGCAAGGATTAAGACTGGGCTGACAGTTTTACCATTATTTCTCCAATGCTCATGCCCTATTCCTGGTACACTTCATACCAACAAACCCAACAAATTTCTCCTTCTCCACGTTTTAGTGCAAATGAAATGAAACAGGCAACAGCCACAAACATGTACAAAGCCCTGCGCATACCTAGGTGAGTCCGTGCGAAAACGGGTACATGCTGCACGGGTACATGTACATACATACCTTCTCCGACCGCTGCCTTACTCAAAAGTCGTATGTGTATTGTTCCTAATTTAAAGGATTCCTAGTCACGAATCCTTCTGAAAAAGAAATACTAACTCCTGGTGATACCCATTCTATAAGCCTAGATTTTACTGTAATTGTACTAGACTTCCTCACAGCACAGAAAGAATGCTCATAAATATTTATGTCACATTCAAATTGGGCATTTGTGGTGAGAGATGAAAAACATTATAAATTGTGAAATATGGGATGGGAAGGCATCACCTCATTCAAATCCCCTCAACTAGATTTCACATTCAACTGTGAAATCTCACTGAAATTAGCAATATTTCTCAAGGAAGTAGCTCTTCCACTCCACGGCTGTCATATCCTCTTTGAAACCTGGGTCGGTATTATTTTGAGACACTCATAGAATACCCCTGCTTACGCATAAATTCCTGCAGAGAAAACAAACTTAGCAGGAAAGCCCATTTCTCCACTCACAATTATACAAGAGAGCATGAAAGGAGAGCTGGAAAGCTTGCTGAACTTTCTAAAAAGTAATTAAAAGCAACGGACTTTTGAGGAAATGTGTCAGATTTGGCAAGGTTTTCTTTGTAAAAATGCACCTTGGTAATTGTCCAGAATTCTGTTCTTCCAGTTTGGAAACGTTTAAAAATTCTGACACATAATGAAATGGTAACAATACAGATCATCCTAAGAAAAACAGGGAAAGAGGAGAAATTTAACTTCCTCATCCCCTCAATCTTCCCTTCTGTCAGACTCCCAATCCCCCATGATTCCTGGAGCTATCAGGAGGCACAGACCCACCTCCCCCCGCCCCCAGAGTTTAATGATTTAGTTAGAAACTAAGTCAATCAATCAATTAATTACAGGTGTGAGTAAATAAAAGGCAACTCAATTTAGATTTTTGAAGGCAAAAAGTTACATTTAGTTTTACGATTGAAAATAAAGAAAAAAATACTCTTTAAATCGTAGAAATGTATGCATCTCCTTTACTGCACGACAGCAAGTAAAGGAGAAAGATGGGGGATGAAAAAGAACATATTCGAGGGGGAGGGGAGTATGAGGAGCCCGAAAGAGACTGAGTAACAGATGGCTGGAGGCCTGCTCAGGGAGCGCAAGAAGGAGCACAAAGGGAAAAACAGAAGAAGAAACAAAGAATGAAGAGTTTCCTTTCACTAGGAACCACATCCCCCACCTTCTAACTTTCGGGGCCATCTCTACTAAAGACTTTTAAATACCGTTGTACTTCTGCCCGGAGAGACATAAACCGGAAGGTACTCCACCACGTGTCAAAGCAATCTGAGCAGGCAGGACCCAGGCGTCCCTCCTCTTCTGCCCCACTTTATTTTTTTTTTTTAATTTTTTTTTCAACGTTTATTTATTTTGGGGACAGAGAGAGACAGCATGAACGGGGGAGGGGCAGAGAGAGAGGGAGACACAGAATCGGAAACAGGCTCCAGGCTCCGAGCCATCAGCCCAGAGCCCGACGCGGGGCTCGAACTCACGGACCGCGAGATCGTGACCTGGCTGAAGTCGGACGCTTAACCGACTGCACCACCCAGGCGCCCCTTCTGCCCCACTTTAAAGAACCACTAGGGTTACGTGCCAGCCTGGCCTTTTTCCATAAGATGTTATTATATTATCATCTGTACAGAAGTGACATAACCAGATTATGGGAAACTTGTAAAATAAGAGGGGTAAAAGTAAGTCACCACAATTACACCAACACAATCGCCATGAACATTTTGGTTTATTTCTTTGCCATCTTTATTACTAATTATTTTTTAGGAGTAACTTGAGTCCCGTATCAAATCATAAATTATGTGCACTGCTCGGATTCAAACAGGTCTGGGTGTCTGGCAGGGAGGAGGAAGAACCCCAGGAATCCATTTTCAGGAAAGACCAAGGAGTAGTAACTAACCTTTACACAGAGTGATGCCTGTGCCTGACGCTGTTTTAGACACATACACGTGTTAACACGTTGAATCCTTACTACAAGCCCCAAAAGAAGGCTCTATTGTGACCTGCATTGTGCAGATGAGAAAGCAGAGGCATAGACAAATTAAGCTACCTGCCCAACGCCATGGACAAAGAAGAGTCAAGTCTCCAAACCAATACTTTCTCTAGAACTAGCCTGTAACCACTGCACCACACTGCCTCCCACTGAGGCATGTAAGAAAGAACCAGACTCAGTCACACTTACCCCAGTGCAAAGCTTCAATGACCAAAGAGCAGTTAGTCTAGGTGGGCTTAAGTGTAACTCACACAGGACCCCTCCACCTACCCCAAAGCCTTCAGTGTATCTTTGGAGAAGGGGGGGCGGGGGGGGGGGGGGGTGTAAGGGCTTAGCCACTGAAAGAGCCAAAGGTGGCCTTGCTCCAAACCCCTCCCAGAAAGGGAAGAGGGCTTGTTCAGACTCAGAGCAGGACCCAGTCTGAGCAGGATTCTGATGTGCCCAGCAGGTGCCAGTACATGGGGTAATGGCAGCACTCAGATGGGGAACTGGGGATGGAGGATGGGCAGCAGCCCAGTTCAAGCCGCACCACAGAGGCACTCTCTTAACTCGAGCGTTTTCTCTTCTTCTTAAAAAAAAATGTTTTTAATGCTTATTTATTTTTGAGACAGAAAGAAACAGAGCATGAGCAGGGGAGGGGCAGAGAGAGAGGAAGACACAGAATCTGAAGCAGGCTCCAGGCTCCAAGCTGTCATCCCAGAGCCTGACATGGGGCTCGAACTCACAAGCTGAGAGATCATGACCTGAGCCGAAGTCGGACATTCAACCGACTGAGCCACGCAGGCACCCCTCAAGCATTTTCATTTGAGGAGGAAGGGACGGAAGAGGAAATTACTGACCAAAAATAAATATTCCCATGTCATCATAATTTACACACTATTGAATACCACTATCATGATGATTTACTAAGAGGCAGTAACTTGATTTCAGTCACTGATTACTAAAATTTCCAGCAATCTACCATTAACAGCAGAGCCTCATCTTGGGGCTTCTGAGCTTGTTTTTGAGGGTCTGGAAAGCTCTTTGGGCTTCTCTTCCTCCAGCACCGACTCATTCTCAAGACCACTGACTGCACCAATGTCCACGTCCTCAGACAGGCCCTCCCTGGAGCCTCAATCTAACGTCACCTCTCTTAGCCTTTCTTATTCTCCCAGTCCCCTGTCCTTTTCCTTCACAGCACCAATCACAATTCATAAATCATAAATATCTGTGTTCATTTCTGCAACATCTCTCTCCCCTCATACGCCATGAGAGCGGAAATCATGCCTGTGCTACCACCACTGAAGACTAGTACAGGGCCCAGTCCAGGGTCCGGCACATAATAAGCACCCAAACATCTGATGAATGAATAAATGCATACACTGAAGAATTTAAAAAAGTCACCTCCCCTTACTTCTCCAAGTACTGCAGTAATCTTACAAGAGGGAAAGGTGACATTTCCACCACAGGGTGTATTTTGTGCTCTATTAGGTAAGCCACCCAACCTCAGGCTCCAAGCACAAACCCAAGTTTAAGCGGAAACTTGATCAGTCAAGACCGATCTACAAACAAACACAGAGTCAATGCCACTCTTGTACACCAGCAACACCAATCAGAGATACGAGACACAAATCCATTCACAATGACCACGAAAACCATGAGGCACGTTGGCACAAATCTAACAGAAGATGTAAGAGTTTCAGACACAAAATGATAAAATTTCATCAGAGGACATAAAAGACATAAATAAATAGAGAGGTATATCAGGTCACAGATGGTAAGCCATGAAGCCCTAAAGATCTCAATTCTCCCTGCATACTATATACATGCAATGTAATAACAATAACACAATTTTTTTTTTTTTAAAGCCACATGCCTAGCTAATGGGAACAAGCTCCCCAGTATGGAGAAAGAGGCAAGAGTGTAATGTGTGTGTGACACATCAACAGACACAAATAGGGAAAGTGTCATTTTTGTGAATTCCAGTAATTTAACTATTAGGGGTGTGCAACATTCCTTCTAATATTTTGACTGTTTTAAATATTTTCTCTTTGTTTTAAGCGGTGAAACAGTAAATGCTCTAAGTTCAGAAGAGCAAGAGTCTGGGGGAAACTGGTTGAGATGAGAACAAACCTGGTTGTGAAAGACGTGTAACAGGGGGGAGAGGGCCTTCCAGAGTGAAGGAAAGCTCCAGGAGAATAATGAGGTCAAAAAGCTTAAGACACACCTGAGAGTGAACCAAGTGTGGCTCACATCAAACGAACACACATTCTCCTACAAAGTCAGCTGGTAACGGCTCTAGAAATGGTACTGTGAAGTAACTATAGCAGTGTTGTCAAATAATGACCCCTGCCAGAAGGGGTTCAGTGGTCACACAATGGGGACATGTGCATACTGTATCTCTCTCTTGGATAGTCATAGTCCGCAACCACAAGTGAAAGGCCATAACAAGTCTTTCTGCAAAGAAACCTATTTAAAATGTTATTGAACCAACACCTACTTCTCCAAGGAACCCTTTCTGAAGTACACATCCACTCACTTTATGGGATTTTTTTTTTTCAACCTAACTTTTTATGGAACAACCCACTTTGGTAATTGCTACATTCTACTAACCCAGCATTTCAGAGGCCTGAGCCAGAGCAGAGGCTTAAGGACTTGGAAATTAAAGGCAATAATCAACCAAATAAAACAACTGAATGGATGGGTCACAGAAAGTGGAGAAGTAGGGAATGCTTCTGGAATCCCAAGTCCAGATGATGATGGGAATCCTATCAGCACAAACAGCCAAGTCAAAAGAGGATCAACTATTAGGTACTGGGTACTGAGCTCGAATTTAGATGGACTTGGGGAGACAATGAAATATTCCCCTAGAAGGAACACTGAGCAAAAAGTTAAAAGACTACAGTCAAGGAGCACCTGGGTGGCTCATGTCATGACCTCACGGTTCATGAGTTCGAGCCCTACCTAGGGCTCTGCACTGACAATGCAGAGCCTGCTTGCGATTCTCTCTCCCTCTCTCTCTCTGCCCCTCTCCCACATGCTCACTCTTGGGGCGGGGGTGGGGGGGGGGGCTGTGAGAAAAGAAAAGAAGACTACGGTCAAGTTCCCAGATCTGTCCCAGGTCAACTTCATGAACCTAAGCAGGTCTCAGATACAATGAAGGGGTTACAGCAGTGACCTTCAGGCTCTTTCAACTTTAATACTCTACTATTCCAAAAATTGGGCACTTGAGAGTCAAAATACCAATACTATCAAGGTCCTTTGAAGATGTGAAATATATTGAAGATAGAACAAAAATAAACAATTCAAGAATCTGAATATATGAATTTAAATATATGAATGAGAAGTTTTTAAGAGATCATGCAATTAGAGATATTTAAAGTTATCCATGAAACCTATGAAGCGATGAAATCTAACTCCAGCCCCCTGCCCCGATGTCACAGAATACTGTGTTAACTTATATTCTGCTGCTGCACAAAGCAGAAGCCTGAATCTCACCCAATGTGACAATTCATATGTTTTTATGAATACCTCTCCACACCCTGAAGATTTCAGGCAAATGAGAACTTCTTCCTAGATGGCTCACCACATCAGGGGTAGATCAAAACTGTGGTCAGCCTATTACAACTGTTAAGCAGAGTGCCTACAAAACACTAGCCATGCAGACTGACCTAAGCCCAGGGTTCATAAAAATTAAGCTTTTCCTGGGGTGCCTGGGTGTCTCAGTTGGTCAAGCGTGCAACTTCGGCTCAGTTCATGATCTCACGGTTCATGGGTTCGAGCCTCACATCGGGATCTGTGCTGACAGCTCAGAGCCTGGATGGAGACTCCTTTGGATTCTCTGTCTCCCTCTCTCTCTGCCCCCTCCTCTGCTTGGGTGCCACACACTCACTCTCTCTCTCTCAAAAATAAATAGGCTTTAAAAAAATTTTTTTAAATTAAGCTTTTCCTAAAAGCATTTAGCCTGGGATTCTAAAATGAATAAAATCATGATGATCCTTCTGAAGTACTTTCAAGGGGAAAAAAAAAGATCAGCTAAGAACCGCAAGTAGCCCTGTAGGGTCTAATAACAAAGAACTTAAAAGGAAGCAGCATTCTGGGAGAAGAAAGAAGGAAGGTACGATGGAAAATGCAAGCAGGCTAGCAGGGATTTTTCCATCAAGGCTGAAAAGTTTTTGAAAAAACCAAGAGTTGTTGCTGCTGTTTGTTTTGATTGAAGTGTACGAAAACTACTTTCGGGCAACCAGTGAAAATCAGCAGGGAAATGACATGAACACCCCGTTCACAAAACTCAGTAGTTAACAACCTGTTCCATCGTCTTTTCCATTCAATTTTTGAAAACCTCTTTAAGGATGTCGAATTCCTCTCTTTTCTCTTTAACAGGTTTAAAAATACATAAGGTACAATTTTGAATTGTATTTTCATTTTTAACACAGCAAAATGAAGACACCTGTGCATTTCCAAGCTTCCTGGGTCCACCCAGGACCAGTGGGAAAGTCCCTGGAAGGCACAGACCTGGTTTCCTCTTGGCCTCTCAAACTATCAGGGAAAGCCAGGCACCTGGTATTTTTAGAAGCTCAGTGTTGTTTATCTGATAAGAAAAGAAAGAATGTCAATTTTCACTTTTCTCCAGACTTCAACTTCTAAAACTGCCTATCTTGGAAGAATATAAATTCTACACCAACCCTCTTTTTCCCCACCTGGTCCGAAGTCTTGGTCCCTCAGCCCCAGCTCCACAGCGGTGCTCACACCATTCCACTCACACACGTCGGGCCCTGACCTCCAACTGGATGACCAGCAGCACACCGTCTGCCTTCGGACAGACTAGAGACCAGAGAGCAGACAAGGCCCCTGCAAAGCCCCAGATGGCCATCTCATTCCTGCAGATAAAGAAGTGCCAGGAGAGAGTAAGAAAGAGCACAGGCAAGGAACGGGTCTTTACCAGCAGGCTAAATCCTGTTCCCCAAGTCGCCCTCATCTGGGGGAGACTGAGGCACGATGGGAGAGCCAAGCATGAGGCCCAGAAAAGAAGGAGAAACTGAGAAGCATTTCAACCAAACTGCCCAGCTCTGGACTGGCCAAGGACACCCACGGGAACCCTGACTCCAGCTGACAAAGGAAGCAAGGAAGGCAGCGGGGAGGGACTGTCAAGGGCAGGCCCTCCCTCCAACTCCTTAAAATATACTCCTTACAAGTGGCCCAACGCAGAACGCCTGGGTGGCTCAGGAGGTTAAGCGTCAGACGACATTTCAGCTCAGGTCACAGTCTCTTGGTTCGTGAGTTTGAGGGCTGCATCCGGCTCCACACTGGTGGTGTAGAGCCTGCTTGAGATTCTTTCTTTCTCTCTCTCTCTCTCTCTCTCTCTCTCTCTCTCTCTCTCTCTCTCTCTCTCTCTCCCTCCCCCACTCTCTCACACTCTCTCGAAGTAAATAAATAAACTTAAAAGAAAAAAAAAAAGTGGCCCAAAGCTTCAAAGAACACTGCACCAGGAGGCAGCATGTTGTTCTGGAAAGCACACAGTTCCTGGGCTTACTCAGTTCCCTCATCCACAAATATCTCCTACTGGAGGAGAGCAAGGAGGATTCAACAAAACCAGCTGTAGAGAGTACCCAGCATGAGGCCTGACACAAAAAAGCACCCAACACTTCACCGACAAGAGCAATGACCGTCATATAAAATATGAATGCCTCATTCTTTGGGGACCTGGCATTTCTTGTCCACAAGGCAAATACAGCCGAAGTCTGTGAACAGCCTCAACGGGACTGAATCGCCAGCCAGGCTGAACACAGGAGGAGGGAGGACAGGACACTGGCAGGTGTGAAGGAAAGAAAGCAGGAGGCACCAAGGTCCTACCATACGCCAGGGCCAACCACGCAGGTCGGCACCTTCCCCCATGGAAGGGCACTTTAGACATCCTCAGGATCCACAAAAGGATCCCCCGGGCTCTCCTCCAGGATGCTGCTTCCTAACATCCCAGACAATCCAACCTTCAGGGGCAGGTGTTCAGAGACCCCGGGCCCTTGTGCACCATCAAAGCCTGGAGGAAATGAAACCTCCGACAAAGAAGGAGCGGGCACTGTGCTCGGGGTCCCCCTCACTCTCTTGCTTTTGTTTTCAGCTTTTGTCTTGGCAGCAAGTGTTGGCGTGGCCCTGGTCACCACAGCTGTCACAGTCACTTTCTTCGTGTCACCAACATCCACTCTGGGCACAGTGACCCGCCCTGCTGTGTGTCCTTTGAGGCACAATGGATTTCCTTTATTGCTTTTTAATGCATGGCCTCCCATCATTATGCTTAATAAAATACGAATGGATGAAGAAGGCACTGACAACTGAAGAGAAACCCAGGAAAGGTGACAGGGGCGAGACGCTGCTACGCATCCCTCACCCTGCTCAGCTGCTAAGTTGGAAGGTGCTCCCCAATAGAGCTCGGCAGACCTCGTGTCTGGCTCCCTCCAAATAGCTGGCGAAGAGGAGGAGACAAAAGTTACCGCACCTGCACCATACTCCCTGAAGACCCCAAATGAGGTCCTAGCTTGAAACAATTACACACGTAAGTAGAACTTACAGTCTTCACAGTCTTGTCTTAGAAACAAAACCAATATTGACTTTCCCATTCGCCCAGGAGCATTCTGAGAAAGCCATAAACAAACGATGATGCCAAGTGTTAAAATCCATTCGGCTCCTACACCGGGTGGTCACTGCCAGGTCAAGGACAGGTGCCTCCTGCCCACGACCGCTCTCCATTCCACCCCAAGGACTGGAGACAGCTTCCATTCCCTTCTCACACGGACAACTAAGCTCGTTTGCTTCCCCTGTGGGGAAGGATGAGCACAGAAGTCCCGTGAAATATGTGTTCCCATGAGCACAGACATGTGATGATCTCAGAGGTATTGTAAAAAAAAAGGGCCCTCGACACTTCCCTAAGGAAGGATGTCTTCTGTAAAAGGCGCCTGCCAGGACCCAAAGCATGTGCTGGGAAAATGTACGGCCTGCTGCTGCGTATGTTTCCAATTCTGATGCCCCACTTCCTCTTCATAATCACATTCCTTCCCTCCTTATTTCTCTTCTAAAAAGACACTCTGGCACTGGGTCTCCAAAGGGTGCTGTTCTATGAAAAGGCTGTAAGATAAAAGGAGCTAAAATGGATTTCAATAAATATAAAATGCTTAAACACTATGTAAGATCTATTCTATTCCACCACTTTTAAAGGTCTCCAAAAAAGAATAGTATTTTTAAGTGTTGGCAGCCTAACTTTTTAAAAATAAAGTTTCCTTCACTTAAAGCTTAGTCACACAGGCCATCACACAGCATAAAGCTTTTTAACAACACAGTTTTAAGGGTTGTGATGTCACTAACTGTGCCTTCCAAACCTATCTCACAGAGGTTCCTCAAAGGATCAGTTACGATAATATACGGGAAAGTGATACGAACTTTGCAAAAGGCGAATCAAATGATCAAACTGTTGTTATTCCTATCATTAACAGATATCATACCATACGGTGTCTACATAAAAGACTAGGGACCTTGGAATCAGAGATCAGGGTTCAAATTCCCCGTCCACCACTTACTAGTTACCTACACAAGTAGGGTGTAAGAGGCCAAGCTACTAAATTCCCTAGGCCTCATTTCAACTGTAAAATGGATATAACACCCACTTCATCAAGCTCTAAGGATTCGTAGTTACGTATGCAAAACCCGTCACACACGGTAAACACTTACTAAAGGATAGTGACAATTACTCTTGGGCTATTTAATTAAAATCCAAATATCCAGCTACTGAAAACAGTAGAAGGGAAGGGGAGGCGAGGAGAGTCTCACCAAAAAGAAGGACAAATGTTAAAAACATGGATCTTACACTCTGAAGATCCCTTGTTAGCCAAACCACTCCCACCCCCACTCCTTCCCCACTGACATCCACAGCTCCTCCTTGCTTTGCATAACTGTGCGGCAACCACGGAGAGTCAGTCTTTAACGCCAGGCTTGACAAAGTGATGATTCATCCCATCCCATGAAGGGGGTGCAGCCAGTAGTCAGCCTCAACGCACAACAGGAGCTCCACGGGGAGAGCCCTTGGCCAGAGACAAGCTATGGAAGAGAAACCCCCTACCCGCACCCCGTGTCCCCAGCAACAGTTAACACAGTCTCATGCTTTGCTTGTTGTTAATGTATATCCCAAGGAGTACTTGGGAGGAATCCAACGGCGCTACATTTTACAGAGTTATTCACAGCACACATGAAGAGTCCAAAATGGCAACACAACAATAAGGAAGGAGTCTCCCTCTGTTCCCTCTGTTTGCTGCCTGTGGCACAATGTTTTGCCAGGCAATGTGTTAGTTATAACAACAAACAGCTTGATGGTTGGACTACATCCCACTTCAGCTTCACATCATAATGGCTCCTGAGGACAAGTCCCACTGCTTCTCAGCCCGGCCTGAAAATGTGACCACATCCCCCCACGAAAAAGACAAACCCTCAGCAGGAGCTTGCACAGACAGCTCTTTTCCATTACCACTTAGTGGGCAGGAAACATATTTTCCCCCTGGAGTAAGCTCCTAATTCCCATGCTAAGGTTAAGAGGCTTTCAAACTTGGTTGTCCTAACATGAATGCCCAATGGGGTGGTTTCACAGCGGGTCCTCAGAGCTGTCAAAGACACGGCACTGGGTCATCTGCTGCCCCTGCCTGCAGCCAGACTACTACACCTGAATGTCTCCTAAATTATCACCACGGTAACTCTAACCTTCAGTCCCACTTTGGGATCCTTCCACTACTGTCCCATAGACACAAACCATGAACGCCTGGAAACGTCAGCCTCCTCCCAAAACAGGTTTGCTTGGAATACCCCATTCAAACAACATTCATCATTCAATGCCCCCTGGCTCCCTCAGCAGGTCAACCTTGTTTCCTCCTGGGTTTCTTGATTCCAATCTAGAAAAGGGTCACTCAACAAACAGCCAACATATTACATTTAATTCTACCTCCCCCCTAAAAAAAAAATTCCCATTCACCATAATGGTAAGAGTTCTTTTTCTTATTCCAGGTGGCCCACATGGGGAGAGTGAAAGCACAGAAGCAGTGGCTTTTCAACTCAAAATCCAAACACTGGTGTGTGGGGTGTGTTTTCTGGGAAAGCCTGCAAAAGAGTTTTTCAACTCAAGTGTTACATAATCTGATTCATTTATTTAGCAATGTCTAATTTTATAGTGGTTTCCCCTCAAACATTCCTGGAAAATTGTTATATACTATATTACAATGGAGAAAATTATTTTATGTCAAAATCAATTCTATAAAGTTTGCCTCATACCCATTCAAGCCAATATCCACTGGCTACACAGATCCAGAGGCACACACATACACACAAATACCCTGATCCATAACAAAAAAAGTCTTCCTCCACTGTAACTAAGATTTGATTTCAGCAAACTAACACCGGGAGCGCCTAGAACTCAAGGAAGTGCACAACTTGTTGAGGCAATAAACTCTCGGGCCACAGCCTGAACAAAGCATTACAAAGAAGCTTCAGAAACCCACACGGCCCCTAGACAAAATGTTGTGTGTTTGCAATCCATTCTCCAGGGCACTCTCATCAACGCCTCCCCAGCCCTCCTCCCGGCCCCCGCTAGCACCCTCCAGGGCTCCCGTACCTAATCTGGTTTTCATTCCGGCCCCGCTCCCTCCCCTTCCCTCTCAACGACCGTGAATCAATCCCATCCCGGGCAGGAAACGAGACCCAGGGCAGCCCCCTCCGCTGCGGCGGAACAAAGGAGCGAGGCGCAGCTGCACGCGCGGGACGCCCCATCGGGTCCTGGACCCCCTTCTCCCCTGCCGCCGCCGCCGGGGCACGCCGCACCTGAACCCCACACCCCAGGACGCCCCATTGTTCTCCCTCCGTTTTCCTTCCCGGAGGAGGCCACTTCCAAAGAACCAGGGGGCCAGGAAACAGCTGTGGGCCAGGGAAATGGAGGGGTGTGGGTGAGAACGGGGAAGATCTGGATTCCACTTTGCCCACAGTGCTAGGAGAATAGGGCAAAGTAAGAGCAACTTAGTTCACAAGCCTGCTCTCCCACCCGCCCCCCGAAACGACTGCGGAGTCACGACCACCGGGCGCGACCTCCAGCACGCGCGAGTTCTCGCCGCAGCGCGGCCACGCCGGGACGAGAGCGCCGCAGCCCCCTCTGACCCGTGCCCCGCGGGCTGCGGCGGGGCCACCGGGACCTCGGGCACAAAGGCGCGGGGCGCCCCCTCTACCGCCCCTGGCGGGCCGCGGCTGGAGCGAGCGGGCAGGGCAAGGGAGAGGGGGAAAGCGCTCGCGCTACCTCGCCGGGCGCCACTCCGCCTCCTGGTCCTCTTCGCGCTCCGGGGCGCGGGCCCACTGCGAGGCTGCGGGGCTCCCGCGGCGGCTGCTCGGCGGAGGCTGCTGGGCGGACGCTGTCCCGAGGCTGCTGGGCGGACGCTGTCCCGCGGCTGCCGACCCTTGGCGCGCCCCGCGCTCCCGCACCGCCTCCACGCGCCGAGGCTGGGCTCCGGTGCGCGCCCGACTGCAGAGAGCTCGGCGGCTGCGGAGAGCAGGGCTGCGGCGGGAGGCGTGCGGCCACTCCCCTCTCCCCGGCAGACGGAGGGGCTGGCCGAGGGGCGGGGGCGGCGACCTCGCCGCCTGGGATTCGCCCCTCCGCGCGCCTGCAGGACCGGGAGCCGCCGCCTCCGAGCCGACTCACCTCCGGCCGCCCGGTGCCGGCTGCACAGCGCCCCCCGGTGAGCGCGAGCGGCAGCCTCCGCACCCGAGGGCAAGCCTAGATAGGGCCGGGAGGGGAGGAGAGGAGAGGGAAAGGGAGGCGTCCCCGCCCAGCGCCCACGGAGAGCACGGCCCTTGTACCTTTTTTTTTACTCCTGAATTCACTAACATCAAACTAGAAATGTAATAACTGGGGCAAGAGGGATGACGCCTAGGAGCCAGCCTGGGGGCACATGCCAGCAAAGACTGGGAGTGTTCTCAACAGTTCCTTCTGCCCTAGATAAAAAAGTTCGGATACCCAAGAATATCAGAAAGGATTAATTTGACCGAAACGGGAAAAAAGGTGTATCGAGTAGCCAAGTATGCTTTTACTTACAAGATTTGTAATATCTCACATTATGCTAAGTAGACACTGACCAGTTCTCTGCTACAAAAAAATGAAAGATAGTTTAAAAGGAATTTCAAATACCCGTATATCTGAAAATAGCATATTAACTGCCATTGGGTAATGACCAGTGATGGGGTATTAGTCTACATATTATTTAGGCATGTTGAAGGGGCCAGAGTCAGGACCTCCAGCTTCTCACTCCAGCCCGCCTCTTGCCTCTTTGTGGAATGTAGAACAAGCCACTTAACCGAGGTCCTGGTTTCCTCATCCCGGAGGAAGGAAGGGTGCTCCTCCAACCTTACTCACTGGGTGAGGTGAGGATTACTTGGCTAAGGTGTGAAAAGCAATATAGGCACAGTAATTATTACTCATGATTCTAACTACTTTATCCTATAACGAAATAAATTGCCATAAATGGGGCCAGGTTTAAATGGACTGACCTATATCTGGAAACTGTCACTAAAATGAGGTGAACCAAAGAATTCAGACCATATATAGTAACTCTGTTCCCAGAGCCATAAGAACACAGGCACTGGGATTTGTCAAATGTCACCAATAGATTTTGGAAAGGTGGCAATTGCCCAGACTCTGTCTGCTTGGAGCTATATCATCATTGACGACCCCATCCGCATCAATTCAGATCTGCATGACAGTGGTCTAAGTTAAGGCGTATTGAATACCGGGTACTGTTCTGTTCTTGTTTAATCTTCACAAAATCCTGAGATAAGTTACTCTCATTGTTCTTTTACTGACCGGGAAAGCCAAAACCAGAGAGGTCTTCCGACTAATAAGTGGCAAGGATGGTTTGAAGACACGTTCTCAGATTCTTGGGCACCCTTCCCACTGAAGAGTGTAATTGCCTTCCTCTTGAATGTGGGCTGTACTTAGTGACTTGATTCTAATGAAAAGAACACAGCAGAAGTGATGCTATGTGATCTGATTTTAGATCATAAAAGGAGCTACAGTTTTCACGGGGACCTTTATTGGAACACTCACCCTGGGAACCCAGCTGCCATGCTAAGAGGAAGCCTGGTGTACATGGAAGGTCATGTGTAGGTGCTCCAGCTGATGGTGCCAGCTGAGAACCCAGCCTGCAGTCAGATATGTGAGTTACTGAGCCTTTGAGATGACTCCAGCCTCACTCACTGATTGACCACACTGCATGAGAGACTTAGAAAACCTAACTAAATCTAGTCCGTGCTCAGAATCAGGAGAGAAGACCATAAAAAGAGATTGTCTTTGGAGTGGTCGTTACATAGCAACTGGAACTGAAAATAGTGGCAGAGCTGGGATTTGAACCCAGGCAGTCTGATTCCACAGTCTCCGCCACAATCCTACTGCCTCAGACCTTGATAACCCAGCCTGATGAACACCAGCGTTCACAACAGTGTATGGGCCTGCCATCTGATGACACGTTTAGACTCACTTTTCCATTTTGCGCATTGGATATCAGGTTCCAAACAGACGGCTTAGAGCAGTTTGGCAATAAGGAGGCCCCTGACCTCTCTATCCAGTCCAGCTTTTCAAACATTAACAGAAATTCAAGTGGCAGGTTTGCAAACACAAAATGTGAACAAATGGTTTGAAAGAGTAGGGGAACTCTATAACCTTTTCACCTTTGAAAAAGGCCAAGTTTTCTTCAAAAGTAGGTTTGGGACAAGTATGTGCTGAATAGGACTACTGAGAGAGGGGCTCTTAGGAAGACTTCGGAGCTCCTGCCCCAAGGTAAAGATTGGGAACTTGGTTACGTTGGGACAATTCTGCCTCTGGAAGGACCTATCATAGTGGGGACACTTGAGGCTCTCTCCCTCTTTTTCAGCAACCTGAGACAAGAAAATATGAGAAACTGTTGAACTCATCCCGATAAACATTGAGAAAATGAACCAAGAAGCTATTAGAAAGCCAAAAGGGTTTCTAGAGCAAAGTTCTGCCTGTCTTTTAAAAACACCATTCACCTATAGTTTTCATAAATCTCAAAATCCAACTCCTGAAGACATACCATGAAGTTTTTAAATACTTTCACCTTCCTGGCCATTCTTCTCAAAAGTCAATCAATCAACAACTTTCGAATTTAAGAGAAGCAGACTACAGGTATAATAACTGTCAAGCATGGATAATAAATCCACCAACTACAAAAGCATTTTTTTTTTTTTTACTTTCCCATCAGTCTATTTAAAGGAAGTAGAATGTATGAAGAAGCAGAAGGACTCACTATGATTTTAGGGTGAGAGACATAAATTGTCAAATTATAGGAGTAAAGTGACTATAAGAGGTGCACGTCACCTCAATGAAAACATGCAGCGATTTAAATTAAAACGAGGGAAATCCTGCCATCCTTGTGGGAAATGTATATATAAAGCACATTTGTGTGTCCCAGGAAGAGAATCACCACTAAATGCGCAGGATTTCTTGTTCTTCTTTTATCCTAGTTGTTTTTAACTGGAGCCCTCTAAAAAAATTATTTTAATTCAGTTTTGGGGAAATGAACAACAAAACGACCATATGACCTGCTTCTACCTCATTTTGGTGTAGCAAAAGAAATAATGGGCCAGAAGTCATAATTTTACATGTTCTCACTGGCCCTATCTGCAGCCAGCTTTAGAATCTTAACCAGAAGCTTCATGCTTTCTGTCCTTAGTTATTTTACATCATCCTGAATGTGTTAAGGGATTTCCAGTTCTAAAAAACCTAAGCATCTTGGTTTTTGCCATATTTTCTCTCTTCATTTACCTACCCAAAGACTTAGTTTTCACCCGCTTTACTTATCCTTTGCGACCAAACTCCGTTCTCCTCTATCCTCACCATCTTCTTGAAATGCATCCTGCATTCTCTTCCAGGGTAACATCTTAATGCCACAGACTCTCAGTACCTATTCTTGTATTCCAGTTCTTTCTAGTTCTTCTCTTATAAATGTTTGGCCTCTCCAACTAGAGATGATGGATATCTAGATTAAAGGAATAATTCAGGGGCTTCTGGGTGGCTTAGTCAGTTAAACATCTGACTTGTGATTTCGGCTCAGGTCAGAATCTCTCACAGTCCATGAGTCCGAGGCCCTGCATCGGGGTCTGGGCCGACAGCGCGGAGCCTGCTTGGGATTCTCTCTCTCTCTGTCCCTCCCTCAGGCACTCTCTCCCTCTTGTAAAATGAAAATGAATGAATGAATGAATGAATGAATGAACAATGTAGTCTGAAAGCACCAGGCCCATTACAATAAGCATGATCTCAGAGAGCTTACTCTGCTTTCAAAAGTGTCCTCAGTGCTCTGAATGTATGTTAATTCATTATTTACCCTCACGACAGCCCAAGGAGGTGGGTTATTAATTATAAATTGTTGTTATACACAATAATTACAGCAAATACGATCATTACTTTAATTTTTATTAATCCCATTTTACAGATGATGAAACTGAGGCAGAGGAAAATTAAGTTACTCGCGTGAGGTTACACAATGGTAACATCAGAGCCAGGATTTCAATCTAGCCAGTCTTGCTTCAGGGCACAGTCTCTCACCTCGGGACCCTATACCTCCTCTCACATTTGTGAGCATTTAATCTGTGAGCTCTTTGTTTCTTTTATGTCAAAAAACAAGTACTGTCTTATTTCTTTAGTATTTATCTCTTAGTTTAGAATAATGCTCTAAATACAGTAAACACTGAATTAGTATTTCTTACGTAGTTTCCTGCGAAAGAAAATCTTTCTTATGTATTTAAAGAGTGCTTTGAAAATAAATGCTTAATACTGAAAGTATTATTTGAAATTCACATTAGGTATTGTAAAAAATATTTCTGTTGGCATTTTCAGCCTCCGTGACAAAAAACACTACTCTTACTTTAAGTATTTAAGAAGCTGTATATAGAAAGCGGCTAGGAGAGTGGCTCTTGAAAATTCTCATCAGAAGAAAAAAATACAACAGTAACTGGACTGTCAACTGGTGATCATTTTGCAATATATACAAATATCAAACTATTACATTGTACACCTCAAACTACTTTAATGTTATACCAATTTCAATTATACATCAATAAAAACTAAGATTAATTTAAAAAATTAAAAACTGTAGATAAATGACAACAAGAATGTTAGAGGGTAAAATGACTGATAGAATTTCTCCTGGGCAGGAACATGCACTAAAGCTTTTTTTTTTAAATTTTTTTTTTTTTAACATTTATTCATTTTTTGAGAGACAGAGAGAGAGAGCACAAGCAGGGGAAGGGCGGAGAGAGGAGGAGACACAGAATCCGAAGCAGGCTCCAGGCTCTGAGCTGTCAGCACAGAGCCCGATGCAACGCTTGAACTCATGAAACGCAAGATCATGACCTGAGCGGAAGTCAGACGCTTAACTGACTGAGACACCCAGGCGTCCCTAAAGCTTTTTGAAGATGAAAAAAAAAAAAAAAAAGAAGAAGAATTCAAAGGTCTCACGGATAGGGTTCCTTATAGGTATTAGCCTACGTGAAGATTAAAAGCAACTATTCTTTATAAAAACATAACAGTATAATTGAGCACTAAAATCAGGCAGTGAAACTCTGGGTGTAATTTTTCTCTCCACAAACTGCATTTGTCCGTAGCTCAGAATACTCTGATCCTACAAATAAATTATAGACCCATTGCCAGGAAATTTAAATTGCCTGCATTTTTCCCCTGACATTTTTATAATTTGGCATTCTGTCATTTTAACTACTAAAATAATTGTCTTTTTAAATTCCTCTCAAGCTGTAGCATTATGGCAAAACCTTGCTGTTAAACAATAAATCTGTCTGAAAAACAGCCAGACTTTTGTCCAATCTTTTTGAAAAAGTATTTTCATTTTTCCGATGATAACTGGGGAGCTGTCATCTCGTTGCTGAGGAGACTCAAGGAGCACCATAAGGAAAAGCAAATATTAGGGCAGAGGGAAAGAGTACTGGCTGTCTATCCCAAATGAAGAGCAATTTAGCAAACGTGAAAAAATATTCTGTTTCTGCTGTAGGTCCCCAAAACTAGATGCCCATTTATTTGAGTCCAGTAGACACTCCTCACTAGTGTTAGCATATGAAAATGCTTAACAAAAAAAAAATAATTTATTAACAACCAAGGTGATATAATCCAGGCTGAGGTACTATTGACTAATCAACTGAAATGTAACTTAGAAATATAAACCAAGGCTTCATAGCACGTTCACTCATTGCTTCCGCAGTGTTCTCAATCTTGACATCTGTGTGAGAGGCTCCACGAAGGCAGAATTTTTGTCTCTTTGGTTCACTGTTGTATGCCCCAGAGCCTGGGAACATACAAGATATTCAATAAATATTGTTGAACTGATAAACGAATTTCGTGTACTATTATTTTAAGTAAATTGAACTGGCCTATAATCTCAGTAATTATTTCCAGATGGATCTCAGAGCAATTTCAAGGACTTTCACAGCAAGGTAGAACAAAACAAGTCCTGTGATGGCTTCACAGTGATGATCTACCTCAATTCTGAATAAAGCTAGAAAAACTTTAAAGAGAATACCACCAAGGCATAGTCCACCCTATACAGAGGAAGAAGGAGACCACATGGGCCAGGACACTAGAAAGTAACTCAACTTCCAAAACAAGTGTAACTTCTATTGAAAAGATGCATACCCTCCTCTCCCATCAGACATACCAAAATGTGGATGTTTCTCCCCAAATCCATACGTGTCAATATGATTAAGGGAAGGGAGCACAGGCCTATGTCTTTGACCCCCTTGGGGCCTTTTTGCCATGCCTCAGCCTCACCTGCACCAGTCCCCATTTCAGCAAGTGGGTGCTTGACAAGTTCTCCCCAAATCTTGAGTCTGCACCTAAAATGACCCTGACACCGCACAGCACAGGGGTCTCAAATGCTTTTTCCTCTGTGGTGCATTAGGCCTATAAATTGCTTCAAGAGTTCCTAACCTCCTGAAGTCGTCTTACAACTCGTATCAAAACTAGCATCGGGGCCCCTGGGTGGCTCAGTTGGTCAAGCGTAGGCCTCTTGAATTCAGCTCAGGTCGTGATCTCGTGGTTTGTGGGTTCCGGCCATGACTCATGCTGACAGTGCAGAGCCTGCTTGAAGTTTTCTCTCTCTCTGCCCCTCCCCTGCACGCGTGCTCTCTCTGTCTCTCAAAATAGATAAATAAACTTTTTTTAAAAAGCTAAAAATAAAAATAAAAACCCTAGCATCTACTCCGGGAGGGGTCCTGCAGGGTCCAGGATGCTTCCACAGTTCAAATGAATCCGAAAGCATGCTTAAAACTTTTTAATTTTTTTTTTTTGTGAATCTTTATCAGCCTAAAGCAGTTGTCACCATCCAGATTTAGCTTGGGCATAGGAAAAAGAATCTCATTACTTCTTGGCACATGGGCTCTCCATGCCTAAATGGTCTGGTCCCACTGAATGATTTTGATTGCTACATAATTGCTCTAGATTATCAGCCATGGAAGAAGCTCAATCTTGGGGACTCCCATTCTTGCCCCATCATTGGGTACTCCCATCATTACCCCAGGGCCAAATAGTGAAGAAGATGGAACTTGACCGACATCAAGAAGTATTTGAGTGCCTACTCAGTCCTGTGCTGGTCCATAACTAGGATGGGATGGTGAACATGATGGTCAGGGTCTGGAAACTTCCAGGAATGGACGGTCTAGCTTTCCAGGTTTTTGGCACCTTCATCCCATGGATATAACTCCCTTTTACTTTGTAATGCCCTCCAAGTCCTATAGGCAATGGGGAGTCCTGATACTGCCCCTGCAGACCCTCAGGCCTCACCATCCACCCAGCCCTTCATATGCTGCCCCAAGCATTTTTTTTGATCATGATAGGCAACTGATCGATGGCTACAGTGCAGTCCAGGATTTCCATTCTCAATGGAAGATTAGAAAGCTGCCTTTATGTTCCTCCATTTCATACATTTAAATATAAATTTTCAAATATTCAAAAATTTAGTGGCTAAAAGGCACTCATTGACATTTTTCTAGTCATAAAGTAAAATATTTAAGAAATCACTTGAATTGTCTTTTAAACTATGGCTTCCTATGGGCTTTGGAATTTCAAACTACATTTACTTCTTCTTCATACAAATGATGTCCAAGTTTTTGTAGTAATTAAGCATGTATTAATTTATAATCAGAAAAATATAATCAAGCTATTTTTATCTTGGGCAAAATATGTAGCCTATAAATTTGGGGGGTGGTGGTGTTTTCTGAATTGGCCCTAGTAGGTAAACAAACAAATAAATATTGCACACACACTTTTTAAAAATACCTTCCCATCAGTATTTCCGTACTTGGTGATCTCTTCCATCAGGATATGTCAGAAACTGGCAAATCTGATAACCAACTCCTGCCGAGTGAGGGATTGTGTTAAGGACACACAGCATTTGCTCTAAATGCAAGGTCCTTGGACTTCTTTAGTGGACACTCTTCAGTGGAAGAGGTCCTTTCTGCTTCACTATCTGTCTTGTGCCCACAGATCGTGGGTAGTGTGTGGGAAGGATAAGAGGTGAGAAGGAGCGCTCGGGAAAGTCTCACCATCACGGTCTTGGTGGTTGGCTATGATGGTCACCTCAAAGGAGAATGACGGCTGTGGAGACACATCTGCCAAGGGCAATGCATCCAAAATCCCTGGGCCAGTGTGATGGCCTTGCCTTAATGCAAAGGAAAAAAATGGAATCAAGATCTTAGGTAGAGCTGATAGAGATGGGGCATCAGGACATGTGTCTCTTAGAAACCTCAAAAGTGGCTGGCTCACTACAGACATGTGAGAACTTACATATGGGATCTTCAAATTCCCAATTAGCTGTTTCCTAGGCTAGTTGCTATTGAAGACACCGTAGTTCTACGTGGTTTCCATTTAATAATAGTTTATCCATGACTCTTTGCTTTTGTAACTGACCTTGAAACTTAAAGAGTGTAAGCAACCCCCCAAGCCCCTATCACGGTGCTGAGCTGTCCAAGTGAGGTCTCCATTAGCAACCTCAATGGGTAGCAGGGCATATCAAAGTCTTGGGGAGCGGATGATATTTTGTTCTATACTGTAAGTATCTTTTTGGAAAAATATTATTTTATAGTATAAATTATTATAAGTAAAGTTAGAAACAATCTGCTTGGTTGACTGAAATATCCAGAAGATTGAGCCATGATCCCCTGCAAGAAGGGAGTTCTACCTGATCAGAATTTTGAGGTAATAAGGTTGCATTCTTATGTTTGTTGGAAAAGGAGCCTGGGTTTTAAAAGCTCTCTCTCCCACCAGTCAAGTTTTACAAAAGTGTAGTAGGTTTTCATCTGCTTACTCTCCTCCCTTTCATTCCTCAATCCTTTTCTCCTATGACTACAGTAAAACTGATCTCACCAACGTCCTCAGCAATCTTTCAGTTGTCACATCTTAAAGGCAGTTTTACGTCCTTGTATCACATGACTCCCAACTGCCTTCTTGGACCCTCTTTTTATTGGCTTCTGTTTGCTACCTCCCTTTCTTGTCCTCTTAATGGTCTCACTGCTTTTTCTCAATACTGTTTATCATTCCTTTCTCCCTGCCTTTTTCCTTTGAATATGATGTTATCTTAGATTCTATTGTCAACCCTCCTTCTCCCTAATTTCACCCACACCCAAGGCTTCAACTACTGATGACTCCCGAATCTGTTATCTCTTAAGCTCAAGTTCCAAATATTCGCGTATCTACTGAGCACCTACCTCAAGCTCAATGTATTCAGAAGAGAAACTACATGAAAAGAGAAATCATCATCTCCACCCATCCCAACCCCAGTCCTCTTCCTTTATCCCCAGTCATGGTGACTGGCACCTCCATCAATCCAGTAACCCAAGCCGGAGGTAAACGTCATCCTAAATTGCTCTCTCAGTTATCGTCTGACTCTGCCTCTCTGGGAGTTCTGTTGTTTTTCTACCTCCTAGTTGACACAAGTATCCATGCTCTTTTCTCCATACTCATTGCTCTGCCTTCTTCTCCTAAAGCCTTTGACTTCAGGATATTCCACTGGCATACCTGTGACTGCTACACCAGTCCCCCAGCCCAGGCTTCTCCCACCAAGTCCTCCCAGCTCCGGACCTCTCAGTCCCACTTACCTTTTGCACATGCTGTCTCTGCTGCCTGAGATGCCTCCCCCTCCCTCTTCTCCTGGCCAAAGCCTTCTCATTCTGGAAAACATCACCTCCTCTGAGAAAGGATGATGTGAAATGAGTGAATGAATACCAAGTTTTTCCAGGATCTTCTTTTGTGGCTCCTGTACAGCTTTTACTGCTCAATTTGAAAGATTGTCACTTTCCTCTTATAGTAAGATGTTTGGTGTCATATCCTCTTCTAATAAGCTCAAATACAACAAACAGCTCTAAATGTTTTTGTAAAGCCAATTTTTCATTTTTAATCCATCTTGGAACTGCCATCTCCTATACTTCTGATGCACATTAAAGAATACTTTAATGCTAAAGCAGTCTTATTTCGATAGAAATAGATACAGTAGGCTGACCTCATTCAGCTTATCACCAATGTTCCATACTGCTTTCTTCCCATCTATTTGCAGAACCAATACAGTATGTTTTCCCCAGCCTTCTTGCCCAAGTCAATTCATAAATATTTTTAATCTATGGACTTTTAAACTCAAAAAGATGCATTGGGTCGCTTTAAATACTTATTTCTTGCTTACATGGGATTGAAAGATCACAATGGCTCGGGATCAATTGCATTTCATCTTTTCAGTACTTATTTCACAGCCGAGCACTTCTCAGAGTTATGAACGTGAGTCCGGTCCCTGACAAGCCATAGCAAAGGCCAAAAGAATGAGCAAAATTATCCACCCTGGAAACCACATGGGATAGCAGGGACTGAATAAGCAGCATCTGCTGTGACTTATTACAGCCTACATGTTACACTAGGCCCCAAATCAATCCCCAAACGGAAGTCTTGTGTTATGGGTCTTTCACCACAGGAAAGCAACATAAACATACATTCAACAATAACACTCCATAAATCTCTGTCCCAGTTACAGAACTTTATCTCATGTGGTGCCAATAAGAAAGACAGATATCTTAAAACAGCAGGAAGAAATTACTGTTTCATGTGCAGAAACATTTAATATCGCTGTAGAGAAATCTTTTAACATAAGTAAGACATGGAACTATCTGCCTTAGGATAAGTCCAAAATAAGGAAGACTCTCTCCAAATAGTGTCTAATAGGTTTTATATTTTTTTTAAAAAAGGGGGATGAATGGGAAGAAAATAAATTATTTATAAAACTGCAGCTACATACATAGGCCATACCCAGGGCATCTTGATTATGGATAGAAGAACAATATATGACCAAAGAATATGTGGCAGGGTAGGGGAGTGAGAGATTCTTAATCTGGGATCAATAAGCCTACTGGGATTTATATCAAAGTGTGTGTGTGTGTGTGTGTGTGTGTGTGCACATGTGCATGCCCCTGTGTGTGCACATGCTTGCTTATAATTATGGCACATATGCATATTTCTCTGGGGGAGGATTCTGACCAGTCTTCAGATTCTCCCAAAACACTTTCGACTCACAAAGAGTTACCAACCACTGTTCTTTGGCAAATATTTCCCAGGTTCATAAACAAAGATATGCTACTGTCAGCTGAGATTCAAGATTATGGAACACAGCGGTGAACAAAACCACATCACTGGGGTCTTGAGACAGTGGTGCCGAGCAGCTGGGATTGCCCACTCAGATGGGAATGAGAAAGAAAATCACTCACGAACTCCACATAACATTTTGCTGGAAACTCAAATATTAGCGAGGTAAGGCCAGAAAATCTTCCTCTCCATGTTTAGAAGAGTGCAAGCAACAGGGTGCCCCAGGCACACAGAGGAAAAGACGCTTCACCTGTTTCCCTAGGGCACCCCTCAGAGGCACCCCAACCTACCTTTGACAGCTGTTAGTTTTATAAGGTTTCCTGCCTGGGGGGTCTGGGTGGCTCAGTCAGCTAAGTGTCTGACTTCAGCTCAGGTCAGGATCTCAGGGTCTGTGGGTTCAAGCCGTGCGTCAGGCTCTGTGCTGACAGCTCAGAGCCTGGAGCCTGCTTCAGATTCTGCGAATCCCTCGCTGTCTGCCCCACCACCGCTCGTGCTCTGTCTCTCTCCCTTTCTCTCTCAAAAGTAGATAAACATCAAAAAAAATTTATAAGGTTTATTGCATGTATAAAACCCCCAAAGGGACATGGAATAAGGTCCTCCATAGCAGCATTCCATCCTGGAGAACCATTGATCTGAGATGTCGCTATTTTGTTGTTGTTCCTTTCTTTTTTTTTTAATTCATTTTTATTTTTATTTTTGATGTTTGTTTGTTTTTTAGAGAGAGAGACATTTTTATTTTTATTTTTGATGTTCATTTGTTTTTTAGAGAGAGAGACAGAGTGTGAGCAGGAGAGGGGCAGAGAAAGAGGGAGGCACAGAATCCAAAGCAGGCTCCAGGCTCTCAGCTGTCAGCACAGAGCTCGATGCGGGACTTGAACCCATGAACCATGAGATCATGACCTGAGTCAAAGTCGGACGCTCAACCGACTGAGCCACCCAGGTGCCCCTATTTGTTCTTTTCACATTTGTTGTTTTACTACATCAAAATTATGATTAACCCCTTGTGTCTGGGAATTTTGTATTCCTTTTTCAACATTGACAGACCTACTAACACATTAGTCCAAACACATTTGCTGAGCTGATTGAGTTATACACAAGGAAAATTTCATTACCATATGTAAATTTGATGAGCTTATTAGTCCAAAAGTCAGTAAACAGTTGAATATGTATTTTATGATTACTTATATAAGCTACTCTTTTTAAATGTTATTTATCTTTGAGAGAGAAAGAGAAAAACAGAGCATGAGCAGGGGAGGGGCAGAGAGAGGGAGACACAGAATCCCAAGTAGGGTCCAGGCTCTGAGCTGTCAACACAGAGCCTGACATGGGGCTCGAACTCACCAACCACAACATCGTGACCTGAGCCAAAGTCAGATGCTTAACCCACTGAGCCACCCAGGCACGCCTAAAAATTATACTTTCAAGATTTAAGCTGTTGTCTGAGAATTATCAGAATTATCTTTTCTCCACAGACAGCTCACTTTCTCCTCTAGTGGAGCTGAATAAGCAGTTATAACAAATAATCATCCAAATACACAACTGCACAAAGGCAGTAATAGCTTCTTTCTTGTGCACGGGCCAGTTTGAGGTGGTGAGTGAGTTCGGTAGGCTGCCCTCCTCCATGTGGTCATTTAGGGTTCATTCCATCTTAAGGCTCTGCCGTTCTCTGACTTCTTGTCATCTGGATTCAGTTCGTGAAGACTTTGTAAGACTTGAGAACTGAGAGGTTCAGAGAAGGTCATAAATCTCTTAAATTGATTTTAGATTACTGGTTTGTATTTTTTTTACATTTATTTATGTATTTCTTTATTTATTTAGAGAGGTAGGGGGATGGGCAGAAAGAGAGAGGATCTCAAGCAGGCCCCACACTGCCAGCACAGAGCCTGATGCGGGGCTTGACCTCATGAACTGTGAGATCACGACCTGAGCCAAAGTCGAGAGTCAGACGCTTAACCGATTGAGCCACCCAGGTGCCCCCAATTACTGGTTTATTATAAAAGGATATAACTCAGGAACAGCCAGGTGGAAGAGACACAAAGGATCAAGTATGTGGAAAAGGGCGCAGAACTTCACGCTCTCTTCAAGCACACCCCTCTCCCAGCACTTCCACGTGTGCACCAATCTAGAAGGTTCTGCCGTTAGCTGCTGTTACCATCGCTAGCCCTCTGTTCAGTCAGGAGCAAGGTGAGAAGATGGAAACTACTGTGGGTGTTTCAAGCAAAGGGATTTTATTACGGGAACTTGTTAAACACGTGATGGAAGAACCAGAACCAAGGAGTTAAGCAGAGATGGTGAGGATAACCCAAAGTTTAACAAAAATCAGAATGCGCTAACCCCTAGCGCTGGAGGAGCCGAGGGAGAAGGTGGGGCTATCAGAGACTGGAAGATGGAACCATCAGAGAGAAGTCGGAAGCGCAGAGGAGGATTCCTGGCAGATGCTGAGACCAGGAAGGGAGGGGCTGTCCGACAGCATTTGGAAGCATGGAGGAGAAGGAGCCACTGCCAGAGACATGGCTCCAAACAGAAAGAGAAGAGGAGAAACTCCCTGGCTCTCCCGTCCTTCCACCCCCCGATCTTCTACCTATCCCTCCCTTTGGCTCAGCCTATGCGGGAGACAGAAGGCAAAGAAACCAGAAAATGTAGTCCCCTGTGACACAGCAGAGCAGGGGAAATGCCAGAGCAACTAGGCAAGTGACCAGCGGGTTCTTTTAATGACGACGGTGCTCAGATGAGCCTGAAGAGAAAAGCCACACGACTATGGAATTCTTTGCTGGTGGGGAGAAGAGAAGGAGGGGAGGTCAAAGGCAGAAAGGTGGGAAAGAAAGAGGAGGGAGCAAAGATTGCAAGTCAAGAAGAGATGGGAGGGAGGGGAAGGATCTCTCTCCAAGTCTGCTCCAGTAACTGCTTAGATCAGAGGCTCCATTTGTATCCCTGTACAGCGGTATCTAGAACGGGCCAACAGAAGAATTACAGAGCCCTAAAAACCAGTAGAGTACTAAAATCCTTACTTTGATGGAACCGAGATTTGTTTGGATTTAATACGTAATTGATTGAAATTAATGTGAATTTAATTCCCTCCTGTCAAAATGGAATTTAAGTATCTTTTGAGATTCTTCTAAAGAGATTTCAGAAAGTCAAACCACTGCAGGCCCTTGTGTTGGGCACAAAGGCAAAGAGAACTGAGAACAAACAAAGCGGCAGAAAAAAAAATGTGTGTGGGGGGAGAGGGTGTGGGAGAAGGCAGCCCAAGGGATTTCTTCAGTAATGTTTGTTTATTGCTGTTTCAAATTAGGGAACTAATTTTGGAATGGAGAATAAATAAAGAAGTTCCTTGAGAAAGAGAAGACTCTTGCTAAGAGCACAGCACTGCCTGTGCTTAAGTGGGGAAAAGAGGTCTATTCACACACCTGGCCTGTTTATTTTGTGATGCTAATGTGTCTGTGCAAAGAATTCTGCCCGCATTATTTTTCTCAACGTTTCCTGTTAATCTGCTCATGCAGATAAATAACTGCTATCTTTGTCTTTCCTTACTCGGGCCTTTGATGAGACTATCTTTTTAGGAGAAGCAAGAAAGGCATCCCTGGAACCTGTGTCTGTTCCTTTGGGCACCATTGAGTAGGACTTCAAAGCCCAGTACTGGATTCCTGGGCTCCATGGACCCTACTGTGTGGGATGATGTATGTGAGTTCCGTCAGATGCGCAAAGATGTCTGGGCCCAACCATGTACTTTAGTTAAGAGCCTAGTAGATGGCCATGTGGAAACATGTGACAGGTTTTTTGAAGGAGGCCAGTTGGCTGGTGTGAAATGGAACCTGTAAAGCAGGGTAGGAGGAGCGTCAGGCAGGGCACATCTGAGCTGTGGGCGTGGAGTTTGTACAAACTCCATCCGTCTCCTTGTTCGCTTCACCCGGCTACGCTCAACTGCATGAGAAAGGAAGCAGAAAGCCTGCCTGCAGCTCTAAAGTGTCTTATAAAATAATTTCGCCAGGATCGAGACCTCATCCAGGAATAGTTTTAGTTTTTGCTTTTTGTGTTTTGAGCCGCTCAAAGAGACTATTGCTATGGGAAAGTTCCCATTCAATATTCAGCCTAATCAACTGAGTTATTAATAGAAAGTAGTTCATGGCAACCATTTCTAAGGTACTAATGAGTTCCTAGCATTAAAACGGCCAATGATCTTCTTCCACGGGTTTTCTTAAAACAGTAGCTTTGGTTCTACCATTTCGAATGTTGAAGACATGCCATTTCTGAAACACATCACCTTGGCCATTCCTGTTGTGATTTGCGGGACACAGTTTTCAAACTCATGAACGTATGGGTCCGTGCTAGGGATAAGAGATGTTGGTAGAGCAGAGAGCATGAGATACTATTCCGAGTTTATGAGGTCAGCTAAATGACCAACCTGAGTTATCAGTTCAGTGGTTCTTTTCTCTTCTGCACCCCGGAGAGCTCCTTACAAAGGTAATCATTATATCCACAAGTTTTCAAGTACCTCCTACAAGCCAGGTACTGTAATTACATCATCCGGTCCTCACAGAAACCCTAAGTGGAAGGTAAATTAATCATGCCCACTTTTTAAAAAATGGAGGTTCAAGTTCACAGATATTAAGTAATTTTCCCAAGAGTTATACAATTATAGAGTAGGAAGGCTGAGATTCAAACTCTTGATTTTATTTATTTTTTTCTTTAAAAAAAATTTTTTTAACGTTTATTCATTTCTGAGGGACAGAGAGAGATAGAGCACGAGGTAGGGAGGGAAAGAGAGAGAGGGAGACACAGAATCTGAAGCAGGCTCCAGGCTCTGAGCTGTCAGCACAGAGCCCAGCCCAACGTGGGCTCGAACCCACAAACTGCAAGATCATGACCTGAGCCCAAGTTGGACACTTAACCGACTAAGCCACCCAACTGCCCCAAGGCCACCTCCCTTCTGATTAAGAAGTGTCCTGATCTTGGTGTTGCCAGTCCTCCCACACTTATGCCACACGGCCCGGAATTGTACGTCAGGTGACTGATGGCATTTCTTCCATCTGCTTGGCCTGAAATTGGGCCACCAGCGCTTGCTCCCCTACAGCAGCCTGGATTTCCTGCTGCCACCCTGACTCTGCATGGTCCTGCCCAGAGCACTAAGAAGAGGATAAGCAGTCCCCAGGCGCTGCTGGACTGGCTCCATTCCGTGCCCTTGTTCTTCAGGATCCAGTCACGCCGGTTCATAGGAAAGGTAACAATGGCTCACACATGACAACCGTGGACCCACTTGGAAAATAAATAAACACTCACTGTGCAATAACATCCAAGCACTAGAGTCATACATAGGAATTCTAATTCAACAGCCCAGACATTTAAAATCTGAGACTGAGAGTCAATCTCTTGGTTAGGGACCTCCCCCATCTGTAGCTAGCTACTTGAAGGGCTTGCCTGAACTAGAACCACTGGCAACAAACGAAACCAGACTTTGACTCCCTCCTTCTCTGCATGGTAGAAAAATATTGGTCATAAAAGGCAAATTATGGGGCACCTGGGTAGCTCAGTTGGTTAAGTGTCTGACTTTGGCTCAGGTCATGATCTTATGGTTCCTGAGTTCCAGCCCCACATCAAGCTTGCTGCTGTCAGCATAAAGCCCACTTTGGATCTTCTCTCCCCCTCTCTCTCTGCCCCTCCCTGGCTTGCACCCGCTCTCTTTCCTCTCTCTCAAAAATAAATAAAACATTTATTTTTTTAAAAAGGCAAATTATGGCTACTTTTACATGGAAAGCTAGAGGGACATAGCACCCTTTTTACAGAGCCACAAATGAAGTGAAAATGGTCTGGTCTCAGAAGATGATGTGGGCTAGCCTCATTGTAAATGCAGACTCCAAACCCTCCTTTTTACTTGATGATAGTATATAAAGCAAAACAAGGAAGGATGGTGATGATAAGGGTAGGGAGAAGGGGCAGTCAGGGAAGACAGGAAACTTGTATGATAACCACTGTTCTATAGACCCAATCAAATATCCATTCTCTTCAAGGAAATACATTCACTTTAAAATGACCAATTTTGGGGCACCTGGGTGGCTCAGTCGGTTAAGCGTCCGACTTCAGCTCAGGTCATGATCTCACGGTCCGTGAGTTCGAGCCCCGCGTCGGGCTCTGTGCTGACAGCTCAGAGCCTGGAGCCCATTTCAGATTCTGTGTCTCCCTCTCTCTCTGCCCCTCCCCTGTTCAAACTCTGTCTCTCTCTGTCTCAAAAATAAATAAACGTTAAAAATTTTTTAAAAAATAAAATAAAATAAAATAAAATGACCGATTTTTCTGATGGTGGATACAACCAAGTAAACTAAAGCCTAACACTCCTAAATGAGCATTTTTCAAAGAAGAAGGCATAAGAGATTCATTTATTATCCTGACAATTTTGGGTTTTTCTCAGTGCAGTGCCCTCTTCTGATTCCAGTGTTTTAATTGCAAGCTTCAGATGATAAAGCTTGAGCCAATCAGCCCCCTAAGAAAGGTCCAGAGACAGGAGCTCCCAAGAGAGGCTGGCCATCTTTGCTGCTTCTCATACCAGGCACGTCCTAACTTTGACACAGACAGGATCAGAGCCGTGAACGCTTGTTCGACCTGAGGTTATTGACTAAAGTTTTGTTTGTTTGTTTTGCTCTCCACCTCTTGGGATGTCAGCTTTCTAAGAGCAATGTCTCTAAGAGTGATAGTTGTATTTTCAGTTCCAAGGACAGATCCTGACATACAGCAGGCATCAACAGATGAATGAAGGAAGAAAGGAAGAATGAACCTATTCCTAAAGGAAGTAAATGAGACACATTGCTTCTGGAGTATCCCAAATGGCAACCCTCATGCTCCAAACAACCAATAGCGTTCTCCATCATTCATTTACCAAACATTTAATGGGTAGCTTGAGTGAAGACATTATCTGCCACTCTTAGTACACGACGCTTCTTATTTCATCCATTCAGAATATCATCTCCCTCCAAGAGTTAAAGCCAGAAGCAACCCCATCCTCAAATTCAGGACAAAATTCTACAGTGATAGTACTTCTCGAAGTAATTTTCCAAAGGAGGGCTACCTGTTTCACTACAGAAAACACTGCTACCTTTATGACACCAGCTACCGTTATGATTCAACTGATTCATAAAAATTCACTACATATTTCACGTGTGAATTCTTGTTAGTACATCAAAAGTTGGTTTCAGTAGATGGAATTCAGTTTCCTACTTAATGTGTTCTAGCTTATTACTATTATGGGAATGTTAATAAAACTAAGGCAAAATTCCCACTTCAAGGAACTGGTCGGTCTTTTCCCTCATTCCTCTTAATTTATTTATTTCCTGAGAGAGGAATAAAAGTTGAGCTCTCTCTAATGTAGTGGCCTCTGCTATTTCTCTGATTCCAGAAGTAAACTTGAAATCAGCTTTTTAAGTAATAAATATGCCAGGCCCCATGCAATAGTTGTCTTAAAAGTGACAATGGTGGTGGTGGGGGGGCATCTTTTAATATGTATGTGGAAGGAAATCGTAAATGCTGTCCAGAATCACATTTTGTCTGTCGTACGGCAGATGTTAGTATGAATGAAGAAAATATGCATAGAATGTTTGAAAAGGTTATTCTGAGACATCTTCGTCCTTGAGGGGCCCCCTCACAGCACGCAGCTCCACTGTCTCTTTCAGGCAATGGAAGACTCCTTAGGGACTCAGAAAATGTTTCCCATCCTAACGCAGGTCTTTGTAGGACATTTGGAAAAGGGGGAGAGGAGTAAAAATATTTTCCCAAGTCAGAAGACTTCTGGTCAATAGGAACAAATGTGGAATCTGGACAGGTTCCAATCAGCTTCCTTGAAGTAAAATAAATTTAAGGTTTTTCTTACTTCTAAAACATCTTTCACTCGTGTAGGCAACACGAACAAGTGACTGATAAATTTCGTTAATGGAACCGCACCAGCACGTGGGAAAAAAATTTCTCTGAGAGTAAGTTGCTTTCTGAAAAATTCTTAATACCCTCCACCCTCAATTTCATTTAGCTGATTGGTAGTTTTACGATTTCACAGGTGATTTGTTTTTATACACATAGGTGGGATATGAATTATTGCTATTATTATTTTAATGTATTGAAAGTCTATTTCAAACCGGTCTTAAAAAAATAATTACTGCTTGGGGTACTCAGCGGAGTATTGTCACCTTCATTAGTGCCCTAATGGGGCCCTGCAGGGAAGAAATTCTGCCCTGGACCTCAGCAGGGGTAAAATCATGAATGAAGCAAGAATTTCTTTTGTTTGTTTTTCCAGAAGAGACAAGGGAATGCAAAATAAATAAAATGTTTTACTAAAGAGAAAGAAAAACATCTGGGCGCTTCTTTTCTTCACTGCCTTCCTAGGAGCTCAAGTGGAAAGATAGAGAGCCAGGACTTTCCTGAGGACCCTAACAAAATCTCAGAAATCGCAGAGCTCACATCACCCTTTCTGGGCCTCAATTTCCTCATTTGTTAAAGAAGAAACAATATCTACCTCACAGAATGGCTTAAATACAGTGTAAACCATTGGGATAAAAACTGCCACACAGTAAGTGCTCATTAAGTGTTAGCTTATGTTAAGTGTGGAAATGGCCCTGTATAATATTGATTTTAAGAGTCAAGGGTTTGTAGTTAGAACTTGTTCTAAAAATCTCAGTAAGGGTACAGTACCCTGGAGGGTAAAGCATTTGGTCTGGCACTTTCCATGACTATCTTATCTTCCAGCAAACGCATATAGATTTACTTACTTTTTGCTTGCTGTTTATGAGCTACTCTGCAGGGAAGGAGAGAGGTCAGGACGCAGGGCCTGCTCTCTGGATGCTCACGGTCAAGGGACAAAAGCATTCCTAAACCAGTTATTGCAATGCAACATGGCAAGTTCTGTAATAAAAATAATTATACCTATTATTTATTGGCTGTGTTTGGGGGCGGGTCAGCATTGTTGCAAATATTGTCCTAGTTGTCTGTCACCACAGTTCTATGAAGTAAGTGCTATTATTCCCACTTTACAGATGGGGACACAGGTTCAGAGAGGCTAAGTAGCTTGTTCAAGCCCAAATAGCTAGCAAATGATAAGGCTAGACTTTGAACTTGGGCTGTTTAAATTCAAAATCTATGTTCTTAATCACAACACTATGCGTCCTCCCTAAAATATAATACAGAAATAGCAGTATCTATTATTTGTGTTAAAATAATGAATATATGGTAAAACATAGAGAGTGAAAATGTTTGGGAGCATAGAGGGGTCAGTTGGCTAACCCAGCTAGAGGAAAAATGGGAGAGCCTCAGGGAGGGGGTGACATTTCAGTTAACCCACAGAGCTATTTTTATGGATACATCACAGATTAGACTCAAATATATGCCTTATCTGGTTTTCCACCACCCAGTCACCAGAAATCTAATTTTTAACTTTTTCTTGTTTTTGTAAAGATTTTTTAAAGTTTATTTATCTATTTTGAGAGAGAGACAGAGAGAGAGAGGGAGAGAGAGCACGAGCAGGGGAGGGACAGAGAGAGCGGGAGTGAGAGAATCCCAAGCAGACTCCTCACTGTCAATGAGGAACCCAATGTGGAGCTTGATCTCACAAACCATGAGATCATGACCTGAGCTGAAATCAAGAGTCAAATGCTTAACCAACTGAGCCACCCAGGTGCCCCTTAACTTTTTCTAATCAGCAATACATTTTCAAATTTCTTTTATTGATTTACTGTATTTGGTCACTGAATACATTTAGTCACTGAAACTCTCAAATACCATCATCCCCTAAATACCATTCTCTTAAAAGGAGGAAGCAAAAATCACTCTCACACACACACACACACACCCTAGTGTATCAGGGATTTCTTAAACACACTCCAACACATAAGGATACATTTTTACAATGTATACCTAGTGATATACACCAAAATGTTAACATTGACTACTTCTAATTTTACAGGTTCTGCGCCATTGGGTGCAATTTGTTTACTTCTCAATTTTGCAAATTTTCTCAGATAAACATTTGTTAGTTTTGTAATCAAATTATACATGGATTTAAAATAATGAGCAACAAACCTCCTAGGTGTTTTCCTAAAGTCAATGCATGTTCAATTTATGCAACTACATCTTGTCTGCACCTCCAATAATGAGCTACTTAGCAACAAGGACTGCACCCCAGGAAGAGGTAGAAGTAAGGCATTGTATGTATGTTGTAAGGGCTTGACAAATATTTGCTATCTCTTAATGTGACAAATGAATATCTGCGGTAACTTACAAATGAAGTCAGAGCCAAGAGACTCTTAAACTGATGGTCTGGCCAATAATGTGTAAATGAAACAGCGATGCACATCCTATTCTGTAGGGGTTCTCTCAAAAACAGGGCCTGTCATGTACAGGGTGCTGAATAGGAAAAAAAGAAGGCAGGAAAGGGCAACTTTCCAGCCTTGGATATCTTGCAGTCCAGCTGTAGAGACTAGACATCAATGCAAGAAAAGATAACCGGCAATATGTGTATAGAAAATTCATCTCTTTTCACAAATTCACTTGTGCAAGAAACAGAAGTTTTATTCCTGAATAATAGTAAAAAGGTGCATTTCTTCAGTTGATATCAGGTTCAGATTCTTCCAAGAGCAGAAATGTAATCCTAGACAATTCAAAGACCTTCTTTCTCCTTGTCCATGGTACCGCTGTAGGTTTGAGGAAGCTGACACGATGGGGGAAGAATGGGGGCATAGGTAGGTGCCCAAGCTGGCATCCACTGAGGTCTGTTGTCTCATCTGGTCATTAGGGATTGGCCAGCCAGATGGCTGCTTGGCTGGACCTCGCTCCTATCCAAAGGGCCCCTCGTGGTTGGGGACTGTCCTTGCTCTCAGAGCCCTTCCTGAAGCCTGAATGTCAGGTGCTGTGGCCTGAAAGACTGTCCAAGGTCCTCCAGAAGTTCTGTGCTCTTTATGAGCAAACTGGAATCATTCCCCAAAACCACATCAAGTCTGGGCTGGGAGGCCCTCTGCGAGACAGTGTCAGGCCGATGAATTGAGACACATTTCATTGACAAACTGCATAGCCATTTCTATTCTGACATCTTGAAACTTCTTCAAGCCCTGTCTGTAACTAGCTGCAGTTACCTGTATTTACTTGGGATTTCTGTTGTCTCTCATCCAACACCGAGGGTGGGGGAGTTGCCTTTTTTCTAGGAATAAGCTGGTAGTTCATGTTCTTTGTTTCCCCTCCGATATTCAGGGAAACTTCTCACTCTTAACTCATTAAACAATCCTTTGGGGCACAAAATCTTGTTCCTGCATCATTGTGTATGCTCTCAAATCCATTAACTTCACCTGAGAACACCTTGTTCTCTGTAGGGTTTATACATTTGAACTCAAGTCAGGAAAATATTTCTTTTTTTGTCTGAGTCAGTGGATGGCCTGTGCTCTAGCTACAAAATGGGAGAAGTGCCATAGGGTTGCAAGAAAACACATGAACACAATTCTTAAGTAATAGGTCAGAGTTATCGCACTATCAATTGTTTAAATGAATGCTTAAGACAATAAGGGAGGAGAGGGGGCAGGTTTAGACCTCAGACAGGCCTGGAGCCTGCTGGGGGATACCCCTGAGAACCTGACCTCCTCACTCAGCCTGGCAGTCGAGTATCAAGGATGTGCACTGGCTGTCTCACACATGCTACTTGTTCTTGGTCGGTAGGTATGTAGGTGGCTAGAATTTCCACAACGGTCAGGCAGGAAGAAAGATCAGAATAGAATACAGCCTCCTGTGATTATGGAAAAGGGGTCATTTTGCTCTGTTGCAACCCTCATTCTACAGGCAAAATCCTGGGGAAGATTCCTGGGTATCAAACCTCCATGCTGTGTTACCTCTCGTGTTACATCACTATCTCTAAGTTTTTGTATTCTTTTTGTTTGCTTTAGTTTTCATATTCTTTGCCATCAGTCATGCCTGTTGGTGTCATTCATCCATTGTGACATACATGCAAACGTCACAAGGGTATAAAATTTAATGAGCACATTTTATAAACATTAATGTTGTTATTCTTAGCAAGTCCAATCAACAGCTTTGGGTAAGTTCACCTTTTATCCAATTAAGTCTTACTAAATAACAAATAGCTATTGAGTACATAGCATGTACTAGGCACAGGACTCATGACTGGGAAACAATTAGAAGTAAAGCATGTATATTTGCTATTCTCACGGGGCCTGTGATTTGGTGGGGGAGACACAAAAATAACCTCTTAAAAAAAAGAGAGAGAGAGAGGGAGAGAGAATCCCAAGCAGGCTCCACAGTGCACATGGAGCCCGATGTGGGGCTCGATACGGGGCTCAGTCTCATGACTATGAGATCATGACCTGAGCCGATATCAAGAATCTGACACTTAACCTACCGAGCCACCCAGGCGCCCCTCAAAAATAACTTTTTAAGGATCACACAAATACGTGATAACATACAATCATTGCTATGAGGGAAAAGTTTGTGGAACTAGCCTGAGGGCAAAGGAGGCTCTTTTTGGGACATTACGCGGTTACCTAAATATTGAAGGTTGAGTAGGGGTTAACTTGACAGGACTTGAGGGGTAGGAGAGAGTGGGAGCCCACGTCAAAGAAACAGCATTTTTCAAATGTTAGAGACCAGAATGGTTGGGAAGAGGTGTCATGAGGTGAAGCTGGAAGCAGAAAGCATAACTTTACAGAAAGTGTTAAGAATTTTGTGTGTTTGTTTGCCGTTTGGTTTTCCTAAGAACGACCCAGAGTTTTATGTGTAAGTGTGACATGTTTACATTTGTATGTTAAAATGATCACTCTGGGGCGCCTGGGTGGCTCAGTCAGTTGGGCGTCTGACTTCGGCTCAGGTCACGATCTAGCGTTTTGTGAGTTCGGGCCCCACATCGGGCTCTGTGCTGACAGCTCAGAGCCTGGAGCCTGCTTCGGGTTCTGTGTCTCCCTCTCTCTATGCCCCTCCTCTGCTTGTGCTCTCTCTCTATCTCTCAAAAAATGAATAAATGTTAAAAAAAATTTTTTTTTAAATGATCACTCTGTTTGCTGGGACATCATCCCTCCTTCACCTCAGCCACCAGTTCTTACAGCCATATTAACAGTTCACGTCAGTCACTCAGAAACCTCAGTCACTGGCCACAAAATGCTGTTCTTCTGCGGTGATAACAAATACCCCAGGATACCCTCTCTTTCATTTCATGGAGACCTCCAGTGGCCTTCTCACTCTGCTGTCTACATTTTCATTGGTTCTCTCTTTCCTTCACTTTCCCCCCGTTTAGCAGAAGGGGATCAGAACCTGCCACCCCCAAATACGCCACTTGGGCACACTGATTATTTTGAGCAGAAGAAACAGCATGTGCCGAAAGGGCCCTCTGCCCTCGCCCTTTCTACCTAAAAGCAGGACATAAATATCCCATGAGAGAGATGCCCTCTGTACTAGGAAAAGGAGAACATCCTTATCACTGGAAACGAGATGAATCTGTATAAATAGACCACTAAAAAAACCCCTTATCTTTCATGAGTTTCCCCCATATATGTACTTGTCACTGTCTTACAACGTACTGCCCCTTGCCCCAAACCCTTTCTTCTTGGTCTTGTCACATCTCTGCAACATAGGGTTCATTGTTGAAGTGGTTTGTGAGCTCTCTGAACTCTCAGCTCCTTCGGGTCTGGCTGTCTTTTCTCTGAAGGCTCCTGTGCCACGGGAAAGCAGGCACACCAAGCAAGACCCGAATGCTCGTCTTTTGTCACTTTAATTCCCAGGCCCAGGCTCAGAATCTTCGAGGCCAAAGGAAAAGTCTTTCCTCCCCCACACGGCTCAGATTCTGTGGTTCCTGACCGAAGTCACTCTTTTGTTAACACCCAGCATTACCTTGCCATCATCTGTCCTGTTGACATCTGCCCGGCAGCACCTGGCACACGGCAGAGGGGCTGGCACGGAGCAGATGCACATGTGAGAGTGAACACGCCCAACGGTTCACCATCTCTGGGTAACCTCTGGGCCACAGACGTCGCTCACCTTCTATCCGTGTGACTGCACGTCAGGGGTCTGCAATTTCACCTGGGTGCTCATCTTGCTGAGTTAGCACGTCGACTGCTTCAGATCTTCCCTCTGCTCCCACCCCACCCTCGCTGACTGTCAGCTGATGACACCCTTTGTGCTTAAGAGCCACTCGCCAGCACCACATAGACAACCACACCAACTTCCGGCTACCGATGCTCTAGGCGTTCTTGAGCTTACCTCATTCTCGTGCTTCTCAGGAGGAAGTTGTCCTTCTTCCTGGGTCCTGGGTCCAATCCCCTGCTGCCTTCTGATGAATCTTTCTGTTGCCTGCATTTTCAATGTCTCTCTCTCTCTCTCTCTCTCTCTCTCTCTCTCTCTCTCTCTTGAACTACTAGCTTTGCTGTATCAGCATTAAAATTGCTCATGCTGGGGCGCCTGGGTGGCGCAGTCGGTTAAGCGTCCGACTTCAGCCAGGTCACGATCTCGCGGTCCGTGAGTTCGAGCCCCGCGTCGGGCTCTGGGCTGATGGCTCAGAGCCTGGAGCCTGTTTCCGATTCTGTGTCTCCCTCTCTCTCTGCCCTTCCCCCGTTCATGCTCTGTCTCTCTCTGTCCCAAAAATAAATAAAAACGTTGAAAAAAAAATTTTTTTTTAAATTGCTCATGTTTCTCCCATGGGGAAAAACAAAACCTCCCTCCTCTACGTCACCTTCCTAGCCAAATTTCTAGAAAATGTTTTTAGCATGTATTATCACCATTTCTTTACCTCATGTTTAACTTCTCATCTCACTGCACTCTGGCCCCAGCCTTCAATGTGCCATAGAAACTGATCCCACCGAGCTCACCGGTGACCTCCTTGTCCCCAAATCCGAAGAACACGTTTTAGTTCTTAGCTCCCCTGACTTCTCCATAGCTGTCAATACCATTGACTTTTTCCTCTTTGATAATCATTTTTCGGTGGGAGGGGAACTGGACCTCCCAGTTTTCCTTCTATACCTCTGAGCTCAGCCTCTGTTTTCATTACTGATTATTGATTCCTAATCGCTAGCAATTTGGAAAATGGTGAAGTTCCCTCAAGAACTGTCCCAGGACAACGTCCCTTGTCCCACTTGACTTGCTCCTTAGAAGGTCTCCTCAGAGTTTCCATTATACCTGTATATTGATAAGACTTAAATCTGGATGAACAGTTACAATCTTTCTTTTGAGCTCGACACATATATATGTGCTTTCTTAACAACTCCTCTTGAGTGTTAAGTGCCTCAGACTCAAAATATCCTGAAATAAACACAAGAATTTTCCTCCAAAATTGCTACCTCTCCAGTATTTTCTACCTTGGCAATGTCATCAATCTTCTTGTTCAAGCCAGAAACCTTGACTCCTCCCTCTTACACATCCCATCAATGAATCCATGCTGTCAATGGCTCTCAGAGCCCCTCGCTTCCTGCTGTTAGAAATAAGCCCATCAGCCCCATCAAAGGAGAGACGTGGCGACCCAGAGCACAGTGCACAGTGAAGTGGGGCTTTAGTCAATGTTCTTGCAAGAGCAGGTGTCCAAAAGACAGGCACACCCTGGACAGTCACAGCAGACAATTTATCTCCTAGCATGCAAGTCCCCCCCACCGTCCCCCCCCCCCCCGGTTTCTCATTGGCTGAGTACTACATAGGCTACAGCCTTACTGGGAGGTCGCCCATGCCCATACAAGGTAAAGAGTAGTCTAACTGGAACAAATGTACATTCCCTGAGGTGACACGGAGATTTTCAGTCTCTCCTCCCTTTGTTCTTAGGTTCATACTCATTGCAAGGCCTGTGAAAAGAAGCCCGTGAAACAGAGAGGGAAAGAAGAATCAGGAAGTGAAGTGTCCAAGGGTTTGGGACTCCACTGGGGGGGATGGGCTCGTACATATTTTGTACATAACAATAGGTTGTAAACCTATTGTTAGTTAGCACAGCCTTTATTTGGGATTTCTGAGAATGAATCATCTCCCTTCTTCTCACCCTGCCATGCTGGTTCAGGCTGCCATCATCATTTGGCTAAAGTAAAACAAAAGCTTTTGCACTGGTTCCTTCCCATCCCGTCTTACCTATTCGACCCAGCCTCCCCACTTCAGTCATAACATCCTTTAAAAACAATGCGCACGATCGTGTCTTTTTTCTATTTAAAACGCTTTAATACTTACTGCCCAGCAGGCAACCTCTTCAACTTCTGGCCTCTCTGTCCCACTTTTTCTCCCCTTGAGCTATATATCCTGGAACCTTCTCAGTTGTTTGCCTTGAGCAGGCTACTTCCTGCTTATGGGCCTATGCAAATATCATTTCTTTCGCCTGGAATGCACATCCCTCCTTTTGGCTAATTATCCTGAGCACCTTGTACTATCACTTCCTCTTGGGCACTTTTCCTGAGCTGAAGCCAAGGTTAGGTTCATCCGTTTTATGTTCCTGTAAGACCTGGTACTTTGCACTTTTGCAATTGTTTACTTTTGTGTCGGTATTTGTTTAACACGCATCTTCCGTACTAGGTTAGAAGCTTCATGAGGGGGAGGCTAATACCTGCCTTGCTTATCTTTGCAGCAGGACACAGAGAAATGACCAGCTCATTGCAAATGCTAAGTCCCTATTTCTGCTTCTAGTGACCATCTTACATCTGGTAAATAGCCACAGCTTTACATTAGCACTTCAGACTAAAACTCCTCTTCTTGATGGTATATTCTGAGCCCAGTGAATGTTGATTACATTTAAGTGTCCAGCTACTAAAGGTCATATTATCAATTCCATTTCATAGAACACGCATTTGGGTCTTCTGTGAGCAGAGCACTCCTGTAACAGGTGATGCGGGATGAGGGTGGTACCACGATTGTCCTCATTTCACAGATGAGGATCTTGGGTCACAGAAAGGTTAAGTAACTTGCCCAAGGTCATACAATAGCAACTAGCAGGGCTTGGATTTGAAAAAAGCCTGCATTTTAATTTGCATTTGAAACAGACCTGCCTTTATCCACTACACCACGGTGATTATGCACCTGAGAACTTTCCTCCTCTGACAGCACAATAGGCAGAGTGCGCTGATGTCTGGCATCTCCTAGATTAGCCCTGGATACAAAGCCAAGGGTCTGGGAAACCTGAATCTTTTTGCCCAGGGCGTTGACAGAACAACGGAAGTGTGCTCTCGCAAGCCCCACATATAGAGACATTAGCGCCACCTGGTGGATATAGTTGTTGTGCTATCTTGCTTGGATTCTCCACTTTTTTTGTTTGTTGAAGTTTGTTTATTTATTTATTTTGAGGGAGGGGAGGGCGGGGGGGGGGAGAGAAAGAAAGAGAGAGAGAGAGAGAGAGAGAGAGAGAATCCCAAACAGGCTCCACATGGTCAGCACAGAGCCGGACGTGGGGCTCGAACTCACGAACCACAAAGTCATGACCTGAAAGAAAATCAAGAGTCAGATGCTTAACCCACTGTGCCACCCAGCTGCCCCAGGCTCCTCCACTTCTTAACTGTTATCTCTAATGCAATTCCACATTCAGGTGGATTTTAGGAACTTGTTAATAGATTGTTATGCAATGATATACTTGGGCATTATGCTAGGCTCTTCAGGGATGAATACCTCTTTTTGTCTTTTTTTTTTTAATCACATTTAATTTTTGTTGAGTCTCCACAGAAGTTTGAGAAAACAGAAGAAAGTCCTTTGTCATTGTCATTCAGCACTTTTTTCTTTTTTCATAAGAAAGGCAACATTTGTTTGCAATTAGATTTAAATTTTGTGTCTTTTTTTTTTTTTTTTTTTTTAATGGTGATCATAGTAGCACTTACCTCCCAGGGCTGTGGCGAGAATGAAATAAATTAATCTATACAGATTAGTATGAAGTGAGAGGGTCTTGCCAGACTCTTGATCAACACTCAGTAAATGTCCTCTGTCCATTACTTGTATCATCCCACAGGGAAATTGGATACTTTTTGTTCTAGAGGATTACGACAAAGAAACATTTCAAAGTCTGGCATGCTCCAGAGTCTTTTTTTTTTTTTTTTTCCAATTTAGAGAGAGCACATGAGCGAGGAGGAGGGGCAAAGGGACAGAGAGAGAGAGAATTCCAAGCAGGCTCCACGCTCAGTGCAGAGTCTGACGTAGGGCTAGATCTCACGACCCCCAGATCATGACCTGAGCCAAAATCAAGATCCAGATGCTCAAGAGCCACCCGGGCACCGTGGGAGTCATTCCTTTTGAAAACAAGGATGGCATAAGAGAGAAGCTTAACTATTACAACTAGGCATGCAGTTATGGGCTAAAGTTTTTATTCATGCTGTAGATATTTCCTGAGTTTCCACCATATGCTGAGGAGAACAGAAAAGCAATGATGAGGGACAAGCGTCCCTGCCTGCAAAGAACTTAGAGTCTTGGGACAGAATGAGTAGGCCAACCTACTCAAGTGTGACGTCGCTCTGTTCAGAGAAGCACCTGCCACAGTTTGCCCTTGGAGAGACAGACTTTGTCTCTGGTAGTCCTGCTGAGTGTTCCGTTCCCTCCCGGAGGTATCCTCTTCCTCTAGCCAACTTTCTTTACCACCTTGCAACTCCCCCTCTCTCTCTCCTTTGTCAGGTCACTGCCAAGTAATCCAAGCTAAGATGTGAACAATCACATCTTCAGCTGTTGCCTAGTCACATAGCCTTCTAAGGGGCATTTGCATTCCAAGGAAGAACTTGAAAAAAATTTTTTATATTTATTTATTTTGGGGAGAGTGCAAGCAGGGGAGGGGCAAAGAGAGGGGGAAAGAGAATCCGAAGCGGGCTCTGCACTGACAGCAGAGAGCCCAATGTGGGGCTCGAACTCCCAAACCCGCGAGATCATGACCTGAGCCAAAGTCAGATGCCCAACCTGAGCCACCCAGACGCCCCTCAGGGAAGAACTATAGATGATCTACTCACAGTCCAAGACCCAGACCGAAATGTCACCAAATGTCTTTTCCAACCTTATGATTCTTACTTAAACTCAGCTAAACCACACAGTCTAGAAAATGGTGGCCAAATGACCATCAGAAAAAAAAAATTAACAATGAATTTTAGCAAACAACGTAATTTCATGTTCTAATGGACGTGAAAGCACTTTGAAAGAAGCAAAAAGCACTGTGCAGATGTGAGATATTGTTCCCCCTGTGTATGTATAACTTACTCCCTTATGCCACGGATATTGAGAGGTTCAATTTGGGACCGTATTTCTGGCTCCTAGGCCCAGACATGCTGGTTATAACAGCTGTCACATAAATGAGCTCCATAAAACAGGCCTGCTTTTATGACATAAATACTACCTGACTCTCTGAAAAGATTTCTCTGGATAAAACATAGAGTTGAAAGACTTAATTATATTTGTGTTCCTCTTTAGTACCAAATAATATCACAACACATAAAGAGCTTTTTGTTCTTCTGACTTAAACATTAAAATCATATTTTGTCATTTTTTGTCAGCGTATCTATCTGCTTCCTGTCTCATCTTTCCCCTCCCCACCGTCAATCACCAGGATATAAAAAATAAAAACAGAGCTAAACTCTCATTCAGAGAGGAAAAATCCAGAATAGAGGTATATAATCAAATAAAATTAATGGCTGAGTGAACAGGGATTCAAAAGGGATGTGTGCCAACCCATCAAGGTGGCCACAAAATCTTGAATGTATCATATTCTGGTAGAATTAAATCCCAGGTTTTTTATCTAGCATCAGTAGATCATACCTCCTAAGGCCCCAAACCACCAAATTCCTTTCTGCACTAGGCTTCATGCTTCAAGTTGCCAGAATTTCCACTGGGCAGGATGAAGCAACAGACCTGCTCTCCTCAACCTCTCCATTCGCAGTGGCCCACACCCTCCCTCCTTTCCCTAATCTGCCCAATTATTTTGTTTTTTTGAGACAAATAATATCACTTCCTCAGAATGAGAGAGAGGATCCTATTATATAACCTGTTGGAGATCTTCCCAAGTTGCCCAGTTCGTTAGGAAAGTAATACGGCATTAGCAGGGCACCAGGAACAGAACTTCTACATAATAGGCATTAAATAAATGTTAGAGTGATTGAATTGAGTTGTCTAAGAGGGCATAGCCACGTGGAGGCATGAGGAACCACTAGAGACTGTCCGAATTCCACCACTGATGACACATGGCTAATTTATCCAAGATGTTTTTCTCCCATTAACTGGCTTTCCTAGTCTGTCAAATAGTTTGCTGAAAACCATTCTGGCACAAACTAAGAAAACTGCTTGATCAAATGATGGTGGATATGGGAGGGGATACTGACTCTGCAAAGATGACTTAAATTAACCTGACAATTACTGTATTCTGCCTGCATTTTCACAAGTAATCACTTTGTATTTTTTACACTCCTGCTGTGTGGTTGTTCCAGTGAGTTGAACCAGTTTCCAAGTCTAATTGGTATAGCATGAATGTCCTCCTGGCTAGAGAGAGCTTCTTCCAGGCCACTCTGCTTTGCTCAAATCGCCCAATTCAGGTCACGGTGAGGACTTGGGGGAGTACCTAGACTCCCCTTCCAGTGTGTGGTCGTTTCGAGCCAACCACAAATTACAAGTTAATTGCTCAAGTCTCAATAAGACTGGCTAATTCAACTTATTATTTTAAAGTTAAAAATCTCCCGTGGTGTAGACAGCCTTAAATTAACCACAGTTTGCAATTATTGCCCAAACTGCTGGGTCTTTCCAAAGTTACTCTGAAAACAATAGCAATGCTGTATCGACAAATTACAAAAAGATGGTGAGATTTTTGTTGAGAAACAGATATGGGAAAGTCTGGGTGTGGTGAATTACGAAGCAAATTGAAGAAATTATGACCTAGAGAGAAGGACTTGTTGTGGAGTTAAAAAATAATCTGAGTAGGGGTTCAGCTACCTTATAGTATCGTAAGGTACCACACCTTAAACACCACTCAAAGGGACATGGCTTTTCTTTGTCTTTAAAGGTCACACAGCAGACCTTCTAGGAAGGAGGCATATGGGTTTGCTTTTGCCTGTTCCATTAGCACATCAAGGGTCTAAATACAAATTCTTTTTATCAATAAATTAAACAAAGAATTTTGTATTTTTAGTATCAGAAATATTACAAAGGGCAGATATCTAACAAAGCTAACACTGTAGGGGGCACCAGGGTGGCTCAGTCGGTTAAGCGTCCAACTCTTGATTTCTGCCCAGGTCATGATATCGCGGTTCGTGAGTTTGAGCCCCACATCAGGCTCTGTGCTGACAGTGTGGAGCCTGCTTGGGATTCTCTCTCTCCCTCTCTCAAAAAATAAATAAATAAACTTTTAAAAAAGAAGCCAATACTAGATATTTTTTATATGATTCCTTGGTTTCAGCAATCTTGTCTTTGACATGGTTCATATTGACCCTTTCCCCTCCATTTCCTCTCTTTTCCAGATGACGACAATCACTTCTAAATGGGCTACCCACCTCCAAGCTTGCTCCTGTGCTGATTTTTCTTCCACAAGGCTGCCACAGGGCAAAAACTTGAAGCTCAAAACCAAACAAAGAGAAACAACATCCTGGTTGGGTTTTTTTTATAAATTAAAAAAATATATTGGTGAGATATTTACATTCTTTTTTCCATACTAAGTCTTTAGGTTTATTTTCTTTTTAATTTTTAAAAAATTTTTTTTAACGTTTATTCATTTTTGAGACAGAGAGAGACAGAGCATAAATGGGGGAAGGTCAGAGAGAGAGGGAGACACAGAATCCGAAACAGGCTCCAGGCTCTGAGCTGTCAGCACAGAGCCCGACACGGGGCTCGAACTCACAGACCACGAGATCATGACCTGAGCGGAAGTCAGACGCCCAACCGACTGAGTCACCCAGGCGCCCCTCTTTTTAATTTTTTTAATTTAAATTTTAGTTAACATATAGTGAAATATTAGTTTCAGGAGTAAAATTCAGTGATTCATCACTTACATACAATACCCAGTGCTCATCACAAGTGCCCTCCTGAGTATCCATCAACCATCTAGCCCATGTCCCACCTACCTCCCTCTGACAACCCACATAGTTTGTTCTCTATTGTTTAAAGTCTCTTCCCTCTCTTCTCTTTCTCCCCCACTTCCCATATGTTCATCTGTTTTGTTTCTTAAATTCCACATATGAGTGAAATCATATGGTATTTGTCGTTCTCTATTTCACTTAGCATACTACTCTCCAGCTCCATCCACAATATACTGTTTATGAATCTATTCGTGGGAGATAAAATTCTTCAAAAAGCAAGAGAAAGTGAACACAAAATACAGAAGAGTGGTAATCTCTTAGGGGAGGCAAGGAGATGACACAGGGAAGAGGCATATAATTAGAGCAGTGGAACCGGAAATGTTTTAGTTCTTAAGTTGGATAGCAATATTTACTTCTTATACTAAGTAATGAGTTTACCAGTATCCATTCTACTATTCTGATTCAGAATTTATGTATGTGATATATATTCTTTTTAAAGTAATCAAATACTACAGAACACACGATTTTAAATAAGGTGAGTGAAGTTTGTTTCAAAGGAAAGTATTAAGTAAACATTAGGAGAATTATTGATTACAACCCAAATTAAAGTTAGAACTTTTTGCTTGTATACATGGTGATAATGTGAAGGTGGTAAAAAAAAAAGGCTAATATATAGGAAACATGGGCCTATGGAAACAAATCCATATTTCTTAGGTCATAAAAAGTACAGTCTTAGTCATGTTTACTTTCCCACCAATTTCCTCCCTCCCAAACATACCATACATCATAATCTTTTATGTTTCTGTGCCCTTGCACATGTCATTTCCTCCTGTTGAACTATGTCCCCTACTGTCTCCACTTAATGAACTCTTATTCATTCTGGAAAACCCAGCTTAAATGTTCCCTTCCCAAGGACACTGAGATACCAGGCTACTTTCCTTAGGCAGAGTTATTTCCTCTTTACATTTCCAGAACACCCTGTTACCTATCCTCTGCTAGTGCAGTCATGCATTGCATGTTTACTTTTTGTTTGTCAACGTTTCTATCTGAGTGATAAATTTCGTGAGACCAAAACTTACTCAATTTTGCATCTCCAGTACCGAGGGCATTGCATGGCATGAAGAAATCTCTGACGGACTGCTCACAACAAATATCCAAAAGTACATGAATAAACCTTCCTCTGTTTGAGTAGCACTGTGACCTCCAGCTCACTTAGACTCCCAAAGAATACAGCAATTTGAAGACTAATTCTGCAATCACACGGTGGGCAGGGACAAATAAGCCAACACACTAAAGAGAGGAGAAGTTACAGAGGCAAAAGGCCCCTGAGCAAAGAGTGTCCTTAGTGTTGGAAACTGCATCAGAGAGGGACTGAGAAACTATCATTTAAGCACATCTATACCTCCTCTCCATGAGGAAGTACGCATACGGAAACCACTGTTATCCTTAGCTCACAGAAGCTTCCAGAGCTTCAGTGATTGAGGGAGACTGACAATGGGGCAGGGGATTGGCAGAGGAATACAACAGATGAAAAGGAGAAGAAACATGAAGTCTTACCACCAGTTCCATTGAACATGCTGTCTCCATGGCAACCCAGGGTAAGGAGAAGTTGGCATGAGCTATAACCACAACAGGCTCATTGACCTTTGAAGCACACATCCAGAGATCAGCGGTGCCTGCATTCAGAGACTGCAACGAACAGAGCTGGATTCTGGTAAAAAAGTGGATCAAGGGCAGCTCATCTTAGAGGCCCTTCCATTTACTCACATCGTGCATTCAACAATGATTTACTGGGCACTACTGTTTGACAGGCCTGGGCCAAGGTGCTAGGAAATCACAAAGGTTATTACACCTGGGTCCTTCCTTTAATGAACTGGCGTGGGTGGGCAAATGTGACAGCTGTATGAAGATGATACAGGTTAGAATTGATAATTATCCTTTGTGAAGTATAAATCAAAAGAAGTGGAAACATAGAGGAGAGAAAACAAAGTCTCAATTTAAATATATTACAAGGAAAAAAAATCTTAAAAAAAAAAAGGTGGGGGGGGCCTGGGTGGCTCAATCAGTTAAGAGTCCAACTTCGGCTCGGGTCGTGATCTCACGGTCTGTGAGTTCAAGCCCCACGTCGGGTTCTGTGCTGACAGCTCGGAGCCTGGAGCCTGCTTCAGATTCTGTGTCTCCTTCTCTCTCCACCCCTCCCCCACTTGTGCTCTGTCTTTCTGTCTATCAAAAATAAATAAACATAAAAAAATCTTTTAAATATATTGACAAGGAAAGAATAAAGGGGGTAATATATCATCTGAGTATTGAGGAAGGTGCAGAATTTAATAGCTACAGACATATGCAATGAGATATGCAAGAGAGAAGGAATAACGTGAGCGTGGAGTGAATTCAGAAAATCTAGGGCATAGTACATGCTTTTTATTCTGGAAGAATTCATCCAGAAACCTATGAGTCTATCCCAAATAATAAATACTCCTATAGCATCTCATACTTCTTTATGATACTTAGGAGAGTTAGGCTTACAACAGAGAAAAATAAAAGTCCTATGCCAGCACCACAGCAATGCATTGTAGCAAGAGTTGTATATTGCAAAAAGAAGTGGGTTTTCAGGATTGAAGGCAATTAACAGACAATACAGGTGTGGAGTTGGTGTTTTCAGTTTATTTTGCAAAGGGCCTCAAGGTCATGGGACTGAACTAGTCATAGTTCATGGTTCATGATAACACTCTTCCTTGGTTAATGCATGGATACCTTTATTTGCTTATTAGTTGGATAGTTATTTTTGCAATGTAACAAAATTTCTGCTTTTGGAAAAAAATGACAGGGTAACTGGTACTGGACTTACGCTTTCTCTGTAAACAACTAGAAAAGTGGATGAAGTGTAGGAAAAGACCAAGATTTCAGATATTGGAAAACGAGTTGTGCAGGGAAGTGATCCCTGAGGAAATTGGCTCAAATAAAGTTGATCTATGACCACTTTGGCTTTCTTCATGGAGGCACTTTATAGACTGTGCAGCAAGCAGGGGAACCCAAGCAGAGTTCAGAGGACTCACGGAGGTGGGGAGACAGAAATCAGAAGAATGACAAAATCTAGACACCCAACAATGTTAAAAGGGTAATGTCCAGCATCTAATAAAAAATATTAAAAAGTCAGATAATATTTTGGATAATATAGATAATAACAGATAATACAATACTAAAAACAGAAGAGGCAGGGAAATGTGACTTTTAACCAGGAGAAAAGTAAGTAATTGGGAACAAAATAATAGTCAATTTCTTGTCAAAATTAACATGAGCTAGCAGGTAGTAACATTTCTAGCACACTGTAAAGCAGAATATGCTTTAGCATGCTGAAAACAAAAATGCTGTCAACACAGAATTCTCAGATCTGAGAGACCATCCTCTCCTTCTCCCCACAAAGAGCCCCAACATGGAATTCTATACCTAGCAAAAATATCTTTGTAAAATGAAGGGCATGGCCATTATGAAGTAATAAGGACTTGATGAGCACTGAGTGACATATAGAATTATTGAATCACTATATTGAACACCAGAAACTAAAAAATACAACACTACATGTTAATAATACCTCACTAAAAAAGAAAAAAAAACCTTGCAATTTCGTAAGATTTCTTAAGAATCTTAAGATTTGGGGGCACCTGGGTGGCTCAGTCAGTTAAGCATCTGACTCTTGATTTTGGCTCAGGTCATGATCTCACAGTTTGCAAGTTTGAGCCCTGCATCAGGTAAGAAAAATACCTAAAATTAGAAAAAAGAACAAAAGAAATTAGTACAGCAGAAACACAGAAATCCAATAAACATAGGAAGAAATGTTCAATATGTGATTAGAGAAGTACAGATAAAGACCTCAATCACATACCATTTTATACTTATTTGATTGGCAAAAATACCAAAAAAAAGGTTAAAAGTTCAAACAATAAGATTCCAATGTATTCTAGTTTGGTTGAAGGGTAGAGTGTGGACTACAAATAATCTTACAAAGGCACTTAGAAACTAACCCATGGAGAGTATTAAATGCTAGTCTAAGTAGTTTAATTGCAGGTATCTGAAGCTGTAGGGGATCTGCTGGCTACTCAGACCCTCTCGATGGAGTGAGGAATACCTTTCCCCAGAGCAGTGATCTGCGATTCAGCTCTTTGACGCATCTTCCCTGTTCTCTTCACAAGCCACTGACCACATGTTTTTTTCTGCAGAATATTCTCCTTTTCAAATAACTTTTGACTTTGGCATGCAGCTTTTAGTACATCATCCCAAAGGTATGAAGAAGATGGGGATTTCAGATAGTTTGGAAAGTGGGACAAATTTTTATGTTTTGTTTCAATAAAACAGATACCTTTATTGACCAACTGAACCTTTTAGTCTCTCTCTCAAATGCCTGGAAAGCCCCATGGGAAATCGTACATTCGATTTAACCATTTTAGATGAAAAAAAAAAAATCTGTCCAAAAACGCAAGTTACAGAAAAGGTAGTTGTGATTAAACAATATTCCATATGAATAACAATAATGCCACCTTCTGTTACAAAATACAGTTACCTTCCCCAAGCGCCTTCGCTACTGCTTTATATTTACAATTCTATGATGCAAGGTAAGTCCTGTTATTCCCATTTGATGAGAGAGAAGCTGAGACACAAAGATGAAATGAGTTGGCCTAAAACAGTCGGCCTCTTAATAGAGCTGGAATCCAAACTCAGCTGTCCTGACCCCGAAGCCCTGTTCTTACTCTCTTTCTCCTCTCTTCTCTCTCCTGTTCCTGCTTCCCTTCCACTCTCTTTTCTTTTTTCTAAGTATTCATTTTAACAGCTTGTTAAAGTACATATTTGTGGTTGAGAATTTATTAAAACATAAAAAAAAGAAAATCACACACGATCTAACCAGATAACAACTATTAAAATATTAGTGGGTGCTTTTTAGTCTTTTTCTTTGTGCATACATATTTTTAAACAATTTTTTTAACGTTTATTTATTTTTGAGACAGGGAGAGACAGCATGAACAGGGGAGGGTCAGAGAGAGAGGGAGACACAGAATTTGAAACAGGATCCAGGCTCTGAGCTGTCAGCACAGAGCCCGATGCGGGGCTTGAACTCACGGACCACGAGATCATGACCTGAGCCAAAGTCGGCCACTTAACCGACTGAGCCACCCAGGCACCCCTCTTTGTGCATACATATTTTTAAAACAGGGAGCATGCTTACGTGTAACTTTTGTCACATGCTTCTTCACTTAATGGTATAGTGTACATATTTTTCCAAATTGTTAAATATTTTCAAAAGCATAAATTTTATTGGCTGCATAGTATTGTAGTATATTACTATACTATAATTTATTTAACTGATCCACCCTGCTGTTGTAGGTTATTTTCAATGCTTTGCCATTAAGAACAACAGACTGTTAGTCATATATATATATATATATATATATATATATATATATACATCTTTGCGTACATCTCTGATTTTAATAATGATAAATGTTTCGTAATGGAATTTCTGAGGCACTTTTTTGTACTCTGAAATCTATTGCTACTTTTTGTACTCCAAAACATGGCCATTATGGGGTAACAGAGATGTGATGCATGTTCAAATGTTGGCTTTCAGAAATGAAATGGCTTTGGATTGTCTGGAGTGTGACCATGCAGGTAGGTGAATAAACTAGAAAGTAGATTTTTACAAAATAGGATGACAGCATTCTGTACATTGTTTGTGAGGGTATAAATTGGGTTTTATCAGGGGGCAATTGGGCAAGCTTTAAAAATTAAAAATGTACACACCCTTGGATTGAGCAATTCCACTTATATTTATTCAATAGATTTCCTTCTGCATGTGTGAGATGATGCACTGAAGTGTTACTTATAAAAGACTGGAAACAACCTATGTATTCATCAGTAGGGATCTGGTTAAAAAGAATGTTACAGTTATTCAAAATACATTCTTAAGGGGCTCCTGGGTGGCTCAGTCGGTTAAGCGTCCGACTTCGGCCTAGATCATGATCTCGCTGTTCCCGACTTTGAGCCCCACATTGGGCTCTGTGCTGACAGCTCAGAGCCTGGAGCCTGCTGTGGATTCTGGGACTCCCTCTCTCTCTGCCCCTCCCCTACCCGTGCTCTATCTCTGTCTCTCAAAAATAAACTTAAAAGACATTTAAAAAATTTATAAAAGAACAAATTACATTCCTAAGTTAAAAAGAAAAACAAGGAATAAACAGCAATATAAAATACTACCATTCATGGAAAAAGATAGTAGTGGGGAGAACCCACACACATACAAACACAAATACATAAGATATATCACGGAATATTATTCAGCCATAAAAAGAATGAAATCTTGCCATTTGCAACAGCGTGGATGGACCTTGAGGGCATTATGCTAAGTGAAATAAGTCAGACAGAGAAAGACAAACACCATTCGATTTCACTCCTATGTGGAATGAAAAACAAAAACAAAATCAAGCTCATAGATGCAGAGAACAGACTGGTGGTTGCCAGAGGCAGGGGGTGGCAGTGGGTGAAGGGGTCAAAAGGTACAAACTTCCACTTATAAAAGAAATAAGTCACAGGGATGTACTGTTCAGCTCGACGACTATACTTAATACTACTGTGGTGTATATTCGAAAGTCGCTAAGAAAGTAAATCATAAAAGTTCTCATTACAAGAAAAAAGAAGGAACCCCACGGTGAGGGATGTTCGGTAGGCTTATCGTGATCATTTTGCGGGGTATACAAATAATGAATCATTTAGGGGCACCTGGGTGGCTCAGTCGGTTGGGCGTCTGACTTTGGTTCAGGTCATGATCTTGCGGTCCATGAGTTCAAGCCCCACGTTGGGCTCTGTGCTGACAGCTCAGAGCCTGAAGCCTGTTTCAGATTCTGTGTCTCCCTCTCTCTCTCTGCCCCTCCCCTACTCATGCTCTGTCCCTCTCTGTCTCAAAAATAAATAAATGTTAAAAAAAAATAATAATAATGAATCATTTATGTTCTACACCTGAAGCTCCTATGATGTTCTACGTCGATTACAGCTCAAATGGAAAAGAGTGACAATGCGGTACATCTTTAAAAAGAGGGAGACCTGGCAACAACGGGCCTCGAGGCCAGAGGCTACGGAGCCATCTGGGCTGCCCGCCGTGGGCTGGCGGAATGCGCCCGCTCGCACCTGGCACCGTCGTCTCCCGTCCCATTACGTCCCTGCCCGGCCGCGTGGACGACAGTTTTCTACACCCAGAGCAACGCCTGGGAGGTGCCGGGCGACCCCTGGTAGCATCTTTTTTGGCTTCCAAGCGCCTGTGGAAACAGAGGGGCTTTCCTGTTCCCGCCAGCGCGGCTGGTCCGTGGACCAGGGCCAGTTGGGACAGCCAAGGCGCAGAAGACAAGCAGGGAGCGTGGCCAGGGCTCACAGAGGCCAGCGTGATTAAAGGGTTGGAAGACAGAGCCTATGAGGCAAATTTTAAGGAACTGGATTTTTTCCCTGGAAAAAGAAAGGACAAGGGGATGACTCAATTGTCATCTTCAAGGATCTGAGCGGTAATTACGATGGGAACCATACCCAGCTGCTCTCCCTCCCAAAACCACCGCACCCTACCCTCCCCACCGGCCTCGTTTACACTGGCAGCAGGAATGCGGCCCAGCAACAGGGAGCTTTTGACTTTTTACTTCAGGCTGACAGAAGCCTGTCTGCTGCGGGCCAGGCTACACTTTTCTGTGTGAAACAAAGAAATAAGCTGGGTGACTCCTTGAATTCTATCCCAACTTTAATTCTTCTTGCTTTTCTCTACCATATTCTCTTTCATTTCCTTTGGGCTTATGAGAAGAAAGTTCGAAAGAGCTTTCTTGAATAAGGAAACACAGTCTGAATGAATCACTGTTAAAATTCTCTGTAGCGGCAGCTAGCCTTGATGTTACCACAGTTAAAAAAAAAAAAAAAACGCATGTACTGTATATACTCTTCCTAAACGTACAATTAGGACACAGCTGGGAAAGTATTTAAGATTCTTTCCCCAAGTTTGTTTTTTCACCGGTTAAATTGCTAAAGGTATACTTTGCTCAACAGACTGGAGGCGAATCGTCTGGAGGACTTGAGCAAGTGCAAGTCTTGGAAAAAAATATTCCCCAGACTATCTAGTCTTGCTTGCTTTTATTTGGTTTTAAAGGCCATGGCAGTTTTCCGTGTCTCTGCTCGTTGTGGATTCTGCGAGTCTATGCAGAATCCTGGAGGAACTTCTCGAGATGTCAAAGCCACTGGACGGCATCTGGCACAAATACATTAGAAAACAGACTCTGGTAGATAAACGGTCAGCGGAGTAACAATAGCTACCCTTTGTTGTGAGGCTAGTGGGTGCCAAGTGCTTTTCGTATTAATCTTCATAATGACCCTGTGAAGGAGATAGCCACATCCTCAGTCGACAGGTCAGAACACAGAGTCAGAGAGATGAGGAACTTGCCCAAGGTCACAGAGCCAGCAAGTGGTGACCTCCACGTTCAAATCCAGGTCTGAAGTCTGTTGTTTCCATGCTGCTGCCCAGCTCCCGGTTTGGGTGTTCACTCTGTTAGGATGCAGCAGCCACCCAGGCACAGGTCTGTGTGGCTTGCTTAATGGGTTATTTGGGTCAGCCTCCCGGTATCATTATTTTGCTCACAATGAGAGCTCATTAGCGCCCCAGGTCAGCAAAAGCAGTGGTTGACAGGGACATCGTAATGAAGCAACCTCACCACCTTTCTGCAGTTTCATTTCCCATCTCCTCCATGCAGTCATCTGTTGAATTCTTTTAGCCTGCACTTTAAGTGTTCAGAGCTCTGGCTTCTTCACTCCCGCCCACAAACACAGCCCTTCCTCACGATTCTGTAAGCAATCCCGGCCCTAAGGTAGCGTTCCGTAAGGAGTGGTTGATGGACCTTCTGCAACCATGTCACCTGGGCTATTGGCTAAAGTGATAACTTCCTGGGCCTCACCATTGGTCCACTAATTCAAAATCGCTGGGGGTGAATCTGCGTATTTAATGAGTCCCCCAGGTCATTTTTTTATACAAGCTGAGGTTTGAAAAGGGCTGCTCCTAGAGCAGTGGTTCTTAACCTCAAAGAGACATTGTAATCGCCTGGAAAACTTAAGCCTCCGTTCCCCCTCTAGAGAGTCTGATTCATCTGGGGTGGGGCCTGGCCATCAGATTTTTTAAGAGCTCCCCAGGGAATTCTGATATCTACCCAAGACTGAGGACCATGTTCCTAGACCTGGAGCACGGCGTCTCAAACATGAGCATGCATCACACTCACATGGAGGGCTTGTTAAAACACGGATTACTGCCTGCTCCTCCCCCCACACACTGAGTTTTTCTGATTCAGTAGGTCTGGAGTAAAACCTGATACTTTGCATGTCTAACAAGTTCCCTCGTGATGCTGTTCCAGGGACCACGTTTTGAGAACCACTGGTTTAGAGTTTCTTGGATATTAGCATGCATCACTGCTAGATTTTAAATAATTAAGGAAAACTCTTTTTCGCTGCTTTGAAAGCTTCAGAAACACCTTGCACTTTCCTGTCCTAATTTAAATAATTTTGCATACGTTAGGTCCACCACAAAGTCAGGCTTGTAAATACAACTATTAACCTATTTTCCCCCACAGGAGATTTAGATAGATGAGGGAATGAAAGCAGCATTTAGCCAGAATAAATAAATAGGTTTCTTAAGCAAATTGCCCCTTGCAAAGCTAGAAGAGATCTGATGAGTGGAGATCCGTGAAAGTACAGGTCACTTCCAACATCAAGGTATGTACTAGGGAAAAAATGGTAGGGAAAATCAAACTTTTTGCACAAGCACACAAATAAACCTTGGCCTGGTCATTATTGGCCCTGTTTGCATTCCTGCTATTGTCAGAGATGATGGTACAAAAACTGATTTCTTCAGGACTAGAGAATCACTGCGTAGAGGCAGGGTCACTTCAGATGAACTTGCAGCCTAGGCACGACACAACCCTAGGCCACCTTTCATGTAGACTTTGGTGCAAATTGTACCCTCTGGGGTTGTGCTACACCACAAAACTAGAAGAGGTCTATACCTTTTCTAGAGTTACAGAAACCTGAGCAATATCCCCAGGAACGGGGACCTAGAAAGCTTTGCAGTGCACATCCCAGAGATCCAAGTTCAGTCCACTGGTTTTCCCTGACCACACCTGCTTTCCAGTAACCAACTAGGGAAAGGATGAGGAGAAGAGCAAAAAATTCCCACAGTATTTGTTCACATACATAGACCGAGACATGGGAAGTCTAGTTGAGGGAACCCTGAGAGCAGTCTTAAAAGCCAGGAAGGCACAGAAAGAAGTATCCTGGGTGAGATATAGATCTTGAACATACGGGGACTAAGAATATACATGTAAACCTCAGGTCCTTTTTAGAGCTATGGATAAAAGCTAGACCTTGCTCCTCAGCTAAGTTCCTTTCTCTTTCACTTCTTTACCTTTACATAGTCTTGTATTTCCTCTGCTGTCTCCTGCACCCACCCAAGAGCAACCATAAACTATGTATTATCTGGAGAAATTCCAACTTTAAATATTTTTGTATGAATCTGGACATCTGCCCTGCTTTTAGTGCTAGAAATGTGGTCATTCTTAACTTCAGCCCAGAGGATCATCAAGATGTCACCACTTCCACTCCACTCGGGCATTTAGTTGGGTCTCTTCTGGGACTTCTACCATCATCCATCCACCCAAATGGAAGTAGCTTCTAAGGCTAAGGGTCTAAACTAGGAGGTAGGGGGTCATGCAAATGGGAACAATTCAAGGGAAGAAGTCATTGGTTTTCAAGTAAACCTTCCAGACAACAAGAATGAAATTGGGGAGACAGAGCCATTGCCCCTCCCAGGTGTTTGAGATGAACTCCGGGTGTTATAGACTGAATGTGTCTTCCCCCAAATTTCTATGTTGAAGCCCTAACCCCAAGTGTGATTGTATTTGGAGTAAGAACGTAATGAAGGTTACATCAATTCATTAGGGTCTGATAGGATTCGTATTCCTGTAAGAGACACCAGACAGCTTGCCAGGCTGTTCCCCCCGGTGCACAGACCGAGCAAATGCCATGTGAAGAGAAGCAAGAAGGCAGCTGTCTGCGTTTAGCATTTAGCAGATTCTTCTCCCGCAGTAATGTGTGAAGGGCCAGGCAGAACACACAGTGGAGGCAGATGCCTGCAGAGGGTGCAGAAGGCAAATGCCTATGCCATCTTGTTATTTTACCTTTTACTTTTAATGGTAGATCAAAAAAGCATTTACTCCCACTGCTAAAACTTCATGTGAACGTGTTGAGGCCAGGAATGGCTGAGCTGCCGGAGTGAAAACACAGTGAACAATGGCCATGTCAAATGTGGAAGACAAAAATTCTGCATCATTGCCCCAGCTCAGGCACCTGTCTCCTCAGGCTTGGCTGACACTGGCCAGACTCCTGCCCGGTGGACAGCCTGAGATGCAGAAGGTGGTGTGGGGGGTAAACTTCCTCCTAGGTCGGCTAGAAATCTTGCCTTGGTGAGTCCTTGGTATAGGACTGGGAAGATCTATCTAACCCTTAATAGGGGAGATACTCAAAATATCTAACACCAGGTAGGTCAGTTGTAGACAACCAGAGCCACTGTATTAGAGCAGAGCAGTTACTCATCAGCCCTGGAGTGAGCTAACTGCTGATTCCACTGTCCACACTTGCTTCACAGGCAAAAGTCACATTTGTGGTCACAGCTAAATCACAGCAGCCTGTACAATTCATCAGAAGAGTACGTGTGCTGCCGTAAGAGTTACTCAGAGAACTTAGTCACTCAGGGACTTGGGGACGCGAAGCCAGGTCTGAATCAGATACGTGTCCAGTTCATGCAAGGGTTGTTTTTATTTTATTCTTTAGTTTTTTAATGTTTTTATTTCTTTTTGAGAGAGGTGGGGGAGGGGCAGAGAGAGCGGGAATCCGAAGCAGAATCCAGGATCTGAGCTGTCAGCACAGGGCCCGATGCAGGGCTTGAACCCATGAACCACGAGATCATGACCTGAGCTGAAGTCAGACGCTTAACTGACTGAGCCGTCCAGGTGCCCCAAGTGTTGTTTTTGTTTTAAACCAAATGTTAGGAAACCAAAGAAATAATATCCACAGGTATTGTGCCAAACACGAATATATTATACAAACAAACTGGCATCCTATTTTCACATGTACTTCACCCAACGTTTCAAATATCACAAGGAACATATTTAGAGAGATAAAATGCAGGGAATAAGCCAAATATAAGACTTTGTTTATACTTTAGAAATTATGTAATGTGAAAAAATTATTCCTAGTAAGTCCTGGCATAAATTGTGTAAGTTGATAAACAGTGATAAGGGAAGTAGATGTAACAGAATGTAAAAGGTTCCAATCCAAATTGTTCAGGCAGCATACAATTCTCCCATGTACTTGAAGCACATACTTTGAGAAGAAACTCCTATATTTAGAATGCATCTATATGGTAGGGCAAACTAGAACTTTTTGAATTCTACAATTGGATTTTATATGTAAGTATCACTTCAGCCACAATGGCTCCTCAGTTGTGCAAATGCCATTTATGTAGCACATGTAGTATTCAGAACCCAGCTGAGAATCTGGAAAATGATCAAAGGCCTGTAATGATTAAAACAGGTCCGTGTATTAAATGCCATTCATTTTACTTCCTAGGAGAAACCCACATTACTCAAAGTCTCTACACAATTTTCTAATAGGTGTGGATATTTGGTATTGGAACATGGCAAAGATTGCCAGTGGTAGGCCCCAACATCCTTTCTTCCATTTCAACTTAGTTGAACCTCAAGTTTGTTCAGGGAAGTCATGCACCCAGGTAAAGACGATATTTCCCAGTCTTCTTACAACTATAAGTGTGCCAAGTCTTTGACCAATGAAATACAAGCGGAAATGTTTTGTAAGACATCCAGGAAGTATCCCATAAAGGTGAGACCCAGCTTTCTGCCTTCCTGCCTGCAGTCTGCTGGCTGGAACCCTGATATGATGGCTGTAGGGGCCATCTGGAGCTGTGACAGTGAGAGCTATGCCCTGAGGATGTTGCAGTGGAGAGCTAGAAGGAGCCTGAATCCCTAAGAAATTCAAGATGTGCTATGCTCATCTTGGATGGCCTATCTCTGGAATTCTTATGCATGAGAACCTATCTTGTTTTAGCCACTGTTAGTTTTGTTCTAAATGTTAAACGCATCCAAGTTTATCCTAATAACTATGCTCAGAATAAATAAAAAATAATAAACTTTTAGTTTTGTGGTTGCTAAAGACAGACACATTTTACCTGGGAGAAGGAACATCTGAACATTTGGTGTCTCCTAAAAGTGAAGGAGACACCAAAAAAACAAAACAAAACAAACCAGAAAACAAACAAAAAAATCAATAAACTCTATAATGGGTTTTCATGTAAATAGTTTTAAAGCATAGCATTCTAGCCATACCTATTGAAATAAATTGTCCTAGACCTCTTAGGTAGGCTCCAAGGGTATCAATATGCTATAGGAAATTAGAATCATCTGAATTAATAATACCTGGAGTCATCAAGAAAAGAATAAAATATATTTGGTATAAGAAATAGGAAATACCTTGGGCCACCTGGCTCAGTTGTTTAAGCTTCCAATTCTTGATTTCCACTCAGGTCCTGGTCTCATGGTTTGTGCGTTTGAGCCCCACATCTCTCTCTCTCTCTCTCTCTCTCTCTCTCTCTCTCTCTCTCTCTCTTTCTCTCTCTCTCTGCCTCTCCTCTGCTTGCACTCTGTCTCTGTCTCTCAAAATAAACAAATAAACACTAAAAAAAAGAAAAAAGAAAAAAAGAAATATGAAATGCCATAGAAATATTTTAATTCTAAATAGTTTAGTGTTTTTTTTTATTTTGTTCACAAAAGAGGAAGGAAAAGTAGTAAGTTTTCTGAAAATTCTGCAATATGGAATAGCGGATTTTTCCAGGTTGCAAAATAAATGAGTTGTCACTGTGTAGGGTTCTGTCAGTTTGAACACTGTGCTGATTTTATTAAGAATTATTTTCTTGGGGCACGTGGGTGGCTTGGTCAGTCAAGTGTCTGACTTTGGCTCAGGTCATGATCTCGGGGTCAAACCCTGCGTCAGGCTCTGTGCTGATAGCTCAGAGCCTGGAGCCTATTTCAGATTCTCTGTCTCCCTCTCTCTCTGCCCCTCCCTTCCTCACACTCTGTCTCTCTCTCTCTCTCTCAATCAAAAATAAAAATAAACTTAAAAAAAAAGAATTATTTTCTTAAAATTCCCTTACATTTATGTGTTGTATTCATTTTATTTGGTCAGCATTCCAACTAGTTATACATTTTCCCCCACAAGATAAAAAAATTAAAACCAAAGAAAGCTACAAAATGATAGAGAACATAAAATCTCAATCTGGAGCCTTGAAGGTAACAAAATAAAGAAGCTACACCTTTCTTGCTCCCTTTATTTCCTGGAAAGTTTTAGGGCTCCTATTCAAATTGTGTGAATTCTCACCTGAGCAGTGCTGTACGCAGATGGGTGGGAAAAGAGCCAGCTCCTTCTGGCAAGGAGCAGGAGCAAGCCTACAGGCAATTTGATCTTTAAGCCAGACTTAGATAAATGAGAAACCTATTACAAACGGGAAATCTTCTGAGAACTTGCTGGCTATATGCCGTTCTCCAAACAGAGCAAAAGACAGCAGTGGTATAAACAATGGAAGCAAAAGGTTAAAGAACAAAAATATTCGAATAAAATCCCTTAATAATAGTGCCTCCACTCATGCAAAGTAATCAGAACTCTCCCCTCCGATGCCTCACCTTCCAGGAGATTGACATCCCCACCACATGCTCTGTTACCATCCCCAACTTCCAGGATTCCTTGGTTCTTTCATCAATTATCACAATCTTTTTTTCACTCAAGTTTTCAGCTGCATGAGGGCAAGGACTGTGTCTCTTAGTCGCAGTTATAGCCCCATTACATGCCTAGCACAGGGCCTGGCAAATAGTAGGTACTCATTCAGATGTTGGATGGGTAGATGAATGGATGAGAGAAAGAAATTTGGAGAAAGGTATGATCAGGCACACAGGCAAAGGGAATTTAACTAAAAAGTCATCCTTAACTCCCACTCCCTCCAACCTAACTTTGACTCTACAAAAAATTATGGGCTCATTAAGAGAAAAGAGAGAGAAAATGTAAAGAGGAAATAGAGGAAAGTACGATGATAATGAGATGTAAATTAAACTATGGAAAAAGTTGACCAAATTGGTTCTTTAATATTTATCCTACACCCACACACACACTTCTAATACACACAGCTGTCCAACACAAGGCAGATATTGCCACAAAGAATGGTTACTTTGAATAGATTATATAAATTAGAATTATCTAATTTATTTGCGTATTATCAATAATATGCAAATTTCTGCATGTCCCACCCTGAACCTGACAGTGAGCCCCAGAAGAAACTTTCCTAGGTGGTAGCACAAAGCCAACTACCTTTGAGGTGGACGAATTTGCATTTTATTCATCATTTTCCATCTGGCTCTTTAGTGCTCTGGTTGCTGAGTAATAACAAGCCTAGAAGCTGAGCAAGAACAGCAAGAAAAAGAGGAAGAGGCCCAGTTTATCTAGAAATTGACTAATACACCTGTAAGAACATAGACAAAACCACTGCTTAGAACTCATTTATAACAGCGCAGCAAAAATGGAGCCACAGAAAGAGATGAATGGAAGAATGATGTAATATGCAATAGACATCACTGCCGCTGGTCAGTGTCTGTGGTCCTCCTCTTCTAGACCCACAGAGGACTGCCTTACCATCTCCCTGTGCTGAACTTACATGTGGCCATGTGATCTTCTATAATCAACAAAATGTGCATGCAAGGGATGCAGGTCACTCCTGAGTAAGGCATGTAAGAGCTGGTGCATGATTCTCCATGGTCTTCTCTCCTTGCACCAGCTGGCTGGGTGGCACTCCAAGTGACAGAGTCTCCACCAGCCTGGGTGACAGAATGAGGTTATGTAGAGTACAGATCAGCAAACTATAGCCCCCAGGTTGGCTGCCTGCTTTCATAAATAAAGTTTTATTGGAACACAGCCATACCCATTTGTCTATGTATGCTTTCCAGTGACAATGGCAGAATTGGGTTGTTGGGACAGAGACTATATAGCCCGAAAGCCTAGAATGCTTACCAAATGGCCCTCTAAGCAAAACTATGCCGACCCTTGATACAGAACACTGAACCTCCACCCACATTTATTCGAGGAGGACATGTAGGTTAAAGGGAGAGACAGGCCTCTGTTATTTTAAAATAACAAGAATTGGGGGCTCATTTGTTACTCATATATAACCCAGGTTATTCTGACTGACACAAAACCCTCAAAAGAGAAAACCACTCAATTTGTGTGTATGTCATTAATAGAAATGTATTGTCTAAGCAAAGTACCTGGCACAGTGTGAGCACTTGAGTAGTAGGTTCTCATTTCTTTATTGAACATTCCCCACTGAAAAAGGAGACAGAACATTGATGTAATCACAAATGGACTACATGTCAGCTCCCTCAGAACACACTGTCTAAAAGTGGTGGCTTTTCAACAATTTTTAAAGGAAAGATGTTGACATGGTAGTTATTAAGATGGTTAAAAAAACATTAGAAGAGGCAGAGTGAAAGCAAAGGTGAGTCATGAGCTGTCAGAACATGAGGCACGTAAAGAAAGAGGCAGAGTGGCCCCTTTTGATGTGCTGGCTCCTGGGATGCTGGAGCCTGGCTATACATTTGAAGCAGAAGTGAAAACATTGAACTGGACTCATTGGCTTCAGTGATGAAAATGATTTTAAGGTTTTGAACGATAAAAAGAAAGTTTCTTTTTTTTTTAATTCTGGAAGAAACAAAGGTAAGGGAATATTTGCTGAGTCTCTCATAATACCAACATTGAACACCATTCTAGCTCTTACAATGATTCAGGCACTGTTCTGAGCACCTGACACATTTCAGCTCTTATAATCAGCACAATCCTGAAAGTTGGATGTTATCATTATCTTTAGTTTACTCACAAAATGGTGAAGTACAGGGAAATTAAGTAGCTTGCCTGAAGTCAGCTATTAGCAAGAGGTGAAGCTGAATTGCAATGCAGATGTTCTGTGCCCAGTGCAATGACTCTTAGCCATCTTGCTGAATGTCCAAAGGCTTTGCCACTGGACTTGAGACAGAGTATGAAGGCAAAGATTCGTTGCTAGGCTGCTGTGTTCACTAGGGTACTTTTGGCTCTCTGTATCAGAATGCCCAAATCGAACTGGCTTAAACAAAGAAGAAATTTATTACTTCATGTAATAGAAATCAAGAGGAGGGGCAGCTGCAGAATTGGTCAAGCCACTAGTTCATTGATGTCTCTTGCCTTCTGATTCTGCTCCCCACAGGGTTGACTTCACATAAGATTAGTTGCTGTTATAGTCAGGGATGGCAACCAGTAGCAAAAGGTACGTATGTGCCCCTTTATTGCCACCCAGATAGAAACAAATCCACCCACCCTCTTCATTCTTTCTGGGCCAAATTAGCTCCACATGGGGGTAGAGGTGAAAAGTGACCAAGGCAATGCCACCCACTGTTCGGCTTAGAAAAATTAGGGTTCTTGGAGTGAGAGAAGCAGTCAATTCTCCTGAGGCAATCTGGCTTCATGGCAAAAGTACTTAATACCTAAATAAAATTAGGGTCTGTTTAGGAAGGAGGATTGGGGTTGGAGAGGTAAACAACCAACAGTGTCCACTAGCAGGTGTCAGGTGAAGTGCAACCATATTTGCCAACTTGACTGTGTCTGCCACCCTTTCCCTGGGGATCCTTCCACAGACTATATTGAGGTGGTAAAATTCATGCTCTCATTGCATCATGAGTTTGAACCTTAATCTTGTTATATGTTGATGGAGAAGCTGCTTAAACTCTTGAAAGGCTCATCATTATATAGATGAACAATGACCAGACAATATATAAAAATAGAAGTCTGACCAACAGTCCGCAGCAAACAGCCCAGAAAGCCAACCTATTGCCTATAGTAACCAGTCCAGGAAGTCAGATCATTATCTCTAGCAAGCAGCTCACAAAACCAAATAATACCTCTGTAACAATTGACTTCAAATGGTCAGGACTTGGTTGATATCTGACAACTTCCATAATTATTGCCCCCACCTCCAACTTAGAAAGAAAAACCAGAGAAAGCCAAATACGGTCCCATAATCAATCACATAGGATGATTGCTTCTAGTTAGCTTGTCCACAGCTTCCCTATGCCAACAGCCTCAAAGCAAGGCAGACCTGAAACCATCCCTTTTCTCCACTGAAAAGTTTTCCCACCCTTCTACTTGCCTTTGAGTCTCTGCCACACGCAAGTGATGCAAACTGACTCCTTTGCTACAGCAAGTTCTGAATGAATAGCCTGTGCTTGTTCTCATTTGGGTCACCTTCATTTGTGTCCACACTCTCTATGCTTCAGTTTCTTCACCTATAAAGTGGAGATAATACGGGCGCCTGGGTGGTTCAGTCGGGTAAGCATCCGACTTTGGTTCAAGTCATGATCTCGTGGTTCCTGAGTTTGAGCCCCACATTGGGCTCTGTGCTCGCAGCTCAGAGCCTGGAGCCTGCTTTGGATTCTGGGTCTCCCTCTCTCTTTTACCCTCCCCCACTTGTGCTCTGTCTCTCTCTCTCTCAAAAATGAATAAACATTTAAAAAATTAAAAATATATATATTTATAAAATGGGGATAATAAAATTACTGACTTCAAGGTGAAGATTAAATTAGATTATGTATCAAAGCCCTTAGCATGTTAATTCTTAAGGACTGGAAATTATCTCTTGAGAAATAACTGTTCATTTGACTATTTGGTTGATTTGTTTAAGAGGTCAAAGAAACTGCAGGGATCACCATAAGGCATGATTTAGCAAAGCCAAATGCCTTGTGGTCTAAGCAGAAAAGGTCCAGGATTACAGGGGTGTTTTCCTATGAGAAGCTTTTGCCATACATTTCACATGAAGTGTCCCACGAGTGAGTGTGTCTTGGTGTGTCTTCGCTGACATCCCCATGGGCTTCTCAGGACAATGAGACTGGCCTGGATTGGGATGAACCAAAGATGCCCAGAAGATTGCACTGTTTCATAACTTCCAGTGCTCACACTATACCTTCCACACAGTAGGTTGATAGTAAACAGTTGTTAATGGATTGAATAACAAGTGCCATTTACCACTGTTGGAAGTTTGAGAATTAATTTGACCTGCATGTGCAAACTATTTTCATGTAGTCAAAGAAGCCAGAATTTTAAGGATCTATGAAGGAAATACCTTCTTCGGTCCTCATAAATATTTCGCACCACAGAAGTTGTAATTCATTACCCTTGCTGAAAGGAAGACACGAAGAAATATGAAGAAAATGTAATGAGGAAGAGGAAGACACAAAGGGAGAAAGAGAGAGAAACACACACACAAGAGGATGAGATTTTTTTCTCATTTGTGTTATGAGACATATGAACAAGGAAGCGAGAGGCTCTCATGGGAAAATGTCAAAGGACGGGGTGGTATAAATATCTTATGGAGAAGGAGGTGAGAAAGGTGATTTATTCCCTTTATATTAATTAAGAAAATTTCTAAGTATTTGTTGTGTGCATACATCCACGTTGTAGGTTATTCTGAGTATAAAGAGTTAAATGCCTGAAAGAAAGGTTAAAAAAGCAAAGGTGACAGTAATTATGGTCGGGGCAAATTCAAGGTTACAGATCATTTATCCCTCAAAGACCTCTCCGATGTCAAAGAATGTGAATAAGTTTAAGACAAAGTCATGTTAATCATACTGATTCAAAAAAAATATAGTGAGACAGCTGCCTGAGGTAAGTGGGTCATAACTAGGATTTTTGAAAATGATTCATGGGGTCCCCCAGATTCATAGGGACCTCTTAGAGGGAAAATCTGAGAGGCACCCCACTCAGCCACAAGTCTGGACATTTGCAAATACATGAGCAGCAGGGGACTGAGAGGGGAAACCACCACTTTGAAGGTGATCATTGTAGCCTCTGGTGGACACTGAAAGCTCAAAGAGATATCCTAAAAATTAGTCTTTGATCATCTATAAGAGAAAATAGTGAGGAATCAAAACAGCCCCATTTCCTTTAAGTGATAAAACAGTGAGAAACAATGGGAGGGCAGAGAACTCACTATAATCTTCCACTGTATGCCTTAAGCAAGAGGGATTTTTTTTAAAGCTCAGACCTGATGTTTCAACAATTTCCAAGCAGATGTTCCCTCTGTAGGCTAGGTTGTGTGCTCACTCACTGATTCTCCATTTGGCTCTATTACACTAATAACCCCACAGAGAGCCCTCCCTTTTCATGCACAGTGAAGTGGTGACTTCTCATGCTCCATCTCTCCAGGTGAAGTTGGATGCTGTTTAAAAATGCTCTTGACACCCAGGAATAGACGCACACAAATATACCCAACTGATTTTTGACAAAGGTGCAAAAGCAATTCAATAAAAGGCCAAAAAAAAAAAAAAGAAGAAGAAGAAAAGAAAGAAGCCTTGACCTAAACCTCACACTCTGTAAAAATTAACTCAAAATGGATTATAGACTTAAATGTGACATGTAAAACTATAAAACATTTAGAAAAAAAAAACATAGTAGAGAGTGTTTGAGACCTAAGACTAGGTAAAGAGTTCTTAGATTCTGCATCAAAAACACAATCCATTAAAGGAAATATCAATAAATCGGGCATGATAAAATTTAAAATTCTTGCTCTATGAGAGCCCATGTGAAAAGGATAGAAATGAAAGAAAGAAAAGATACAGACTGAGAGAAAATATTTGCAAATCACGTATATAGCAAAGGACTAATACCTATCATGGGTCAAGAGTTCTCAAAACTCATGAGTTAAAAAAAACCAATTGGAAAAGGGTCAAAAAGACACTAATAGACATTTCACCAAAGAAGATATATAGAAGGCAAATAAGCTCATGAAGATGTTCAACATCATTGGACATTCGGGAAGTGCACATTGGAACCACAAGTGAGATATCACACTCCTACCAGAATGACTAACATAAAAAAGTGATCATACCTGGGTCATCTTGGTTAAGCGTCTGACTTCAGCTCAGGTCATGATCTTACAGTGTGTGAGTTTGAGCTCTGCATCGAACTCTGTGCTGACAGCTCAGAGCCTGGAGCTTGCTTCAGATTCTGTCTGCCCCTCCCGCACTGATTCTCTCTCTCTCTCTCTCTCTCTCTCTCTCTCTCTCTCTCTCTCTCTCTCAAAAATAAATAAACATTTAAAAAGTGTTTTAAAAACTGATAATACCAAATGCTGGGGAGAATGTGGGGAAACTGGGTAACTCATACATTGCTGTTGGGAATAAAAAATGATACAGCCACTTTGGAACACAGTTGGGAGGTTTCTTATGAAGCAAAATATGCAACTGTCTTTTGATCCAGCAATTGTGCTACTGAAGTATTTATTTCAGAAAAATGAAAAACATGGTCACACAAAAACCTGTATAGAAAATATTCGTAGCTTTACTTGTAACAGCCCAAACTATGAATCAACCCAGATGTCCCTCAATAGGTGAATGCTTAAACTGTGTTCCATACACAACATGGATCACTGCTCAGAAATAAAAAGAAGCAGACTACTGTGATGGCGGTACCAACAGGGGTTGGGCTCTCTAGGGATGTATGCTGAGTGAAAACAGCAGATCCCACAAAGTTACATAGTAGACATTTATAGAACAATCTTTGAAATGACAAAACTTTAGAAATGGGACCAGATTAGTGGTTGCCCTAGATGAGAGACTGGGGAGACAAGGGAGGTGAGTGTGGTGATAAGAGAGCAATAACAGAAAGGATACTTTTGGTGTTGAAACTGTTCAGTCTCTTAGCTGTGGTAGCCACAGACCTACACAGGTGATCAGATCATATAGAACTTAACACACACACACACACACACACACACACACACACACACGAGCAGAAGTAAAACTGGGAAAATCTGAATAAGATTGGTATTTTGTGTCAATGTTAATATTCTGGTTGTGATATTATATTATTTTATAATATAGTTTATAGTTTAGCAAAAGGTTACCATTGGGGGAAACTGGGTAAAGTGTACAAGGGATCTTTCTGCCTTGTTTCTTATAATGGCATGTGAACTATAATTACCTCGGTTCATATATATATATATATATATATATATATATATATATATATATTTACGGTTCATATATATATATATATATATATATGTATGTATGTATATGTGTACATGATTGAGGTAGTAACAACCAAACTAACAATACATGCCAGCCTCCTAAACCAGGCCATTTTAAATTTTAATTTTTTTTTTCAATGTTTATTTATTTTTGGGACAGAGAGAGACAGAGCATGAACGGGGGAGGGGCAGAGAGAGAGGGAGACACAGAATCGGAAACAGGCTCCAGGCTCTGAGCCATCAGCCCAGAGCCTGACGCAGGGCTCGAACTCACGGACCGCGAGATCACGACCTGGCTGAAGTCGGACGCTTAACCGACTGCGCCACCCAGGCGCCCCAAAACCAGGCCATTTTAAAGGTAATTCTGAGGGGCACCTGGGTGGCTCAATTGGCTAAGTGTCCAACTCTTGATTTTGGCTCAAGTCATGATCTCAGGGTAGTGAGATTGAGCCCTGCGTCTGGCTCCATGCTAAATGTGGAGCCTGCTTAAGATTCTCTCTCTCTCCTCTGCCTTACCCTGCTCTTGCTCTCTCTCTCTAAAAAGAAGAAGAAGAAGAAGAAGAAGAAGAAGAAGAAGAAGAAGAAAGAAAGAAAGAAAGAAAGAAAGAAAGAAAGAAAGAAAGAAAGAAAGAAAGAAAGAAAGAAAAAGGTAATTCTGACCATTCAAGATATTTGTATGTTCACTCTCAGGCTGTGTTCCTATCATACCCAAAGGAAAATGTTCTTTCCTTTTTTTAAATGGTTTATATTTTTATCATAAGGGTACTATTTAATTGTAGAAAACATGAAAAAATATAGAAATGAAAGTAAGGAAAATAAAATAAATCACTTCCATTCTCACCACTGACAATAACTTGAATAGTATGCCTTTAAGAGCTATGCCATAATACAATTTACTCTTGGTTTTTGCCATGTTCGTATCATAATTAATTCTTCCATGCATATACTTTCGTAAATATCCTTCATTTCTTATCATATATCCTTTTTAAAGGAATTTATATTTTATGAGTAACACCATTACTATACATATAAATATGATCAGGAGACTGTATCAAGGCCAGTACCCCAGTTATATCATGCTACAGCTTTGTATTTGTACATACACGTACAAGATGGTTCATCTATCCTCGTGCATAGCGCTCACGAGCATTCCTGTTCCTCGTTTTGGTTATCACTCTGCATCCGTGGTCATGTAGGAGGTCGGGCTCCCCAATATCTGTTCTAATCCCAGAGGCACCCAGGAATATCTCTAGTGCTGTTACTCAGATCGCTCCACTAAGGGTGTATATTCAAGGAGAGGCAGAGAATCCTTCAATATCTATTTAAGACTTGGAGATTGTCCCTCCCGGACTTCTGTGGGCTTTCCCACACCTCTCAGCTCTGAGAAACATGTGCATTCAACAAACTTCCTTACTATAAAAGGAAGGGGAGAGAAAGCCAAAAAAGCACTTGCAGAGGGTTCAATTCTGCAGCCCCTGCTCAGTCTCCATTAGTGGGGAAAGTCTCATTTTTTTTGGCTCCGTCTGTGCAAGTCCGTAATGGATTTTCCTGGGCAGGAGGTCATAGACCTGACATTTCAGAAAGGCTCCAAAGAAGAATTCACTGGAAAGAACACCCTGCATAACTCAAGCAACAACAAAAAGAGTGCATGATTATATATTTCTCAGTCTTCAGCATGATTGTGCCACAGAAGGGCAATAGTCTTTCTCAGACTAAAAGAGGTAAAATAGGAAACTCTGCATGCACAAAAGCAAGTGTGCTATTCCTTCCATTGAAGGAGAGGTTTTTAGCATCTAGCGTAGCACCTGGCAGGCCCTGGAAGCGAGAATCCTTTCGGTGGAAAATCCTTTCTAGTTGAAATGCTTTACTTGCACTGCTAATGTGACAGCCTTGTCTGGAAACTACCTAGGTTTTTTGTTGTTGTTGTTGTTTTTCCCCACACTTCACTGAATTGCACTTCATCTGTATTTTTCCTGCTGCATATCAATGGATCCTTCTGTGGTGGAGAGGGATGGAAGGAGAAGAGAGCTGACAGATTGAAGAGATGCTGTTTTCCCTCCTGTCTGTAGCTGTCTTCTCATTCAGGGTTTGATTCTCTATGAAATCAGAAGTGAAACTCTGCCCTTGGCAAAAAGGAGCCGAAACTCTCGCCAGGATACACCGTGGTTGGCATCCACTGGTGGAAATTCAAGGCCAGCTCATCAGTTTCCTCCCACAGAGCCGGGGCAGATATTCAAACAGATTGGTGCCAGGCTAATTTAAGACATGATAGGAAACAGATTTGAGCAAGCCAGAATTATTTTTTTTTAATTTTCTTAGACGAGAAATAAAAACAAAAAGTTAGGATGTTATTGGGAGCACATACAATGAGAGGAGACCGGTACATCGAAGGTAGCTTCAGTAACTCTAGAAATGGAGGCTGTCAGAAGAAAGAGTTCAGGTCTTTATACTGTCAGTGCTCATGTCAGGAGGGCACCAAAGTCAACGTATCCACCAACGGGAAAGCAAGCAGATTTGCTAAGAATGGGGCTATTTTCAAGGAACAAGGGGTTTCTGCTCAAGAAGCATATTTTTCCTTCGTGACAGCTATGAATGCTGCCGCCATCGCTGTGCTAAAGAGGGCAGAAAGGGCAGCATGCTGTGTTTCCATTTGGGTCTGAACACAAGATCACAGGAAGAAGACCTCTGCACCAATCCTTCAGAGTTGTTTAACACAAACACTTTACAGACAGTCCCTGACTTACAATGGTTTGACTTAGATTTTTCTGGTGCAAAAGTAAAACACATTCAGTAGAAAACCGTACTTCGAATTTCGAATTTGATCTTGTCCCAGGCTAGTGATATGTGGTATGATACTCTTGACCTTTGGCAGCGCCGTGAGCCATAGCTCTTGGTCAGCCCTGCCTGCGATCATGGGGGTAACAACCCATATGCTTAAGACCCTTCTGTACCCAGACAACCATTCTGTTGTTCACTTTCAGTACAGTATTCAACGCATTACGTGGGATATTCCACACTTTATTATAAAATAGGCTTTGTGTTAGGTGATTTTGCCCAACTATAGGCTAATGTAAGTGTTCTGAACACATTTAAGGTGGGCTAGGCTAAGCTATGACATTGGGTTCGTTAGGTATATTAAACACATTTTCGACTTAACGATATTTTCAACTTATGACAGGTTTATTGAGATGTAAACCCATTGTGAGTCGAGGAAATCTGTAGAATTAAAGAAAGGCAATAACTCTATCTGACACACTCACCTCTGTTTATTGCACTTCCCCTCTGTATCATATTCTTTTTCATTTCCAAAGACCAGGGCTTGCTTCCGGAAATGTAGATTCTCATAAAGTTCACTTTGATTCAACAACAATTCTGGCTAGTATTGTTTTCAAATTTTGTGTTCCAAAACCAACAATATTGCTTCAAAATTACATGACATCTTTTCTTGAATGTTCTTAAAATAGCTTCTAGACATTACCTCATGAAACCAACACCATCAAAAATCGTTGATAAAGGCAAAAGTGGGGGTACCAACAACTCTCCCCCTTCACCTGCCTCATGACATTGTGGACTGAAGCCTGAGATGGAGGTGGGCAGTCTCTCTCTTCCATTTTCCACGTGACTTGAAAGTGTCACCTAAGTGTTCTAAAGCTCATGCTTCTCATCTGAAAAATACGGCGGCTGAGCCAAATGATTATCCCAGAACTTTCCAGTCCTGTGCGTCTGTAAAATTTTAAAAAGAGGAAAGGTTCTCATTAAGAGAAGTTGAACACTGACTTGCTATACCATTAAGGAGTGGGTTTAACTTGGGGTGCCTGGGTGGCTCAGTCAAACATCTGACTCGATTTTGGCTCAGGCCATGATCTCACAGTTAATGAGTTTCAGCCCTGCATCGGGCTCTGCACTGACAGCGTGGAGCCTGCTTGAGACCCTCTCTCTCCCTCTCTCTCTCCTCCTCCCCTGCATGCACATGCTCTCCCTCTCTCTTAAAATAAATAAATACACTTTAAAAACAAAGGGGGTTTTAACTTTAAAATCAAGCTTTATTTCCTCGAAGGGAAAATGAATATACTAGGCCCGGTTTATGTGCCACCCAGATCCACTCATTCTCACCTATTTTCCAGAGCCTGGCTTTGGAAGGCCAACCAGGAAGGGCCTAGCAGCCTCCTACCCATTCTTGCAGCCTTAAGACCTGGTAGCTGATGCTGGAGTTATCACCACAGCTGAGAAGCTTTAACAGACACAGCTAACTGAGGAAGACAGACACTGTGACCACACAATGCCTGGATTGGGCCTTCGGAAGCTCCAGTGGCTTCCTGGAGGCGGTATTGATGCCACTTGACTTGTGGGGAAATTGACACAATGGATGAACTCTGACCAATGGGAGACAAGAAACGAGAGACCATATGTGCTTAAGTTGTTTCCCTCCTCCTGCTCCCCCCCCCCCCCACCCCAGACTGTTCCAAATGCAATTACTTTTGTATAGTATCTCTGGAGATGTCTGCTCAAGACTGAGCAGCTAATGTGTTTGCAGTGAAGCTCTGCCTAGCTTGGTCATGAACTTCCCTGTGATGGCTCTTCCTCCTTCCCTGCATTATTTCTCTTTTTCCGCTGGGATTTCGGCCGAGTGTTAACATAACAACATTTTGCCTGTTGTTTGCCTGTTTGCCAGGTCCTGTTTTCTAAGGAATCCAGGCCAAGACAGTGGTACACGGAGTGCCCTTAGAAAGCAGACCTTCAGGATAGAATTCTGGGCCCCCATATATGGTGGTAAACTGGGCGTCACTCATCCCTGGAATGCACTGATGTCACAGTTGCTAAAATGTTCACCTGGGTTTAATTGGCAAGATATTGGTACGTCACGTGGCTGCTGTCCTTCATCAGTAAAGGAGAAAAGATAATTATAAGGATTGTCTTGTGGGATGGCTGCTTTTGATGGCACTGGAAGATTTGCAAAAAAGGAATTAACAGGCTCAGAGAAGCTAATTGCCCACTTAAAGCATGCTGTGAAAGCCAAAGGGCTTCTACGCAGCTTGTCTCCTGCAGATGCAAGAAAGACAAGGAAGAAAATCATGTCCAGGATCACATGTTCTGGGTGGCAAACCTACAAAGGAGACAAAATGCACAGCCTCCAAACGCTCCCATGTCAAAGTGAGAGCCCTAATAGGGAAGGAGCAGGAGACTGAGACCTGGAATGAGCGCATATGGGTAGACAAGCCTGATCATTGTGAAGGTCCAAGAGTCCCGGCCCCTCCCAGCTAGCAGAAACAGCCCTTTCTCCTTCCCCAGAAGAGAAGGACTTCTACTTGTCCTGAGACATTTCAGTGATCTCATCTGAAGTCTTATATGAGGACACTTGTGCTCCTCAAGATCTGCCCCGTTGGCCAGGGGAATGCCTTGATTCACACGGACCGCTGGTGATGGAAGATCAGGACGTTCCTAGCAGTGAGATGGATGGACAACCCGCTAGAATGTCGGATTCTCTCTCTCATTTTATCTAATTATACTTATGTACAGAGGAAGGGCCAATTTCCATGTTGCCCAGAGGAAGAAGGGACCTGTAGCAAGTTCAGGCTGCAGTGAAAGCTGTCCTGCCACGCAAGCCATATGACTCATCTGGTTTGAAAGTTCTAAAGGTGTCTGTGGGTAAGAATATTGCATATAACTTCTTAAAAGCCTCATTAGAAGAATCATAAAACAGATACTTAAAGATTTGGGAGTAAAGGCCATATCTTTTGTGGGAGAGAACAAGTCCCTACTTAGATAGCATGACAGTTTTCACAAATAAAAATTTAGTCCTCATCATGGAATACCAAATGACTATGAAATAGAGCTGCCCATCGTGAGCTGAGTGTTATCAGATCCACCAAGTCTAAGGCCACATGGGTATGACAGTAGTCCATTCCAAAATGGAAGGGGTACATTCAGGATTAGACTGAAGTCAGTCCAGAACACCTGAGTAAATTATATAGACAAGTGGCCCAGGTTCGTTTCCCCTAACTCTGTTGTACCATTACCTTTCCTTTAATCTACATCTATGGCATCACTGGGGATTCCCTGTGGCCAACTGACAGAGGTAGGAAGAACTTGGATACGGTTCACAAAATATGTAGGTGTAATATGTTGGCCCTAGCCAGGACTGAGCCACTACCGTACAAAAGCCCTCCTCGAGACTGCCCCAGAAGGCAAGTGGTTAAAAGAAATCTTCCCGGGGCGCCTGGGTGGCGCAGTCGGTTAAGCGTCCGACTTCAGCCAGGTCACGATCTCACGGTCCGTGAGTTCGAGCCCCGCATCGGGCTCTGGGCTGATGGCTCAGAGCCTGGAGCCTGTTTCTGATTCTGTGTCTCCCTCTCTCTCTGCCCCTCCCCCGTTCATGCTCTGTCTCTCTCTGTCCCAAAAATAAATAAACGTTGAAAAAAAAAATTTAAAAAAAAAAGAAATCTTCCCACTGGGCAGATTTAAGAGCAATACACTTGATTATCCATTTCATATTGAAGGAGAAGTAGCCTGAGGAAAGGATATATCCTGACTCCTGATCAGTGGGAAATGATTTGATAAGATGATCAGTACTTACAAGGAACAAGGCACAGAGACATGAGACAAGAATGGCCAGCAGAAATGTATGCACATAGGCTAATGGGAGTGAACACAGTACATGCAGATCTTTTATCACATATTAAAACCTACTAGAGATCAACTATCTTCTATAAAGCTTTCAACAACCAAGTAGACAATGAATTGGTTAGCTGCTTATTGAGTCATCTAGTGCTTTTGTTTGCCATGGGGCCATGAAGCCATGGTGCCACAGATGGAAACTAAGCATGGATCAAAACCCATGGGCTCCCTCTCACTAAGGCGGATCTAGCTCCTGCTGCTACTGAATTCTCTACTTCCAGGATCAGAGAATGACGTTGAGCATTTGACACGGCCTCGGTCTTGGAAAGACCTGCCAGTCAGCTAGTAGCAGGTCAGTTACATCAGATCCCTTAGTAAAATTAGTGATTCATACTTACCTTAAATGATACTCTGGAGACAGGTTTGCCTTCCTGCCCACAGTAACTCTGCAAACACTACCATCTAAGGACGTACAAAATGTCTGACCTACTCACAGATAAATGGCATTTGCTCAGAGTAAAGGACTTATTAAAGGATCTCCCTACACAGCAAAGGAAGTGTAATACCAGGCTCATGACTGTGTAGTTCACTAGTTTTAGCATGTATTTCATCGCTCAGAAGCATCCACCTTAATAGAATAGTGGAATGGCCTGTAGAAGTCTCAGCTAAGGTGCCAGCAAAGGGACAACACCTTGTGGGCTTGGAGTATTGTCCTTCCTGGTGTAATTGATCAGATAGATACATAGATGATAGATAGATAGATAGATAGATAGATTGTCAACCCGTATGAAATAGGATTAACTCTGTTTCACCACAAATCCAAGTGACTCACAGATACAATTGCAGAATTTGAGACTCTCGTCTCCACAAACTTAGTCTCTGCTAGTTTAGAGGTCTTAGATCTCAGGGCAGGAACTCTTCTGCCATAAGTTTCACTGAACTGGGGGCTACAACTGCCATCTGGCCACTTTGGGCTCCCTATGTCAGTGAACCTACAGGCAACAAAAGGAGTTCCTATGCTGGAAGGCATGATCGATGATGATTCCCTTGAAGAATAAGGGCTGCTGCTACACACAGGTGTATCTATCTAGAACCCAGGGGATCCCCTGGGGCTTCTCTTGGTCTTCTCTTATTACTGAGTCTAATAATCTCTATTAACGGAAGTTGCATCAAGAATGATTAAATAAGACTAACAACTCAGGGCTGAAACCCCTCAGGGGTGAAGGTTTCTGTCACCACATGGGGCATGCAACTGAACCAGATCAAAATGTTTGTCAAAGGTAAGGAAAATCTAGAATGGGTGTTAAGGGCACCGTGACTCACCAGTATCTGTGCTGCCCTGGGATCAGCTGCAGCCGCAAAGGCTGTAGCTTGATTTGCTAACCTTCGTTAAGCCTTTTAAGGGATTGCAATGGGCCATTACCTTAAAGACCTGAACTTGTATTTTTTTCCTTATGGGAAAAGTAAGAACTTATTATCATATGGTTAATAAAGTCAGGATATCAGATCTTAGCAGCCCAAGAAAAGGATCATGACAGCCTCTCCTTCTTTGGGCTGCGTGTGAAATGACAGCTACCATGTTGCCATCATCACTCACACCCTCAGACTCTGTCACAATGCTTACCGTCATCGAGGGAAGAATCAAGGTGTTTCAATGAAACCAGTCCAAACAGTATTTCATGGTAAAGCATAACTAGGGAAGCACAGATCAGGGGAGGGTGGATACGGGCAGCTGGGAGTAATTCAAGAGCCAGTTCTTGATTCTAACGTTGGTTTAAGAACAGCAAGAAGAGCCTGCACGTGCTGCCCTGAGGGTATAAACTGGCTCAAAGTCTGGAACGTTCTTGATGTGCAGTGGGGCAGATGCTTGCTCAGCAAGTTTTCTCCAAGAAATGCAGTCACTGAGGGAAGAACAGACCTCTTGTTAACAAGATCAGCTGCCTTCGAACCAGGAGGCAGAATAAAGAAAATGAGAAGACCATTGCACAGTTTGTTTGTGTTAAATAAGAACTCAAATGTTTTGTGTGGATATGCATATACACAGAGCCGCACCCCCCCACACACACAGACATCAATGAGTGCTTATATATATATACATATGCATATATATATATATATATCAGGTTGTTGAAATCTGAATTGAAGAAGAGGAAGGACAGACTAGAGCTTTTTTCAGCATTGGAATGTCTCCACTGATAAACCACTGGATTGAGATTCAGATAGCCATGGAAAGGACTGTACTTGGGACTCAGTAAAGACAATAAACCCAGAGTCCAGATTAATTCAGTCTATGTGACAAGTCAAGTTTCAGTGACCTAAGCTGGGTGTCTATAAAGGATCTCCCTACACAGCACCCCCACAGTTTTTGCTTAGGTAGTAGGTTAGTTTTGTATTCAAAATACAAAGATGTGTGATGAGCTATGGGAGGACTCAATAAATACTTATGGAATGAAGAATAGTTGCTACAAGATTTTAGGGCAATGCTAGAAAATACCTCTGAATTTATAAAGGTTCAAACAAACAACATTATCAGGTTATTAGTTTCTAGTAATTGTAAAACTAATTACTTGGAAAAGATGACTTAAATGGTGCGTTAACAGTACATTGTTAGGGGTCTCCAGAGAAACAAAACCAATAGGGTGTGTGTGTGTGTGTGTGTGTGTGTGTGTGTGTGTGTGAGAGAGAGAGAGAGAAAGACAGAGAGACAGAGAGACAGAGAGAGAGAGATAATTCTTTTAAGGAATTGGCTCACACAACTGTGGAGATAGAAGTTCAAAATCTGCGGGGTAGGCTGGCAGGGTAGAGACCCAAGGGAGAATTGCAATTTGAGTCCAAGGGCAGTATGTTGGCAAAATTTCTTTTTTATCAGAGGGTATATGTCCTTTTTATTTTTAAGGCCTTCAACTGATTGGACGAGGCCCACCCCCACTAGGGAGAGTAGTATGCTTTACTCAAAGCCTATGAATTTAAATGTTAATCTCATCCAAAAAAGCTTCGTGAAAACATCTAGAACAATGTTTGACCAAATATATGGATTCTGTGACCTAGACAAGTGGACACATGAAATTAACCATCACCAATAATAAGTGAATATTCAAGCATATTTAATTGGATTATAGTTATTTCTTTTCATTGAGACAATGAATGTATTTGTTGAGTTCGCAAGACAAATGTTTTGACTTGGTTGTTAAAGAGCACATTTAATATACATAAATGTAATTTGTTCTCTGTGAACTCCAAAGCAGTATCTGGCCCTAAGTGTGGTCAGTTAACACTTAAAGTTTTGTGGTATGGTGGGTTTAGAAGGTGGCCAATTTGTCTTGTTTTCCTAGGACTCTTTCAGTTTGGGTGCTAAAATTCCACTCCTTCAGAGACTCCTCAGGACACCAGTCACCATAGGGTGCTGTGCTTAAAACTTCTTTACTTCCCAAAAGGAACAAGGATTTAGGGGTGGCTTGTGCTGGCCACATAAAATAATTTACATTTAAACATGTGTGAATTACTTTAGCATGCTTCCTCCTTGAGAAGAATCCTAAAACAAGCAAAGAGGACCAGCAATGGGACATTGCCCTGGGTGACTTTATCATGTGCTGTGGCTAACTGGGGACTTCACCAAGGACAGTATTGGTGAGTTCTCATCCAAAACAGGATTTAAGCTCACTGTTTGTTTCTGTGGCTCTGAGAAAAGATGGCTGTCCTAGTAGTGGGCACTAAACCAGGTCCATGATTGGTTCTGCCCTCGTCTAGGTCATAGGAGCACCCGTGACAACACAGGAGTGGGTCTACCAGGTGGCCAGAGCCTTCCCGCACAGCCACACCATTCCACCTTGGCAAAGGTACACTCTGTCACCCGCACATGATATTTGATGGCTTCCTGGATCCACAGGCTTGAATGGTATGTAGAAAAATGTTCAAGATTCTAGAAATTGTTGTGGGCTATAGGCTAGAGTCATGGAGTTCGTGAATTTAGGGAAAGTAGTTGACAGGGGAGATGGAAGGACGCTGGCTCCTCATTGATCTCCCTCTTCCAAGTACCCTGCACAACTTCCCTTTTATTTACTTACTTTGCATTCTGGGTATACACACCAAGTTTTGCTTAATGAAAATATTTTCTATATTGCTAGGGTGTTTGAAAAGACCAAAAATATGAGATTCAGAGTATTTATAACATTTACCCATACAGATATGATTATGACTATTTTAAACCATTTGAGGGCTGAAATGACCCCATTATGCAATATCTTATACATATAAACATTTTTTTTCTTTCATTTCTAAATACAGCATTCCTCCCCTCTCTTTTTTACACTTTAAGGCTGAGAACTTGGTCAGATTCCAGCTCTGCTGTTTTCTAGCTTTGTGACTGTGACAAGTAGATTTAAGCTACTTGAGCCTCTGTTTCCAGGTGTATAACATGAGTGTAAAAATCCTGACGTTCTGAGTTCTGGGAGGATGAAAGGAAGTAATGTACATAAAGTGCCTGGCATGTAGTTGCTTGATAAATGGTAGCTAGTGTTCTACTAAACTGACCATGAAGCTTCACAATGGAGCCCTTGCATACCTCTCCAGTCTAGTTTCTCACGGCCCCCTTATAGTGCACCCCATTCTGGATTGACTATCTCTACAAGTTCTGCCAGGAACGTAACAGACTTCCAGGACAAAGAAATTAAGGAGTTTTGTGAGCTTTTTACCATGTGTCTAGGAAGGGTGGCCACGGACGCTTGAAGTACGAATTTATAATGCCATTCTGCACAAAAATCTCTTTGCTTTGAATACACTATTCTCATCTGCCTGTGGTCCCATTTCTCATCTTCTTCAGCAGACAAATTGCTAGTGTTCCCCCAAGCTTCAACTTAGGAGTCACCTCCTTATCCCATACTCCTCCCATCGAGACTAGGGGCCCCTCCTCTGCATCCTACCACAGAACCCATGGGAAGTCACTGCAAATGCATGCTTTCACATTTTACCCCTCGCAAGACCAATTTAGCAAACACATTTCATGGCGTCTGTATGACCACAGACTATTCTAAGAGGCTCTCCCTACTCACAACCCCTGGATGGCCATGTTTGCATGGTGTGACCCTCCAGGCCACTCCACCGACCCCTCCAGTTGAAACTGGAATCGTTAAGAGCCCCTGACCCAAGGTCTGTGCTATGAATTATGATTCATGACCTGTCACGTACGGCAGTGGATTCAGTCCTATTTGTACATCAGCATCACCAGTGGAACTTTAAAGCAAATGCACATGCTATGCATTATATCTCTAAAGATTCTGATTCAGTGGGCCAAGGGTGGACCCATGCACTGGTACTTTTTTTAAGCCCTTTAGGTGGTTCTGAGAAGCATCCAGGACAAAAGACTCTCTGGGCTAGCATAGAAAGAAGAACTGGTCTAATTAGATTCTATTGCAAATTTGAACGAAGAAAAATGGAATGAACTTTATAATGAGCAGTGCAATGGAAAGTGACAGAATTTAATTGGACTGAACAGGGTTATGCAATGTCAAAGGGACTTGTCATCTGAAGTTACCAAGGAGCAGAGCACATGTGGATAGTAAAGAAGTTGGTCGTTACAGAGGAGAGCAGAGCTGATATGCAGAGAGAAGCCGGCACCACAAGAGAACGAAAGACAAAGACAGAGATGGAATATCACAGGGAACAACAGGAGTAGACAAAGAGATGGAACAGAGGTGGAGAAAGAGAGAGGACTGGGAGAGACAAACAGGCAGAGAGAGCGTGTGTGAGTGAGAGAGAAGCCCCTTTCAGAATGGCCGTCATCAGCTTACTCCCCCAAACTAGAAACCTCTGTGGATTTCTCACTCATCGACATCCAATCTCTGCCTCAAAAACAATCTCTGAAGTGGCTTTTTCCCTTCTCATCCTGTTGCCACTGCCTTATTCCCAGCCCTCATGAGCACTTGCTGAGACTACAGCAAAACCCTCAACCTGGCCTCTCTCCCTCTAAAACCCACCCGCCTGGGTCTATTCTCAACACTATGGCTATTCACCCCACCTCTTCCTCTCTGTATGAAACCACAGGCCTTCCTGATCTGGCCAACCTGCCTTGCCACCTCTACGAGGACCACCCCGCCCCCGAAGATCTCATACCCCTTCCGAGCAGATCAGCCCCTCGTCTTTGTACATGTGGTTCCCTCTTTTGTTTGTAGCAATCTCACACTCAGCCTTCAAAACCTAGCTCAAAAATCACCTCCCTGGTGCCTTTTCACCTCCTTCAAACATGGTTAGCTTATTACAAAGCTCCTACCTTCCCCATTAGACCGCGAGCTCTTTGAAGACAAGGACTCTTTCCCACTGATCTCGGAGGCACTCAGTGGGTGTGTTGTCAGTGAATTTGAGGAGTGGCATGTAATGGGTGAGCAACAGCTACAGAACCGGGGCGTCCCGGGCAGGTGGGCCAGCCCTGGGTAGGTCTCTGCATCCCCACACTCTGCTCCCAGATTGTCAGTGTCTTGTCTTCGGCCACATTTATATCCACAGAGCCTCTAAAGGCTCCAATCAGGTTTTTCCCAAAGCTCCATGGAAACCTCAGCAGAGGCTTCTGGAGGTGATGGTTGTGGGCTGCAAAGACGACAGATGGGCTGAAGCAGCCACTCGTCCATGTAGGTATTTGGACTGCCCAGATGCACATAAGAACAATCTCCTTCCTTTTTATTTGGAATCCTAAGAAAATGCCTAGATATGGAAACTTAATTTTGAAAAGGGAGAAGACAGAAGTGTGAATTAACTTATTCTCCATGACCTGAACCACTTATAGCCTCCAACAAAGCTTGCGGGGGGAAATTCTGAGTACAATCAATGTTGAAACTATCCTCCTGATGCAGAAATGAATATACATAGAGCAATTTCTGACCAGCAAATTTTGTATAAATATGTAAAATCTATTTTGCATATTTTGTCCCTGTTGACAGTGATGACCAACGGAACAAGATTTTCGCTCGCTAGAGGAAATGCAGTAGCATGCATCAGGAAAATTAACTTGGAAATTTCTAGTGGATAAGCATGATTTTGGGGCCTAGTGAATGTCAATTCGAGAACTCTCATGAGTCCTAGTTCTTCCACTGGCTGAAAAAAAAAAAACCTTAAAATCTTGAATTATGTGCTAAACATTTTCATTTTGCTCATAACTCCCTTGAGTCGCTTGGCATTTAATGGAAAATGAGTAGGAAGGGGAAGATCTCTGCCAGCTGAAAGGACAGAGGCTAGTCTGGGCAGAGTGTTTTGTAGGGTGCAGATCTGAGTGTAAGCCAACTATTTTAAAAGGCTTCGTTCTTGTATGCTAGCACATGACCTCTCCAGAAGGGTGAGGAGATGCCAGAGGTACATATTTACCATCTGGAGTGAACCACGCAATTCATCTAGAAACCTGCCTCACCATGAACTTGAAATTAATCACAGTGATGAACAAGGAGAACATGCTGGGTCAGAAAGGTCAGTTTCATTTGATAAGAAAGGAACACGTGGCCTAGCTGGCAATGTGCTGACATTCATTACCTTCAGGAAAACTCTACACAGCCTCTCCCTCTGGAGAGGACTCCTGGGAAAGAAAAGGGCTCCCTCTGAGGCCATAAAAATGAGAACCCCTTCAAAGCCATTGGCTTTTGATGGTGTCCAGAATCACAATGATCAGGGGCACCTGGGTGGCTCAGTTGGTTGAGCATCTGACTTCAGCTCAGGTCATGATCTCCCGGTTTGTGGGTTTGAGCCCCATGCCTGGCTCTGTGCTGACAGCTCAGAGCCTGAAGCCTGCTTCGGATTCTGTTTCCCTCTCTCTTTGCCTCTCTCTCTCTCAAAAATAAATAAATATATTTTTTTTTAATTTTAAAAAAGAATCACGATGATCATAACTCCATCCGATGTTTCTCTTTTTTGTCCTGAAAGGGAAAACATCTCTCCATCCACGCCTATGAGGTTTCCTGTGTTTGCTCAAATCATGTCAGAAATAGAACATCTAGTTAGTAATCAAGCACCAGTTGGAGCTGTTTACTACTGAACGCATGGTTTTAATTTTGAAACTCTCACTCCATTGTTCTTTAGCACTGTGAAGGGCTTAGAACTCAACTAACTACATCTCCCACTTTGGCTTGGGAAACCAAGAACAGATCTGGCTTCAACTCCAAGCAGGCTAGAGCCAATTTTGTTGGGTTTTGGTGGCTGCTGTTACTTGTTTTTGAAAGAGACATGGACAGAAAAGAGCAGCCACGGGGATGGTGTTTGAAGTCTGCTTTTGGTGTTTGGGGAAATAGGTACCTATCACTAGAAAAGGCATTTCCTTCCAAATGTCAAAGAATTCTTCACTGTTTCAACTTAGCTCTCGAAACTGAAATGTTTGGGGAGTCGAAATCTGTTAAGCAATCAGAATTCAGTGGGTAAGAGAAGAAATGAAGTCATCCAACAGAATTCCTTGCTTAATGAGACTATAATCCATAGTTTTCTCTTGAAGCGATGCAGCCTGGAAATCGGTTTTGTGGACGAGTCTAAGTTCTTGTACTTTTATGCTTCTATGTCTTAGGAACCCTTGTTCCCAAATTTTACTCTCATGTCCCTGAAGGTGACTTTTGAATCTGTGTGCACCGAGGAAATGACATCAAACAGAGATGGGTTAAAATCACCACTTTGCCCCTCAACTGCTGTTTGATTTTGCCTAAGTTACTTGGACCCTCTCACTCTCTGTCTCCTCATCTATAATATGCAGATAGTGATAACTATCTTGCAGGGATTATTTTAAGACCAAATGAGATAATGCTATGTTCCCTATTTGGATAATATACACAACTCCTTTAAAGTAAAATGATTATGTAAAATTCACTGTTTACTTAAATTATTTTTATCATAATGTTACTTAAGTGTGCACATATAAAACTAGACAAAAATTCGTTAAGACATACACCCACCCCTACTTTCCAACACGTACAACACAAATTTTTAAAGTCAAATTAAAATGAAAATATAATCTGTAAAATTCAAATAAACAACATAAATTCAATAGAATGGATGTTTCACTGAGATTAAATGCATTGACAATGTGAATTTGACATAGTTATGCAAAGGTCCGTTTGGGTTCAGTGAGGCTAACGATATCCAGTTCCGTGGCATAAGTGTCCCAGGAGCTCAGCTCCTGGAGAGCTCTCTTGGCCCGTTTGCCATGACATGATGGGTTGTAGGGCCCTTGTCCATCTTTGTCTGAGACGATTGCTTGGGCTAAAGAGTGGTCTCATTTACCCAGCTACCTACAATCCCAGACAGGGTCACAGGGGACCTTAACGGGCCAAGTTCAGCCAGAGGGAGCCTTCATTTTGTTGCTCAGCTGTGAACAGTCTCATAGATACCCATTCTTGAGCGGGCTTAAGAAACCCACTGAAAAGTCTTCAACAGAGGGGGCATATGTTAACTTTATCTTTTAGGAGACTCACTTTGGCAAAAGTTTTGAGGATGGGTTGGAGTGGCTGAGAACAAAGTTAGGGGAGGACAACTGGGCCATAGAAATCCTCCAAATTCATGAGCTTGACATTCAAAACATCACAATGCTCACTGCTCGCTGGCTTTATCTTCTACTTGCTAATATGGAGCTTTAGCTTCTGCTGATGTGCCTTGCTTTACCTTGCCCGAACACAGTGTTTTCTTGTCTATTCACCTTATACTGACACCTTTCTCTTCACTTATGATGTCTTTTCCAAGCCCTTCTCAAAAATCTCAGGGCACCTGGGTGGCTCAGTTGGTTAAGCGTCTGACTCTTGATCTCAGTTCAGGTCTTGATCTCAGGGTTGTGAGTTCAAGCTCCACATTGGCCTCCATGCTGGGTGTGACGCTTACTTAAAAAAAAAAAAATCCCAACCACCATTTAGGGTTTATCTCCACCCAGCCTTCCTTGGTTTGTTCAAATTACCTGATACAAGTCACAAATTACCTGTTTTGAGGTATTTTTGTTCAATGTTAACATTTGTCTCTTCCAGCAATTGGGATCAAATTTGATGGCAGGGACATGTCTTGACCAAGTTGACTTTCCACCTCGTTTTAACTTAATGCAGCTCATTGTTTCTGCTGGTTCTCAGTAATTTACTGAATTAATAGATGAATAAATAAACCTCCCGCTGACTTATCTTACAGACACCTGCATTCAGGTATAAGGAAATTATTTAGTAACAGCTTAAAATGTATTCAAACTGGATGTTTTACATCAAGTTCATAATGAAGCATGAGAGTTCAAGATATATAAGCTTGTCAGAGATCTGTAAATGAGATTTATTTAATGAGTTATTATGCAAAAGAACATATAGAGGAATGAAAAGCCCCAGAAAATGAGTGATGTAGAAACATGCTTGGAAGAATAACAGTTTACTGATTTATGAGAAAAGTAAAAATAGAAGTGAACAGTGAAAAGTCTGAAATAATCTTTTCCCCATATGTTTTGTTTCATGTTTGTTTTGCTTCTGACTGTGAAAAAAACAAAGTTGCAGATAAAAGATAGCACTTTTAGTTGGTAGGAACAGGGTACTAGTTAGCAACATACTGAAACTGTATAAAGCAGTAAGTTAAAAAAAATTGGAAATCTGGGACCTACAGACAAGGGTGGAACCATACTTTAAACTGTAAGTTTAAAAAAAGTTAAAAAGGAGGTGCACCTGGATGGCTCAGTCAGTTAAGCATCCGACTTCAGCTCAGGTTGTGATGTCGTGGTTCATGGGTCGATCTCACGTCAGGCTCTGTGCTGACAGCTCGGAGCCTGGAGCCTGCTTGGGATTCTGTGTCTCCCTCTCTCTCCACTCCTCCTCCACTTGCACTCTATCTCTCAAAAATGAATAAATTAAAAAAAATTTTTTTAAGTTAAAAAGGAGCCAAGTTGTGATGAAAAGAGCTGTTTAAAACATTATTTTTCTTGAATTTTTGTCCTATCTTGTATCAAATTTTCAAAGTAGAGGAAAAAGTAATTGACTTAGTTTGGTAATTTTTAAAATAGAATAGTTAGTACTGATGAGATCATAATCCAAATGCTCCCTGATGCAGCTGTTGTCACTGGGGAGAAACCTCACCAACTGTTCATCATGTTTATTTTCTTACACCTATTAAGGTACCTTTCAAAAACAAGGCATTTAGTAAGTGTTTGGTGAATGAGTGACACATGAATAATTAACAACGTGCAAAGCAGTCACCTGGTGACCGCTCTTTATTCTCAAAGGAACAATCTTCATAGGCCCATGCTTGAAAATGCAATTTTTTACGGGACAGAAAACGGCATGGCATCTTAGATTGTCTTAATCTTGGTTCTAGACCCCTGGCACAAATATGTCCCCAGTTCTGGTCTCTATCTGCATTCCTCTAACCTGGAATTCTCAGTCTTCTCGTGGCCTCTCTGGCTGGGCTGTGGGATTTGCACCACCAGCTCCAGCTCTGACACCCAGCTATAATTTGCCTCTCGTTTGTCAATAGATTAAAATATTAGATTGGCGTGGGGGGAAAACGTAGTTCATGTAAAGTCAATACCTCGTTCTACTCACATCATTCACTGTGGCATTTCTTCCCCTTGCTATAGAACTTGAGTTTACCGGTCTTTAACTTTCAGAACTCAACCTTTTTCCCTTTTATTATACAACCATTTCATGTTGGCTCTTTTCCCAGTGTGCTGGCACTTCCTCAGTCCTCCATGAAATGTTAAAGAGTAACAGATGTAACCCTGCAAAACGTCAACCAATTCAGCGAGTTCACTGTGAAGTAAGTCACACTCCTTGTAACTTTGAATACAGCTTCTTTAAAAACAATCTACTGTCTGTTTGCCATTCTCTTTCTGGGTTCTCTGTCCTTATTTCTAGTCCATAGTGTGGTACTATATTGATTACCAATCAGGCAATAACTGGCTGCTTCTGATAGAAATTCAACTCCCAAGTTGCTTAAGGAAAAAAAAAAAAAAAAGGAACTAGGTGTCCAAGGCTAACTGGGAGGTCCAGGGGTCCAGGGCCATGGATACAACTAGAACCAGGGACACATGTTGTCTTTATTCAGTAACATCTTCCATAGATAGAAGAGGCTACTGAAAGTGGCTTACATGGTCCTTACCAGTCAGCATCCCAAAGAGAGAGCCAGAGAGATTGAGTACCCTGACTGGGGTCCCACCATGGGCCCAAGAGCCTGGGTCACAATGAGGAATAAAACATTGCTGGATGGAGACTTCTATGTTCTTCACAACAAAGCCCAGAGTGAAATCGGAATCTGGCAGCCATTCTGGATAGTTCTAGTCTCCCACCCTCAAATATTACAAAAAATCTACTTTGAGAATCTGAATTACCTATACAGTTGAGCTTAAAACGAAATATACCTAGGAACAAGGTAGACTCTCCAATTAGTATAAAAACCAAAGTCTCAGGGTGAGAAACCACGCATTTCAGCTGTGCTTTTGAATAAACTCAATCAGGTGAATAAGCAAGGCTGAAACAATAGCCCTTTCTGAGCCAGAGTTTACACAATACAGTTCACAGCAAAGGTGATAAACTCTCCAGAGAGGAGGACTCTCCAGGACTTTTCCTCTGTGTTGGCCTTGGCTTGTCAAGGTATTCTCTGTAGTAACCTGACCTTGAGTTTTGCGCAGGCATCATTTACAAGAGTTAATTACCTTCCACCAGACAACATTTACTCTATTGGCTATCTCCAAAGAAAAGAGCAGCACTGTATTGGAACCTTCCATTTAAGGAATCAAGTAGGGCATGGGTGCAGCCAACTAACACAGATTCGGTGCTCGGTCAGTATTGCTAGAGGAGACAACGATGTCAGTGTAGTTCTTAATACTTGGCCATTTGCCTTAAATAGAGTGTTAGGTTCCCTATCTAAGTATTCTGCCCTTTGCTGGGAAGATGAGTTGACTGGATGACTAATTGTTTTTTTTTTCCCCTTTGCCAACCACTGTATGTGATCCATTGTTATCATCATTAAGCAACATCCAGTGGCTTTCTCTGGGAATGGCATACAAAGTTAGAAATACACGGGGAATACAGACTTCCCCTATGATGTCAGCTTTTATTTTAGTTTAAACATTTTGAAAGGATGTCCCAAGTAAGCCAGACATCTTGTTTACAACGGGGCAGTATTTTAGAGTGTGGGCAAGAGGACAATGCGCTTCTGGTCCAAGTTACCACTGTGCAATCACGTCAAGTTTCACGTTACATCTGATACGACCACACATGACCAGCTTTTCCACCCCGAGAGAATCTGCAGATTGAATGTGGCTGAAAAGGGAGTTTGAAAGGATAGCTTTTCAGTACATTACCACGGATGTCAGGATTTGAGAATGGATGTTATTTTGTGTAATGAATGATTATTAATCATTTGTATCATAACAACATTTGTTAAAGATTAATACTTCTCTTGTGATTTCCTTGCAAATTTTTCTACTCCCTGTAGCAAATAAGGTAGTGAATGCAGAGACCTTGCCTTTATATAAAAAGTGGATTGGGTTATTAGAGAACGTTCTCTGAAAAAAGCAGCCAACCAGCCAATAAGCAGTAGTGGCTCTAGAATTTCCAAAAAGAGAGGATTTAAAAGTGGCCACTTATCTGGAGGGGACAGGGAGAGGACTTGTCTTGAAGGTGCATTTGTGTAACAAGTACACCACCTTTACTCTGATGATATATCTTGGGGACTGCTATGGAAAGTGTTATGGAAAGGCAAGAGATCCTTGATACCTTGGCATTACCACTCTGTGTAAACTTGACAACCCTAAATAAATACAGTGCAAAGAAAGGTTTTATCTCAATTGACCAAATTCCTGGCTCAGATCTCACCTAGATATGAATCTAACAATGTCACCATTCAGGTATTCGAGTTAAGCAAAACCCGGAATAAATCTCTGTAATCGTTTGACCTAAGTATTATTGTTCACATTCCCCTCTCCTTCCCCCTACATCCATCCTGCTGTAAAGTACTGTCCCATACCCTCGCCAGAGCCACAGAGCAAGGTCGTGGGGCCTAGTTTATTAATTCTGTAAACACCATGATATTTCAGGGTCAAGGCCATTACACAATCCCGAATGAGAAAAGCCTAGAGAATAACATTCATCTGTTTTACATGTGAAGGAAACTCAGAAGCCTTCATTTTTTATCTCCCTGCCAGTTGGTTTCCCTGTGAGAAGAGTACCCTCTGGTGCTCAGTTAAGGTTCTAGCCTTCAAACTAAGGAAAAGAAAACCTTTACAACTTGACCAATATAGACAGCTTTATGTGATAGGACTGGCTGTCCTTAAAATAGCACTTTTCCATTAAAAACTGTGTTGTTAGTTTTGTGTTAGACTTTCCCCCTTTGCTCTAATAGAGTATAAAACTAAGCAGGAACTTGGTAGTCCACACAGAAGGATCGACCCAGGCAGTAGCCGAAAAGGTAAGACATGCATTTATTGCCCCTTCATCAGCAACGATTTGAGAAGTCGAACAATTCTTCAGAGAAAGAAGATAGCAATTCTTCACTTTTTACAAAATTTTTTCAAATGTTTATTTTTTTGAGACAGAGAAAGACAGCGTGAGTCGGGGAGGGGCAGAGAGAGGGAGACAAAGAATCTGAAGCAGGCTCCAGGCTCTAAGCTGTCAGCACACAGCCCGACGCGGGGCTCAAACCCACGAACCGTGACATCATGACCTGAGCCGGTCAGGCACTTAACTGACTAAGCAACCCCGGAGCCCCAGCAATTCTTCATTTTTGACTGCACAGTCCTTGATAATTTCTATATATGTAAGAAAGAATGATTCACCCTTCCAATGACATTTTTTTCACAAATCATTTATTTGTTACAGGTGGTTATTTGCTTTGGGGATTTTTTTTTTTCTTGTAGCAAGGATTTCCAAGCTGGTGAAGATCTTATAGAGGCTTTTTCCGTAGAGATGAGTAATAAAAACCCTCAGAGTTTCCAGACAGGGATACTAGTATGAAATGTGGGTGATAAAACTGAACATGAGCCTATTGTTCCAACCAGTTAAGTCTGCATTGGGTTGCCTCATCCTTTTAAGAAGATCAAACTGACGAAATGAGGAGAGAAAAGGAAGTAGTTGTTGTGGTTTATGGCTTCCAAAATATTTGCATTCATCCTGTCTTGATATATAGAGTAATGTCTGCCTTGGTTCTCCTCTGTTTCCCCCTTCTCTTTCTCTTCTTTTTTGGGGGAGGTCATGGAGCTAGTGTGTACCATGATTAGAGCTAGGAAATGCAGCTTTATTTTTATTTTATTTTTTGTTTATTTATTTATTTTATTTGAAGGAGAGAAGGGGGGAGAGATGGATAGAGAAAGAGAGAGAGAGACTCTTAGGCTCTAAGCTCAGTGTGGAGCCAGACGCAGGGCTTGATCTCAGGACCCTGGGGTCATGACCTGAGCCGAAATCGAGAGTTGGATGCTCAATGGACTGAGCCACCCAGGCTCCCCGGAAATACTGCTTTACAACAGAGAAAGCGCACCAGTAGCATTCAGGTCTACAGATCTGCATTATCTGTTCGGAACAGTGTAAGTCTACACTGTGCTTTGTGAGATATACATAGAGGGGTATACATTTTAAAAATTATGCCAAAATTGAGATTCCATTTTCCCTAAAAGTCTTGATTTGCAGCTCCTCCTGAAAGATGTTCCAGAGAAAAAAGATTTTCAGGTGCCTGTTAGAAAGGTTCTCCACAAGTCCATTAACTACCTGTTCCAGGAGGCCTTTGAATTTACAGCACTGAATTTAGGGCCATTCTTCATCGGATAACCTTCTGCTAATAGACAGACTACTCAGCGCTGATGTTGAACTTCAGAGGGGTTCTATCCAAAACCCTATCAACTCCAATCTTGCTTACCTACTTTGCTCCTTCAAACTATGAAATTTTATTTTGTCCCTTCCCACTCTTTTTATTCCATAGTAGCCCAGTAAAACAATGTTTGTAGCTCAGAGATGCTGCACCTTGTAACATCTCCACCCACTTTTCCTCACAGTGATTCCAACATGGGAGAATCTAGTCACAGTCATAGACGTACTGTGACTACTCAGAAGGGAGATACTGAAGTTCCCACCTAGGACCTTAAATGTCCCACAAAGCAGCTTAGCATTAGAAAAAAGCGTCCCTTTCTCTCATTGGATGAGGCCGTGCATAGAGGCTCATGTCCTGGGAACTGGAGCAGTTCAGACTTCAGTCCTCACTCATCCTCCCAACCGGGCTCCCTTATGCAATGAACAAATCGAACAACTGTTCCTAAATGTCCTGGTACCAATTAACCTTGTTTATCATGACTTGCCCAAAGCATCTTTTGTCCAGGTTATTTTCCTCACTCTCTGGAAGGCTGCCAGTCTTACCTTCTTTAGGCAGGTAGAACATCCTTGCCCTTTCCCCTGACCGAATACAATTCTTTCATTCTTCACTCTTTCTGTTAACCACATCTCCGTATTTTCAGACTTCTTCGGTTCATTTTAGCCTTTAACTTTTCTGAATTCCTGTGACATTTGTGCTTAGTATTGTAGGTCAACTGAGCACTTATAGTTTCATATCCTTATTTTGTCTTCTCTGCCAGCGTGATGTATCTTCAAGAAGATTCTGACCTAGAATCATTCTCATTGTGATAAGCACACCGTAGCAGTTCAGTAAATATTTCATACTGAATTGAATGGATTTCCAAACAAGTATATAGCTCTGGCACTTAAAAGAGCATCTGGGGACTTCTGCTTTGAACATGATGGATTGGACATGGATTAGGGTTGCCAGATAAAATCCAAGAAGACCCATTAAATTTGAATTTCAGGCATACTTATACTATAACTATGGGTCATACATATACTAAACAAGTACTTGCTGTTGATTTGACATTCAGATTTAACTGAGAGTCTTGTTTTATTAAATCTGGCAGCCCTTCCAGGGGTCGGTTTATCCTCCTCCCTTAACAGAAAAAGAAAAAATACACATACGAAACAATGGGTTTTCAGGCATTGGCAAACAGAAGCAGTGCAAGAGAATGATCCCTGGAAGAAGCGAAGAAATGAGACATCTTTCTGCTCCATCTTATTTTCTGGAGAACATTTCCAGGACGCAACACAGAAAGCGGGAACTCAAACAGACCCTGGAAGTCTCCCAAGATGAGAAGACAGAGTTGAGAATTTGGGGAGACCAAGATGGCCAAAATTCACAGGGCAGAGCACCAGATAGGAGACTGCTGAACACTCCCCTTGATTCTTCAGTTACTGATCAGTGCATGTGTGTGAGGGAACTACCCACAGTTAGGGGAATAAAACCACTCGAGAGGAGTGGGGGGAACAACTTAGCTCACGCAGCGCTTAGTACATGCTGTCAACAGGCAGAGCGGGGAAATTGTCAAATTGAGTAAAAAAGCAAGACCAATTATTCGCTACCAATGGGAAGCCCACTTCGAATATAAAATAAATACGTTAAAATATCTGGAAATGAATATACCATTCTGACATGAATCAAAGAAAGCTGAAGTGGATATATAAATATAAAATGAAGTCGACTTCAGAGCAAAAAATATTTATCCCAGATAAAAAAGGTCATTTCATAATCATGAAGGGAAAAATCATCAATTGGGCAAGAGAATCCTAAATGTTTATGCACCTAAACATGAAGCCTCAGAATACATGAAACAAAATGTGACAGAACTGGAGGAAAATGCAGAATTATGGCTGAAGATTTCGACACTCCTCTGATAATAATAACTGAAGAAATAGGCTGAAAATCTGGAGTGAAATACAAGAGTTGAATACCACTATCAACCAACTTTACCTAATTGATATTGACAGAACACTCCTCCCAACAGCTACAGAGAATACATTCTTTTAAGTGAACCCTAAACATTGACCAAGATAGGCCATATTATGTCACTAAAAAAAGAATCAATAAATTTAAAATAACTCAAATTAAAAAAATTCTCTAACCACAATGGAATTAAGTTAAAATAAATAATAAAAAGGTATCTAGGGGCGCCTGGGTGGCGCAGTCGGTTGAGCGTCCGACTTCAGCCAGGTCACGATCTCGTGGCCCGTGAGTTCGAGCCCCGCGTCGGGCTCTGGGCTGATGGCTCAGAGCCTGGAGCCTGCTTCCGATTCTGTGTCTCCCTCTTTCTCTGCCCCTCCCCCATTCGTACTCTCTCTGTCTCAAAATAAATAAACGTTAAAAAAAAAAAATTTAAAAAAAAAAGGTATCTAGAAAAGTCTCCAAATATTTGGAAACTAAATGACACAGATTTAAAGCAAAACAAAACAAATGCATACATCATAGAAGAAATCACAGGGAAATTAGAAAGTATTTTGAACAAAATGACTGAGAATTAAACTATAATATATCAAAGTTTGTGGGATACAGCTAAAGCAATGGGAAAGGGGAAACATATATGTTTATCTTAGAAAAATCAATGACCTAAGCTTCTACCTTAAGACACACGAAAAAGAAAAGCAAATTGAAACCAAAGTTAGCAGAAGGAAATAATAAAGGCAAGAGCAGAAATCAATGAAGCAGAAAGCAGAAAAGCAATATAGAGAATCAATGAAACCTAAAGCTTGTTTTTTCAGATCAATAAAATTGATAAACTTCTAGTCAGATTGTCCTGGAAAAAAGAAAAGATACAAATTACCAATATCGGGATTGAGAGAGGTGACATTACTATAGATCATAATTAAAATAATAAGAAGAGAATATTTTTAACAACTTTATGCCTACAAATATAACAGATGAACAAATTCTTTGAATGATACAAACTAGGTATCCAGAACAGTTTTATGTCTAATACAGAAATTGAGAGAGTAGATCCTAAAAGTCCTCATTGCAAGAAAAAAAAATTGTAACTATTCATGGGGATGAATGTTAACCAAACTTATTGTGATGATCATTTAGCAATATATACAAATATCAAATCATTATGTTGTACACCTGAAACTAATATAATGCTATATGCCAGCTATACCTCAATAAGAAAAAAAGAAATTGAACTTGTGGAGTAAAAATTTTCCACTAAGAAAATTCCAGGGAGACATAGTTTTATTGGTGAATTCTTTCAAATTTTAGTGAGAAATAGGGACACCTGGGTGGTTCAGTTGGTTAAGTATCCAACTTCAGCTCAGGTCATGATCTATGGTTCAAATTTAAGGAAGAAATAATACAAACTCTACATAATCTCTTCTAGAAAATTGAAGAGGAGGAAACACTTCTTAACCTATTCTGAGACCAGTATTACTTTAATAACGAAATAAAACACAGACATTATAAGAAAAGAAAGTTATGGACTAATATCTCATAAAAATAGAGCTGAAAATCCTTGTAAAATAATAGCAAATTAAATCTGGCAATATATACAAAGGAATATACATCACAACAAAATGGGGTTTATTCCAAGAATCTGAGACTAGTTTAACATTTGAAAACGAATGTAATTCATCAGATTACCAGACTAAACAAGAAAAAAAACATATGGCCATATCAACAGATGCAAAAAAATCCCTCTATTTCCACATTCATTCATGATAAAAATTATCAGAAGAAAAAAACAAAAACAAAAACAAAAACAAGGAATAGAAGTGAACTCCTTAACCTTATACCCTTAATATATTAAAGGGTATATTTGAAAAACTTACAGTTAACATACTTAATGGTAAGAGACTGAATGCCTTCCTCCAAAGATCAAGAACAAGTCAAAGATGTCTTCTCTCATCACTCCTATTTGACAATGCACTGGAAGAACTAGATAAGGTAATAAGACAAGAAAAAGAAATAAAGGACATACAGATTACAAAGGGGAAAAAAACAGTCTTTATTCACAGATAATGTGATTGTGTATGCTGACAATTCCAAAGAATCTACAAAAACATTCTGTAACTAATAGAGGAGTTTAGCAAGGTCACAGGATACACTGTCAGTATACAAAAATTACTTGCAATGAACAACTGGAATTTGAAATTTTATTTTTTTTTTAATTTTTTTTTTAATTTTTTTCAACGTTTATTTATTTTTGGGACAGAGAGAGACAGAGCATGAACGGGGGAGGGGCAGAGAGAGAGGGAGACACAGAATCGGAAACAGGCTCCAGGCTCTGAGCCATCAGCCCAGAGCCCGACGCAGGGCTCGAACTCACGGACCGCGAGATCGTGACCTGGCCGAAGTCGGACGCTTAACCAACTGCGCCACCCAGGCGCCCCTGGAATTTGAAATTTTAAAAGCCATAAAAAGTAATTGGATATAAATCTAACAAAAACTGTTTAGGATTTTTATACAAAACATTAATGAAAGAAACCAAATAAGACTTATGTAAATGGAAAGATATACCACACCTCTTTTTAATACTCCTTTCTTTCTTTCATTTCCTTCAATATGACCACAGTAAAAACCATACCAGTCATTCTTGAAGACTGAGGAGGGAGGAGGAGGTATGCAACAAAGACAGAACATAATTTGATATAAATCATTAGACATGTCATTAGATTCCACCAGCAGAAATTTTATACTGAGCCCCTTCATTCTTTGCAAGTTTTGTGCCATGTTTTCTTCTCTCTCCCACTCTCTCCTCCTCTTTAGCTCCCTTTGTATCTTTTTCTTTTCCTTCCTTTCTTCTTTTCTCTGCTATCTGCTCCACATTCCCAGTTTCTATTTGTCTTTAAATAGAACATATTTAGCTGTCTTTTTCACTTTTTCTTACTATCTCAAGCAGCTTAACCAAATTCTTTTCCTAAGCAAAGATAGTCCTCTCCCTAAAATATTTGAGAGAGATATGGAAAGATAACCTCCTCTACCCTCTTCAACTTGGTGTTTAGACAGAATTGATGTACATCAAATCATCATATAAACTTTATATAACCATTTATAAACCTATAAATGTGAGATAGTATTATAACTATCAAGGGTAGTGACAACCTTAGTGAGAATGAAGTGCCTGGACAAGGCAAGTCTTCTGAAAAAGCCCTCCTCAGGACCGACGAAGGTAAACGGGCACTCCTTCAGCCCTCTGTCAGTTCAGTAAATATTTCTTAAATAGCTGCTCTATGCCAGGCACTGTAATACAAAGAAAAATTACATTTAGGTCTGATGCTCTAAATATTCAACTCTGAGAGAGACCAACACATGAAAAATACATTAAATGGAATAGGGCAGTTAAGGGTTATTTAACTGACCAGAAACATGGAATTTTTTTTTGGAAGAGTCTATACTTCAATTATCCTAGCCTTCTGTTGGACCTCATTTTCTAATTTGTGACTCAGCAGAAACAGTCACCTTATGTACAATAGAAACAAGATGTTATAGAGCCACATAATTTGCTAAACGATTTGGAACTCTGTTGGCAATGTGCCCACCATCCTGACACACCCAGGACTTTTAAATGCATGGCTAACTGTCCATATGTTCCCAGGGAAAGCTGGAAAATCAGAGAATATGCCTCATCTTTAATTAATAGCCTTTACAATGAGCCTCTCTATTTTGGAACTTGTGTTTGGATCCTTCAACTAACTTCCTCAATAGGTTTCTGAGAAATTTATTACTTTTCTTGTACGAGCAGATAAGATTTTTAGCAAAGACAAATGGTCACAAATGTTTCTGGAGCCAGAGAGTCCTAAGTTTGACTCCAGAACCCGCACCTTACCATCTGATTACCATTGACCAGGTCCTTGAGCCTCATTAAGCCTAATTTCTTTGTCAATTGGAAATAAGAATGATACTTACTACTATGGGGCATTTGACAATTGGGTAAATTATGCATGTAAATCTCAGCACTTTGTCTTGCATGGAGTTATAGCTGAAAAAGTCCTATTATTATTGGAAAGAATGTTGTCCTTTATAAATTGTAATGCTCCTGAGATGGCAGTAGAGGGAGCACAGTCATTGGAAACTGGACTTGAGCAAACTAAGAAGATAGGTATTTAAAGTCTTTTGTATGAGAGACGTTGTCCCTATTCTGATGGAGCTTGAGGAAACTGCATACAGATGAGCTGGTAAGATACACACCAGACTGCCTTGTCCCAGTTATCTTTGCTGTGCCACTCATTTGAAGACTCAGTATGTCCTGTATGCCCATGTGCCCTCTCTCCAACATCAAACTCTAACTCACACTGGTTTTCCTAGGACATGTTAGAGAAGCTTGGGCAGGACAGGGAAGGTGCTTCCACAAAAATGAAAACCAACAAATGTTTTATTCTTTGTACAAAAATTGGGAGAAGGTGGATCTGGGTTATAACTTGCAGCAGGGACAGTGATATCCCCTTCTCTTCTCTTGCTAACTCCTAAACAAGCAGCTCTACTTAGACATGGTAGAAAAAGCAGTCAAGAAGAACTGGCTGAATTCTCTCTGACTCTGATACACGCATGTGAACCTGCCCACCTCACCTGATCTCTCTTCATCTCCATTTGAAACCCCATCTATACAGTAGGAGAGAAGGGAAGGAGGAGGCTTAACCTAATAACTTTCGAAGTTCCTCACAACTTGGTTATTATTATTCTATTAATAGTAGCTATTGTTGAGTGTTTTCTCTCATCTCATTCCTTCTATTAGATCTTTGAATCTTCCCAGCAATTCCATGTGGGATGTAATATCCCCATTTTTACAGAGAGTTTGGGGCTCAGAGACATTAGGTAGCTGATCTGACTTTGTACAGCTCGGAAGTGGCACAATCAGAACTAGAATCTATTTTTCTGCAAGTGTATAATCTGATATCTCCCTGTTAAGATGGGGCAAGAAAAAAATTAGAAGTGGGGCTTCTAAGTAGGACAATTGAGGCATCAATTATATGGGGGAGTGGAATCTGTGGTGGCCTTTGAGTTTGGTAAACTAGGGATTTCACTTTAGGGTGCTTTTGTTTGGTTTTCTTTCTCTTCCCCGGCTCTCTGGGAATGATGAAGCCAGGGTAGATGTAGGGCCAAAATACTGTGACGTGGCTATTTAGACTTGATTCTAAGAAAGAAGTAGACATCAAGAATCTGTTCTCAGAAGCCTGGCTCAGTTCATGAAACAGGAAGGCAGACAGAGGTTTAAGGCAGATGCTTTAACCAAGAAATAAAGCGTTCATTTGGGCAGATTCCCTCATAATATACTACTGGGTAAACTGACTATGGTAGATAGGATACGGTGGGCAGAGGAGAGGTTTCAAAAATGTTGTCTTGTGGACTCCCGGGCGTAGGTCCTAAGACTTTTTTTTTTAAAGAAATCTGAAAATAAAACTTTTTATAACAATAATGTTTTACTTTTTCACTCTGTTGACATTGGCACTAATGGTACCAAAGCAATGGTGGGTAATGCCAGTGCCTTAGCATGAACCAAGGCAGTGATGCCGTATTATTCTAGAAGTCATTGTACTCTTTAGCACCAAACACTTAAAAATGTTTAAATACCAGTTTGACTTAATAATGTTCTCAGTGAAGTGGGAAAATTAATTTTATTAAATTTTAAATTAATGTCTCCTTAATATTCTGTCACAGAATGAGAAGTACACATGTTAAGGCATGATGATCGTCTCAAGGAAAAGCACTTGTATGATTGTCATAGAACATCATTTCTACTTGGAAGAATGACTTGACAAGTGGTTGTTCAAACTAGGGTATTTGGAAGACGTTATCCTGAAAATGAACAAAGTGTGACCGTCATTTCAGGGAAAACAATTGGCAATGTCTGTTTCCAATAATAAAATTAGAGTTCTCAAGCAAAAACTAGAATTTGGAAAACTTGTATCCTTGCTATGAACCTTACAACTTCCAAATACTTAAAAATGCCTTTCCAGGGGCACCTGGGTGGCTCAGTCGGTTGAGCACCCGACTTAGCTCAGGTCACGATCCCACAGTTTACGGGTTCGGAGCCTGTAACCTGCTTTGGATTCTGTGTCTCCCTCTCTCTCTCTCTGCCCTTCCCCTACTTGTGCATGCACAGGCGCCTGCTTTCTCTCTCTCCCTCAAAAATAAATAATACTTTTCTAATGAGATCAGTGGTGGTATTAGCTAATATGATTTTGATTTGTACGATGAAGTGTGTCAGCATTTACAGGATGTGTAATTTAGTGGACTCATGTTTTCCAAATAACTAATGTGTGATATTACAAAATCATGTGTGAGTAAAGTTCTATTTGAACTAGAAGATATATTAACAGATTTTCACGTAACAGTATATGTAAAGTTGGTTGATAGAGTTTCACATCCCACAGGGCAACCAATCCTTAAAAAATTACCACTTGTTGAGTTTTGTGGCATCAAAGAAGGATATCCACCTTATCTGAAAAGGCTATTAAAATGCTCTTCCTTTTCCAATTACATAACTGTGCGAGTCCAGTTTTTCTTCAAATACATCAACCAAAACAATATCTTGCAAAAGATAAAATGCAAAAGCAGATATAAGAATCCAGTCTTTTCTCAAGCCGTACATTACAGATTTTCAAAATGTAAATCAATGCCACTCGTTCTCACTATTTTTTTTAAAGATTTTATTTTTTTTTAAATATTTTTAAATGTTTATTTTATTTTGAGAGAGAGAGACAGAACAAGCAGGGGAAAGGCCGACAGAGGGGGACAGAGGATCCGAAGCAGGCTCTGAGCTGACAGCAGTGAGCCAGATGTAGGGCTCGAACTCATGAACTGTGAAATCATGACCTGAGTTGAAGTCAGATGCTCAATGACTGAACCACCCAGGGATCCCTTAAAGATTTAATTTTAAGTAATCTCTACACCGAACATGGGGCTCAAACACACAACCCCGAGATCAACAAATTGCATGCTCCACTGACCGAGCCAGCCAGGTGCCCCCTCACTAATTTTTTTTTATATTGGAAATATACTTGTTTTTAATTTTAAAAACGTTTAACACAGGGGCCTGGGTGGCTCAGTCAGTTAAGAGTCTGACTCTTGTTTTCGGCTCAGGTCATGGTCTCATGGTTCATGGGATGGAGACACACATCTGGCTCTGCGCTGACTGCATAGAGCCTGTTTGGGATTCTCTCTCTCCCTCTTTCTCTGCCCTTCCCCCAATCTAAATAAATAAATAAATAAATAAATACATAAATAAATAAATATTTTAAAAAGTTTAACACATAATGGGTTTATGATTATAATTTCCCACAAATAAACATTTTAATTTTATTCTCAGGTTAAATTTTAATACAGTAAATAGGAATTTAATACATAATAATAACACCGAAATTCTTTGGAGTTGTCAACAATTTTAAGAGGATAAATGTGTCATAAGATCAGTTTGAAAGCTGCTGAGGGAGTCCTGGAGTGAGGTCCTTAAAAGGAAGAAGAGAACAAAGTCTGCTTTGTATAGCAGGCACTCAACAGTTGAATAAAGACACACAAAACCAGTATGACTAACAGTAAAAGGCAGGAAGTGAAAAGTGTTAAATGAGTGGTCTAGATCTGTGCTGTCCAATAGGGTAGCCGCTAGCCACATGAGGCTATCCAAATGGAGACTAGCACTTGAAGTGTGCCTTGTCCAAATGGAGATTTCCTGAAAATGTCAATTGCACACCAGACTTTGGAGATTTAGTATGAAATAAGGAATGCAAAGTATCTCATTAATATTTTTATATTGAAAAATGTTAATATTCTGTATTATTGGATTATTTAGATGATTGAAATTAATTTTGTCTGTCCCTTTTACCTTTTTCAATGTGGCTACTAGAAAATTTAAACACGTGGCTTGCATTTCATTTTTTTCTTGGAAAGTGCTAGTTTGTATGAGAAGTGTGATGAGAATTCAGAGCAAGGGAAAATTGCTGTGAGATGGGGTCAACAGTGAAATCTTTACCAGGGACAGGATCTTAAAAAAAAAAAAAAAAAAAAAAGGACAAACCAAAAAACAGACTCTCAACTATAGACAATAAGCTGATGGTTCCCAGAGGGAAAGTGGGTGGGGGGATGGGTGAATAGGTAAAGGGGTTGGAAGCACACTTACCTTGATGAGCACTGAGTAATATATGGACTCACCGAATTGCTTTATGGAACACCTGAAACTAATATAACACTGTATGTTAATTACACTGGAATTAAAATTAAATGTTTAAAAATTTACACAAATTGGGGGAGGAAGCTGCCATTGAAGGGAGAATCAACACTGAATCAATACAGAAATAGGAGAGGTTAATCTAGGGAGCAGAACAGACTAGTCTGCCTCAGATCTCAGGCTTCTGGGTAGGGAGTAGGGGGAGGAGGAGGGGGAGGGGAGTTTCCGGATAGGTTGGGACCAAACTGTACAGCACTTCGAGTACCAAGAATTTGGACTTTTTCCTAAAGGCAGTGACTGCTTCCCCAGAGCAAACCAGACTTTGCTCCTTAGCTTATTGGAATACCCTCAATTAGGCACTTTCTTCGGGTGCAGACAGAGTAGTAGAAGCTCCCAGAAACTGCCCAGGAAGCAAGCAGCCAAGACCAGGCCTACCTGATCAGAGTAGAGTGATGTAGAGAGTATGACTTTGGAGTTGACTGACTTTTTGTGTATGAGGGAGGGAGAGGGGCAGTGAATTTAAAGCACCTGATAATGTCACCTGGGAGAGGAGCATCCGGGGCAGTGCACATGTGTGATGGCTGGTCCAAGAGTGAGGAAGCAGGCCTTTTACTTTGGTGTATTGCTGTAGGCTCAGGCGTAAGCAAACCGAGTCATTCTTTCTGCCTTGTTCGGTCTATCTTCCTTTATTTCTGTCTTTATTTGCCTGAACGTTCATAGAACTCGTGTGTGCTGAGGGTTAACATCTAGCCTGGAGAAGATGAAATAAAAAGACCACCAAGGAGGGAATGGAACCCCTGGCCTCTTATCCAGGCTCATTGAATAGCTCCTGTCACCTCTCTGGGCCTCAGTCTCTCCAGATATGAAAGAGGTGTTAGAATCAGATGAGACCAAAGCTCCCTCCAGCTCTGTGATTCTAGAATAGGCCCATGTCACAAAGGGAGAAAAGCATACCACGGTGACCAGGAACAGGGCTACCTGGCAAGTGGGAAGGAGAATCCTGGACTAGTGAGGGTGGGCGTGAGTGGCCCACACAGGAGCTGGCCCAAACCTTTGGGTGAGGTTGTCTTCTTCCTAGTGAGCAGACCCTGCTGGAATTGGAGGAGCACAGTGAAGTCTAGGAGTTTGATATTTCAGTCCTGGCACCCCTTCCATCCCAGGGGCTGGCTCACCAGGGTGAGTGTGGAGCCTCAAAGGAGGAAGCCAGGAAGCCAGGAATTTAGCTCCAGACAAGTCTGCAGGGGGTCTCAGATGTATGGGACCCCCCTGAGGAAAATGAATGCGCGTAACTCCACCTACTCACTCACCTCGCGACACCCTCAGACCACCTGCAGTCGCAGGAATGATGGCGGCCGGGGGGGGGGGGCGGAGATAAAGAGAGGGCGCCCTACAGAGGGGCTCCAGCCTGATTGTTTCTGTTCTTTAGCATTTCTAGAATAGAGAGTGGGTGGGAACCGACTCAAGTAAAGTCCCAGAGACTCTACCACTGACGCACAGGAAAGCCTCAAGTGGGAGGAGAAATGCAAATCCCCTACTGACAATGGCGTCAGCGGCTTTGTCCCGGGGACTGTGAGGGGCGATTCCGACTTTGGACTTTGGCACCGCCTGGGACCTGGGCTGAGGGAGCCAGGTAAGTAGGCAGATCACACCTTGGAGTTGCCTCTCCGGAGGAGCGCGGGTCAGGAAATGCTTATGCAGAATGCCGCCGAGGCTGTGCACTTGGTGGTGTGACAGTTCACTTCACTTTAACTGGTGTGAGGATGGGTTCTTCTGAACAGCGTCCGACTCCATGAGGCAAAGATGCGCTCCCGCGCAGGTCTGTGCGTGAGACTCGGGAGCTCAGCCCGCACATCTGCACGGCGGGAGGGACCGTGGTGGCTGATGCGGAGGTGTGTCCTCGCGGAGTGCTGAAAGTGAGCCCCCCCTTCTCTTTCTTAACCAGCTTCTCTGAGCTATAATGTCTGACATTAGACTGAGTACACGGGTTTCAGAGAAAAGTCTGGAGCTAGGCTGGACAGTGGCTGTGGCTTTGATGAGAGGGGGTATTTTCGGACATGTCATCTCCTTTGCAAGCTATGTGTCACGGAGCCAGCGTGGCACTATTAGCCCCCAGACAGCGCGACAAAATGCCCCTTTATCTAGGGCCAGACATTCAAGAGAATCGAGAGGCGTTCAGTTTTCAAAAGAAATGTTCTATAGTTTTCTTGTGATGGGAGACTTAGCGCTTAGAGAGTGAAAGCAAAGGAGGGAAGGATGAGTAAAGGCATTTCTAGAGGCTGCAACAGAGAAGAGGGTCCTCGGACCACACACCTTATCCTTCCCTTCTTCAGCCCTTCAGGTTCAGCTGAACCCTTAAGTTCAGCTCTCAGGAAGGTGGACCCCGGTCCTAGGAGTAATTTTTCTGACTTTGGGGTCAGTTCAGTCCAGTTAATTCTTAGTTAGAAAACAGATTGTAATGGCATTTTCAGCTCATGTGCTCTCACCATTAACTAGAATAAAACAGGGATGGAGCAGGGCAATGGCACTGTGGCATGGGAACAAACATCCCAGTTTTGTCTTTTTTTTTTCTTTTTTTTTTTAATTTTTTTAACGTTTATTTATTTTTGAGACAGAGAGAGACAGAGCATGAACAGGGGAGGGGCAGAGAGAGAGGGAGACACAGAATCTGAAATGGGCTCCAGGCTCTGAGCTGTCAGCACAGAGCCTGATGCGGGGCTCGAACTCACGGACCGTGAGATCGTGACCTGGCTGAAGTCGGACGCTTAACCGACTGAGCCACCCAGGCGCCCCACAAACATCCCAGTTTTGTGTGGTGTGTGTATATATGCCCAGCATCTGCAAAGACAACCTCAGATCCGTCCTTAGGAGCTGTGCATCTTAGGCAGGGGTCATTTTGCCTACTTGTTCCTCAGACGTTTGTCATTTTTAAAGTTGGGGTCAAACTTACTATCCACCTGCCCTATTCATAACAAAATCAAGATTGCCACTCACTCTGCATTTAACAAGCACTTACTGAGCCCCCACGACGTGCCTACAATTGTGCGTGTAAAGGTCTTCAAGACACAAAGTGATATGAAAATAAAACATTATTTCTTTTGCCAGTTTCTTTTAGAAAAACATTCTTCTATACATTTAGATCAGGGAATCTGAATTTGAATTGTTCCATTTGAAACCTGAGGAATATGTGTGTGAAATACATGAAATTTATTATCGTGACCTTCTGTGAGCAAAAGGAAAACTTACCTACAAGATAGGCCGAAATATTATGGTGGTTAATCATGTAAAAGTTTTGTCCTTTGATCTAAAATTGCCGATAAAACAATCAGAACTTTTGACTTTGGAACAAGTAAAGTACTATAACTTCAAGAAGTCATATTAATCTCCCTGAGTTAGGAAATGTCTAAAGCTTCTAAACTGGCCAGCGTAGGATAACATAGGAAAACATACTTTTGTTTTGTGACGGGCTGCCACATACATCTCAAGTGTGGTTTCTTCCTCCTTAAGTAACCTGAGGGTTTAACCACTGTCAGTTGTACATCAGGGATGAATTAAAAGTAGACCTTAAAAGCTCTGCCCATTCATAGTGTATCATCAAACAGAGAAATATAAATATGCATTGGTTCACAGATATTTTGAACTGGAAGAATTAGAGCCCATGAAAATGCATACATGAAGCTCTTCATAAAAGCTAAGACCAAATTTGATCAGAAGTCTGGGAATAGGAAGCTGACTCTGGAAGCCAGACAAATCTGAAATAAAAGAAAAAGGACTGGGCAGTTCGACACGCAGGAAGCTTTTATTGGGTACTCCTCATATGGAAAGCCCTAAGAAGGTCTTTGAAGGTGCAGTTAAGTATGTTATTTGCTTCAGGCTGCTCAAAGTCAAGAGTGCAGAGGGAGCAAGTGAGCTTGCTGAGAACACAGATTTGCAGGACAGAATGGGGGTAAGGTGAGGAGTGTTGACAGGGAATGAAATCTTTCTGGAGAAAGTTCTGGAGTTCCTGTTAGAGCAAAGCAGGACATGGTTTGGGAAAAGAGAAAGAATCATGTTCCGTGCATTAGGGATGACTTGGGAAAAAGCTGAGAATTGCTTTTATCTTTGGATTGAAAGCATTTTCTCTTTGCTGTTTTCTTAAATAAGGTGACTATGAAAGAAAATTTTTTCACCAGTTACTTAACTAATGGACAACATCGTCTTTGTCTGAAATCTAAGGGGAAAAAAAACACATGTACCACAGTTACTAACATTTGTAAACTTTAATTTTACCCTTCATTTATAGCATGTCTCAGTGGAATCAAGTCCAACAATTAGAAATCAAATTTTTGGAGCAAGTAGATCAATTCTACGATGACAATTTTCCTATGGAAATTCGACATCTGTTGGCTCAGTGGATTGAAAATCAAGACTGGTAGGACCAAACATTATTGTATTTTCCCTAGAGGTTGATATACAAATGCCTTATGCTCTATCCATGTGGATTTATTCTATGATCTTTTTTTGACTGGGTAGATGCATATTTTTCATCAAGGATTTGGAAAGCTTCCTCTGAGGAAGAAAATCATCATCTTTTCTGGTTTCATCTGTTGTAGATGAAAATTTAATGCTTCTAGAGCGTTGGGTTTTTTGGTAAGCCCAATCCCAGTAATTCCTAACTATTAAACAGCCAAGGAATAAAACTATTGTTTACATCAATTTTCAACACAGAACCCATGTAAATAATTATTTTTATTATGTTTTACAGTCATTCTTTAAAGCTCTGTTTACCTTGTACAGTTAATTTTTTTTTTTGCTTTGAATAGTTCTCTTTTTTATTGTGAGAAAATATACATGACATTTACCATTTTAACCATTTGTAGGTACACAATTTAGTGGCATTCGGTGCACTTATGTGGCTGTACAACTATCACCACCATCCATCTCCAGAACTTTTTCATCTTCCCTAACTGAAACTCTGTCCTCATTAAACAACTTCATTCTCTGTAGCCCAGACTTGTCAACCACCATTCTATTTTCTGTCTCTCTGAATATACTACTCTAGGTACTTTATGTAAGTGTAATTGCACAATATTTGTCCTTTCGTGGCTGATGTATGTTATGTCACATGTTTTTTCAAGGTTCATTCATGTAGCATATATCAGAATTTCCTTCTCTTTTTAAGGCTGAATAACATTCTATTGTATATATAAGCCACATTTTGTTGGGTTATTCATCTGTCAACCAACATTTGAGCTGTTTCTACCTTTTGGCTATTGTGGCTAACTAAAGCTGATGCAAACACTGATGTACAAATATCCGTTCAAATTCCTGCTTTCAATTCTTTTGGGTATCTACCCAGAAGCGGAATTGCTGTATGTAATTTATGCTTATGTTTTGAAAAATCTCCATCCTGTTTTCCATTTCCACCAGCAATGTGCAAGGGCCCCAGTTTCTCCACATCCCCACCAACACTTGTTATTTTGGGTTTTCAATAATAGCCATCCATTTAATAGGTATGAAATGGTAGCTCACATTTTGATTTGCATCTCCCAATGATTAGTGATGTTGAGTATACTTGGATGTGTAAAATTTAAGTTTCAAAAGCTTTTAAATGCTTATCACTGTGGAATACATTTATCTCTCTTTAAAACTAGTATGGTAAAGAAGTAGACATTTTACTGGACGTTGTTTCCTGCTGACTAATAACACTTTTGTTTTTTAGGGAGGCGGCTTCCAACAATGAAACCATGGCAACAATTCTTCTTCAAAACTTGTTAATACAACTGGATGAACAGTTAGGTCGCGTTTCCAAAGAGAAAAATCTGCTCTTGATACACAATCTAAAAAGAATTAGGAAAGTCCTCCAGGTGAGAATGCATTCTACTTTTTCAAAAATATTTGGATTTTTGTGTCTTAAATTCAGCTAAAAAAATATATGTACCCTTATAATATTATTTTCAATTCATATTTAAGAAGGAAAATTTGAATTCTCTTACCATTTTACATTTTAACTTATGTGTGTTTTTCATGAAATTCTGAATCTGAAATACACTATAAGTGGGAGGGTGTGTGTGATTCGCATGTGACTATTTACTAGTTATGTTCAAATTTGACACTCCCCGGAACAAGGATTTGAAAGACAATAGGTTCATGGCTCTCCACCAGGCCTCCCTTGCCTTTCTCTCTTATGTAACAATTTAGTTAGTATTGTTCTCATGTATGGATAGAGGTATCGTGGTTGTATGTATCTTTTCAGATTTGGTTCAAATCTCACCTCCTCCAAAAGCATTCCTTGGTACTCTCTAGCCCCTATCTCTGGCTTTCTAGCCTCTAGGTCTCCAAAGGCTCACCCAGGCAAATATGTGTTTGTCTTCTCCCCAAAACTGTGGAGTTTAGCATTCACCTTTGAATTCTCAGTGCCCATCACAAGACTGGATATATAGCAGGTGTGTACTATTTGTTGATTAAAGGTATGAATGAATGAAGGGAGTGAAACAGGGATCTAAAGAATTAAAGGCAGGCTAATACTGAGTTAAACCCAGAGGTGCTAACACACATAACAAACTCTTAATGTGAACTGCTGTAATATTTCCTGAGTGTCTATACAATGTATTAAACAACATGAAAAATGCATGTGCCGTTTTTCAGTGAGGCATTCTTAAAATCCCAAGGTTCCGATGAATACGTTTTTAGAAAATTTCATCTAGGCTATAAGAAAAATGTGCTGGAAGTTATTAACGCTTGTGGGAAGGGCATATACATTGGTTTTCCTATTGTTTGGATTGCACTGAGCCATTTTTGCCCTTGTAATGCCCTACAAATTTGCAAGACACTCGGCCTAGGTAGGAAAATAGCTTGTTGCCAACAAAACAGGATTTCCCACAGCATAAAGCAAACAATCTCTTACAGAGATAAGACATTTTACCTTGGCTTCATTAGCTTAGTGCTGTAATCAATAAGCCTAAAACAGAGGTGGGCATACCGTTACCCACAAGTCAAATGTGGTCACTGCTTCTTTGGAGAGCCCATGACTAAGAATGGTTGTTACATTTTTAAGTGGTTGACAAAGAATTAAAAATATTAATAAGTTTGTGACATGGAAATTCTGTGAAATTCAAATTTTTATATTTTAGTGGAAATAGCCATGCTCATTCATTTACATATTGACTATGGCTGCTTTTGCACTGCAGTGGCACTGTTGAGCAGTTGTGACAGAGTGACCCCTAAAGCCTAAAATCAAAATGTGTATGTGTAGTGTGTGTGTATGTGTGTGTGTGTGTGTGTGTGTGTGTGTGTGTGTGTATCAATAACATTTATCTGGTCTAGAAGCAAAGGTCCTACAGGTCACTTTGCTAGAGGGACATAGATGGATAAAATGGTTGAGGCATGGTCTTTGGACATTCTGAAATTTGAAATTCTCAAAATGTGACCTTGGGTAATCACTTAATCTTTCTGAATTCTCACATCTTTTCATGTAAATGAGTATGATCTTTATTTACTTTTTGGGATTGTAAAGAATATGGGAGTTTTTATTCTGGCAAAATAAATAGGCTTCCAATAAAGGATTTTTGTTGTTGGTAGAAAAAGAACAGGACTTTCTTAGTGTAAATGAAGAGTAAATTTAAGGCCATCTTTTTTGGAGGGTGGAGGTAAGTTTTGAGGGAATTCAAGAACCTGCAATAACTCCTGTTCACATTTCGACTCAAGCACAAACTCTTCTGCGTATGTCACTGGCCTTCCAGCATCTTCTCTCTGTAGACCTTTCCCAACAAACTGCTCCAAGCTCCTCAACATTCCTGTCTCAGAAGAATACATCTTCTCCTTGTTCCTAAGCACATCAAACTCACTCTTGAAAGACTCGGAGCCTTCGCTCATGACTATACCATGGCCAGGAATGCAAAACCATCCCTCTTACTGCAGCCCAGTTTCCAGTGGTTCCTGGAGGACCTATGGATGTCCCAGTGCACCAAGGAAATCTTCACCACCTTAGCCCTTATTCTCATCCTTCATGGATTAAAAGTGGCAAGATAACCAGCATCTCTTCTGTGCTGGATGTGTCTAAGCAGGTCACAAGCTCTTTGAAGTAAAAGCCTGACCTCCTTTTTTGGCCTCTCTACTCCCTCTGGTACCCACTGTGGTTCTACTACAAACTAGGAACTCAAAAAACAGTTGGGTTGGTTAAGATATTTTGAATTGACAAAACACTTGCTCTTTCCTTCCTTTTATAAGTGATACTTATTGGGCATTTGCATTAATTCAGAATACAGTAAAAAATAGCAATAAAGAACATTGTCAACTATGGTTTGTAGACTTAAACCTGCATTTAATGTTTCTTTCTAATGTACCATATTCCCACTATGGTTTCTTTTTTGTTTTTGTTTTTGACAAATCTTTTTGAGAAAACAATATCCCCTGCTTCCCCAAGAATTAAAAGAGAAAAAAACCTCCTATCAAAACACTGTTGACACTGTGCTTATCTGGTTTGAACATTTTCATCCTCTGATATTTCAAATACAATCCGTTTAAACAATTATAGCAAAAAAGCACAGATGATACAGTTCCAGGAGAATTAAACAAGTATAAGGCAGATTTATTTTAGTTCTTTACAGAGCAGCCGAGGTCTCCAGTTTCCATATTTTAATTTCCTCTGAGATGGGAAGCAGTTGAACACTGATGTCCAGCTCACCTTAGCCCCTTTAGCAGGAAAGCAGTTTCAGGTCAAGGCCAGGAGCAAGGATTTCCCCAGGTTGCATCCTGACTCTGTGACTTACTTGCTGCATGGCCCAGGGCAAGAAGTTTACACTCTCTGGCCTCTGTTTCCTCAGTAGTGTGAGCAGAATCACACTGGTACGGACCCCAGGGGTGTTAGAAGCATTAAAAAAATTGTAAAGAACGTGGTAAGGTCAGGATTTGCTAAAAACAAATACCTGCCTTAGATATTTCAAGAATGCTTCACCGGGGCGCCTGGGTGGCGCAGTCGGTTGAGCGTCCGACTTCAGCCAGGTCACGATCTCACAGTCCGTGAGTTCGAGCCCCGCGTCGGGCTCTGGGCTGATGGCTCAGAGCCTGGAGCCTGTTTCCGATTCTGTGTCTCCCTCTCTCTCTGCCCCTCCCCCGTTCATGCTCTGTCTCTCTCTGTCCGAAAAATAAATAAACGTTGAAAAAAAAAATTAAAAAAAAAAAAAAAGAATGCTTCACCATGTTCTTGGGCCTTTTTTTTTTAGACTTTTTTTAGAGCAGTTTTGGGTTTACAGAAAAGTTGAGCAGAAAGTACATACTCCCTCTCTACCTGCCTCTCCCCATTTCCCCTATTATAACATCTTGGATTGGTGTAGTACACTTAGTACATTTGATGAACCTATTGTGATATGTTACTATTAACTTACGGTCCGAGATTACATGAGGGTTTGCTTTTTATGTTGCCCAGTTCTATGGGTTTTGACAAATGCATAATGTCATGTATCCACCATTTCAGGTTTACTGTCCTAAAATCTCTGCTCTATTAGTTCATCCTTCCCTCCCTTATCCCAAACCCCTAGAAACCACTGATCTTTTTTTTGAGTTATTTATTTATTTATTTTGAGAGAAACGGAGACAGCATGAGCCTGGGAGGGGCAGAGAGAGAGGGAGAGAGAGAGAATCCCAAGCAGGCTCTGCACTGTCAGTACAGAGCCCGACACAGGGCTCAAACTCATGAAATCGTGAGATCATGACCTGAGCCAAAACTGAGAGTCAGACACTTAACCAACTGAGCCACCCAGGTGCCTCAACCACTGATCTTTTAAATTTTTCTCTAGTTATGCATTTTCCAGAATGTCATATAGTTGGAATCATACAGTATATAGACTCTTCAGATGGGCTTCTTTCACTTAGTAATGTGCTTTTCAGTTTCCTCCGTGTCTTTCTGTAGTTTGATAGCTCATTTCTTTTTATTGCTGAACGATATTCCCTTGTATGGATATACTATAGTTTGTTGATCCAATTTTGGCGATTACAAATAAAACTGATATTGACATTCATGTGCAAATTTTTGTGTGGGCATGAGTTCTCAACCCATTTGGGTGAATACCTAGAAGCTTGATTGCTGGATCTTTGTTCTTGGGCTGTCTCCCGCAGGGCTCTTTTCCTTACTCATCTCCCTCACTGTGTCTTTTTCTGGGACATTTATTTCTCACAGTTCTGGAGGCAAGGAAGTTTAAGGGGCCAGCAGATTCGGTGTCTGATTCAGCTTCCTGGTTCAGAGGCTGCTGTCTTTTCCCTGGGCCTCACATGGTGCAAGTGAGGAGGGAACTCTCTGGCTTTTTGTAATGTTTATTCATTTATTTTAAGAGAGAGAGAGAGAGAGAGAGAGAGAGAGCAAGTAGGGGGAGAAGCACAAAGAGGGAGACAGAGAACCCCAAGCAGGTTCCTTGCTGTCAGCGCTGAGGCTGATGCTTAACCAACGGAACCACCCAGGCACGCCTAGGTTTTCTTTTATAAAGGTGCTAATTCTGTCATGAGGGCTCTGCCCTTATGAACTAATCACCTCCCAAAGGCTCCACCTCCTAACAGCCTCACATTAGGGGTTAGGAATTCAACATACGAATTTGGGAAGACACAAATAATCTACAACAAGCTTCTGAGGCACCTGGGTCAGTCAGTTGAGCATCCAACCTCAGCTCAGGTCATGATCTCACAGTTTGTGAGTTTGAGCCCCGCATGGAGCTCTGTACTACCAGCTCAGAGCCTGGAGCCTGCTTCGGATTCTGTGTCTCCCTCTCTTTCTGCCCCTCCCCTGCTCACACTCTGTCTCTCTCTCCCTCTCAAAAATAAATAAACATGAAAAAAAAATGCAAGGTGCTTACAACAGTGCCTGACACATAGCTATAACAACCTTCCTCTCTGTCTCCTTCAGAATGACATTTTAAAACATTTAAATGGTGCATATTTGTTATAAAAAATTGAAGTAGTACAGGAAAAAATGCAAAGAAAATAGGAAATAATTCAAAATCCACTGCCTACATTTAACTATATTAATATTTGATGAGTGTCATTCCAGATGTCTATACATACATATGTGGATAAAAGGCCTGGTGGTTACCAGAATCTTGGAAGTCTCCTGCGCCCCCTCTGTAACTCCACTTTGCTCTCTCTCCAGCCAGAGTAACCACTAAATCTAAATTTTGTACTTGTCAGTCTCTTCCTTTTTGTTATGGTTTTACCACATAGGTCAGCATCCCTAGACAACATAATATATGTTTGCAAGTTACTGAACCTTACATAAATGGGATCAAGTGTATTTATTCTTCATAATTTTCCTTCTTCACTTAACATGGTTCCTAAGATCCATCCATGTTGATGTGGTCACAGTAGTTTATTCGTTTTCATTGCTATGAGTATTCCATTGTGTGAATATATCACAGTTTATCCATTTTACTATTGATGAGCATTTGGGTTTTTTCTATTCACTATTCACTCTTCACTATTTCAAACAATGTTGGTCTGAATATTCTTGTGTGTGCTCTTTGGTGCTTGAAATGTGCATGAAATTCTCTAAGATAGATAACTAGTAGTGGCATTGCTGAATCACAGAGTATACACATCTTTAATTGCACTATAATGCCAGAATTGTTTTCCAAAATGGTGATACCGGTTTACACTCTCCCAACAGAGTAAGAGTTCTGGCTCCATATCGTTGTACATACTTGTAGTGGTCATATACCACATATCAATCTGGTGGTGTATCCGTCTTATTTCTTCAGCTTATTTTTTTGTTCTTTTCTAACTTTTTATTCAAGTGCTTTATGTTGAAACTTTCTTTTTTTTTCTTATAAATAAATTTAACTCTGTACCTTTTTGAGAGGTACTTTTTATGTACTTTAATATGTAGTGCTTTTACTGTTCATATTGAAATAGTTCATAATTTCAGTATGGACTTATAATTTCTAAATGAACTTAAAAAACCATCCCACTAAAAATATATATAAATACTAGATAAAATATAACAGACTTTTTAAAAAAGTTTTTTAACATTTATTAATTTTTGAGAGACAGAGATAGAGCATGATTGGGGTAGGGACAGAGAGAGAGGGAGACACAGAATCTGAAGCAGGCTCCAGGCTCTGAGCTATCAGCACAGAGCCCGATGTGGGGCTTGAACCCACAAACTGTGAGTTCATGACCTGAGCTGAAGTTGGATGCTTAACTTACTGAGCCACCTAGTTGCCCCAAATATAACAGGCTTTTAATTGCATAGGCAAGCTTATCACATTAAAAGAAGTTCTAGAATCAAAAAAAAATTTTTAACTATAAAACATCGCTGTAAATAGGAACTACACTGGGTACTATAATACATTCTTGGATTCTTAAATTCAGATTCCCAAGCATGCAGGACATCAGAAAGAGAAGTTCCCAAAAGTAGCAAGAGAGAACAAATATGTTACCTACACAGAAATGAGAGATAACCTAAAAGCCCAATTTAAAACAGAAATGAAAGAAGAGTAGAATAATTTCTTCACAGAGCTGAAGTACAATATCCGCCAACTTAAAATTCTATACCCAGCTAAGTTATTATACAAATTTAAAAGTTCACCATGCAGATACTACTAATGCAAATTAGACGCAGATGTTAAGCATGCATGGTAAAATTTCAAAAGTACCACGACAACAAATGAAAATAGAGTGCAGAAGAAATTGAAGGAATAAAAAAATAAATATTTAGAATCTGTAAAAAAAAAAATTGAAAGCACAAAATGAAATATCAGAAAAAAATCCAAATAATGTCTGTTAAATGTACAAAACTCATCAATTAATTATTAGAGAAATTGTGAATTTTACAGGATTCATGTAAAAATATGAAATAACAAAAGATGATAAGATCAAATAGGTGTGCTGGGGCTGTTTTGTAGAGAAGTTTGGGGATCTTGACCAAGAATCTTAGTCTTATTCTGAATGAAATGGAAATCCATTGGCAAGTTTGAACGGGGGTGTAACATGAATTAATCTCTGTTTTAAAAAGCTCACTCTGGCTGCTAAATGAACTGTTCTGAGTCAAGAGGAATTTGGAGAGACCTATTAGAAAATTCATTGATTTTTTTTTTAAAATCAACATATTGAAATGTTTTTCTATTATGGTGGATTTATCACCACTTCTAAACTTCAGAAGCTTTGACTTTATGTATTTGTTAATATGCTGTGAGGAGCCTAGATATAAGGCAATATTGGTGGACTAAACTTTAAAAAAACAATTTAAAATACCTTTCTTTGATCCACTGACCATTTTTCATCTTGAACTTTTATGGTGTGGTTTTCTTTTTGTTGCCATTTGGTAACCAGTAAATGAATTCATCTCTTCCTTTTCATACTTCCCTACATCACTTTGTACTGGGCTATGCCTTTTATAAATATTCTATAACAATCTTATTATTTGGTCAATGCATATTGAATGAGTTCTTACTGTGTTACCAATCCCATTTCAAGCACTAGGGATACTACCGGAGGAAGTCATGAAGCTTATAGTCTAAACAATTCACACCTCCTATGTTTTGTTTTTTAACTTACAGGAGCTTCCATGGGCCTTCCTCAAAAATGAGTGTTAGCGAGGTAAGGGAAAGAAGGCATCAGCAATCTTGTCTGATGATAGAAAAAAATGTGTTCAGGGTTTTGGCGTTAACTCTGTGGTTAGTAATCCCACCACCCACAGAGCATTTTTCACCCACCAGGAGAACGATTCTGTTAGTGAGAGTTTTAAACCCTGTGGGTGAGGGGGTGCTTACAAGTGTAACCTCACAAGTTCTATTCTTTGCATCATGGTGGCCTCTTTCTCAGAGGGTTTCTCATGCGGGTTTGCCCCAACAAAAATATGTGCTGGAGCTAAAAGCTCCTCGAAAGTTGAGTAGATGGTGGGTTCCTTCTTGCCTAGTCTGCAGAAGTCCTATTGTGGGCCTGAGGATCAGGTGCAGTGAGATTTTTAACATGACAAGGTGGAGGATTCAAAACATTTTTGCAATATAAAGGGAGAAAAAAAGCCACTTTAACTACGGGTCCACTCTGAATTTGCCAGATCTTCCCCTTTAACTCATGCTGCTTTCTTAGTTCACTCCTCTTCCTTCCCGTCTGTAGACCACACACACATAAAGAGAAGGGAAGGGAAGGGGTGACCTCAACCTATGACCTGAAAACAACCCTGTATCACCACTTTGTGTTAACTCTGAAAGAGCTGAGTGGAGGGTTCAGTCCTTCACATCACCTTGCAGCTCATGAGCTGCAGCCTGTTTGTCATTCACTTCACAGTTATTTCCCCAAGTACCACCCCCACACACAACACACACACCCTAAATCTGGTTTCATCTGAGATAATGGCCGGATGCTGGTATCACAATGCTTCTATTTCATAGGCTCAGAGACCTGCCTATTGTGCTGTTTAAAATATTTTTTTAATGTTTATTTTTGAGAGAGAATGTTAACAGGAGAGGGGCAGGGAGGGGGACAGAGGATCGGAAGTGAACTCTGCAGTGAGAGCAGAGACTCCAACGTGGGGCTTGAACTCACAAGCTGTGAGATCATGACCTGAGCCGAAGTTGGACACTTAGCTGACAGAGCCACCCAGGCACCCCTGCCTATTGTGCTATTTAAGATGGCACATGAATTACTTGTCAAGATCTTGTTTGCTGCATAATTTGGGATAGTCACCAGAAGGTGTGCTTTGCCATTCCTTGTCCTGTGCACATCACCACTAACCTGGAATCCAGTGTGATCAACTCAAGATACCACCCACCTGAAGTTTCAGGCTTGAAGCGTTTTGTTTATATTCCTCCAAACCTTTCTCTTATCTTATCCAAGGTTGCTTGGATTGTTCTCCTTCCTTACTGTCTTTTCTAACAGTTTATCGCATGAGTCCATTGTGATTTGTCTTTTCTCTGAATTCTGATTCTCTTTGAAGTTTATACCAGAGTCCAGAGCTTCTTTATGCAATAATTACTTTGTGTCCAAATGACGATTTGGATAGGGGCACTTGTACCCCAATGTTTATAGCAGCACTCTCAACAATAGCCAAATTATGGAAAGAGCCTAAATGTCCATTAACTGATGAATGGATAAAGAAATTGTGGTTTATATACACAATGGAGTACTACGTGGCAATGAGAAAGAATGAAATATGGCCTTTTGTAGCAACGTGGATGGAACTGGAGAGTGTGATGCTAAGTGAAATAAGCCATACAGAGAAAGACAGATACCATATGTTTTCACTCTTATGTGGATCCTGAGAAACTTAACAGGAACCCATGGGGGAGGGGAAGGAAAAAAAAAAAAAAAGAGGTTAGAGTGGGAGAAAGCCAAAGCATAAGAGACTGTTAAAAACTGAGAACAAACGGAGGGTTGATGGGGGGTGGGAGGGAGGAGAGGGTGGGTGATGGGTATTGAGGAGGGCACCTTTTGGGATGAGCACTGGGTGTTGTATGGAAACCAATTTGACAATAAATTTCATATATTGAAATAAATAAATAAATATTAAAAAATTAAAAAAAAAACAACAAATGACGATTTGGATTTCTTAAAGTAGGGCTCATATAATTTGCTTTGGGCTATACTGGGTATCTACTCCATAGATATTTGTTGACTGAATATGGGTTTCATCATATGGATTTTAACATCAGGCTCTATTGAGCATACAAGGTGAAAAGGACATAGATCAAACCCTGATGTTCAAAAAGTTTGCAATTTAAAACGGAGACAAAAGTGCAAATGTTTATGATGTGGTGGGGTAAGCACCGTGGTAGAAGTATATACAATCATAATGGTCAGAACTGGAAACATTTGAGCTGATTTTGGAAGGATGATTCAGGACTGTGAAGAGAAGGGAAGTAAGGGAGTCATGTACAGAGAAGAAAAGCAAGAGTGGGAACATAGTAAGAGAATGCCTATCTTGCAAACAATCTAGACACCTAAAGCATTAAAATGGGGTTATATGAGGATCTTGAACGCCATGCTAGGCAGTTTGGACTTTGGCAATGGGGAGCAATCGATGGTTTTTAAGCCAAAGTGTGGCATGAATATGTGTTTTTATTGAAAACCTATCCAGAGCTAGTTTTCTCTGTAGGACAACCTGCCCCTTATTTGCTATAGGCAAAGGAATATTAGAAAATCCTCCTAAGGTTGAAAGCTTTTTCTTTCTTCATTCCACCCGCTATATTCCCTCTCCTTAAATTATTTGAATTTAGAGAACTGAGCCAGAAATTGAATGCATTTTAATTTTCTTAACACAAAACTAGCTGTAGGGCACCGAAGGAAAAAAAAACCCTCAACTATTCATATGATGGAAAGTCAGGTCCAACTCTTGGTTTGGGAAACAGGAAGCCCACATAATCTGCCCAGGAACCAACATGGAAACTCCACACATACTGATGTGGCCTCTGAACCTGTTGGCCTGATTGACTATAGCAGAAGCTTATAGAGGGGCTGTCAACCCCAGAGCAACACCATTGGGACACCCACGTCATTGGGAAAGTGAGTAGAGACACAGATGTTAGTTGAAAAAGAGGATATGAAGATGTTTAGAGTCACATGTTGACTTTTACTATCCATTGGTTTCATTTGCTAGGAGGGTCATGGTGGTTGCAAAGAAAAAATTGAGCAGATATTCACCTTAAAAGTAGGAGAATTGTGTTGTTCTGCCAGTAGTTTTTCCTTTTTAAATGTTTTCTGTTTTAGTTGTCCCTCTCATATGAAGATGAAGGCCTATAGGAAAGCTGTCCCTACTGTTCCGAATCCGTTGTGATCTGGAAGCTTTCCAAAAAGATACTTAACCAAAACCAAGACAGTTCCTAAGACTTGTTACCTTAAACATTTGCTTTCAAAACGCTTTTATGTACATTTTGCGGAAGTTGGTTTAATAAACAAAAGCATAAAAATTGGAGCAAAACCAAATCCACCTGTCAACAAGTTAGAAACCAGTTGTCATCTAGAAACTAATTTCTGTTTATATTTAAAATTGTGGTTTGACTGAGTCATGATCAAGTAGATATCTGAACTCAGTAGATAACTCATTTCAGTACATAGGCATTGAGTGACTGCCTTTAACTGATCCAAATCACATTAAGGGCATCCATTTTAACTTATCAATGAGATGTTCAGGATTGGGAAAGAAGTTGCCTTTCTCACCAAGCCACCAGGCACCCGCCAAACTCGTCTTACTTACTTTCTCCAGAGATGACCAAAGGACAAAAGATTTGCCCAGTTGAAACCTCTCTCTCCCCTCTACTTCTTCCAAAAAATGAGGATCTGGAGACCAGTACTTGGCACACGGTTGATCTTCAACACTCTATTACCATAATTCTCTGATTGGCTACTTTGGCGGGGAACATAGATCTCACTGCCACTGCTGAGTGAGTTCCTACGTGTACAATGAGGTACTAATGTGGTACAAGTAGCCGACAAGTATGTTGGTGGCTAAAAAATGAGAAGACCCTTTTATCTATCTGTTTTCAAGAAGGGTCCTCTTTTCTATCATCTAATCTGTGATCTCTGTCTCAGTAGAAAGATACAGGGGTGAGAAACAGAAGTGGCTAGCTGCCTTTCATACTTACCAGGTTCTCATAACTCACCTCATATCTGTCAGGGTTTATTTTGGAAAAACTTAATATCTCATTGGTTTTCTGTAGCTCAGCACATCATCAGCTCACCACATCTTCTTTAGATTCTTGTATTTCTTTTCCTGAACAATAACAAGCCTTCCTAGAGAAAGAGATAGAGATAGAGACTTGACAGGAACAATGTGGAGGATAGTGTGGCTTAGGTGAAAACAGAGGCATGGAGACCTATTTGGACATAATTGCAATAGTTAAAGGGAAAGGAAATTGGATGCTGGGCAGTGACAATGAGAACGGGGGATAATGTGCTGCAATTGTGAGGTAATTTGGTAAAAGTTTGGGCATGTGATGAGTGAATAGATATGAAATGTGCGAGAGCGAGAAATAAGAGATGACTGAGGGGTTTTGTTTGGGTTACTATGTGGATGTTGATGCATAATGAAGATTAGGTTTGGGGAAGGAAGTGGGCTAGCAAGATGAGTTTGATCAGTTCTAAGTGGAATGCAGTAGGAAGTTAACAGGAGGTAACTGGAACTATTACGTCTACATACTTAACTGTCTCTTCCACAAGACTGAGAGCTCCTTGAGCACATTCGTCTTTGCATCTCCAAGTGCTTAACACAGAGCCCAGCACATACTAGGGCTCAGTGTCTTGTTTAATAAATGAAGAGTTAAGCTGACATTACAAATGTGATTAATGCCTTTTTTTCAATGAGCATCCCTAACTAAATGGAATAAATGCCATGTCATTATTATAATTTAGAGCGCATCAGTGAAATTTAGATGATAAGATTTTCTTGTTGAAATCAGAACTTCCTAAAAATACTTTTCTTAATTTTTTAGATACTTTTAGGCTATATGGATTTTTAGATACTTTTAGGCTACATGGCTCATCTGCAAGCTTTGTCAAATTGTTGCAAATCTCCAAAAAGTTTTCCATTATATTTATTGAAAAAAAAACCCTGCATATAAGTGGTCCCAAGCAGTTCAAACCCATGTGTTCAAAGGTCAACTATACATTTATTCAGGTCTTCTGTGTTCTTCAATGCTGTTTTTAAATCCTCCCCATAAAATTATAGCATATCTTTCTTTAAATTTATCCCTAGAGATATATAAACCCCTATGTTTATTGCAGAATTATTTACAAATAGCCAAACTATAGAGGCAACCCAAATGTCCATCGATAAATGTATGGATAAAGATGTGGTATTTGTGCATATATATATATAGAATGTATATATATATGCATATATATATGCCATACTATATACACACAATGGAATATTATTCAGCCATAAAAAAAGAATGAAGCCTTGCCATTTGCAGCAACATAGATGGAGCTAGAGAGTATGAAGCTAAGCGAAATTAACCAGTCAGAGAAAGACAGATACCATATGATTTCACTCTTAGGTGGAATTTAAGAAGCAAAATAAACAAAGGGGAAAAAAAGAGAGAGAGAAACCAAAAAACAGACTCTTAACTATAGAGAACAAATAGACAGTTACCAGAGAGGAGGTGAGGGGGGATGGGTAAAATAGGTGAAGGCGATTAGGAGTGCACTTGTCTTCATGAGCACCAAGCAATGCACGGAACTGTTGTATTCCTATATTGTACACCTGAAACTAATCTAGCACTGTATGTTAACTACACTGTAATTAAAAAAAAAAAAACTTGGTAATTTGGGTCAAAAGGTAGAAACTTCCTATAGAATAAATTAATAAATATGAATTATTATAAAATAAACAAGTCATGGTAATGTAAAAAAAACCCCTAGATTTTTGTTACACATTATTGATATTTTGAATGGTATTTTTTTCTATTACATTCTTTTATGTGATTACTGCTAGTCTGTGGGAATACTACTGATGTTTGAATACAAATCTTTCTGAACTGTCTTATTGATTCCAACTTAGTGCAGATTCTCTTTTATTTTCTCCAGAGGATCATATCTGCAAATAAGGAAAGACTTAGTTCTCTTCCAAGTTTTAGGCTTATTTCTTTTTCTTCTCTTATCAGTTAAGAATTTCATTCCTATATCAAAGTGAAGCAGTCATAACAGATGAAATGTTTTATTAAGATTATGCTTGCTGTAGGTTTATGATGTTAAGGAAATTCCCTTATAATCCTGGTTTACAGAGGTTTTTAGAAATTTTGATGACTACCACATTTTATCCAATGAATTTTCTGCACCTATTAAGATAATTCTATACTTATCTCCTTTAATCCACACTTAGGTGTGTGACACAGATTTTTCTTATCTTGAACCATTGTTATGTTCCTGAGATAAACTTTTTGGTTTTTTCATTCTGCCGAATGATTTGCTAATATTCTATATAAGATTCTCATCTACTTGCAAATATATCCTTTTCTTTTACGGTCCTTGTCTCATTCTGATTTCAAGGTTATACCAACTTTATAAAATGAGTTGGAACTGTTACCTCTTCTCTTGTGCTCCGAAGCTGAGTTCCCAGATGGGATACAAACACACAGTCCAGTTTTCTAATTTTGTATATTATATATGTATATATTTTAAATTGTGTATATTTAAGGTGTACAACATGGTGATTTGATATACTTGCACGTAATGAAATGAGATACTGCAGTCAAGGTAATTAACATATCATTTCCTTATATATCGCCATTTTTGTGTGATAAGAGCACCTGAGATCTGCTCTCTCAGCATATTTCCAATATTCAGTACAGTATTATTAATTATAGTCATCATACTGCCCATTCAATCTCTAGGCTTAATCATCCTACATAACTGCAACTTTGTACCCTTTGACCCACGTCTCCCGTTCCACATTACCCCTGCCTGTCTCTGGTAACCACATGAAGCACTCATTTATTTAGGTCTTTACTTTCTCTCAGCAAGGTTTTCCAGTGTTCTTATATAGGTCTTTCACATCTTATGGATGTACTGTAATTTAATCAGTCCTGCAGAAATGGGCCTTTAGTTTCTCGCTCTTGCTCTATTTCATCTTTGTAAGCACAACGAAATTTAAAACCTCACATCTAACTTTTGTTTGTCATGTTTAAGTGCTATAATTGGTATCTACACCACTCATTCTCCCCTCCTACATTCTCATCTACAAGCAAGAAGTCAAAGAGCAAAGAAGCCCCTCCCCCGCCCCCCTGCTTCAGTGTCCGATCTTTTGGGTTTTAAAACCACAGCTGAACCACCTCAATCTGTTTCCTGTTATTTAAAATCTCTAGGGAAAGGTATTGCATGAACAGACTTCAGAGCCTTTCCAAAGCCTTACCAACATGGTCATCAGAAAAAGTCTCTTTTGTCACTGTGCTGTTAATTATACCCATTTTCCCATTGTTCACTTATAAGCAATTGAAAGAATTTATCAGTGAATGGAAGAACATCTGCTTCTCATTTCTAAAAACTAGTTCTTTGTGCATTAGAAAACAGAAACTGTATTTGGGGGACTATCAATTTCCCATGTCTGTAGCTGTCTATAACTCTTTTTAGCTCCAAATATAGGTCCTGATTTCCAATCTTGCCAATGAATTAACAAGCATGTGCTTGTTGGTAAACTGCTCTACATAAGTCCTTTTAACAAGCATGTGAACCACATTGGTTTCAGGTCTCCTCCCAGAGGTAGCCAACTTTCATATGTTATTGAGCCTCAAACCACACAAATCCATTTAGATGGTTTATCTCAGTTCCTTAGGTTATATCTTTTTGCTAATGCAGTTTAATATCATATTAATGGATCTTTAAATAACTTTATTTCTTATTACAAAGATGATATGTATCCAATAAAGGAAGTTCAGAAAATCAAAAATAAATGAAAAGGAAAACTTTCATCTGTAATCCCATCTTTACAAATTCATTTGCAATCCCATCCCACTGTTAACATTTTTGTATATGTCCTGCTGATATTTCTACATATTTAATGTTTTTTTATTTATTTTGAGGGAGAGCACAAGCATGGGAGAGGAAGAGAGAGACGGAGAGAGGGAGAATCCTGAGCAGGCTCCACACTGTCAGCACAGAGCCCATCACAGGGCTTGATTCTATGCCCCTGGGATCATGACCTGAACTGAGTTGGATCCTTAGGGCACCTGGGTGGCTCAGTCAGTCAAGCATTGACTCTTGGTTTTGGCTCAGGTCATGATCTTACGGTTTCTTGAGTTAGAGCCCCGCGTTGGGCTCCGCGTTGGGCTCTGTGCTGGCAGTGGAGAGGATACTTGGAATTCTTTCTCTTTCCCTCTCTCTCTGCCCTTCCCCTACTCGCACTGTCTCTGTCTCTCTCAAATAAATAAATAAACTTAAAAAAACAAGAGTTGGACCCTTAACCAACTAAGCCACCCACATGCCCCTACTTACATCTATATTTTAACTATTTTAAAAATTATTATTGTTTTACTTACCTCTTCCCTAAGCTTAATGCATTTACTTAAATGATCAACCAACCATGGGATGGCATTCTATGCCATTAATATTCTTTTTCAGCATCATTTGCATTCACCTATTAATTGGGCATTTATTAATTTTTCCTGTTCTTCACCGATATAAACAAATGAAGTGCACATATCTATTGTTAAAAGCTCATTCATATTGATGATTATTCTGTCAGGACAGTGGGTCCTAACTCCATGCATCAAAATCACTTGTAGAGAGTTGTTTTTAATATAGATACCAACTGTTGACATGAATGTAAACTGACATGTTAATGAGGATAACACTAGTTACTCTATTAAACAACAGACAATAGGATTTTATTTATCTTGCACGTAACAGTCTAATGTTTGGCTATCCTGTGGATAAGAAGACCTTATTCTTTTCCTTTTCATTGTGATTCAAGGGCCCAAGTTCCTTCCATAGAGTGGCTCAGCTGTTCCAAAGGAGACTGGATGTCTTCATAGCTAGGAGATAAAGAGAAAGAGCATGAAGTCACAGCCATATCTGGGATCCCTCAGCCTAGAAATGACACACTGTCTCTGCTTTCCATTAGGAAGAACTAGTTGTGTGCCTCCCGAACCATGCAAGGAATGCTAAGAAATGTAATCTATGAATGGGCTGCCCCTTGCCCTGCCAAGGACTTACTGCCTCCTACCAGAGAGGAAGAAGGGGTTTTAGTGGACAGTTAGGTATGGCTGCTACTTTGGCAAAACCAGCTTGCAAAGTAATTTGTCAGTATCCACAAAGTTTAATGTGACTCGGTAGTTCCATTTCTGAATATTTTTCCTACAGAAATTCTCACACAGGTAAAGAGAAGGATATCCACACAAGAATGTTCATTGTTTCTGTTATTTATAACAACAAATGGCTAAATACATTGAATTATTTCAGTGTATGCAATAACTATTAAGATATTAGATCTGTATATCTTGAAATGTAAGGATGACCATAATGTATGCTATCGAATGGAAAAACATAGAAAAATATGCCCAGTCTGATTACACACAGGGAGTGGGGGGAGAAAGTGGAAGATGATAGGGGTCTCACCAATTTTTTAAAAAATATTTTGTTTATTTTTGAGAGAGAGCCAGAGAGGAAGTGCAGAGAGGGAGGGGACAGAGGATCCGAAGCAGGCTCCTCACTGACAGCAGAGGGCCAGATGTGGGGCTTGAACTCACAAACTGTGAGATCATGACCTGAGCCAAAGTCGGACGCTCAACCAACTGAGCCATCCAAGTGCCCCTCTCACCAATTTTTTAAACTTTTTTATTACTTGAAATTTGAAAAATAACCCCAAATTACATCAGCATTTTAAAAACCCAGATTCCCAGACCTCACCCCAAATCTATGGAATCAGAATCTCCAAGGGATGGGACCCAGAAATTTGTAGTTCATAAGAGCTTCACAAGTGATTTTGATAAATTGCCAAGGTTGAGACTACAGCCTTAGGATAAATTTCTAAAAGTGGAATTACTATGTCAAAGGGTATGAAAAATGTTAAAGCTTTGATAAGAATTGCCAAATTGTCCTTTCATAATGTACCAATTCACATTCCCACCAGCAGTGTGTAAAAGCTCATTCCATCATCAGCAATGAGTGGTGCAAAGTGTTTTAATCTTTGCCAGTTTGATAAATGAAAAATGGTATATCTGATTTATTTGGACATAAGCGCTGGTTTGTTGCATTTGGTTCTCTTTAGGGGACATTCTGTCCCATCTGTCTTTCTCTTGAACTGGGTAGATTCATCCCCCTAAGTTAATGTTTCATTATAAAAATCACTTTGGGAACTCGTTAAAAATGTAGATTTTGAGCACCTCCTCCCCCCCTCCCCCCCCCCCCCACACTTCCAATTCTAGTTGATCAGGTCCAGGATAGGGTTTGGGAATATGGACAGGAGAGATAGGGTCAGAGACTTTACAAAGGACAGGTGCATCCCAGGCAGGAGCATCAGAAGAAAAGGGAACAACAGTGGATTTAGAATATGGGTATTTCATATCCCTAGAATAGACCCTTTGCTTCTGACTTGCCCTACCCTCTTCCCAGGACGCAGCTCTTCTGGCCTCCTAGCATCCACCAAGCTCCAGCCCTAGTCCTTTCTACTTGTCATTAAAATTCACATCGATTTCTTTCCCCCTGCACTCCTACGGCCCTCGATGTCCAAACGGCTCATCCTGACACTTAATCACACGCTGCAATTACTTTAGATAGATGAGAATCGACTTACAGTAATAAAGATATAGTCTAATGAAAGCTGGAGAAGTATTATTTCAGGACAAAAAGAAATGCCCCAGGATAGCCTGGAAAATAATCCTGCAATAAATTACTTTTGTGTTGACACTAAATTAGAAACAATGGCAGCTCTATAGAAGGTGAAATTTGAAGTCACACAGCCTTAAAGAATTAGAAACGAGTGCTGCTCTGTCAAAGCAGAGGTCTCTTTTTATCTTCCAAAATGGCAAAGATGAAAAATCCTTGCTACCACTCAGGGATGGCTGTGGACTGAGCAACCCAGGTGGTTCTTATGATCAGACAAGTTTGGAAAAGAGTACCTCTCCACCGATGTTCTCAACATTGTCTGCTTATTAGAATCATCAGACACACATTTAAAAATGAGCCATGCTCAGCCCCACCCCAGAGATTCTGTTTTAATTGGGATTTTTTTTAAAGCTTCTTGGATGATTCTAATGTATAGCTAAGACTGAGACTCATTGTCTGAAGTCATGCAAAAAAAAAAAAAAAACACCTTGTGTAGATCTCACATGTATTTCATTATTCTTTGCTATTTTAAGAGGAGGGGATATTTGAGTTTCTAGAGGAAGTAATGGATTCCCAGAGATTTATTTACTATCTCCCTCAAATCTCTTGTCATTTGTGAGATGTTTGAGTAACTTTATTTTCATTTATTCAGTCATTCAATCCTCAGCAAGTATGCATTGAGGAGTTTCTCTGTCAGGAGCACTGTTCATGTTGGGGACACTGCCCTCGTGATATGGGTGACCTAGAAGGTGGAAGTTAAATAAGTAACTGCACTGAAGCTGAGTTTGTGAGTAGTCTCCAGTGGTGTCCTGTTTTAACTATGAAAGTTAACCAGCACGGACCATTTTCAAAACATGCCACGTTTGTCCAAATTGAATACAATGTGCTTAAAAAAACCTTTTCTATGAGGTTATTCCTTCTAATGGAATGTAAATCTACAATTATGTTATTAGAAGATAATTTTGTAGGCTACTCAGGGTTATTTCTTTCTAACCTGAAGTAACATTTCTCAACTTTCATTAGGCTATTTTTTATTACGGCTGAGGTGATTCTTCTTTATGTAAACTTTAGATTGCAGAGTAATTGTAGAGCGACAAGGCCAGCTCATGAGGGCACGTGAGCCCAGCTTGGAATGTAATGGATGCTCTATGATCCTGTAGAGAAGGGTGGTACCGGGTCATAGTTCTAAAGGCATTGCGTCATCAAACGGTTTCCCTGTTGTCAGCACCCGTGGACGAAGGGCACATGTGACCTTTGCTTCACCTTGGGAAGGGAAACAATAAAAGGGAACCATAAAGATTTCCGTTCTGTCGGTGATGGCTGTTACCAAAGGGTTTCATGTTATGAGCAGAGTACATCCAAGCAAATGAACTTCTACTGACGATCCAGAAGCATTCAAAGTCTTTTCCGTGACCATAAAGTTCATTTGAACCATGGGTTTCCTGAACTCAGGTTCATCAGTCCCAGTGGACTAATCCCTTACTCCTGCAAGTATTGAGCAGCCCTGTATAATAGACACAACCTTATCTGACCTTTTCATGTAGCCCTGCTTGGCTAGGCAGCCTTGCTTGGCTAGCATGTAAAACCAGAGCATGCTTTTAGACCTCCAAGAGCTGGTGTATATTGATTACTATACTTCTGGTGTCACATATATAAGGAGATCCCTAACTTAGTAAGAGTTTCTTCATTATCTGGGCATTGGTAGGAAGTTGATAATTCTGAGGCCTGAGGTCATGTACTAGCCCAGAGTCCAAAATACTAAATGCATCCTAAGATCCTTACGGGTAACATGGAGCTGTAAGCTACTGAAAGTTTGCATTCTGTGCACAGATCAAAAAGGACCAAATGAGACACAGTAGAAGAGGCCTTTGGGGGAGCCTGATAAAGGAGCATCAAGCACAAAACCAAAGCGGAAGTTTCCAAAGCAGTAGAACTTTCAAAGGTGTTCAGGCATAACTGACAGGGTGTAGTCTGCAGGAATGCACCAAGCAGAGGGACACGTGGGAGACTGCCCTTAGAAAGCTGTGTGTCCTGTTGCTAGACTGCCCAGGTTGCCTTCTGGTAGGTCACATTCAGTCATCATATTCTCTAATAGCTGCCTTGGTTTTCCTTAATTCCTTATCTGCCTGTGAGCCCTAACTTTCCTCAGCTGAGATACATCCAGTTTCTTGACCATTTGGGTCAGTATTGTTTATAAACCTGACTGACATCATGAGGTACAATATGGCCACCAGCTAGTAGGGCACTGCTTAGAAGAAGGGTACAAATAGCAGAGGCAGTTGGAGTGCATTGCTGAGGTCAGAACTTGTAAGCCCACCCACCTTCAGGCCCGTATATACATATCTTGGAAACGGCTTGACCAACAGACCAGGAGCTGGAAGAATGGAGATGTGCTTTTTTGCTTCAGTGAGTCCTGTGTGGAGGAGGTGGCTGTGTTCAAATACTTTTAGGAATTCTTATAAGCACTAGGTGAAAGCACATAAGTGAAAGGAAGACCTTTGTGCTTAGTCTGGAAGAAAATCTAGAATTCAAACTGGCCTTTAAAAAAATATCCTTTCTGTCTCCCTGCTTGAAGTCATGGGAAAAACAAAAAAACAAAAACAAAAGCAAAAAAAACAAAAAACAAAAAACCTAAAGGACAAAACACAGATTAAATCCAACTCCTCCTTCAGAGCCCAGATCAAGTCACACTTTCTCATTGGATCAGTTCCTAACCCCAAAGAGGAATAATTTTCTTCTCTGAGCTTTGAACAATAGCTGTGTTCACACTGCTAAGAAAGCAGCCATCTCATGGCTGCTTACACATCTACGTTTTGTATTAGCTTGTGAGTTTTTGAGAGCAAAACAGTCAGGAATCACTTTGACAAATAGGCTCCTGGTGAGCTGATTTTTGATGAATTCACCTGCAGGTGGAATTATATTTCATTCAATTTGGACCTCTAATACCTAGCATAATCTCTGGCATACAGCGGGGTTCTCCATAAGTGTTGGTGGAATTGAAAACCAGATAAACATTTTCTCTGTTTATAAAAATAATGCATTTCCATGCTTGCTGTCAAAACATAAAATCAAAGTATGGAATATAGAGGGGGAAATCAATAAATTTACGTTTTCAAGCACACAGACTAGTGCACATCAGCACATCAGTTCTGGGAACAAAAAAATAACAGTCGCAATGATGACAACACAGAAATGCAGACACATGAAATTTTGCCAGTGAGGGTGGGAATCTACCTTTCCACTGGCCCCACAAAACACTACATGGCTACCAAACTGAATTGGAAGCAAAATGTCATCCTCTTCAATTTTCATATTTACTGTCTCCTAACTCCTAAGGCATCTCCTAATCTCTGTACCCCTTAAGGGGCATCATCACCTGCAGTGACCCTGTGGCAGGTGAAATACTGTGGCCGGAGAGCCCCCAGGCTTTGATTGCAAATGGAAGTGATGTCACATGTGATGACGTATGTTGCGATGGCATTCTCACTAGAACTGACTTCATATTTCTAATAAATGTTCAGCTGAAAAATACACAGAGAATGGAAAACACGAATTATGCAACTGAGAGTTGTGATTTCCTGTTCAACATTATGGAGGAGGTGAGAATAGAACAGTAAGAGAGAAACTATTCTTAAATGCTTCTTTTTGATGAATTGTTTCTTCTTTTGGTTTCTCCACTCTCTACACTGTCTACAGAGTCTACTACATGATTTGTTTATTACACTATGTTTATGTATCTTAGAGAAATAACATTTTAGTCATGGAAAAGACCTTAGACATAATGCATACATATGCAACAAATAACCAGCAGAATGTGTTTTTTAGGGAAACGAACATTCTCTTGGCATATGGTCTCATTTACCATGACTTTGGTAAGACTTCAGGCTATACATTTTTCTAAGTTTTATGTCTTATTCAGCTTTAAAAATTATATTAGCAGCTTAACATTGAGTACAACAACAGTTAAGGCTGGAGGTTTTCATTACTTTCATTGATAATTATCCCCCCATCTCTATCGTAATTCAATTAGGTAAACTAAGTCTGAAGAGGTGCCTAAGTTATAAAACAATCGTGTCCTGGACTAAATTATAACAGCAGCTTCCTGTATGTCACACCTTTGCTCAGACCACAGCTTTCTTAAGAAATGATGTATTTAAACATCAGATTTGATAGCTAGAAATTCAAGGGAAACCTCCTCCTGTCTATGGTAGTTTTGAGCAGAAGGGAGAAGCCTGTCAAAATGATATGTATGGAAACATTTTCTCTATATAAATCGCTTTTTCTATTTTAAAAAACTATAACATTCTCTGCTGTCCTTGGGTAAACTTCCTCTGTTTACCAATGGACAAATTACCATTGTCATCTTCCAAATGACAACAAAAGGCAAAAGTTGGCTCTGGTGGCACCTGTTGCCTTCCTGCATCTCCCTGTGAGGCCAAAAATTTCCTAGATTTTCTTAAACCAGGTCAGCCTTACTCAGATTTGGTTACCTTGTTTAAGTGTCTGAGTATTATTTATATCAAAAAAATTTTTATTGTATGAATTTAGCATTTCCCTTCTCTTAAATTCAATGCATCTTGAATAAGTTTTTGTCTCCCATGCCTCAGGCCCTGCTCTGTGCCCCTACCATAACCCTCAGGGGTAAAGGAACAACTACAATGTAGATACTAAAAGAGAGGCTCAGATTCAAAAAAAGGGAAAGATGGAGGAGATGATGTTTGTTTGTTTCTCAGCACGCAGATCAGTGTCTGGAGATAATTGTTCAGTACAAATTTATGGACTAAACAAACAAATGAATGGGTGGCATCAGTAATGTCACTGGCTGTAAGTGTGTGGGTAGGACCTTCAGAAACAGAGGTGTGGGCAGGTGTTACAGGTGGGCAAAACTGTGTATGCAAAGGCACAGTGATAGGAAAGCAGTCTGGGGAGACATAAAAGCCTGGGTTGGGGAATCTGTGGGCATCCTTTGCCCACACACTTGAGTTGTGGGAAGATGGCCAGAGCACCCGAGCACCATGGCAACGGCCTTCATGGGAGGGAGCCCAGGGAACTGGCATAGGGGTGTAGGGCAGAAAGATTCTTTTTCTTACTATTTGCTCTACTATGAGACTAGAAAGTGTGTGTCTAAGCTGAGTCACAGAATAATTATTAACTACCCTTGAGAAATGACCTTAACTTTTCTTCCCATGGTTTGTGTGAACACCCATAGCCCTGAAGCCTAGTGTCTTGTATTCCAGTTCCGGTTCTACCGCTCATTAGCTGGTTGACCTTACTCTCCCTCTGCTTCAATTTTCTTAGCTGGAGAATGGTGGTAATAATAAGACTTCCTCACCTAGTTGTTAAAAATAAAATGGAAAAGGGGCGCCTGGGTGGCGCAGTCGGTTAAGCATCCGACTTCAGCCAGGTCACGGTCTCGCGGTCCGTGAGTTCGAGCCCCACATCGGGCTCTGGGCTGATGGCTCAGAGCCTGGAGCCTGTTTCCGATTCTGTGTCTCCCTCTCTCTCTGCCCCTCCCCCGTTCATGCTCTGTCTCTCTCTGTCCCAAAAATAAATAAACGTTGAAAAAAAAATTTAAAAAAAAATAAATAAAATGGAAAAGAGGTCACAGTGATAACAAAAGCTTCATTTTTCACAGATTGATTCATTGTTCCTTTGGAGCTCATCATCATCCTCCACTGCACATAGATTGTGCCACATTATCTGTTTATGTAAAAAATATATACATATACATATATCCATACATATGTGTACATCTTAGAATAATGGTGAGCACTCAGTGGATGCTGGGTGTGGTGTGCTAACTGCTTTCATTAGGTCATTTAATCCTCAAAACAACTCTGTGAGGTCATTACTGCTATTTCCTCCATTTTACAGATGAGAAAACTGAGGTTTACCAAGGTTACATAGCTAAGAGGTGAGAGAACTAAGACACAATCTCACTTTTTCTGAATCTAGAGCCTGCATCCCAAATATACACATGTAGATAATTTCTCCAAATTTTATCTTTATATTTCTCTGAAAAAGAAATACAGTTTATGATAATTTTAACAACTGTATCGAGGTAGGATGATATACAATAAACACCTATTTAAAGTGTACAACTTGACAAGTCTTGGCATAAGTATCCACCCATGAAACCATTACCACAATCAAGATAATGAACATATCCGTCACCCTTAAAAGTTTCTTTGGGCCACTTTGTAATCTGTTCCTCCCACCCCTCCCTGTCCTGGGTCCACCCCCAAGCAACCACTGATCTGCTTTTGCTCATTAAAGATTAGTTTGCATTTTCTAGAATTTCAACATAAATAGAATTCTATATTTTGCACTCCTTTTTAACTGGGTTCTTCACTCGGCATAATTATTTTGAGATATATCCATATTTCTGCATGCATCAACAGTTCATTCCTTTTTGTTCCTGAGTAGTATTGCATTGTATGGATGTACTGAAACTTGTTTATTTATGATAATTTTTATCAATTCTCTATACTCTAGAATGTGGAAGAAGTAAAAACACCAATCACATTCATAAATTTGGTAGTATTCCATTACTTAATTTATATTTACTTTAATACTTTATTGTACACGTTTTCTTGAAATATGAAGTAGGTATCTAAATTGAAAAGGAATGACATAGGGAGTTGAGATAGGAGAGAGGAGAGAATGGATAAGAATTGTATCCCGGGTATAATACCACTCCAATTTTTTAAAGCCATAAGTTAGTTTTGAAATTTTCTCCTTGTATGCATGCATATCAAATCTATATTTTTGCATTCTATATGTAAAGTTCTAAAATTGAAATACTATTTCAAATCAAAGTAATCCAATGTGGTGCTATAAACCATAAAAACTCTCTCTGTGATACAGCCACTGAAATTCATACATCTTTTCTTTGGCCAAACAGTTGTAAGTGGTCAGTGATTTCTTCCATGTTAGGTACATTTATACCATGAAAGAATACTTTAAAGAAAGACAGGTGACTCTTTTTTCGGACTTGCAGATTGCAATCCATATGACACCCAGCTCCAGATTGTGTGGCGGAAAGCCTGTGGATGTCAGTGGAATGGGCTGGAATCTGGCTCCCCTGAGCCCCAGTTGCCCTGAGAACAAGGAGGAAGGCTGTGTTGGGCTTTAAGTAAGAAGGTATTTGAGAGTACATGGTACATAGGAGATATTGATAAATGGTATTTTCCTACTCCTGCCCCTCCCAAGGCCTTTTTCCTTAAGACTTCTTCAGGCTCCCAGGAAGTATAAGGGCTTTTACCCATTCCTTTTCAGCACTTTGCAAACACTTTTTTTTACCAGCATCTATGACAGAGCCAGGCATGAACCTGGCACTGGGATATTTGTTGAATAAATGCCCAAAGGAGACTTTTTCTTCCTAGCAGTGGCATCAAAACAAATCCATGGCTGTGCAGACCGAGGACTGGAGGGGATTGTTTCATGACCTTGTTCCCACGAGAATCACGAAGGAGTTTTTCCTGGGGCTTGAGGCAGTGGTGTGACTGGCATTGCACAGGGCTTTGTTAGATGGTGCGGTGGTTAGAGCCTTTGTGGGAGGTGACAGAGCAGGTTGGGAACCAAGGGTTTGATTATTGTGGCCTTTCTCTGTGAATGGAACCCACTGGGAAATGTAACATCTTATTAAGGACCAGTTAGTGTAGCTAGAAGATTGGTACACCCTCCATTAGTAAACCAGATACCTTGCTATTGTGAGAAGCCCGAGTAAGTTTCCAGGTAGTCCATCAAGAGACCCTTGTGAGTCTTTAAAAACATAGAAACTTAACCATGTTGAGTGAGAAAGAGAAAATGGCAAAATCGTTTCCAAAATCAGCAGGTTCGCTCCAGCACAGTTTGTGGGTCTGCAGTCAGGCCACTGCCCAGCAATGGTTTGTTTGGTGAGAAGTGTACGTGCGCTGTGTGTCCTGGGCCTCCGTCATCTGTGCCTTGTCTTGCTGCCTTCCCCTCACAGACGTGGGAGGCCAAAAACAAAAGCCAGAGTCAGAACTCTAAGTGACTCCAAAAGCCAACAGTGGGGTTGCTTTCGAAAGATGGAGTGCGGCATGGGAAATAAGAGGATGAAAACATTTTAAGAAGCACTGGAATAAGAGAAATCCAATGCGATTTAAAAATTAAAAAACAGTTAATGTGTCTAAATTGTTCCTTCCACTATTACAGAAGACTTCTGGAGGGGTGGTCAAACCTGGCTTGAGTTCCAGGTTGGCTTCTAACAAGGTAAATGGCCCAGGGAGGCCATCTTGCTTCAAGAATGCACAGTTCTCCCATCTGCGAGCTAGTAATTCATAGTACCTGTCTAACCGAACTATCTGGAAGAGAACTAAATGGGACCGGAGTGTGGAGAGACAAACCACACACAGAACTTCTCACATAGAAGGTGTTCAGTAGATCGTTGTTGTGTAGAAGACTGAAGGAGGCCTTTTCCTCTTAGTTATCCAAATGGAAGCATTCTGGCTCCCCTCCTTCTCTTTAAACAATATTTGATCGTATTTTACGTGCCTATGAAAAGCTCGAAGAATTTTCGTCAAAACGACTAGAATTTCCTTTCAGCCTCAGTTCTTTATTTGTAAAATGGGGACAATTGCACCTGCCTCCCAGGGACTCCGTGAGAACCACAGAAAATCAGCGAAAGTACTTGGTGCACACCAGGTACACCTTTGCTCAATAAGCATCTAAAACCGCTCCTTTCTCAACAACAGCTGCTAAGGCTTGTCAGTGTGTGAATAATTCAGATAAGCAGAGTGGCTTTGATAAATAGGAAAGTAAACAAAGCTAATATTTGGTAATTTTCCATTTGAAACCAAGAGGTTTCTGTTTTTGCCAAATGGAAAGAGATTTGTCACGCATGCAGTTTTATTTTTCCACATGGTTTAGTATACATGGAAAATTCAATTAAGAAAAATGATTTTGTTAGTGAATCTCTATCAAATTTTTTAAGGGCAACTACCCTGTGTTTTAGAATTTTAGGGGAGTTTCCATCAGTGAACAGGGCTTGTTTTGGCTGTGACCTTTCGGCTGGTTTAAACCTGTCAGGTCTGACCACAGAATCATGGCTCCAGGGCACAGGCTTGTTTTCTCTCCCTCTAACCTATTCATCACCCCTATTTTGCTGATGCTGACCAGAAGATTTCCTTTTTTAAGTAAGAAAAAAATTCATCTGTTTAGCTTTATATAACGTGCATGCATGAATTGAAGTGAAATAAGCAATATTTCACCTGTCCCTCTTCCTCCCACACCGCCCCCGTCCTCTTCATTTCATATTTGATTTACCTGTCCTAACACTCCAAAATCATTTTCTGAACATGTTTCTCAAAGTATCACTGTGTGTACGTGAAAAAACATGTTTCCAAAAGGATATTTATCTAGAACAATACCATAACTATTATTACTTTTATAGTCATGTGTTCTACTTCTTTCTAAATAAGTTCCCTGATTTTTTATGTCTATGTAAGTTAAACAGTGAGTAATTTCTTTATTTCATCCTTGGCGTGCTTCATAAATCATAATCACTGTTTTCAGAGAACATGGAAATTACCTCTTTTTGTAAAATATGGTCATTAACAAAGAAACATTCTATAGAAATTGGGGCTCTTCAGCGTGCAGAAATTTGGGGGACTTCCCCACATAATAAATACTTGCTGAAAAACCAGAGATGTCATTGTGATTCTCTTCCTGTGACCATACATTAGAACAGCAGGAAGGGATGGTAATAATCTGTATTACAACCATAAAAACAAAAAAAGAAAAAGAAAGAAAGAAATCACGCCTTGAATATTTCCACTTAGGCTGGGTAAACTGAAGCCACACACAATGAACTTAAGGAAAAATATTACATCAAAACCAAATCGTAGAAATGGAATTTAAAAATAACAGCATAAGGAGCTCTGGGGTGGCTTAGTTGGTTGAGCATCCAACTCTTAATTTCAGCTCAGGTCATGATCCCAGGGTCATGGGATCAAGTTCTGTGTCAGGCAGCACACTGAGTGTTGAGCCTGCATGATTCTGTCTGTCTCCCTCTGGCCCTCACCACCCCACCCCCGCCCCCGCTCGCTCTCTCTCTGGAAGAAAGATAGTAATAACCTAATGTTTAAGTGCACATGCGTTCATGAATCAGACTATCTAGCTTGCATCCTGGCTCTGATTTACTGCCTAAGTGACTTCTGCCCTCTGCTCCCTGCTTTCCTCATCTTCACCATCAAATGGAGAGAGCGATAGTACTGCGCAGTGTTTATCACTGTGCTGTTAGAGAGCTAGATGACAAAATTCGTAAAAGCGTGGTGCCTGGCACTCAGGAAGCCCTCAGTAAATATTATTTAATAAATAGTATGGTTATCTAGAACTGAGTATAAAGGACATGTTTCTTTTTTTTTTTTTTTAATTTTTTTTTCAACGTTTATTTATTTTTGGGACAGAGAGAGACAGAGCATGAATGGGGGAGGGGCAGAGAGAGAGGGAGACACAGAATCGGAAACAGGCTCCAGGCTCTGAGCCATCAGCCCAGAGCCTGACGCGGGGCTCGAACCCACGGACCGCGAGATCGTGACCTGGCTGAAGTCGGACGCTTAACCGACTGCGCCACCCAGGCGCCCCAGGACATGTTTTCCTTAAGATTAGTAACAGGCAGGAGCACCCGGGTGGCTCAGTCGGTTACCTGTCCGACTTGGGCTCAGGTCACGATCTCATGGTTTGTGGGTTCTAGCCCCGCATCGGGCTCAGTGCTGACAGCTCAGATCCTGGAACCTGCTTCGGATTCTGTGTCTCCCCTCTCTCCCCTTTCCATGCTCACAGTCTGTCTCTGTCCCTCTCTAAAAAATAAATAAACATTAAAAAAAAAAAAGATTAGTACAGGCAGGACAATTATAAAGAAGAAAGAAGGATGATTTGGTGGGTTTCGGCCCATAAACATGTTTCCCGCACATACTGCGGTCAACTCACGAGGTTTAACCCTGGGGATAAAAGGAGAACTATCACACCAAAGGGCTCAAAGAACAAGAACGTGAATCTCTGAAACTTTTAAACAGTATTCATCTTACTGACCTCCCTGGACAATAAATAAATAAATAAATAAATAAATAAATAAATAAATAAAATAAAAACCTATATTTATTTTGTCCAATCATAGGTTTCTACTGATGAGGTTAACTGTTTAGTATTTGAATTCTGTAAAGTTAATTATGAATGTCAACTTCAGTATCACTTGACTGATGCTCTAGGTGTATCACCAAGCACTGAACATGTCGCTTTTTCGGGCAGCAGCATCCTTGTGTAGGCTTCCCTGTCTTTCTCACCTGGAGGATTCCAGGAATGCTCCGCCATAAAAATGAGATTTTTCCACATACCCTGCTATTCTTGACGGGATCTGGCCTAATTCGAATGCAGGCCACAGGCACGGGTGTCACAGGGAGGCAATCTGGCTCTGGCCCTGAAGGATGTATGTTTGCTTTGCCTAAAATGATTTGTTGACTCATACACATTTTTTTTTTTCAAGAAAGCTCCTTGAATTGGACACGTTTTAATTTTTTTTTTTCTAAGCAGCCACTAAACCGTGAAACTTAAACAGAATTAGGCATGTGTTTTGATTTGTCTTTTGCTCTGCCAAGTTGGAAAAGTTCCCAGCAAGTGATTTATTTGCCAACAAAACCGCAAAAGCACAAATGAGACCCTTAAGGGTTACAAGTTCTTTTGTAATATCTGTGTTCTGACGGATGGCTAATTATTTTTGGCTTGAGACAGATTGATAGCAAAACAAAAATTAAGAGAGCTAGAATTCTAACACCTTTTACTCCAACTCCTAATGTTACTGATGAGTCAATTGAGGCTGTAATGACCTGACCAAAACTCCTTAGGAACAGAAAGCTGATTGAGGGTGTTTATCCTGCTCTTTCTTCTGCAATTTTCACAGAAAGTTCAGTGATACCACCTCCAATCTCAGACCCTTGCAAGCCCACGCTGCTGATGCCAACAAAATCCCACTCCAGAAGTTAGGGGTTACTTATTGTCAGTTCACGTCTACTAGCAAGGATCATTAAATACTATATTTAAAAATCAGGAACAACCCAAATGTCCATAAGAGGGAAATGTTTCCACAGATTGTGCCTAGGCAGATAACTGAGTCGTGTACGTTTATTTAACACCATGTTTTGAAGACTGTTTAAGGACATGGAAAAATAATCCTGGTGTGTTATTTATTAAGTGAAAACTGTGGAATACAAATTTACATATCAATTTTATTTCATACTGTATATATTTAAAAAATAATTTTAAAACATTGGAAGGAAAGACATGAAAATATTATTGATGCTTCTCTGTGGTAGGTAAAATTAGGGATGATTTTTTTGTATTTCTATGTATACTTTTCCTAGATATACTTTTATATATTTTATTCTGTGGATATGGATTCGATTTATAATCTGGAAGACAAAGAATGTTATTTCAAATAATCCAGTGTATTTATGATCAACTGGAAGAAGGGAGTCATAGCTCTATGAACTATCCTTTTTTCTTTTAAAGAGCATGTCAGCATGAATATGATATATGAAGCATGTGCCATCTACTCATGACTTTGGCTTGGGTCAGAAGGTATAAAGACTTCGGCTTTTAGTTTGAAATGAGAACCACTGGGTGGCTTTGGTGGAGGAGTGGCTTGATTTTAACAAGGTCACTCTGGCTGTGGTGTTTAGCCAAACTAAACAAGGATGGTAATGGTAGAACAGGTAGTGAGAAGAATTGGATTTTAGCTAGTTATACATCATGATGTTAGATTTTAAGAACCATTTTAAAATTTATTTATTATATAGGGATTTGAATATGTCTCATATATTTTACCAGTGGAACTTGTGATGAACCCCCCAAAACTCCCTACTTATTATATGGGATTTAATATGTCTTTTATATAAATTTTATCAATTTATTTATTACATGGGGATTTAAATATGTCTTTTATCTTTATTTTATCAATGTAACTTGTGAGGAGCCTAAACAAAAAAGCAAAACAAAACAAAAACAAAGACCACTGGGTATAGCAGGCCTTTTTCCTGAAAATAGTACCAGATCTGCTTTTACCTTTCCTTTTCAAACATCTGCTCCTATACTAAGTAACAGTTGCTCTGTCTCTATGGAGAGCAACCAAGGTTTAAGACTATGGATCTCAGGGGCGCCTGGGTGGCTCAGTCGGTTGAGCGGCCGACTTCGGCTCAGGTCATGATCTCGCGGTCCGTGAGCTCAAGCCCCGCGTCGGGCTCTGTGCTGACAGCTCAGAGCCTGGAACCTGTTTCGGATTCTGTGTCTCCCTCTCTCTGACCCTTCCCTGTTCATGCTCTGTCTCTCTCTGTCTCAAAAATAAATAAACGTTAAAAAAAATTTTTTATAAAAAAAAAAAGACTATGGATCTCAAAGACTGACAGAGGCAAGTAGATTGAAATTAAAAATTCAAAAGCATTATATGAAAAGAAGGAGATGGTACCTAAGATAGGGAGGATTTCTCAGGAGGTAAAAAGAGGAACTGGGGTAGAATTAAATTTGTGTTGAACACAGGAAAAGATAAATAAACTCACTGGATAAATAAACATTAAAAAATAAAAAAATAAAAAGATTCTCACTTAGAATCAAAACAGAAAATTCGGTAACATGCTGTTAACAAGCAACCCATAAAATGAGGTGCTGGAAAAGTCAAAAGTAAAAAGCAAGGCAAAGATATATCAGGCAAATGCAGACAAAAAGAAGGCACGGTCACTATATATGATGTTATAATAACATCATAAAATAGAAATGAGATATAATAGCTGACATTTATTTAGTATTAAGGACATATAACATCTCATTTAATCCTCATGACGGTTATGAGGTTGTTAGTGCCAAATTCCAGCCCAAAAGCAATAACCAGGATAAATATGATACGACCGTAAGAGGCAATTTCAAGTGAACAAATACCGTTCACAGATCAGTGTGCAACAGATCATTTCGAATCAACATGTGAGGTAAAAAACATAATAAACACTAGAAGGGATGAGACAAATCAAGTAGCGGTGAGATACTTTCTTAGTTTCTGACCTATCAAGTAGGCAAAAACAAATGAATAAGATCTAAATGCTATAATTTAATGAAGTTTGCAATATATCACATCATTTTAACGGTGAAAATTGTAAATAATCTAAATGCCAACAGTGGAGAATTTATTAAATAAATCAGGCTAGGACTAGAGTAACCATTTAACATCTCTAAAGTGATGTTGTAAATGTTTTAAAAACATTATAATTATACATTAAATGGAAGAACAGATACATAATGATATATAGGATGTGCTCTGAATGTTATTTTTGAAAGTGTGTGTAAAACATATGTGAATATATATACAAAGAAAAGAAACTAAATGGGTACCCCAAAACATTAACATCAGTCATCTCCAGATCTTGTGATTATGGGTGATATTATTTTCTTAGTGATTTTTCCATTTGAAAATTTTCTTCAAAGGGTATTTTTGCCTCTTCAATCAGAGAAAAACATAACTGACCTTTGTTTAATGATTGACTGTGATCTTACAAACATCCCACTTGATTCTCACAATGTAGAAGAGAAAAGGTACAGATTTCATATGGGAGGAAATCAAGGCTCAGAGAGGTAACATTGCTTTTTTTTTTTTTTTAATTAATGTTATAGTTAATAGCAGGGCTGGGGTAAAACCCTGACTTCTGACCCCAAATCCTGAGGACTTTCCAGGATATTCTTCTGGGTAAGCCATGCCTCCACAAAGGCCATGTTCAAATGCTGCTGGTTCAGCATGTCAAGTGATCATGACCCTGAGGTAATAAACCCATACAGCCTGATAGGATGTTGCATCCAAGACAGTAGGAGAAAGAGGTGACAATATTTAATTAGCTCTAAATGAGCAAGGAGCTAAGGGAATAAGATAATACATTTTGATGGAAGTTGAAAGTGGAAATAGTCATGGGAAGCCAGAGCTGGTCAGCTTCAAAGGTTCTATCACCCGAGGGACAAATTTTACCTAGTTAGCATCTTTTCTAGAGGTACCCTGGGAGAAGAAAGATACTTTAAGTATAAACATGTTTGTGTGATTTGCATTTTAGGCCAGACTAAAGATCACTTTGAATGTCACCCTGGGTATCTGCAAACCAACATTAGGATTCATTCAGATCACTGGATCTGCGACCTGGCTTCATGCTCATGGTTGAGTGATGGGCCATTTGGACACTCACTTTCCACTATTTATGAACTATTAGCAGTTTTTCAGTTTCCATTTCTCTCAGTTGCTGGATAGTTTGTATTAATACTTCTGTTGCACTTCAAAATAGATTTCAGACTTTTGTTCAATGGAAAATGTACAGGGACACTTTGATGGTTGCTTTGTAAATGTCAACAATCTTCAGAGAATGATTTTATTTCTTCAGTTGGAATGATTTTTCCATTTCTCGCTTTAGGAGTTCTATTTTTCTGATCTTTTGCACAATATGTAAATTAATAAAAAAGTTTTTACGAGTGGAATCTTTGTTATGAAAATGGCTTTAAAATGTTTTTCCAATTGCTTAATAACACAAAACTTTGTAAAAATCAAATAATGAAAAGTCTAAGAAGAAACTAAAAATCCCCTGAAATTCCACCAAAATCAGAAAGCCACCGTGAACATTTTTGTCACTGCCTTTTCATGCTTTTACTGCATACACACTCATATAATTTACCATAAATTAGGTATGATACATGCTGCTTTTTATTGTAAACTTTTTCTCTTTTTCCCCTTATCTCTATCCACGCCATCACCCCCCAAGATATCATTGTTAACCAACGTGTGCTCTTCCGTACCTATACCTGATTACTTAAATAACATGGGAAAATGTTCAATTTATCCCCAGATATATTATGTGTATTTGTGGAATTTTGTAAATGGAGAAGTCAAGATTTTGTCATTTACAAAAATGAAGTTTTAGTTCTCATTTCTCTGCTTTCCAAATTTCACATCACAGAAATCTCTAGATTTTATGGTAGCAAATGGTCCGTGGAGTGGACGTGCCACAGTTTATTAAACCATTCCTGCTGGGTGAGCAAGCACTTCACCACCAATTTTTCTCTATCATAAACAGTGTTGTAACAAACAACCTTGTACACGCATCCTTATGGGCTAGTGCTCTTGCTTTTATGGGATAGATTCCTAGAAATGGGCTTAGTAGTCAAAGCTATAAGTACTTTAAATTTTAGGAAATAGTGTCAGGTTGCTTTCCAAATAGGTTGTAGAATGTACATTTTCATCAGTAAAGTGTCTGAGGAGCCTCTCCCTCATATCTCCATTAGCAGCAGGTATTTTCATTCCTTTTCATTCTGGCTTACCTGATTGTTGAGAAATAATATCTCTCTTTCTATCTTAAATTCGCTTTTCTCTGACTGAGGCTGGGGATCCTTTCTCACATTTATTGGTTGTTAGAATGTGCTCTTTTGTCAATCTCCTATTTACTTTCTTCTATTGGGATTTCTCATCAATACCAAAGGATTCTTTATATATTAGAAATAAACCCATGCTTCTATGGTCAATTAATCTGTGACAAAGGAGGCAAAATATAGAGTGGAGAAAAGATAATCTCTTCAATAAATGGTGCTGGGAAAACTGGACAGCTACACGCAAAAGAATGAAACTGGACCACTTTCTTACACCACACACAAAAATAAAAATAAAGACCTAAATGTGAGACCTGAAACCATATAATTCCAAGAAGAGAACATAGGCAGTAATTTCTTTGGCATCAGCTGTAGAAACCTTTTTTTAGATAAGTTTCCCAAGGCAAGGAAAACAAAGAGAAACTGAACTATTAGGATTACATCAAAATAAGAAGCTTTTGCACAGCAAAGGAAACCATCAACAAAGCAACCTACTGAATAGAAGAAGATACTTGCAAATCATAAATCTGATAAAGGATTAATATCCAAAATAGATGAAGAACTTACAGAACTCCACACCAAACAAAAAAAATAATCCAATTTAAAAATGGGCAGAGGACCTGAATAGACATTTTTCTAAAGAAAATATGCAAATGGCCAACAGACACATGAAAAGATGCTCAACATAACTAATTACCAGGGAAATACAAATCAAAACTGCAATGAGATATCACCTCACTAGAGTTGGTGAGGATGTGGAGAAAAAGGAACCCTCATGCACTGTTACTGGGAATGTAATTTGGTGCAGCCACAATGGAAAACAGTGAGGAGGTTCCTCAAAAAATTAAAATTAGAAGTACAATATAACCCAGTAATTTAACTACTGAGTATTTACCCAAAGAAAATGAAAATACTAAATTCAAAAAGATGTAGGCACCTCTATGTTTATTATAGCATTCTTTACAATAGCCAAGATATGGAAACAACCCAAGTGTCCATCCATAGATGAATGGATAAAGACGATGTGGTGTATATACGTACAATGGAATATTGCCCAGCCATAAAAACGAATGAGCTCTTGCCATTTGCAAGAACATGGATGGGCCTAGAGGGTATAATGTTAAGTGAAGTTAGTCAGACAAAGAAGGACAAATACCATATGATTTCACTCATATGTGAATTTAAGAAACAAAACAAGTGAACAAAGAAAAAAAGAAAGACCAACCCCCTCCCAAAAAAACAGACTGTTAAATACAAAGAATAAACTGGTGGTTGCCAAAGGAGAGGTGGGGGGGGTGTGAAATAAAGGGGATTAGAGTGCACCTATCATGATGAACACTGAATAATGTATAGAATTGATGAATCACTATACTACACACCTGAAACTAATATAACACTGGTTATTACACATCAATAAAAAATGTTTAAATATTTTTAAAAATATCTTTCACAGTACATAACTATCACATGAGTTGATATTTTCCTTAGTCTAATATGCCTTTTGGATTTATGACATCTTTTTCCATACAAAAAATATTTAAATGTAGTGAAAAATCCATCTTTTTCATATAGTTTCTGGGGATCTTGCCATTGGCTAAAAGTCTCCTAACTCTTAAATTATACAAGTTTTCCTAAATTTTATTCAAACATTTTTTAAAAACTCAGTCTTTCATCTAGATAGAATTCTTAGAGAAATCCAATTTCTTCTTCTGGATTGATAGACAAGTATACCAGCAAGATTTTTTTTAATAATCCTACTGAACTGAAATACCAGCTTTCTATGTTAATTTTCTCATATGATAATTCTCCACCACTCTCTGTTATGCTCTGCTGATTAGTTATATGTCAATATTATTGATTATAATGTATACTTATGAGTTAGACATATACTACAAGTCATAGTGTATGTCGATACCTAGTATGACAAGCCTTCCTTCCCCCAACTTGGAGACAATGATCTGGTGGTTAATTGATTGCAAGCACACACTCTGGTGTCAAATTGAATCCTGGTTTCAAGTCAGTCAACATCTCTATATCTTAGTTTACCCATCTGATAAATTGGGATGATAATATTTGTCACAAACAGTTGTTGTGAAGATTAACTGGAGCAAAACATAGAACACTTGGAAAATTCCCTGGCATATGCTAAGCACTGAAAAATTAGCCTTTGTCATTTCTTAACTGTTGTACAGGATTTCTTTCTTATGGACATCATTGACTCTTCCCGTCAACCCAGACCCTCTCGAAGCAACTCTTGGGAGTCTTAACTTCAACTGCATTAAATATATGTATTCATTTTGGGCCAATTAAAATTTTTATGATACTATGTGTCACATCCTGGAACTCTGTTTGTTCTGTGTTATGTTTTTAGTTTATGCCCTCTTAGATCTTGTTCAAAGTCTTCAGTATGACTCTGGTTCAATGACTTTCATATGACTTGCACCTTTCTTGTTAAATGTATTCCTGTTTTAAAAATTATTTTTCTTATTATTCTGATTGTAACATTTTCCCCATGTCTAGTTCTAGATGGTTATTGCCATTGTAGAAAAAAAAATGTCATCTTGTTTATTCCTTCTAGCATTTTTTATTAGAGTCTCTTGGGTTTTTTTTTTTTGTTTTACTGTACATACAGTTATATCATCAGTAGGAGAGATGTGTGTATACCTTCTTTACCAAGATTTACATTTAATACTCCATTTTCCCGTCTTTATACTCTTGTCTAAATACTCTTTAACTATGATAATGATGTCTCCTTGTTATCACAAGAGTAGTGGTAAAAGGGTGACCAAAGGATCCCACCAGACATAAGCACAGGACCCTGACTCCTTTACCATCAATAAAAGATGTGTCCTACTACACAGAAAGCTGGAGACTCAGCGTGGGTATGAACCCACTCAGGGGACAGCTTTCATGGTTCAAGCCTCCCCAGGGCAGCCTCACTACCAATGATAGTGCTTATCCTGGGTGAGGATCCCATCCTGCGTTACAGGGGAAGAACAGTGAACTTGAAGAATTCACTGTTTTTATAGGTAGAGAATCAAGCCTGCTCTTTAGCTGAGGAAGCCTTTACCTCATTAAGGTTGCCTGCTACAAATACAACTCTGAAAAATGAGATGAGTAAAAGAATTGTCAGGGCCTTGCACTGTTGCCATATCCAGCCAGATCATGCAGGGACACCCAGGGTCCACGGCAGATTACCTCTACCAAAAGCAAGTATAACTGCCTCAGGTATTAAGGCCCCAGTTGTCTCAGGAAGTCATTTAATAATCTTGTAACCAAACACAGGCTCATTTTCTGTTGGTTGGTTTGTTTTCACCATGGCAGCTGTCTTGAGGTTTCATGAAGAATGGTTAGTCCTTGAACAGATTTATCAAAGAAACTATTCTAATTTCCAGGGAAAATAAAACAAAATGCAGCTGTGGCTCAAGGGGTTTGGCTAAATAAAGAAGGAATGCATTTTTTTAAAAGGCAGCAATGATTTAGAAAGGTCATCGTTTATCGAATAAAATACACCCAATTTGAAGAGTTTCTTCTCTCTAACTTCCCAGTTCCATGACTTTTCACAAATAATTTAAGCCCTGGGCTTCCTAATATGTGCCTTGCAGGCTATTGTCAGCATTAAAAACAAATTGTATAAAGCACCCTGCATGTAACCGGTATTCAATAACGCGCATGCTCCATTATTGTTATGTTCAAACATGTAAAGAGTAAGTGGAGTTTGTTAACATTTACCTTGTGTTCTTCCTGTCATTCTGAATTAAGCAGTTCATTTATCTCTTAATTACAGGGCTGTGAATTACCAAAGAGCATTGAATTTTAGTCATCCTAATGATTTAACTAGCCTCCAACTCTTTCTTCCTCTTTTCACTGAATGACAAAGTTTCAAAGCCAACATTCATCTTCTACAAAAACCTTTGCTGAAATAAAGCAAAGAGAAAGATCTGATATGAACTATATATGTGTAATCTGTCACTTCTTGTTTCATTTTAATCATAAAAGTTCCACATGCTTAATTATTTTAAAACTTCTAATACCAAAGAATTGGGGAAAAGTAAAATTTCCATTCCTCCCAATCCCATTTCCCCAAGGAGAATCATTAATGAGAGTGTGATGTGTTCATTCCAGGTTTTATGTCTATGCATAGAAAGTGTAATATTATTTTCTTCCAAAGATTATATGAATTATGCTGAGGTGAAAGCACTATATTATTATTATTTCTAATTACGAGCTTGTGGGTTAATTTTTTTTAATTCAAAGCAGCTTTTAGTGTGTTTGTGTGCATGCACAAGTTAGTCCTAAAGAAAAGACAAGGAAGTCCCTCCTGTCTGATGTGTCGAAAGCCCCAAATACATAGTCTTCCTTTTTCTAGGGCTTTATATTCATGTAAATATACTTCCTAGAACATAGCTCGCATAGCTCGGTCTTCATTGCCTTTATAATAGTTTTTTTGTTCCTTTCTGTGAAACCTATTAATAGGAAGATTTTTATCTTCTGTGACTTGCCATTATGAGCTTTCAGCTCTCCTAACACCCCCAGGAGGTAACAAAGAAAACTCCTTATGTTTACAGAGTGCTTTACAGATTACAAAGCTCTTTCTCAAATGTCTGCCATGCTCCTCACTGTGACTCTGTGATGAGTGGCAAGCATTATTCCCCCAACTGACTAATAGGACAATTAAAGTAATAAAGGTTAAAAGGTGACTTGCCTAAGGTCACACAGCCACTGTCACAAACCCAGTTACCCTCAGTTTCTTAGAGAGTTCTCAGGCAGCTTCACAGAGTCAATTGTCCAGGATGAGTCGAGCCTTCACAGACATAGAACATAGTTTAGGAAATACACTCAGAGTTTATAGAAGACATACTTGATTCCTTTAAGAAGTGTTTTCTTTTCATTTAAAAGAGTAAGCTAAGACAAGCTATATATACCTGCAGCTAATTTTTAGCTACTGGATTTTAAGATGGATGCATTATTATCAGCATAAATAGAAATAAGGCATTAATCATTTCCATCCATGGAGAATCTGTACCTCACCTCTCTTTCATCAAGAAACTCTTTGTGATGATGAGAGGATTTAAAGCTAACTAAACAAGGGAGTGCCTGGGTGACTCAGTTGGTTAAGCATCAGACTCTTGATTTCGGCTCAGGTCATGATCTCACAGTTGGGTTCATGGGATCAAGCCCTGAGTCAGGCTCTGCACTGACAGCACGGAGCCTGCTTGGGATTCTCTCTCTGCCCTTCCCTGTCTCTCAAAATAAATAAGCTTTAAAAAAATTAAAAAATAAAGCTAACTGAACAGGAGACGCAAGCCACTCTATTCATTTGCTTTTGTTCATTCCCGGCAAAAGAAATAGCATAAGGATGTGTGAGACCTGTGACTTCAATAAGACAATTTAAAAAATAGACTTGATTTTTTTAGAACAGTCTTAAGTTTACAGAAAAACTGAGTGGAAAGTACAGAGATTTCCCATCTACTCCCTTAGCCTCCCCTCCCCCGTGTCAGTGCGTTTCCCCTGTCGTTAGCAGCTTGCATTCAGTGTGGCACATTCATTACAACTGATGAATCAGTAATACATTACTATTAAAGAAAGTCTATAGTTTATTTTAGGATTCATTCTTTGTGTTCCATAGTTCTGTGAATTTTGGTAAACACATAATATCATGTAGCCACCATTACAGTCTCATACAGAAAAGTTTCACCACCCTAAAAATCCTGTGTTCCATCTGTTCTTCATTCCTCCCTCCCTCCCTTCCTACCCCCGCAACTCCTAGAAAACACTGATTCTTTTACTGTCTCCATAGTTTTGCCTTACAGTACCTAGCCTTTTTATATTGGCTTATTTCATTTAGCAATGGCTTTAAGTTTTCTCTTTGCATAACTTGATACCTCATTTCATTTTATCACTGAATAATATTCTATCGTATAGATGTACCACATTATGTTTATCCATTCACCTACTGAAAGACATCTCAGTTGCTTCCAAGTTTTGATAATTTGAATAAAGTTGCTATAAACATTCATATCCTGGCTTTTTTTTAATTTTTTAAAAATTATTTTCTCAATGTTTATTTATTTTTGAGAGAGAGACAGACAGAGTGTGAATAGGGGAGAGGCAGAGAGAGAGGGAAACATAAACCTGAAGCAGGCTCCAGGCTCTGAGCTGTCTGCACAGAGCCCGACTCAGCGCTCGAACCCAAGAGCCATGAGATCATGACCTGAGCGGAAGTGGGAGGTTTAACTGACTGAGCCACCCAGACACCCCATCGTATCATGGCTTTTGTGTTGTCGTAGACTCTGGGTCTAAAGTTCTCTCTTGTCTAGCAAGAGAGCGGGATGCAGGATTGAAAGCGAGAGATGACTAATGTCTGGGAAAAGACAAGAGCCCTGAATAAGGGTCCTTGCCCCATATTTATTCAGATCAGAAGGCTTACAAACGTGATGGGCATGCACAAAGAGACAAAGAAACTGTGAACATTAACTTGGCGGCATGAAGGAAGAGGAGGGTTTTGAAGACATACAGTGTTTGGGGTTTGGGTCAATACAAAACAAAATCTGGGCGCCAGACAGTCGGGGAGAAATGTTGTTTACAGAGGACATGAGGCAGCACCTCTGTTTATCTTAGCTAGCCTAGGGGATGAGACAGATAGGGAGAGTAACCTCAGGGTTAATAAGGCACCTTTTCTTTTGTTAACCATCTTCGCTCTGGTCTGCTTTGCCTGCAGCACAGCTGTCCATAGTCCAATTCACCAATTTACCTAACCTGGCCCTATTCTCCTGTGAAAGTAGCTTTCTGCTACAGTACTAAATTGGGGGTGCTTCCACCCTGAATATCTAATCTTGTTTATTTCATATACCTATGTATTTGGTACCTTTGCACCATTCCTATTTTAGGCCTTTGCCTCTCCCTGTCTATTCTGAGGCTCTTCACGCCCTCTCTATTTTGGGGTGTCTTTGCGCCTCCCTATTATTGGGGTGCCTTTGCACCCCATATTCTTGGGTGCCAATCTGGTTTACCCAAACTCGGGTGTGAGCATTTTATGGCTTTGTATTTCTTTATGCGTTGTTAACCCATTGGTGTAAGCCCAGGGGATTCCTAATCTTATCCCCCACATTGTGTGACCCTAAGTTTTTAATTCATTTGGGTAAATAGGAGTATGATTGCTGGATCATATGGTGGGAGTATGTTTAACTTTGTAAGAAACTGCCAAACTATCTTCCAAAGTAGCTGTACCATTTGAAAGTTCCTGTTGTGCCACATCCTCTTCAGTATTTGGTGTGGTCTGTGTTTTGGATTTAACCTTTCCAATAGCTGTGTAGTGGTATCTCATGGTTGTTTTAATTATCCTGGAAGATAATTGCTTTTTAAATCTATTAGACTGATCCTTCTACATCTTAATCAGCCTTAAGACAACTAGGTCAGCTCTTCAAATTGATTGGGATTTTTCTGCCATAGACATGTTCTTATGATTCTAGTGAGAAAATACTAGGTAGAAGCTATTAAGAGAAATCATGTGCCCAGAACAAAGAGAAGGAAATAGGAAAAGGCTGAAGCTGAGAACATGTTGTCAAGTAGAAACAGGCCACTGTGTTTGGCACTGGTAAGAGGCAAGGATAAAAATGATTTAAGAGCACTATTTGGGATGGTAAAAGGGGAAAGAGCTCATTGGCAACCAGAAGTGTGCAGTAGATTGCAGATTGCCAATAAAAATGTGAATGAAAACATTTGACTCCATAATTGGAGACAACTGCTTCATATCCCAGAGATACCATAAAAGAGGAAATATCAACATTTGAGTGCAGTATGGTTATAGGTAGTTAAAAACAATGAGAAGTCAAAATTTCTCTAATTGAGGTTAGAAGAAGAGCTGGTATAGCAGAACCAAGGGGTGCCCTACCCATATCCCCTTGGGCCCCATCATTTCAGTTCAATCCAGTGGAGTGATAAGTGCTAGCATCTGTATATATACACATACATTTTTTTTTTCTTTTTGCTTCAGGGCTAATGAAGATAAGAGTTGGTGTAAAAATGCTCCAGTTCCCAAAGCCCTTGGGTAGATAGCTCTGTCACCTGCTCTCTCCACTGGTTCCTAACCCATCTTAGCCAATGGCTTGATAACACCTGGTTTACTGGATACCTTTTCTTTGTCTCACTTATCCCCCTCCCATAACTGTTTTTGGGGATCAACTCTCAATTATACGTTTTGCATCAAATTCTTATTTCAGGCTTAGCTTTTGGAGGAACCCAGGCTCAGACAGTTGTTGATTACATGTTTCTTCAGAATCCTACATCCCCTTTGGTTCCTATTGCCTCCCTCTTTCCAGGCTCTCATGAAATTTCCCCCTTTATTTGACCTGAGACTCATTATTTTCATCCTGTAGTTGCCAAGTCATTGACTGCAGCCAGAAAACAACATCCGATTCTTCTTTCACAATGCAGAGGCAATTAATTAAATGTAGTGTTAACTCTTCCTCATGTGTTTGCATTTTAAAGGGGATCCTTGGAGAAAGAACTCAAAGGAGTGAATGAATGTCTAGTTGTGAAATCTCAGATTCTGTGCCACCTGAATGGAGGAGATTATTTTGAGCAAGACTTCTCATATCCTTTACCTCTGATTCTGGTACTCCTTGACCATTTGGGAGAAAACAAGCAGATTAACTAGTCACTTTTAAGTGACAAGTCAAAATTAGAAATTAAATGGAAGGGCTGGAGAAGAGGAATTTGAAGGAAAGCCAAAGAATTTGGCATAAAGTAGCAAAAAGAATAAAACAGCATATTCATTAATCCTAAAATACCTTTTTTCAGCATTTTAATCTCTGAAATGAAAATGCATCTTATAATCAATAGCATCTCTTAATTACGGTTGTCAGGTGGCAAACACAATGTCATTGTCATTGCCTGTGATATGAAACTCGGTCATTAGCTATTCGCATTGTTGTCACTTCAGTTGAATTATGTGCACTGTTGGCATAGCATATGTTGAGTTTAATTGCTGCTTAAAGCGTCATCAGTATAATACTGATTTAGGATTGAAACAAATAGCTATCAATTATGCAAAATGGGTTGGGAACAAGTCAGCAGGGTATAAATGTGATATTTGTTAAGCAAATTATTTGTCACTGGATGGATGATCCTAAATTCCATATTTCCATGGAAAGTAACAGTAAAGTGCTTTACAGGATGAACCAAAGGAAGATGCACACAGGTAAAAGAAGTTGTGTTACATTTTGTTTTTGAGATTCGTGCAAAAGGATTGCCTATCATACACAAAGCAACAGTGGGAAGAGAAATTGCCAAATTCCTCACAATAGAGGAATGAAATATCAGTGCAACAGCAAACTAGAATAAACAAATCATGCATTGCATGGAACGATCTTTAAGATGCATAGTATCTATTTATCAGAAACTTCCTGCTGATTTGGAACACAATGCACTTAACTTCCAGCATGATGCCATTGCGGAAAAAGTTCAATACGTGTTTAATCAAATAGGTAATGCCTGGGATGGGGAATTTGTTTTCTTTGATGAGACTTAAAATTACACTGTCAGTGCAAAAGGGATCAAGAGTATGAGTTTGGATTATGACAAGCAGTGTGTCACTGTAATCTTATACCTGCCAATTGCTGAAGTTACTGCCATATTTAATTTAATTTAAACAATGTCTAAGAATAAGAACTTCTTCAAAGACATTATTGGGATGGGCATTAAGGAGGGTACTTGTTGTGATGAGCCCTGGGTGTTATAGGTCAGTGATGAACCCCTAAATTCTACTCCTGAAACCACTATACTCTATATTTAACTAACTTGAATTTAAATAAAATCTTTTTTTTTAATTTTTTTTTCAACGTTTATTTATTTTTTGGGACAGAGAGAGACAGAGCATGAACAGGGGAGGGGCAGAGAGAGAGGGAGACACAGAATCGGAAACAGGCTCCAGGCTCTGAGCCATCAGCCCAGAGCCCCACGCGGGGCTCGAACTCACGGACCGCGAGATCGTGACCTGGCTGAAGTCGGACGCTTAACCGACTGTGCCACCCAGCCGCCTCTAAATAAAATCTTGAAAGAAGGAACAAAAAGATATTATCGAGTGGACCAAAAAAATATAGATGACAGGCCAGCTGATAGAGGACTGCTTAGTAGGCTTCTGGAATAGACATCCAGGAACCTACTATATATTCTTGTCCTCAATGATTTTATGGACATGTTTCTGAATAGTTAAAGAATAATTCCACCTAAAAGCATAGTGATATAGTTGTTAATAAAGATGGCATGACCAGGCCACTACAACCCCTCAATGTTTCAGTCAACAAACCATTTAAGGACCATTTGCAGAAGGAATGTGAGTCCTGGTTCTTGTTTGAAGGTTTTCTATTAAGACCTTCTGGTAAGATCAAGAAAGTGCTAGCATCAAAACTTACAGAATGGAGACAGTAGCTGTGCACACTTTAAAGAAATGCTGCATCACCAACATTCCTGATGTCCCAGAGGACATTGTTTTATGGAATAATATGAATGCCAATGGGACTAAGTTGAAAAGAGATTCAGAAAATTTGAATTCTAAGTAAGTGAAGAAGTTTTAGGAATACATTAACCAATTTACTTCACATGTATTACCCTTTTTATATATGCACAGTGCTGATATGTGATTTTAAATATTTATATCTCTATAGAAATAAATCCAGAGTTCTTTCAATAAGGATAAAATAAAATTTCCAAGTGATAAAAAGCATTATGTCATAGTTTATATTTTTGCTTCAAAGCTAAACGCATCATTAAAGTTCAGTTCACAGAAATGGCAGGATTGACTCACTAGTATATAATACGTCTGAATGTGTGTTGAGAGAACCCTAGGGAGAACAATCCACAAGATAGATTTTAGCATGCCTCTTTCATTAACTGATTAAATTAATCAGAAAAAAAATCAACAGAGATGCAGAAATCTGAACAAAACAACTGACACACATTGGGCTAATGAGCCTGTGTAAGACATTTGCACTGCATGCAGACTTCACATTCCCCACAAGCTCATATGGGACATTTACAGAAGGTTCGTCTGCTGGGCCACAAAGCACGTCTCAGCAAATTTTAAGTGGTTAAAGTCACTCAGAACATCTACTCTGATTAGAATTTTTTAATCTATAAAAAATGAGTGGAAAAAAAAACCCAGAGAAGTAGAAAACCCCTATGTTTGGAAATTAACCAAAACATTTATTTCTAAACAAGACGTAGGATGAAGGTAAAATCCTGATGGAAGTTAAATGATAGAAAAGGGAGAAAAATGTTATCAACATTCACAAAAGAGATGATTTGTGTATGTAGAAAATCTGAGAGAGTTTACAGATAAATTGCTAGAAATTGTTAAGAGATATTAAAAATACATTATTAGAGGGGTGCCTGGGTGACCAAGTCAGTTAAGCGTCAGACTTAGGCTCAGGTCATGATCTCACGGTTTGTGAGTTTGAGCCCCGCGTCTGGTTCTGTGCTGACAGCTCAGAGCTTGGAACCCGCTTCCGATTCTGTGTCTCCATCTCTCTCTGCCCCTCTCCTGCTCGCACTCTCTCTCTCAAAAATAAATAAACATTAAAAGTTAAAAAAAAACACACATTATTCGAGTCAATAAGATTTTTGCTAAGTTGCTAGATTCAAATTCAATATACGAAAGTCAAATATATTTCTACATACCAGCAAAAATAATTAGGAAAGAAAGATATAATTTATTCTATTATCAAAAATACCAGTTATATAGAAATAAACCTAACAAAACAATGTGTAAGATCTCCATAGATAATTATAATGCTTAATGGAGAGACATTAAAGAAGACCTAAATAAATGGATTAGAACACAATTATAAAGATCCCAAATGTATCTAAAGATTTAGCAACATTTAAATTCTCAACATGATCATGTGCGTGACTGCAGGCAGACAAGCTGGTTCTAAAATTTATATGGAAATGCAAAGAAACCTATTTTGCTTGACGTCGAAACTTATTATAAAGCTCTAGTAATTAAGATAGCTGGTTGATAAAACAGAGATAGGTAGAATCCTAGATGGAATCGAGTCCAGAAGCAAACCCACCCGCATGTGGACACTTGATGTATGAGACTCAGCCCAGCAGAGCACAGTGGGGGAAAGAAGTCAGTAAATATTGTCAGAACTGGGTACCCACATAGAAAAATGTGAAAAGGACCTCTCATTATTAACAAGCTCCAAGAGAATTACAGTGAAAAACAATACGATAAAAAGGTAACAGGGAAAAAACCTCCATGACTTCAGGTTAGGGAAAAACTTCCTAAGTCATAAAAAGCATTAATCATAAAGGGAAGAATTAATAAGTTTGATTTCACCAAAATAAATACTTCTATTCATTGGCACTTATGAAAGCACAGCCACAGGGCAGAAGATAATGTGCTACCCATATATAAGACAGACACACACCCAACAGAAAATGGGCAGCTTTCTCTCTCTGGCGTTATCTTCCTTCCTTCCTCCCACCAACACAGTCAGGGGTGTTTTTTATTCTGTTTTGTTTGGGTTGCGTTTGGTTTCGGTTTTGATTGCTTTTCTTTTTTCTTTTTTCTTAAGGTTCATACACGTGGTAACTGAAAGATGAACAGGAGTACATCATTGATATTTACCAAAATAAAAAGCAGTAATTTGGTTTTGAATCTGTAGTGATCAATTTTCCATGAGATGTTTTTGTCTCATACATTTAAGTGAGGGACTAAGTTAGAAAAATGCAGAAGGAAAAGTGAAAAGATAGGCTAGATGAAAACAATGGTGATGCTGTGCTCTCTTTAACTAAGGGAGAAAAACAGTTTAACCTTATAAGACATGAGGGGAAGTTGAATCTGAAAGGGAAGGTAAAATAGTTCAAGCAGGAAAGGAAAATGAAAATGTACACAACAGAGCTGAGAAATGTTGAAAGATAGTATCTGAATGATCACGGGAAAGCTCCCATAAGGGTGAGAAAAACAAAGACAAATAATGGTGATTCTCAGGGTCTTAGCAGAACTCCAGATCTTGGGAAGAGTTTTCAAGTTTACATAAATAACAGAGCCTCCAAATGAGCCCTAGAAGAAGAAGCCCTCTCTTTTTAAAACCAGAATATTTAAAAATTAAAGGCAAAATGAGAAAGCATTATCTTTCTTGGGAAGTTGAACAGGAGTTATTTGGAAAAAAATCAATAGATAGGAAAATTAACAACAGGAGCAAATTTCTAACTACAGACTGTCTGAAATTGTCAGCATGCAGAAATGGGAAATTTGGTATGTTTGCTAAAGAAATAGAATCATTTTCATTTCTTTACCTTATGGGCTGTTGTCAGTTTATTTTTGTTGTTTTTTTTTTTCTTTTGGAGCTTTCTGATTTAAGAGAGAAGAAAGGTGTTTGCAGGTTGTAGAATATGGAAGAGCAGGAACTCAGAAACTTGGTGTTTACCCTAGGTTTACAAATAAAAGTCCCAACTGATGTGCATCACCTAATAAAATTATGGCAGCAGTGAAGGTCATAAAAATGTTTACAACCTCATTTCTTTCCTTGAAAGATCCTTTGGTTTATCAATCTGCATAATCTTACTTTTGATTAATCGCCAATTTTCCACTTTATGGGTCGTTATTCTGTTTTTTTTTTCTGTTATTGACCTTTTGACCGTTTCGTAGATAGTTATCACCACCTTCAGAGAGGAGGGTGGAGGGAAACTAAATACTTTTCTACATTTATTAAGCATCCTGTTAACCCTGGCTTGGAAAAGTCCTCGTAACAAAGAAGTTTAATACTCCTAAAATAATGGTGTTGTTGCAGATAGTTCTATAAACCAAGACATCTCAGACCCCTGCAGGGCCCTGGCAAGTGAGGTAAATCAGTGCCTGGATTTCTCAGTGGTGGACAATCGGGCACACATTTCCCCCGAAGGGATTACAATATTTGAACTTACACAACATACCTAGTGGCTGAACTAAACCCACAGACTGCCAGCTGCCAATGTCTGCACCAATGTCTGCATAGGTAATAAAAAATGTATATGCTTAGGTGTCATAAAAGTATTACTGCTAAGGGGCACCTGGGTGGCTCGGTTGGTTAAGCATCCAGCTCTTGGTTTCAGCTCAGGTCATGATGTTGCAGCTCATGAGACAGAGCGCCCTGTTGGGCTCGGTACGGACAGTACAAGAGTGCTCTCCCTCTCTCTGTCTCTTCTGCCCCTCCCTTGCTCTCACTCTCAAAATAAATAAATAAATATTTTCTCAAAATAAATCTTTCTATCTTTCTCAAAATAAATAAATATTTAAAAAAAACATATTATTGCTGAAATGTGTGATAGTTCCACTCTAGTAAACTCACGGTTATAAGCCAGTCGACATGAAAGGCTTGGACCGAAGAATGCTTGAAGCATACCATAAAGTACAGAGTTAACAAGTGAACAGCTGGGACCACCTGGTTCATAATAATTTACAAAGAAGTAACTCTTTTACCTAAAACTTACCTTACGCATAAAATAAATGGAACCTCCTGAGTGTGTGTTCAGAGCCTTTCCTACAGAAGTGTTCAAGAACTCTTTAATTATTAAAAATGATTTTTGAGGACACAGCAATATGCTACAGAGGAGTTTCATTCACAATATAAGTTTCTGTGGCTTTAGGGCAAATTGTTGAAATAAATCCCAAGTCATTTCCTATATTTAACGAAAGGTTATTTTTGATTTGCAAGTAGCGATGTTTCCTTATGATGTATACATTTAAGCTTTTATGTTGTTTTTGCTCACTTTTTTCAGGGAAAATTTCATGGAAATCCAATGCATGTAGCTGTGGTCATTTCAAACTGCTTAAGGGAAGAGAGGAGGATATTGGCTGCAGCCAACATGCCCGTTCAGGTAATATTTTCTGAGCTTGTGATCTTGTTATCACCTTGAACTCAATTTTTCTGAGACAGATAAATTCTTATCTTCTTCCCATCCAGCTCCTTCTACCTATGCTAATGGTGCCAACCATCCTTCCGATCACTTGGAATCAAGGTCATAGGATCATTTTTGAGTAGTTCTTTGTCCCTGCCTTCATACTGAAATAATTACCTCATCCGTCTAGAGTTTGTTTTTGGAATTCTATCTATACATTCTTCTCTGTTTCCATTGGTCACCCTCTGATTCACGATCTTAAAACACCAGTTGGGGAATATAGTTAACTATCTCCTAGTTGAATTCCTAACTACCATTTGGATTTTGCTTCCCTCAGCGTGTTTATCCTTAGGGATTGATGTTGCTCAAAACCTTCTATATCTCCCGATTTCCTACCCCACAAGTCCAAAACTACTCCACAAGCAAAAACTTTATCTTTTAGAAACTCCACAAATACCTGCTTGTGGATTGTTTCAATATACTTTGCACCTGCCATTTTTTAGATTCTATTTTATCACCTATCCTGAATGAATTCAGAGCCCCCAACCAAGACTCATAGAGGAAAGAATGAAGCCCTTGGGAATACTTTTTCAGTTAATCCTTATAAAAAGGAAAGAATATGTAAGTAATCAGTTTTCCAAATGACATCCTCCATAATTTAGTAAATCACACCACTATATTTATTTTTAAAAGCCCAAGAAAAGTATCTTTTTTTGGAACTGTTAAGAATTTTTAGATTTAACTATTGTCAGGTTATGGTTGTTTTGGGAGAAGTAGGAAATTTTAACAATTTCTTCTTTCTTAGATGAAGAAGGGCAGTATCATTTTTATTTAATTTAAAATCTAAAGTATAGTGCTGCTAAAGTAAATATAGCTTGATTCATAATTGGGTAAAAATTAAAATTCTATGACTACTATTATATGATATTCTTATATATCCTCAACTCTGCTTTTCTATATCCCTCTTATCTCTAGTCATTGTAGTGTGTGTGTGTGTGTGTGTGTGTGTGTGTTGTTGTTGTCTTTAAATGTCAGATATCAGTCAAATTAGAAGCTACGAATAATCTCCCAGATGCATGCCACAACATGGTACCACATGCTACCATAAAAGAAGCACTGTTGTAAATTTCAAACCTTCAAACCAATATACAACTATCTGGATGGATCTATAGATAGAGAGAGAGTGAGAGACAGAGAGAAATAACTGAAGACAAAATGAGAGAGAAGGAACTTTATAAATATTTTCCAATCTGAAGAATGTAGTGTAGTTGAAAGAACACTTGACTGCCAGCCACCCGCATCGGCTCTACTTGAGGTTCCACCCGATTTGCTTGGTCAGGTCGTCAGCCTTTCTAACCGTAGCTCCTGGCCCAGCTATAAGGTAAAGGGGTTGCTGATGTTCTAACTCTCATCTCTGGGTATCTGTATACTTTGATACCAAAGGAACGCATTCAGTTTCTTTATATCTGAGGAACACTCAATGTTAGATTATTTGAATGGCCAAGAAATGGTGCTTGGAAAAGTTGGTTAGCACCTTTCTGTTTAACTAGGCTAACAGTTTCAGATATTCTTTAGTGAGCTCCCTTTTGTTCCGGTGTAAAAGTAAATCTCATCCCAGCAGATTCAACATCCCTAATTCTGAATTTAAGTCCAACTTAACGTAGCCACTATACTCATTTTTAATTTTTTTTTCAACGTTTTATTTATTTTTGGGATAGAGAGAGACAGAGCATGAATGGGGGAGGGCCAGAGAGAGAGGGAGACACAGAATCGGAAACAGGCTCCAGGCTCCGAGCCATCAGCCCAGAGCCTGACGCGGGGCTCGGACTCACGGACCGCGAGATCGTGACCTGGCTGAAGTCGGACGCTTAACCGACTGCGCCACCCAGGCGCCCCTATACTCATTTTTAAATTACATGTATTCATTTTATAGAATTTCGAAAGTAACAATAGGTCTGTTGTAGAATGTTAGGAAAAAAAGTTTAAGTCATAAAATCATCCGTAACTTCACTTATATACTGATAACATTTTAGTGTGTGTGTTCTTCCAATCATATGTACTTAAGTTCACATGTCTATGCATATACCCATATATTTCTACATACATATACATATATAAGAACTAGAGATCACAAACACATGGTGTTTTTATAATTTGCTCCTTTTCTTAACAACTTAGTGCTACTTTAAATGTCATTAAATATTTTTCTAAAGTATGCTTTTTAATAGCTGTAGAATGTTCCATATCATACTGATCCAAGCCTCAGTTCAAAGTATGCTACATATGCTACATTTGTTATAAACTTGTTTTTTCCACATCACTGAAAGTTCAAGACATCTTTTTTCTAGGGACCTTTGGAGAAATCCTTACAAAGTTCTTCAGTTTCAGAAAGGCAGAGGAATGTGGAGCACAAAGTGACTGCCATTAGAAATAGTGTGCAGGTGAGTGTTTCATGAAAAATTAGCAAGGTGGCCCTAACTGTGCCTCTTTTTCTTATGTGCCCAAAGCTAGTACATACAGAAATCATAGGGTAACTTGTCAATAAGATAACTATCTCTCACACACTATGTTCATATTAGAAAAGATTTCTTTGGGGGAAACTTTTCAACTTCAATTTACTGGAGACTGGAGCTCCCCGCCCCCCAAATTCTAAGCCTCTAACCTTCACATCTGTAATGTCTGCATCTTCATCTGCAAAAGTGAGGATAACCACCACCACGGGCTTGTTGTGAGGACAAATGAGATGATGTAAGGAAAGCCATTAGCCCAGATCTTGGCACTTAATACCTATTATGTCTGAGCAGAAAGATATCACCACGTTTGGAGAAAAGCAAAGTGAAATCTTGAAACATAAACAAACAGGAGACATAGAGGAAGCATAGATATTTTTCTAAGAAGCAGAGAGGGACTGTAGGCTGAATTGTCATAAAGTACAGCAGATTAGAATAGAGCCTTTCAGTGAAAAGATAACTGATACATTAATGCAGAGTTGTAGGGAACTAAAAGGGAAAAGGTATCCATATTCTCCAATAATAAAAAAAAGTTATTAGTAGCATCATTTGGAAGTGAGAGATAAAAGGCAAGATGCTGAAAGATTTTCAAACAATCAGGAAGGAAAAATGAAGAGAAAATTTTGTCTGGTTCTTCCAGTGCTATTCAAACTTCATGGGAATTAGCTCTTTAGAAATGTAGATTGTACACACTTCGTCTGGGACATGACTGAAGCCCCAAATAGTGTATTTTGAAACACTGATGATGATATTTCCCTGATGTGCTTACATGTAACAACAGACTATGTTTTCTTTTGTAAAAAGATGACAGAACAAGACACCAAATATTTAGAAGACCTGCAAGATGAATTTGACTACAGGTATAAAACAATTCAGACAATGGGTAAGTTTTTATTTTGTCTGTAGTTCTACCTAGGGACATAAAGACAACATGACTAGGACTTATTCTTTACTGACAAAATTGATAAATTGATCTACTTCCCTAAGTGAAGTGCTTTTGTTTTTGTTTTGAAGAGAAAGTGCAGGAGAGTATTTTGCTTCCTCCTTTTCCCTCTTTCTGTTTCTCTGTGTGTGAGTGTCTGTGTGTGTGTGTGTGTGTGTGTGTGTGTGTGTATACCAACCAATTCAAAGTAAATTATACAGCTCAAGAGAAATCAGAATCAAAATATCATTATCACAACTAAGAAAAGTAATAATAGTTCCTAGCATGATCAGGAAATTACTAATATCATCCCTAAATGAGTGTTTTAAATATAATTTCTTAAGTTGTAAGTAGAAATATAGGGTGCCTGCCCGGCTGAGTGAATAGAGCATGAGGCTCTTGATCTCAGGGTCATGAGTTCAAACTCCACCTAGGGCGTAGAGCCTCCTTTAAAAAAAAAATTTTTTTTAATTGTAAGTAGAAATGTGATTCACTGTAGGAAATTTGGGAAGTAGACAAAAGCATTAAAAAATTAAAGATCATACAAAATTCCACCATCTATAAACACTGTCAAAATGTTAGTATACTTCCTTCCAGCCTTTTCCCTATATATTCAAATACATACATATCTATTTATTTGCAAAAATAATAATAATACACAGTTTTGTGTATTGCATTTTAAACTGAAGTTTTAATTTAAATATTTCCCTGTATCATAAAAAATCTTCAAAGACATAATTTCAATAATTGTATGAATGTCAGAACGTAAGAACACTGCAATTATTTGATTATCTCTGTGATTAAACACTGAGTTTGTTTACAATTAGATGTTTTTTAAAAAATGGAAAGGGAGGGGCGCCTGGGTGGCGCAGTCGGTTAAGCGTCCGACTTCAGCCAGGTCACGATCTCGCGGTCCGTGAGTTCGAGACCCGCATCAGGCTCTGGGCTGATGGCTCGGAGCCTGGAGCCTGTTTCCGATTCTGTGTCTCCCTCTCTCTCTGACCCTCCCCCGTTCATGCTCTGTCTCTCTCTGTCCCAAAATAAATAAAAAACGTTGAAAAAAAAATTAAAAAAAAAATGGAAAGGGAAAAAAGCAATGAAAGAATGAGAATATTTATAAGGTCTAAAATTTACAAGTAACAACGGATTGATCATTCGAAGTGTACTGCCATTAGTGGGACAATTGAGGAAATTCCAATTAGGTCTAGATTAGCTAATCGGATGTACCAAACAATTTGCAGGCTTTGGTAATTGTACTACACTTATGTAAGATATTAGAGGGAGCTGGATAAAGAACAGATGGAAACTGTACTATTGTCGCAACTCTTTTGTAATTCTGAAATTATTTTCAAATAATTTTTCAAAACAAATCGGATAGAAATCTTTTATTTACTGAAGCATTTTTAACTACTGAGATGTTAGCTTAAAACTTCTGGAAGGAACTATGGATGACTGTGACCAAATGCTTAACTGTCATCTAAGATTTAAAAGCAAAAAGGGGGCGTCTGGGTGGCTCAGTCGGTTAAGTGTCCGACTTCAGCTCAGGTCACGATCTCGCGGTCCGTGAGTTCGAGCCCGCGTCGGGCTCTGGGCTGATGGCTCAGAGCCTGGAGCCTGCTTCGGATTCTGTGTCTCCCTCTCTCCCTGCCCCTCCCCCGTTCATGCTCTGTCTCTCTCTGTCTCAAAAATAAATAAACGTTTAAAAAAAATAAAATAAAAGCAAAGATACTCGGATAGGAATCTTGTTTGGCATAGGTGACAAGTGACGTGTTCTCCTGGCATCTTCAGGATGTGTTGGCTCCTATGAGGTCATGTTTAAAATAGTCATAGTTGCTTATATGTATAATTTTTCCCTTCAGAAAAAATGGCACAAGCATGCATTTCATCAGATTATCAAAGGGGTCCATGATCCTAAAAAGGTTTAGAAATACAAATTTAATCCAGCATTCCAGTCCATTGAATGCAGTCTCATCCCAAATCTCATATGTGAGTCACCAATTTAAGCAGTAGAATGTAGAGACATCTGGGTGGCTCAATAGGTAGAGCATGTGACTGTTGATGTCAGAGTCATGAGTTCAAGCCCCAGGTTGGGCATGAAGCCCACTTAATTAAAAAAAAAGTTGTTAAAAAAGAAGTAGAATGTAACAAAATACATTAAATGATAGAATTGCTTTGAACTTAGCATATTAGAGTTATATTGATATTATCAGTGCTTCATGAGCATTACGAAGAATCAAATTGATCATTCTATCACTTAAATCAACAAGTATTCATTTTGTTGATTATAAGTGAAATGAAATGGTTTTTTTTTTAATGTTTATTTATTTTTGAGAGAAAGAGAGAGAGAGAAAGCGCGGGCAGGGGAAGGGCAGAGAGGGAGGGAGACACAAAATTCGAAGCAGGCTCCAGTCTCCAAGCTGTCAGCGCAGAGCCCAATGCAGGGTTCAAACTCACGAAGCACAAGATCATGACCTGAGCTGGAAAGTCAGACTCTTAGCTGAACTGAGCCACCCATGAACCCCGTGAAATGAAATGTTTTAAGTGAAATGAAAGACACATGAACACAAGTTATATCTTGCTGGTGAAGACCGAAAAGTATTAGCTAATGAATTTTGAGTTAATAAAATGCTGTAGAAGCCAGATTTTGCTACATGTGGGATCTAGGAGTTAGTGAATTTGTGAATACAACCAAGAATGATTTCCTGGAGGTCAGTGCTATTTTGTAGAGAAATTGGGCCCCACGTTGTTTGGGGGCCTCTTTTTCACAATCACACAGGTCAGATTGGCATTTCCACCCTTCACTTTTCACCGACAAGAGCAGTTACTGTAAATAACCACTTCAAGTTAAATAATACAACGTTTATTGCACATCTCCCATTTAAGAGGATAAACCATCTCAGGTTTTTTTCAGTCAGAGATTTTTCTTAATTTGTAACTCTTTCCTGCTTCTAGTTTTACTGTGAGGCAAGCTCATTCTGCAAAGGACAAAAAGGAAAGCAAAGGACTTCATCGTTATTAGTTCATGAGACTAAGTAGGTAAAACTGCAACTCTTCAGGCAGTTTTCCATAATTCCTGGGTATCAAGTAGAGTGAGGCAGATGGGTAAAGGCATCAGGAGGAGTCAAATATGATTAATGGGCACAAAGACAGGCCCCTTTCCTACTTACGCCAACCAGCTAGGGTTACTATCAATGTAGAGGTATCTTAAAAAGGAATACATTTCAAAAACTTTTTTTACCTCTCTCTCTGCCCCAAAAAGGAACATGGTGTGAAGAATGGTCTTCAGTCAAGGTCTGTATGATAGAGAGCTCACTGGCTTACTCGGTGGTGATCCTTCCTGGCAAATGAGCAGATAGGGACTGACTTTCACGCTCATCTCTAACAGTCGCATTAGGCTTCTGTATCTTAAGACTTAAGGATGGGAATTGCAGCAGATGTAGCTTTCAGAACAGAGACCTTTGCCTTGGAGTGGACTCCACATCTCATCTCTTTTCCTTCACAGATCAGGGGGACAAGAATAATGCCCTAATGAATCAGGAAGTTTTGACTCTGCAAGAAATGCTTAACAGTCTCGACTTCAAGAGAAAGGTTAGTGAAGAACTTTAATTTGGCCTTTTGCCCGTTTTTCTCCTTTTCCTGTATTTGATCCTACTGAAAAGAATCATGCTCTTGGATTCCTTCAGTTCTATTTAAGCTGAATGAATAAATGGCAATGTTTCTAGAAAGAGTGCCATGCTGTTTGCCATGCTTCTCTTGCTAAGTTCACAAAGTTGGACCTCTTGCGAGTTTATTTATCTTGCTTATGCTGTACATTTACTGTAGCTACCATTAATTTCAAGGTGAATGTTTTACCCAATTTTTATTTGCCACTATTTCAGACATGACTGTCTTAGTTTCTGTACTTAATATGCTGATGTGGGTTCTCCTACACATGTATAATTAAAATATTATTTGATGACTACTAAAAGTTTAATAGAAAAATCAATGTTCCAGTTTCTACTCTGAAAAATGACCTCATGCTAAGTAATTTCTTAGATTTCAGGATAGTTCATCGACAACTGAGCGTATTCAATCTAACCTCCTTTCACGGAGAGGAAGAACTCCTTTCTGACAAAATGAAATATTTTTTAAAAAAGGGAAACATTTCTATTTCAACTTTCTATCTCTCCTTGAAAATAAATGCATTGAAATCTGAGCTGTTACTGATAAGTCAAGAGTTTATTTCTAAAAGTTTGGCTTCGTTTTTTGTACAGGAATTTGTGTGAGCACAGATAAATGTAAAATTTATTTTCACCCTAAATTATAAACTTTAACAGATATCAGATTTTAAGCATGCAAGTATTTAATCCAAGATAAGCTTAATGCTTTTATGCATAATGAATCTATACTATATGTTTTATGCATGCTATCTTATTCTACTTCAGAAATAAGATTTTAAGGACAAAAGGAACCAGAAATAATTCTGTCCATTCACCTGATTGTATAGATCAAAATATAAAGTTCCAGCAAATTAAGTGGTTTATCCAAATTCACATAGCTTGTCACAGAACCAGGATAGGAATTCACAACTTCTAATCCTTAGGCCTTTGAAAGCTATACTTCTTCCTAAATTCAGATAAAGTCCTAATAAAAACTAATACAGAAAGACTACAATTTTAGTCATTGCATTTAAAAATAAATGAATAAACATATTTATAAGAATATAAATTTAATCTGTGTCTTTTTAAATAATGGAGAAATGGCTGTATGACTAGAAGATTCAATATTGTCACAGGAGGTACAAACTCAATATATTTACACTAAATGATATTACATTATGAGATTGCTAACTGTGGTCATGCTTCTTTCTTTGTGATGTTATTTGTGATAATTTAATAGTTTGAAAAGGCAGTGCTATGATAACTATAAGGTAGTATTTCATAAAGTATGTAGTGAGAATTGTAACCAAGCCTATATCTTCCAGGTCAGACAAATTGTTTTACAGGTTGAATTATAAGTGACTTTGGTTGTGTCTCCTGAAAATCTTTTCAGTAGTCACCTTTGTTTTTAGGAAGCCCTCAGTAAAATGACACAAATAGTCAATGAAACGGACTTGTTAATGAACAGCATGCTGATGGAAGAGCTGCAGGACTGGAAGAGGCGCCAGCAGATCGCCTGCATTGGAGGACCGCTCCACAATGGGCTCGACCAGCTTCAAAACTGGTAAAACGAATTGACTTCAGTTTCTGGTGAAAACCACAGGAAGTACAAACCTTCAGTGTAGCTCAGCCAGAGATGTATATGTGTTTTTTTTTAATGTTTATTTATTTTTGAGAGAGAGACAGATAGACAGAATGCAAGCAGGGGAGAGGCAGAGAGAGAGGGAGACACAGAATCTGAAGCAGGCTCCAGGCTCGGAGCTGTCAGCACAGAGCCTGACGCGGGGCTTGAACTGACAGACCTCAAGATCATGACCTGAGCCAAAGTTGGATGCTTAACTGACTGAGCCACCCAGGCGCCCCTATGTGTTTTTAATTTTATTCCTTTGGGGCAAAAACAAAGTATCTATAGAAGTCTATAGAATGCATCAGAAATGCTTACTTTTTCTCATCTAATATATAAATCTTAAAAGACTCAAGTGAATTTTTGAAACCTGCAATAAATATAGCTTTCTATAAGGACATAAGAAGCACTAACTTCAAAAGCTTAAAAAAAGATATCTTAGTTTTTAAATGTATATCTTAAGAAGTCAGTGTTCAACGTTAGTTTTGTGTGTTCAACAAAGTGATTTATTTTTGTATTTAAATGAAATATCTCAAATGGCTAATACAACAGGGCATCCCCTACAGTATACACATAGGCTATCATATACAGATATCCTTTGTATTGGAAAAAAAAAATGTGGATAGGGCTTTCTTCTTCATCAGTGCCAAATAAAATTATCTGATCGAATGAGCACTTAGAAAAAATAATGAAAAAGAAGGAAAATGTTCAGTTGAAATCTAAAATTGCTTTCAAAGGGTACAGAGCAATACAAGGGAGATATGACATAACTGGGGCCACTTGCACCCCGCCAGTCCCACTTGTTAAGAAGAGTAAGGAATTGGGCTCTTTTTAAAACATACTGATTTCCCTTGGGGAGATGCTTTAATTCCCTAACCTCACTGTAATCCCTTGTTTTGAAAACAAGATAAACAACAAAGGAAGCCATCAAGAATTTAGCAGATAAGCGTGCTTACACCAAATTCTGGGGGGGGGGGGGGGGGGGGGGGTGACAGATCTTTTCATAGCACTATGCAGGGAATAAACTTCTAAGTAGAAAGAGCTGCTGTCAGGGCCAGAAAAACTTAGCAAGTCTGCCCAGATATCCTGCCTCCTTGGGAGTGGACAGTCCCTTCAGTGTCCATTTCAGCCTCTCTCTTTCTTAAACTTCAGGCCCAAGAGCCCACCTCCATTTCTGAGGTGAGATCGCCACATAGTGAGTAAAACTCTAAGCACGTACCTTCTCCAGACAGATACACTGATAATTTTTGGCTAATACTTAGGATTTGAAAAATACGTACTGGAGTGGGGAAGGCAGTTCATTTCATACTGTATTTTTTCTTTATTATTCTTATGCATAACACTCTTCATATCATGTATTTTTAAAGTTTTAAATTTGCTTTCTCTACCCATTAGTGAGTACCATATCCTTAACATATATATGTTTAACAGACTTGTAAACAAAAAAAAGGGATTTGTTTCCAGATGTTGACAAAATTTTGTAAATGATGTCTATAACTATAGGTAAAAATGAGAAAATGTTGAAAACGTTTCCCATGCATCATACATCCTGGAGGAAAAACTAATTTGGGAAATAAACATACAGAACTGTCACTAACTTTTAATGGAATTAAGTAAATGATTGTACTAATTGAATAATTATTTAATAATTTATTGTTTGCTAATGTGTTTAATAGTTAAAACGGTAGCTTGTTAAATGGGAAAACTATCTGCTGATTTTCATTTGTTGTTCAATAGCTTTACACTGTTGGCAGAAAGTCTGTTCCAACTCAGAAGGCAATTGGAGAAATTAGAGGAGCAGTCGACTAAAATGACATATGAAGGTGATCCCATCCCCATGCAAAGAGCCCATCTGCTAGAAAGAGTCACCTTCTTGATCTACAACCTTTTTAAGAAGTAAGTAAAGTATTATCCATTTAAATGCCTCATGGAAGCCTCAGTCTTGTGGGGTTGTAAGGACACCCTGGCTGGGGTTTTAGTGTTAAGGTGATGGGGGGGTGGGGGGGGGGGTAGGCAAGTGTTAAACAGTGAGCCTCAGGGTAAAGGGAATAAAGCTACAGAGAGTTCCAGAAGCCTTTCTGCTCTTCACTATTTATTCAACACTTCTCCCAAGAACTGACTCAGTTTTCCATGAGCCAAGCACATCATCCAGCTGAAGTTCATTTTTCACGTTTTAGAAAACAAGATTTCAATGATTTCTTCTTAAGTATATATCCAAGAAATGAAGGGTGGAGACCATGTTTATGTGTATTAGCTCATCTAAAAAAAATTCTAATATCCAGAAATTCTAATATCCAGTTCAAAGATGGCATGAAATTAATTTTTCCTTTATGTTTAGTATGATAAAAATAGACTTTTATTCTTGACTCAAGTATAACAATTAAGAATTATTTACCATTGTTATTTAGGGACAATCTTTAGGCATTTTTTCCATCTCCTGGTAACTATTTATGAGAAATCTTTGGAAAGATTTGAACTTCATGGACATTTGAATGTCTTCGAAGTGTAGAAAATTTGGATCTTTTAAGAGGACAGCATCCTGTTTCTCTGTGGTTTTCAGCCTGTCAATATTTTCAATGTTTTCAAGACGTGCTTTATTTCCTTTTAATCTAGCTCATTTGTGGTTGAACGACAGCCATGCATGCCAACTCACCCTCAGAGACCGATGGTACTTAAAACTCTCATTCAGTTCACTGTAAAGCTAAGGTAGGCAGAATGTGCTCTATCATTTCATTTGTTTGTGGAGCCTCAGCCACTGCGTTAATTACAACTCATTTCTCTCATAAGGCCTTTCATTCAACTCTTCTTTATTATGCACTTCCTGCATGCCCAGCACTGAGCTTTGGTAGATACCCTCAGAAATGTTAATATGAGGGCCCTGCTTGTAAAGAATATGACAATAAAGATGAAAGCCTGAAGGGTATTATCATGACAGTATGGAATTCCAACGTCGGGCATCATGGGATTAATGGCTGAAAAGGCTGACTTGGTAGAGGCTAGCAAAGCCTTGTGGTCCCCTATGAGGAAGGACCCTGCAGGAAGAGCAGAGACAGGAAGGAGAGTGGGATTGTAGGAGAGCGAGACGACAGAAATAATGACTTTCTGGGTCTGTTTTGTAAGCATGTGAAATAGGGCGAGGTAGACTTGAGTAGATTGGGGACAGAATATGAAAGGCTTTGAATATCTTACCCATGAAATATGATGGTATGTTCTTCCCCTCTGATTGCCCAGCAGCTAGCTTATAAGATTTTCCACAAAAACTCATAATGCTGTAATTTTCAATACATCCTTACCATGTACCTGATTTAAAGACATATGACTTTTGTGTTATTGCTGCTTTGTCTGTGCATGTGATCCTTTCCATTAGCATGAGAAACCAAGACGTATCATTTTCCCTAGTGACACTTAAAATAATGAATTTGAACTCAAACTTTCAAAGATTTTCATCATGCATCAATCTCCAAGGCCCCCAAGCTTTAAATTCCTAATCACTAAGTCACCTCTGACTACCATACGAGAGGTAATGATGCCATGGTAGATAGTGATTTAGGGCCCCACAATAGGGTCCCTGATCACACATCACTATTGGAACTTTATTTTTATTTTATTTTATTTTATTTTATTTTATTCATTTCAAATCTATTGAGATGTAACTGACATACACTATAGAAGTTTAAGGTGTACAGTGTAACAACTTGTCTTACATAAGTTGAAAAATGATTACTACAAAAAGGTTAGTTAACATCCATCACCTCAGAACTCCATTTTTAAAGGGAAGGCATTTTTCTTCAGTTTGCATTTTAAATACCTGACTTGAAATTCTTAATCATTTCCTTTGTGTGAATTTTGTAGTTAAGATTTAAGAACCAAGAACAAAAGGCAGAGGCCAGGTTCCCTTTCAAAATTTCATGATTTTCAAAAGTTGTTCATTCATTCCTCATCCCTATATTTCTATAACCCAGAAGACAGTAACACTAAAGGGAAATAGGATAGAGGGGTGGTGGACATCCTACTTTTCCTTGAGATACCCCCAGAGATGAAATGGTAAGTCTAAGATGCTCTCTGGGACAAAAAGGGAGATGATTAGGGAATGTTCTCAGCCAAGAGTTCAGCCAATGTTTAGCCAAGAAGCTCCCTGAATGGGCATCACCTTACATGTTGTTTGAACTGATTGCCAGGAGCCTAGACCATTAGTCCCTGATTTGAAAGCAGCGTTCCTGCTTTCCTCTTCCACCTGACTGTTGGTTCCCTATCCTTCTCTGTACCCTGTTCTTCACTGTCTTGATAGATGATCCTTTACTAATATTCAAACTTTTTCCCTAAAACCCCTCCCTCCCAAAGAATTCCAGCCTCCTGTTTCAAAAGGAACAGTGACATGGGATTCCCTTTAGTCATCAGCATCTCACAGTGGATCAGATCCTTCCTGAAGTATGATAGGAAGGCAGAGAGGGAAAACTTGCTGCCTTATTTCATATGACCTCCTCACCCTTCACTACTAACAACTACACGCTTATCATATTCCAAACCCTAACACCAAACCTGTGCTTCATGCAGGATTTTTAAGGAGCCTTTGTCACATTCTACCCACACTTTTGTTTGAGCTATCATCTATGATTATATTTCTCCAATGCCAGTCAGTTGCTTATTTCCATTTTCCATATTCCATCTATTATATTTAGCTGGACCTCTTCCCTTTATGTGTAGCTACGTCCACACTTCTAGGGCTGTCTTGGCCATACATGAGGAGCTCAATACATGCTGAGTGAATGAATGAGTTTTGGGATGAGTGCATGATTGGGATGAGTGAGTGAGTGATTGGATTAATATCTCTGAAATCGACTGAACCCACAGAGAGGGTATATTAGAGGTTATGACTCAAACGATTGGGAAAAGCAAAAGAATAAAGTATCTGACACCAGAAGAAGAAATTAAAGGAATTCTTACTCTGATCTTTAATCACTTGTTTGGAATTAAATCTTTCTAAGTTATGAACATTTTTGCTGGGACTTACATAGTGTACTTAAAGATTGCAAATACATCTGAATTGGAATTTTTCAGATCCCAGAGGCCTGGTCTTTCTCAGACTTTTTGCCATAAAACAGTTATCATCAAAACATTTTGGTTTTGCCAAGCTTAAATTTTTTTATGATATGAGAATAAAATGGAGCCATATTGATACATTTGAATTTTTTCTTATATTTATACACTTAACCCAAATTTGAGCTTTAGCCAAAATATATAGCTATTTTTCTGACCTAGCCAATGTATTATCCAACATACATCAACTAAAGCAATATGGAAGTACTTCACAAATGTTTGTCAATACGATAGGAAATGGCTGGTGTCAATATTAGTAACATGACAAACTAAAGAGGAATTGTACATTTTTATTTTTATTTATTTTTACTTTATTTTAATTTCCAGTATAGTTAACCTATAGTGTTATATTAGTTTCAGATGTACAATATAGTGATTCAACCACGAATCACACTAACATATAACTGAAGATAACCTAAATTCAATTTATGTGTATAGGACATAAATATATTTATATATTTAAATATAAAAAGGCTCTTAGCACTTTTAATTTTTGGCTCTGATTCTTATTTATGTGTCTTTCCAGACTACTAATAAAATTGCCAGAACTGAACTATCAGGTAAAGGTGAAAGCATCTATTGACAAGTAAGTTTCTAATTTCATTTTGAAACATGAAAATGTGAGACTTTGTAAAAAGAACTTTCCTCATTCTATAGAATTATTTCAAACTTTTAAATATATTTCTCTAACATTACATATCAATGTACTTCAAACATTTGACTTTGAAGTTCAAACATTTAATAGAACTCCAATGAAGATTTCTTTAAAAAATTTTACTATAAAGTCTTGAAATGAAAATTTATGACTATATTATACTACTCTCTAAAGTATCAAAGAAAGTTTTTACTAGATCCATAAAATAGCTCATTTTAAGGAATCTTCTTGGTTTTACAGGAATGTTTCAACTCTAAGGTAAGAAATTTATTTTATATATTTTTTGATGGTCCCATAAATGTATTTTACCTGAGACCATGTAAATAGCTAAGATTTCCTGTCTAGCAATCGAAGATTTGTTCTTTGTGGAACTCATGTCAAAGCCATGTCCATTGAAGAATCTTCTAACGGGAGTCTCTCAGTAGAATTTCGACATTTGGTGAGTTCAACAGTAAAATTACACAAGCTACTCCCCCTCCCAAATCAGACACATCCTTAAGAATAGGCCTTATAATTAAATATATTTTGGTTTCTGGAATTTCTTATGTGAGATTAAGGGCCACATTGAGAAATAAAACATGCCATTATTGAAGAATTAAAAATGTTAGAAAGACCACAGTAACTTAACTCAGAAGTCCAAGTTCTCAAAAATGGTGAGAATAGTACCTAAGTATATACAGCAATTGGTCAATATATTTTGGAAATAATAACAGACATAATCGGTCTTGTAATGGATAGGAATTCCTGGTTTCATTTTTTAAATGTGCCCAAGAAATGATATCCAGCAACAACATGTCTGGCCGAAGGTGCTTTCATTTTTAGAGTAGCTTGTGGGCAGGTAGGATGTTCCTGGGTCTGGCGGTTGCACAGAGTTTGCCTTAGCATGTCTAGAAAGCTTCTGACCCAGCCTTAACCTGCTGCTTCTTGTTCATACCACTTCCTCTTAACCTAGAGTTCTCTTCCTGCTTTCTTTCTAATTCTTTGTATAGTTCTTAGATTCCCAAAGACTCTACTGCTTTTCTTGCCAGATGCATGATACTCATGATTAGCACTTAGAAAGGACCTCACCCGAATGTTGGGGCACCACTAAGTGGGCTTCAAAGGGTCTAATTTCTAAAAGATAAAATTTAGGTTAATAGATATCTGCATATACAAATGTATGCTGGCTTTTGTTTTTAATTTTGTTTTTATTTGGTCTGTAGTATTGAAGGGTACATTTCTTTTTCACTGAATCCCTCCAGTGTGAGACTGATAAACAAAATGTAAGGAGGAGTTATGTATTATACATCCTTAGAACTAATACTCTTTTCACATAGGTTCATTTCCTATTCTTAAGAAATTTTCAATAATGGACAATGTTTGCTAATAAATAAAGCTGTAAAAGACCTTAACTTAGAGATGTCTACCTCTCAATAAAGGTCATGTGGAAAGGACAAGGAACATACCAAAAAGTGGTTAGGTCTTTACTCCAGGAGGGATAACACATAAAATAAAATCTTACTTTTTAAGGTGCTCTTCTAGTTACAAAGCGTTTTTATACATATTATCTTTTGCATAATAACTTAAAAAAAAAAAACCTTTATTTTTGAAGCTGGGGAGGGGCAGAGTGAGGGGAACAGAGGATCCAAAAAGGGTTCTGCGTCCACAACAGCGAGCCTAATGCGGAACTCGAATTCACTGTGAGATCATGACCTAAGCCGAAGTCGGACATTCACCCAACCGAGCCACCCAAGCGCCCCGCATAAGAACTTCTAGTTGCTTTTTAATACAAAACTAAATGTAGAAAACCAGAGAGGCAAAAAATGAAAAAATTAAAAATCATCTGTAATCTCACTACCTTATAGCACTATTACATCTTTACTTTCGTTTTCATTCTTTTCTAACTTTTGTATATGTACTTTTTAAGTGAGATCAGACTGTAGGCACTATGTAAACTGTTGTCTGCCTTTTAAAAAATGAAGTCATCTATATCATGAATATTTCTATGTCCCTGAGTCTCTAACGCCATGTAGTAGCTTGGTGTGTCCTGTGGCATAGTACCTCCCATTGTTTGTTTCCCCAATCCTCTGTGTTGGTTTCACAGGGATTGAGAACCATTGCAGCTTAGCTCAGGTGATGCTTTCCAGGTACAAAGGAGTGCTGAGTAGATTTTAAAACATCCCAGCATGATTTCCTCTTTCCTAAACGTGGGCTGAAAATCATAGTCTTAACAGTATGGCAACTTCCTCATGTCCCTTAGTGAAAGTTTCTAAAGTGACATCCCATGAGATGAAACCATCAGCTTCTTTCTGTTGAATCTGGGCACCTGTGTCAGGTTTCCGTAATTAGAAGACATCTGGGTTACTGTTCTAGAAAGCAGAATTGTGGCCCAGAAAATCACTCCAATAGGTATGACCGACTCGATATTTAATTGATAATGCTGTTATTCCTTTTTTGCAAAGCAACCAAAGGAAATGAAGTCCAGTGCTGGAAGCAAAGGAAATGAGGTACAAAATGATTTCTACAAGATAATTATTTTTAGGAAATAACTCTATAATATCTTATTTTTACAAAGCTTTTAAACTGCCCTTTATAGTTTTATGTAAAGTCAAATTCATGTTTCTCTGGTTACAAACGTAAAGCTGGATAAGTGCAAACAGTCTAAGAAATTTTGTCTTAAAGAGGAGAAAATAGAAATTGCATATAATAATACCCTTTTAAAAGAAAAACTTAACATTTTGGTTCACATCATTCTAGACCTTTATCTATGTATATATTACTTTACAATATATGTACACATTGTTTCATAACCTGCTTTTTTTCCACATAACAATGTAAGGTGAACAGCTTTCCATAACCTTAAATACTCCTAGAGAACATCACTTAAACTGCCTGTACTGAATTGCATTTCACAGGTGTGCTGTAATTTCTTTAGTCAGTTCTCCCTTATTATAAAACATCTTAAAATCACTCATTTTCCACAGATAAGAGTTAAGTCTCAAACTTCATGACATATTATATGAAAATCAGACATGAAAAACAGCCCTGTTACTTTATGGTATCAGTTACCTTGTCTTTTTACTTCAGGCTTGTGTTCCACTGGATGAAATTGATTAACAGAACAAACTGATGCCATTCCAGTATTTACATTTGAGTCAGTAAATGACAGAGTGGGCAAATCCTGGGTTGGAAGTGGCCTTGGGGATCATCTGTTTTGTTGGACTAGATGCTAGGACTAAATATACTAAAACTTAAAACATATTTGGAATTAGAAAGCCTGGGTTTGAAAGTATTCTGACAGTGACTGAAAATGTGACCTTTGGCAAATGATCTGATAGAGAAAATTTTTTCCTCTTACAGATCAGGGTATAATGCCCAACGCTCTCTGTTCAGAGATGCTGCATATGCAAGATCATCTACACAATGCAGTTGTAAAATAGTGAGGTTTATCTCTGGTGTGGTTGATATGGATTCAATCTCCTGGCTTTACAGTCAGTCACAGCTTCCATGAGAAATCTCTTTGAATTATTTGAAAGGAAAAAGCACTTTATAAAATCCAGCTTTCAACTGCAATCAATCTAGCTCTCCCCGCAAAACCACAATGATTGACCACAACAGGTTTAATACACTACGCTTTCTCTTCCAAAAATTCTTTATTCTCTAATGGCTTAGAGAGCATTTGCCAAATATTACAGCCACACCAAAGATGAACTAAGCCTTCCTCCCAGGGTAAGCCTTGTCTTAAGCCAGAGCTGCAAACGGGTCTCTACCACCCAGATATCACAGGAGCAGAGCTTTTGAGTTTAAGGATATTCTAGTAAACCGGAAAGTAGAGTTATTGTTCTGACCACATTAGCACATTATAAATAAAAACCTATTTCACACATCTCACTGGAATTCTGGACCAAGCTGCAAACACTTCAAGCAGCATAACATCCTTGAATAGTACTTGCTAAGTGTGAATAGACGAAACACAATGCTTCTTAACATTTCTCAAGTAAAACAGATCAAATGGAAATAAATCTAAATAGTCAACTCTCCAATACGTTGTCATCTTTATAAATGTAAAATCAAAATCTTTACCCCGGTTTCCTTAGAGAAGAAATCTAAGTACATCATCTACTACCGTATGATAACCAAGCAATGTCTTATTAACACTGTCTACTTATATTACGTCGAATGTATTTCCTCTTATTTTTGGATTAATAACAAAATCGTACTGTTGTGTCAGAATGATTGTATTCTTCCTTTTTTCCCCCTAAGTTTGCTAGAGCAAGAAAATTTGATTTAAGCTATTCCTTGAGCTCCCCCTGTTGATGGAATTGTAATATGACTCCTAGGTACATTTAAAATAAACCATAGACCTGAAAGTTGTTTTATGTACTACAGGAATAACCGAGAAGTCACAAAATATACAAAGTGGGCTCAGAAAGTTGGGCCAAAAAGAAAACAACAACAACAAAAAAACCCAAGGGGTTGGCCAGGCAGTAGGAGTGATCAAAGGAAGTCAGGAAAGAGCCTGGGGAAGATCTAGTGATAAAATGGACTTCATAAAGTCATAGGGCCAAAGATTGTAGTAATCAAAATGTCAGGAAAACAGGAAGGTAGGATATGATACCTCATTTTCAAATTTCAAATAGTAGTTGTTCCTTATCTGTGAGCACCTGCAGCAGGAGTTCACAGCCCGATAAGAACTTATTTAACAAATCCTCCTATGGCATTTACTATATACTGGGCACTAAGAACTTCACTGACATTGATTTATGTAATTCTTGCAACATTGATTTATGAAGCAGATGCTATTAGTGTACTTATTTTAGTTAGGGAAACTGAGGCACAGAACGGTCAGGCCAAGATTCAAAGCATGGCTCCCATATCCATGCTCTTGGCCACTAGGCAATGCTGCCTCTGGGATCAGAAGATCTGCCCTGGGAGAAGCATTATCGCTTGGCACTGACCTTTGTCCTCCTCCTGCCCCTTACCTCATCATGTTCCCTCCTTTTGCTGGGATTCCAAGAAGGGAGGTCTTTGCAGGTGTGTGAGGAGCATCTCATCCTTTCTCTACTCCAGCCGCTGCTGTTACTGTTCCCACTGTACCCACCCACGCAGAAATCATGTAGCTACCTCAGCCAGAATCCTTATAAAGTTTAGAAGAAATTTAAAAGAATTCTTTCTCAGAAAATGTTGTTTTTGACCTCTCCCTTATGTTTAACGTGCATCAGTGGGGGGATGGAAATAGCACCATGTTGGGGTCTGCCCCCTATAGGCAACTGACCTGGCTCAAGCCACTTACCCTCACTAACTCCCAATTCCTAATCTGTAAAATGGGCATCATGTTGATCTGCACTTAGAGGGTTGTTAAGAGGACCAAATGGCATGGTATGTGTGAGAATCAACTGTGATGTGCTGTGCTGTGCGATAGATGTCTGCTATGGCTCTTCCTGATCAGCCCTCCAGGCTGCCCCTTTGTAAAGAACAGGTATTTACACAAGTGGAGAAATGACTGTAAAGATGGTACCTGACAGGACAAACTGCTGATCCTTATCCTTCTCTGCCCACTGCCAAAGTGCTCGACTGCAGATGTTCCTTTTCTAGGGCCCCTGAGTACATCCCTCTCTGGCCCCAGGTCCCTGAAACCTCAAAGCACCATGTATGTGTGCCCTTCTTATAGGATCACATATCTCGGGTTCCTACTACCACCCCACATGTCCCCACCCCCTGTCTGATAGGCACGCGTGCATACACAGACACACACACACACACACACACACACACACACACGGGGCACACAGGGGCCCCTCAGTTCTGCTTTTGTGGTTGTCAGAACTTGGACTGAATGATTACTAAATTATTGAGAACAGACTAAGATGTCATGAATAATAGTTTCCCCAGGGGCACCACTCCAGACCTCCCTAGCACCCCCATGCCTCTTTGACTCACATTATCCAAAAAGAGGTGATCAGTCTGGTTGTACAGGGATCCTGGCTATAGGAATGGGTGAAGGGAAGAAGTTGCATTAGACCCATACCGTCCCAAAAGGACCAAAGAGGTACCTTAGAAGTCACCTCCGGATTTTGGGGGGTGGGGGGGTGAATGGTGGAGCTCTGGGTCCCCCACCCCTGTTTTAGTCAAGGTAACTCTGTTTTATATATTTTACAGGCTGGAACCCAGATGGAAAATTTCTTTTCAAGAATGTGTTTCAAGGTTAAAAAAACATTTGCAAACCATTGGAGTTAGACAATTTCTGAAGCTTTTTTGACTAAGGTTCTATAATCTGCAAGAGTGCAACATGGCGTAGGAGCTTTACTTTTTTGAAAAAAAATGAATTTAATTTCAATAATTTGCTTTGGAATTTCACAACATCCCTTGGGAAGTCTGTAGACACGCTGTCACAGAATCAAGGTTAACAATTACTCCTTCTTTCTCCCACCTTTGTTCTTTTCCTTGGAAGAACCACTGTGAAGAAACAATTTCATCACCTACCAAGGGGCCAAACTTGGAAGGATCAGTTCATCCCTATACGATAAACATTCCCAGGAAGGAGACTTTCCCAGAGGTCCTTATCTGGCAAAATGCTGACTAGAGAGTGATTGTTGAAATGTGGAAACTGTTCAAACAGGAAAGCTGGAATTGCAGTCTCTTGAGTTTGCTCTTTGTTGGTAGGCTTTAACTGATAAATGACAGTTTTAGTCTTAGACTGAGGTGTTGGGTAATTTTGTTTATGTGGTGGAAAGTCATGAAGCACAAAGAAGCTATTAGTAAAGCCTGGGTGACTTGAGTTTCATTGAACAGAATAGCCAAACAGATGTTCTTTCAAGGTTCAGGGTTCTCAGACACAGATCCACTACTCACACGCCAACTAGCCCATGCATTGTCACAGGAAGTTGATTTCCTTCTGAACAATTTAAGAAGTTGCAACACTTTTTAGAAGAGACGTCAGTACAAGGATAACACTAAAAACGTTAACTTTTTATGTGGCACCCTCCACACAGTCCCCTTATTTTATTTACTGTGTGAGGCTGAGAATTAGTTGCCATTTTCCATCTATTTCCTATGATTCTGTGATTGGGGTCTGTATCTCCTGTGATTGTACCATCATTTCCCCTTTTATCATTGTTTCCCAGCATCTAAGCCAGTGTCTAGCACATGATAGGTAGTCAACAAATACACTCTAGGTGAATGGATGATTGTTTTCTATTCCATGTAGTCTTCCCCATGAAACATTATCATAGACTATGGCTTGTTAAGAGATAAGCAAGGAATTTAGGTGAAAATTAGCTTTATCCCAGTCATATTTTCTTAACGGAGGTTTCCTGTCAAGTCAAAAGCCATAGCTATTTGTTAACATAGTCTAGGTTTCCAGGGTGTATTATTTGGCACTGAGCAGAGAAAAGAAGAATATGGTGACATCTATACCTACCTTTCCTGAGGTTGTGTGTTTTTTTTCCAGATGGAGCCTGGTCAAGCTGTTCTGCCACTTTTCCAATTTCTTAGCAGATTATCCAGTGTGTGCTTTTCTTTACAAGTATAATAAAGTCAATCCATTTATATTTTCAGTGCCATATAATACAAATATCATATATATGGATGTTTTAAATCCATAATCATCTCAGCTGATTAGGATGGCTTTTAACACAGCCATTAATGGTGCACGTTCTCCACAATGTTTTCCCCAGTCTATAAAGAATAGACCCTGAGAATGTGAAATTGAATAGCGTCCCTGGCTTGGACTACACTGACAAAGTAATAAAGACTTTGACTGATGGCCATGCAAGCTTTGAAAGTTAATGACGCTTCCTTTTGTCAGAGCACTTTTCTCCAGTCATGTGTATTGTGTGTCAGCTTCCTTGCTGGATTTCATTCTCAGTATGCCTCACAACTGCATCAGAGGTTTTAAGTAATCATTAGATATTAGTTTGAATCACTGAAGAAACCTCTCACCATCTACATTCCAGTTCAGTAAAGTAATAACCAAAGCACGAAGCCTTTTCCCAATGTTAATGGACAACTCTAAGCGTCATTGCTCTGTCTGTGGAGTCCTGGTTTCTCACACTTTGGAGTGTGAATACACAGGTGCCATAACACAGAGATCTGAGGAAATCATCTATAATCATGAATAATTATATCATATTTACATTTAGTTGTATAAATTAGACTATAGAGGTTATTAGTATAGGGGATGGATAGGACCTCATACTCAAAAAGGCTCTCTTTAGCTGTCTGCCAGCTGTGCCCCCCCCCCAACACTGAGAAAGATGTCTGTGGGATCAAGGCAGGGTGCTTTCCCAGAGTCCCAAGCACAGATGGCACCACCAATGCAAATATTTCTAGACACAAGCAGAGGCCAATGGGCCACACTAGTCAGTGAGGTTTCTCACAGAGGTGGAAGTGGGGGTGGGGGGAATGGGCAATGGTCCAGATTGGCCCACCTCTCTCCAGGCCACCATGTTCCAGTGGAACTTTGAGGAGTTGAAACCTGGCCAGTTAGGTAATATGAAAGCTTAGATGTCAAGGCAGGAAGCTATATCATATATCAGTTTGTTAATTTGATTTATAATGGTTAAATGTTTAGACATATGGTATACGGGTCTCCACCTGTGCTTGCCTCAAGCCTCTTAAATGTTCTACGCAGGCTTATATCATCCTGTCTGCCATTGAACTTAGTGAGAATGTGAAAGGCACCCGTTAGTGAACATGAAATTGTGGATTCTTCGTTTGTCCCAGGGTTTGCATAGTGTAAATACCCTATATAGGGCAGTGAGATTCTCTGTTGTTTAAAAAATGTGGGTTTTGTTCAACTTGGTGCCTAAACACAACCTGACTCCTTCATCTCATGCTCAACCGAAGAAACAGCAATTTATTTATTTCAAGACAGGAGAGGTTTGGGGGGAAACTAGCTATTTCATGCGTTGGATGTCCTGGGAGTAATTTTAGGGATGGTCTAAGGGATTTGTAAGCAAAATTTCCATTAACATAATTTCTGCTAACCCAGTAAGAAGCAATCCCATGAATCCAGCTACCTGAAGACAATGTAAGATATCACACGGGTCTAACCCAAGGGAGAGAGGAGTCTTTAACTTTCTGCTTCCTTTTCAGGAACAAATCCTTAAGTTTAACATTCCTCATTGTCAATAAAGTCTTCATGTAATTGTCCTTCATATCATCATATTAGAACTATTTTTATTATTTGAAACTTAATACAAGAAGATTCCAACTTGTTATTAATACATATTCAATATTAGGTCATTTCTGCTGCCTCCAATCCTACCCTAACTTTCTAGTCTCAATAATTCCACTTCTGTTTACAGGTTCCCACAGGCTTTTTTTTTTTTAATTGTTGAAGGCTTTTATACCGTCTCCAAATTTTCCACAACTCTTTTGAGACTAAACATAATGTGGATACAGCACATTGAGACTCATTGCCTCACAAATTCCACCCGAGGTTCTTGTTAAAATGCAGAATCTGATTCAGTAGGCTTAGGATAAGGCCAGAGATCCTGTTTTTCTAACAAGCTTTTATATGACAGTGCTGCTGGTCTTGGGCACATAGCAAGGTGCTGTAAGGTTTCATCAAGGAAAACAGCAATCTCTGTCCCACTCTTTCCCACTCTAAACCCACTTTTCAGAGGTGATCATTTTTTGAGTTGAAGTATTATACTAACATCATACTAGCATTTTTTGAGAGAAAGAGAAAGAGAGAGAGAGAATCTCAAGCAGGCTCCATGCCTGGCACCGAACCCAATGCAGGGTTTAATCTCACGACAGTGAGATCATGACCTGAGGAAAATCAAGAGTTGGACTCTTAACTGACTGAACTACCCAGATGCCCCTACCATTTCTTGATTTTTTTTTTAAATTATATATCCAACTCCTGAATTCTTTCTATAAAAGGTTAAACTATGGCTCTTTTATAGCAAATTTCCATACATGTAAATTTCCCCCCACCTTCACAGTATCATTATATAATATATTTTGGCTTAGTCAATATATTCAATGTTTACATTACTATGAGTATATAAAAATTATTAACAGCTGACCATATATCATAGTATAATTGTATTTCCATTCTTGTATTACTTTTAATTTTCCCTGGATTTATTAGTTGCCTCAATTTTTTTTATTTCATCACTTTATTTTATGTACCTGTCACTAATATAGCCCAAAACCCTTCTTCAAAACTTGAAAACTTTTTGCAATATGGCCAAACAACTCAATCTGAGTTTTTGTTTTTTTCTTTTTTCTTGGCAACATCCCTCTGGGAATCCTCCATCACTCGCTCTAATTTGGGCTGATTGCCCTATGATTCTGTGCACAATTATTTTTTTTATTTTTTGGGTTTTTTTAATTCCTTTCACCATCATCCTAGGAAGTGCATTTTCTACTTTACTAGATATTGAGAAATTATTCTGTAAAGTGATGTTACCAACTCCCATCAGCAGTGTATGAGTGTTATCATTGAGTTATGCTTTTGATCTTTTTTCTATTCCATTTTCTCTATTAGTTTTCTGGAATTTCTGTTAGCTTGTTATTGGAGTTTGTGTATTAATTCTTTACTATCTTTTCTATCCTATTTTTTTTTAATTTCTTCATTTTTTTTTTTGTTTTACTTTCTGGGACATTTCTTCCACGTTGTTTCCAGTCCTTCTGCTGACTTGTCTATTTCTCTTATTATATTTTTAATTATTAATTATTATTTTCTGAATGTTCCTTTTGATAGAATCTTAGTCTTGTTTCACTGATGTAATATATTTGTTACATCTTTAAGGATATTAATAAAGAGCTTTAAACATCTTGGGCTTTTTAGTGAATACACACACACACACACACAAAAGGAGAGAGAGAAATACAATGAACCTTCCATTTATACATCACTCAACTTCAACAATGATTAACATTTGCCTGTCTTATTTCATCTGTTTTCCCCCTCTACACACACTTTTTTTTCTGGAGTACTTAAATTCCAGATAGGATAACATCTTACTCATTGATATTTTGGTAGGCAAAACTTCTGGATAAGAGGTTTTTAAAAACCTTAACCACAGTACACTTAACACAAAAAAACAAAAAAATAGCAATTTCTTAAAATCTTTCCTTAATAAAACTCCATTATTCAAATTTCTCCATTTTCTCAAAAAGATCTTTTTACAGTTGGTTTGTGCAAATCAGTATCCAACTGATGTCCACCCATTATGATTGGTTGATTTGCCCCATTCTTATGCCATTTATTTGTTAAGCTAATGTATAAAACTGACCCTGATACATTTTTTGTAAACTCTTCATTTGCTTTTTTGCAGTATCTCTTTTTTCTGAGTTCTTTCTTGTTGATTTTTGTATCAATATTCATGTAACAGGTTTTGTTATGTTTGGTGATTGTCAAATGTTTGCTATTTAGGAGAAAGGCACTAAAAGTCTGGAAGCTCTATGTGCATGTTGGGAATTGTAGACTTAAGGGTGATTATTAGGACCTGAATGTCTTATTGGGGGGCCCCAAAGGCAATGTCTGTAAGTTGTCTCCTTGATCTTGACCACTTCCCAGATGTCTTTCCTGGAGATGTCAAAGAAAGGGGCACAGACTTCTTCATAGACTTTTACAGGATCTTCCTCTTTTCTGCATTGTATCTTATCCCTTCCCTCAGTTTGGCCTTGGATCTGAAATGCAGATAGCCTCTCTAGTTCCTCTTATTCATCCACTCTAGAGAGTAAACCTTCTGTCCCACTCCAGGGACAGGGAGGGGTGGGGACCTCATTACATGGGTTCAAAATTACTCCCCTGTTCAGCCCTCTTCACTCTGGCCTCAGGGCCTCAATGCTTCCAACCCCTTGTTCTGAGAGACACTGCCCCTCATTGCCACCCTCACTCCATACTCCCCCACCTCTCATTGGGCATCTAGATTATAGTTTTACTTTACTAAAAAGTTAACAAAACTTATTGCAGTTTCTGGAGGGAGCAGAGGAAAATACATGTTTTCCACCTGCCATGTTTAACCAGAAGGAAATCTTGCTTGCTTTTTAAATAAATTAATTATGATACTCACTTGTTTCTGTTATATCTACACACATATGCCTCGCTTTTATTAATAGTTTGTAAGTTGAAAGGACTAATTTTTAAAAATTAAAAATAAATAATTATTTGTCTGCACTTAAACTGACAAAAGTATGCTGGAATTTTGAGTCAGAAGTTAAATTGTTATGGAGACTTAAAATCATTCTGTTTGTGGAAATGAAGATTTCTCACTCTGTATAATACTCTAAATAACTTCTTCAAATAATAAAAGGGAATATTCCATAATAGGGAATGTTTAGGGCATTCAAGAATGTATTAATTTGTATAGAAGCAGGCCTACTAATAGATAGCAGGAATACATTTGTAAGATAACAACTTACTTCTTTCTTCCTTAGGGCTGTCACATGGTGACTGAAGAGCTTCATTCTATAACCTTTGAAACACAGATCTGCCTCTATGGCCTGACCATAGATTTAGAGGTAGGTATCAATTAACTCTTTGCTAATAATATTTTCAGTAATTTGTTGTCATTTGTAGATGAAAGCTGAGTCTTTTCTAGGTTTTAGTACATTCTCTATTTTGTTGTTGTTGTTGTTTTTCTTTGGAAAATCATTATGTCAGTTACTAATTAGTCAACATTCTACTGTTTGAATGTATACTATTCTGGTTAAATATAAATGATAAAATCTCATGGGCATTATCAATTCGATACAGATTGAATTTCTTACCCATATTGCATGTTTGCTGTTTCGTTTTCTGGACTATTCTGAGTCATGAATACTCAGTGGAAAGCCTTAAACTATGTCACATAGTGATGTATTTTCAAAATTTTAACCTTTACATAAAATCCCTCAGAAGGAAGGTTTTTCTAGCATAATGAGTAAAGACAAATGATAGGAACTTTAACAGTGCATTGTTTTGATTCTCTTGTAACAGTCACCGTTGTGCTCAAAAAAGGAATAAAGAAATTCTGAAGATTAAATTGAACATGACTGACTCTGAGCTACTTGAAGGCAGGACATCATGACTTTGTCACTCCTTACCAGTGACTCACTCAATGTCTAGCACATAGTAGCTGTTCGACATTTGTCGAATAAATGAATGAACCAGTGCATGAATGAACAAACACGGTTTTACACACCCCAGATACGATCTTATTTGTGGGATGTATTGTTTTAAAGTCCTGCCTTTCTTTTGTTGTCTTGATGAATGTAAATTTGTAAAATGTTTCCATAAATGCCTTCCTCATCTCTTTTCCCTAAACTTCTATTTCTGTGACCTCTTAAGCTGGGTATTTTACTGTCTACAAAGATCTAACCTGTTATGGGGAAGGGACTAATGTAGGCTGATTGGTTCCACATACTATCTGTGAAAGCCTGTTTATTCCATGAGGTTGAAAACTCTGTACCAGTACTACTAGGGTGAGTTCCACAGCAGGCCAGGCAGCTATGTTTCTCCAGAATTGCTCACCTCTCCATCTTCTGCAGTTAAAAAGCCCCATATTTAGTACTGACATTAATTAGACTGTCAGGTCATAACTTGAATATATTGACCATTTCAGAGATAAATGTAAAATTAAATTCTTTCAAGTAACTTATTAAGAGGACAGTTGCAAAATCAATACAACCTCTAATTAGCTGCATTTTAGTCTATATATATGAGAAAATATAAATATTTGTATGATGTCAAGGGAAGATATTGGAGAACCTAACTGACCAAGCAGTCTGAAAGAATTCCTGTTTCTATGGCTCCATTCATCCCTGTACTTTGACTCATACATGCTCAGAAAGTGCCCGTACCTTCACAAGTCATTTTAGTATCCAAGGCAGTGTAGACACCAGGATTAAAGGAGTGGAGCTGCCTTTAGATAGTCCTTCAGGGGACAGAGTCAAGTATAAAATCAGTGCAAGGTGCAACTACCTGTAATAACAGTGCTTTTTTTTTTTTTTTTTTTTTTTTTTAAACCAGACCAGCTCATTACCTGTGGTGATGATTTCCAATGTCAGTCAGTTACCTAATGCTTGGGCATCCATCATTTGGTACAATGTGTCAACCAATGATTCCCAGGTAGAGTCTCTATTCCTATTTCTCCTCCTTTAATTATATTTGATTTGTTTTATTGTCAATAAAACCCATATGCATCAAAAGATATATATAGAGAGATAGATATATAGACATGAATTTTGAATATGTATCCATATATCTATATATATGAAATTTGGCATGACTTTTTGGGTTATTTTATTCCAGAACTCCAATATATTTAGTTGTATGAATCCTCTCTCATGTTATATTTAAAGCAATATATTCTGATGGGCTTGGACGCTGGGAGAGTTCCAACTAGCAAAACTGACAGACAGGTATTTGTTCTTCTGAGGGTCTGGTCAGCTTCCAACTATGTGTGTCACAGAGACTTCTAAGCCCATCCTGTGGCTCTGTTAATTGGGCTTGGGGAGACTTCTTGGTCTAGAATTTAGTATCTGACTGCTGTGTTTACCTCCTTACTTTTGGCCACACCTCCAAAGAGACTTTTCTACAAAGGTAGAAAATTGGCTTCCAAATAAGTGACTAGAACATTAACCAATCTTGCCTAACCTACCATCTGATTATAAATATTTTCAGGTTGATTATAGATTTAATCCATTCTAGGCTCAAGTTGGGTTTTAATGCCACCTGGTGGTTATTTGAGAAATAGATCAAAAAGTGGCCCTAAGTTACAAAGCAAGCCCAAAACAGATGCTCTTCTTATAAGACAACCAGCGAAGGGAGTGGCAAAAATGATGAGTCAGCCCTTCCCTTTGCTCCATCTTACAAAACCTCAGTGTTGTTGTCCTGGAAACCACCAAGGGCTAGAGAAAATAGGTCAAATGTAAATAACATTTCTTCCTAATTCAAAGCAAATATTCACTCTTAAGGGAAGAATTTTTTTTACCTTGGGTTCTAGCAATAAGAACAGACATAATGAGTTGGCTCTAAGTGTTCTTTCTCTTTTTTAAAAGTGGGCCTAATAAGGAAACAACATGGAAAATGACTCGGCCTTATTCTTTCTCATCCTCCGGTGCCCTGGCATCTGAAACAGATTAACTGTAGAGAGGAAACAGATAAACTGTAGAGAGGAAGGCTGCACAGGGTACATGGTACCTCGCTTCCTCTCAGGATAATAGTGAGAACAGGACTCATTAGAGAAGCCACCCGGTCTTTAAAGCCAAGAAGAGCCTACACCCCTGGAAATAAATGCCATTTCCCATTGTGAGCTACACATACTCAGAGCTTTTCATTCAACTCCAGGATGTAGGATGTGTCCTTGGCACAGTACTGTTGCACTAAGATTTCCTCAGCATCCTTCTTCTGTAAGAAAGCCACCAAAGTTGTCATACTGACCATCCTAGATTCTACTCTGCTCCTGGATGAGGAATCTGGAGATGCAGATCATATAGAGCTCCTAAAACTTGGATGCACAGCCTACTTAGAGTTCAGCATAACAGTGAACTCTGGTTCTCTTCTTTATTCTATTCTGCTTCAAAACCCAAGCTCCTATACCTTGATTATATTCCATGCCTTTTGGTCATTCATCCAGACACAATTTTCTGGTTCAGGGGAAACTGTCTTTCCAGAAACTCTCTCTCTCCATTCCTCCCCTTCCTATCTCCCACTCTTTGTTGGGGTTGGGTGCTGTGTCTTCTTTCAGTCCCATTTTCTGAAATCTCTTGGATCGATTCTTTTTCTTGCTGCCCAGCTTAGTTCCCGCTCACCAAAGGCCTTCTCCCTGCACTGCACTAGGTTAGTTAATTCTTGCCCTGCTACTCTCCTTAGGACATCTTTTTTGGCTTTCATACCTTCTGCTTCCCAGTACTCTGAGATAAAGTCTTCTCTCTCATTAATGTTGACCCAGTTCCTGGTACAAGCAATCTTGTTTGCAGTTAATCACACAGAAGATGCTCCTGTCCAGATCAAAAGAAAAGACTACTTTATTATCCATAAAACAGGACTCAGGTGAATTATGAATTCATATTGTAGGGTCACCTTCTTTAGCCTGAGACTTAACCATTTTTGTGCTGTGGGATGCTTTGTTTGTTCAAGGTGTAACTTGTACCAACCCGTGATAAACTAATAACTTGATACAGGTTTTGTTTAAGATTATTAGTTCAGAAAAGAGTATTTGTCCGATGATTTGTTGGACAATGTTAAGTACTTATATGAGTTAATTGATAGCCCATAGTCTATGGAAATTTAAAAGATGCCCAATTATTCTTTCAAGGATAGATGGAGCCATATATGTTATTGGACTCAAAGATTAAGGAACTCTTTAGGAAAAGACAAAATCAGTTCAATTAAAAAGCACAACAGAAGTGCACCTGGGTGGCTCTGTCGGTTAAGCCCCTGATTCTTGATGTCAGTTCAATTCCTGATCCCAGGGTCGTGGGATTGAGTCCTGCATCTGGCTCTGTGCTGAGCATGGAGCCTGCTTAGGATTCTCTCTCTCTTTCTCTCTCTCTCTGCCCCTCTCCCCCATTAATGCTCTCTCTCTCTAAAAATAAAATAAACCCTTTTAAAAAAAGCAGTTCAAAAGATACCCCAACTTTAAAAAACTAAAGAAGTAAAAATGAAAGGCACAAGGGAGATGAGACAATATTCTGTATTAACTTAGATTGGCATAAAGAGTTTAAAACAGGAACTTTATATATTGAATTATAGTGTGCTCAATGTAATTAATGAATATAATCATCATTAAAAACTCTATTTCAGAACTTGGTTTTTTTTAATAATCCTCCATCTGCCACTTTGAGTCAACTCCTGGAAGTGATGAGCTGGCAGTTTTCATCATACGTAGGTCGTGGCCTTAACTCAGATCAACTCAATATGTTGGCAGAGAAGCTTACAGGTGAGAGCTGGTAGATGTAGAAGACTTGGCCTCTGTTTTGGGTACTCAAGTATTTTAGAGAACAAGGTGATATTACTACTACCAATAATAATAATAATGATAGTCATAATTTATTGACTGTCTACCATATTGTGAGGCACAGAGCTAAATGTTATGTTTTCTTTCTTCAGAAAGGGTATCTCATTGTTTTCTACATTTTATAGATGAGGGTACTTAGTTTCAGACGTTAAGTGACTTGCCATGGCTGCGTGGCTAGTACACAGCAGAGCCAAGACACGGGCCAGGTCTGTCCAGGTCCAAAGCCCCTTCCTTTCCATTCCACTCTCCAGTCTCCAGGGTGTTTCTGTGCCATTTCCACTGAGTGTGATGTGAAGCCTTGATGGTGCCTTGATCCTTCATGTCAATATCACAATGGTCATTAACAACTGGACAATAGCTGATTCCAGGACCAGGGAATTTACTAGAAATTCAAAGCCACCCATGCAATACTTAATCCTCCGTATCAAGAAAATTTCAGTTTTGACTAGTATTTTTTAAACTTGCAAAATAGTCATTGGTACTTCATATAGTGACTATAGTGTAAGATTTTTCTAAAAGAATTTCAAAAGATATCTACATTTTGACAAGTCTGGGTGAACACATTTAGCATTGGATTTGTATGCATTTCTAGTTAAAGTAGGGCCAAAGATGGATTTGAGCAACAGCAGTGAAATCGTGTGTAATTTGGCAAGTGATGCTGGGTTGCCACTTGTACCTACTATGTGATCAATAGGTATTTAAATAAATCAGACCTGGGGCGCCTGGGTGGCGCAGTCGGTTAAGCGTCCGACTTCAGCCAGGTCACGATCTCGCGGTCCGTGAGTTCGAGCCCCGCGTCGGGCTCTGGGCTGATGGCTCAGAGCCTGGAGCCTGTTTCCGATTCTGTGTCTCCCTCTCTCTCTGCCCCTCCCCCGTTCATGCTCTGTCTCTCTCTGTCCCAAAAATAAATAAACATTGAAAAAAAAATTTTTTTTAATAAATAAATCAGACCTATTGAAAAAAAAAAAATAAATAAATAAATAAATAAATCAGACCTTTGGGGAATATTGAAAAATTTAGTTAATGTAAATATGCTTTTGGAACTTTAGTTTATGAATTCAATAGTAGGCATTCAGTAAATATTTGTTGATTGAATAAAGTTTTTAAATATATAGTACAGATAGTGGCCATACCCTTTCAGATTATTATCAAATTATCCTTGTGGGTTATAATTTCCTTAAAAATGTAGATAGAAACTTGTGTATCCTTTCATTTCCCTGGATCAGAGTAGTCAAAGGCTCCTTATTGCCTAATGGATCTCTAGTTCATTCTTTTCATGGCAATAATCAGGACTCCTGGTAATCTGGCTATATCTAACTTACATAAATTTATGTTTATTTACCAACATTAGGCAGCTCTTACTGTCTCCTACCTAAGCCATGTTCATGTCCACTATGCCTCATCCTGCATTATTCTTACTACTGGAGTGGTTTATTCATCCTCCTGTGATAACTTATATCCTATTCATTCACTGGGGACCTGGTCCTAAAAACTCACCCTCTTCCTAAAACTATCTTAGCTCCTCCACTAAAAAAAATTTTTCTTAGATGATAAATTTTGTATCTTACATCTTTACTGTTCCTAGTATTAAGCACACTGTAAACCCATAGCAGGTGCTTAAGAAATTCTTGAAAGGGGCTGGGCAAAATCTAAATTGAGCACCATATTGAAGAGTTTAATTGTTTAATAAAAATCTCATTCTTTTCTTTCATTTTAGTCCAGTCTAGCTACAATGATGGTCATCTCACCTGGGCCAAGTTCTGCAAGGTACAAACAGGGGAACAAGAATATCATTTAGATCATTTTTTAGTAGTGCTTCTTTTTAAGCCTCCATAGTATAATTGGGGTTTTAAGGGTTTCCTGGATGCAGTTATTTTTTTAACTCTATTGTCTGACTTAGAGGAAATATTTCATTGAAAAATGTAACTTGAATTATTATATCAATTACTATTGAAATAGTATTTGAAATAATATTCAATTATTACTATTGAAATAATCATTGTCCTAACATGTTTTTTTATTCCACTAGGAACACTTACCTGGTAAATCATTTACCTTCTGGACATGGCTTGAAGCAATATTAGATCTAATTAAGAAACACATTCTTCCTCTTTGGATCGATGGGTGAGTTACAGGTTCTATTTTCCATAAGAGTTCATTAGGTTCTTATTTTTATGCTGTTGTTTTTTTTCCCTTCTTTTTCTTTTCTTTTTAAACATGTTTAGTGTCGGGGGGGGGGGGTGGGAATGGTTCGGTTTCCTACATTCTTCACAGAGTACTGATATCTAATCTTAGAAGACTATTTCATTGACTTTTATTACACTCAGTACAAATCTGTTCTTTGTGGATGAAATAAATGCAAGTGTAATAAATCATAGTGTTTGATCAGATAAAACTATGCATTGTTCTATTTTTAGGTATGTCATGGGCTTTGTTAGCAAAGAGAAGGAACGACTCTTGCTAAAGGATAAAATGCCTGGAACCTTTTTGTTAAGATTCAGTGAAAGCCACCTTGGAGGAATAACTTTCACCTGGGTAGACCATTCTGAAAATGGTACATGCTTACTCTTGTTTATTCATGTGAAGTTAGTATTGACTTTGACTATTGGTGTTTCAGTTTGCAGAAGTGTGTAGTGTGTGTTCTGTTTTTCATGTGTTCGGTGAGCTTGAAAATTAGTTGTTACAGTTGTCCCAGAAGAGAGAACCGTGAATTTTTCACAGCCTATGTGGGTGTCCTCTATCACATGGCCATACGTACCATCCACCCTGCAGAAAAGGGTTAGCATTGTTTTATAGCCAGTGACATAAAGATAACGTGGGTAGGAAGAATGCCCGCAAAGAATGCCCTGCAGAAGCCTGAATATTCCTCCCCTCATCCGCCCTTTTTTTTTAAGTTTGTTTATTTATTTTGAAAGAGAGAGAGGGAGAATGGGGGAGGGGCGAAAGAGAAGCAGCATGTGAGAATCCCAAGCAGGTTTCACACTGTCAGCATAGAGCATGATGTGGGACTTGATCTCACGAACCATGAGATCATGACCTGGGCCCAAACCAAGAGCTGGATGCTTAACCAACTGAGCCACCCAGAGGCCCCTCACCCTTTCTGTTTTTCCAGGAGAAGTGAGATTCCACTCTGTAGAACCCTACAATAAAGGCCGGTTGTCTGCTCTGCCATTTGCTGACATCCTTCGAGACTACAAGGTTATTATGGCTGAAAACATTCCTGAAAACCCTCTGAAGTTCCTTTATCCTGACATTCCCAAAGACAAAGCCTTTGGTAAACACTACAGCTCCCAGCCGTGCGAAGGTTAGTTTCTTTCGGTTTGCTTATTTTGTCCAGATTTTGGAAAATGACCTCATACTGGAGTAAAGTAAACAAAGTTCCTCTTTTTATGTTTACTTTGAGCATCATAAGACCTAGGGGGTACATGGAGGTCAAAGCCTTAGAAATGAAGTAGTGTGTCAGTTTCTGAGGAGGGATGGCTGGGGCTGTCCAACTCCAGCAGAGTAGTTAGTAACTAATAGTTGTGACAGGACTTAACCATGGCATGGTGGCCTCTTATAGCCACTTGTAGAGTTTGAGTTTTCTCCTTCCTAAAATAGAAGTGGTGCTGACTTCACCTCTATGACTTTGGGAGAAGAAAAATAATGAGGAAGTAATGATTAGAAAGCTGTCACAAGTTAGGCGAGTTTGTTTTCTGCAAAAGAAGCCTGGGGTTTACAAGCTTTATATTTTTTACCTACTATCATCGCACAACTCAGATTGTTTGGTTATTTGGCAGGGAGGGGACAAAGGGGTCTGTGCTTCATTCCCCACCACCGCTGGCCTACCAATAACAAGTCTTGACATGCCTGCCTTTCCTGGTTGCAAAGGGGCTTAAATAACACCTGATCAAAATAAGCAATTGGTAAATATTTGTTAAATACATGACAGGACATAAATAAAATCAGCTATGTAACTGTAATGTAAGTTCACCATTCTGTGTCTCTAATAAAAGCGTATATGATCCATTACAATGTTCATGGATAGCCACTAAATCTACGAGCACCATCTTGTGAAATATCCTGCCGTCGTTAACTCCCAGATGGTGACTTGCTGCTGCCCTAGAGTTACCTTAAATCCCTCCAGCACACAAATAAATCAGTCTTTACAATCAAACTTAAACATAACATAGAAGATAGAAGATAGGTAATATAGCTCACTCTCAATTTTTCCCGTGCATTTTGGAGACAGTAATATGCAAAGTCAGATTAGGCCTGTCAAGATACTTGTTGTTCTCTTCTGGCACATTTCAGGTTCTCTAAAATACTGTTTCATCTATTCAGCTAAAAATTTTTGTGGATCGCTAAACAATCATATTATCTCTCTTCTTTTTAACATTACTTATATTTTTCTAGACTCTTTAATAATTTTATCAATAATGTTGGTAACATTTTATCCTGGCTTTCTTTTCTAGTCTCAAGACCAACAGAAAGGGGGGACAAAGGTTATGTTCCATCTGTATTTATCCCCATTTCAACAATGTAAGTAACCTTAGCCACATGTAAAATATCTACTATTGAATTTATTTTTTAAAAACTAAGGTTCTCTACAGGAAATTGAAGGATAGAGCAGAGTACATATACCTGACAATAAAGCATTTCAATGCTCAATGTCCCATTTTCTTTAATACATAAAGCGACTCTTCAGAATGCTCCATAGTCTACCATACCTGGAATTATAAAGTTGCCCTTCTATATGCTGTATATTCCATAATAGGCTGAGTGCTCTCATTTCAAACAATGAATTAGGCATCTCCATGTCACAAATAGATGAAGCCCTAGAAATGAGTTCCATTTAATCCTTTTCAATATGTACTTTGTTATCTCTTTAAGCCGAAGTGATTCAACTGAGCCACATTCTCCAACAGATCTTCTTCCCATGTCTCCAAGTGTATATGCAGTGCTGAGAGAAAACCTGAGTCCCACAACAATTGAAACTGCAGTATGTTCCCTTTCTTTTCCATTGCTGGTCAGGGGCACTCCTAACGAAGCAAATGTGGTACCTGTTACTCAAAAGGGCTCAAGTTCTGCCTGAGAAGTGAGAAAACACATTTGTTGGAACAATTCCATGTGCATAACACTGGGTGTGTCTGTATGTTGCTGTGGGTCACTGACATTATGGGCATTGAAAGCAGACACCTTCCCTCGTTTGAACTGCTTTATGTTCTTTCCATCAAAAGCCACTAAAGGGTGAAGTATTCCTGTGCCTCACTCATGTTCTCTTTGTCTCTACTTTCACCATTGGCCACTGGTCAATATTTATTTTAGTTCACGCATCACAAATTCCAATTCTTCTTGATTAATTGTCACTTACATTAGTCTTCAAGTAGTATATGAATTACAATCAATAGCAGCATAATAATACCCTCCTGAGAAGTGAGTCACAATCTTAAACGCGAAATGTGATTTAGGATGCATTTTATCTATTATTGTTCCTCAATACCATCAGGTGATTCAAACCCCAATTTACATACGGATGAACATACTAGAATAATAGAATCTTGGAGAGACCCTGAGCCCCAAGAGATTTCTATCTGGTGTTGGGAGAAAAATTTTTACTTTACCCATCAAGATTCATTTGGCTAATCTAAGAATTAAATTGACATGAAACGGATGAATAGGAGAAAGCCAAATAATTACTAACTAAATGAAGTACTAAGAGGGAGGCCATTAGAATTTGAGGCTCACAGTCAGACACTTGAGGCTTATATGCCATTCTGAGCCAAGGAAAAGGGGCTAGGAGTATGGGACTTCAAAGGAATGAAGACAATTCACAGGAAGATGAAAAAGAGTAAACATTTCATAAGTAAATGTTTGCTGGACCATACGGAAACGATGGGACACAGAGCAGAATTTTAACAAAGTGTTCATTCCTCCCTGTCTACCATACCTAGTTCATATTATACTGTAGTTATCTATGGTGATAGCTCCCTTCCTGGAGCAGGTCCTCTATCTAAATGCTTTTAGACAGGCGGAAAGTCAAAGTTTCTTCCTGAGCCTTTTGTTTCTTAAAAATAATCATCCTAGGGGCACCTGGGTGGCTCAGTCGGTTGAGCGTCTGACTTCAGCTCAGGTCATGATCTCATAGCTCTGTGAGTTCGAGCCCCGCATCGGGCTCTGTGCTGACGGCTTGGAGCCTGGAGCCTGCTTCGGATTCTGTGTCTCCCTCTTTCTCTGCCCCTAACCCACTAGCATTCTGTCTCTGTCTCTCTCAAAAATAAATAAACATTAAAAAAAAATAATCATCATCATCCTAAAATAATCCACATGCTAAAAAGACACATTTTGGGGTGGAAAATATTATTACTCCTCTACACAGGTTATAAATCAAGTGAGTTTTAGTCCTTCTCTTGAAGATTTCCAGGGATGGAAAATCCATAGTCCCCTCTGACAGCTTATTTCAGTGTTCGTTGTCTTAAATCATTTAGCTATAAGAGAACTTTTGCTACACTTTGCAAGCATTTCCTCATTACATTTTTGTGGGATGAAATTTGTGAATACTTAGTAGCTAATTGGTAGAAATATTATGATGTATATAGTAGATAAGAGACTGTTTACCTAAGAAATTATGGCTTATTTGCAAAACTAATAGTTTCCTCAAAAATCATTTTCATTTTCCAATTTTAGATGAAGTCTCCATATTCTGCTGAATGACAGGATAAACCCTTGACACTCAAATGAAGGAAGCAAATGAAAAAGCTTAAAGACTGATCTTTGCCAACAATCATATCTTATTTCTTCAGCTTTGTGTAGACCAATTTCCAGGAAATGGTTGAAGTCTGAAGCTCTCCTTTCACTGGCATGACACCACCAATTGGGAATGTTTTGATTGGAATGCTAAAAACCAAAGCTTCAGATAAACTTGCAAGATAAGACACTTGAAGAAACCACTGTTAATATAACATTAACAAAAGACTCGTTTGTATATATTTGTTTCATTTCTGATTTTTTTCTCACATGTTACTTATGATTTTGGCTCCAGAAGGATTAAGTATTAAGATTTCAGAATAGAGGCACCTGGCTGTCTCAGTCAGAAGAGCATGTGACTCTTGATCTTGGGGTTGTAAGTTTGAGCCCCACATTGGATGTAGATTACTTAAAAATAAAATCTTTAAAAAAAAAAAAGATTTCAGAATAGGTCAAGAATGATAGAGTCACACCTACATCAGTCAAAAACCAGCAAGAAGGCCTAAGAGAAAAGCCAAATAAGCTAATGTCCTGAGTTTTGGCAGGTAAGAGTCGTCACAATAGATACCAGATGGAAGGAACAGTGGGACACGAACAACAGCAATTCACAGGGTGTCCTGGAATGAATTATGAAGCCTCGTGATTGCCATGTCAATACTGTCCCAACTTTGGGGTTTACAGCTGTTGGTACCACTGCTGGGGACGACCTCTCCTTAGGGGAAGGAATTCAGTATCATTCTCTGGTGGTATTCTCAGGTAAATTGCACTGAAAGTAGGTACAGAGGTAAAAATCTCATGAAGCAAGGGCTCTAGAAGGGCTTGGACTAGGTGAGTCCTATGATCCTTTCCAGCTCTGAGTCTCCAGTCCCATGAATCCAACTTGAGTCTGGGAAAGCAGTTTAGGATGAAGAGAAGTTCCATCCCTTCAGTTTTCTCTGGTGATGAGGGAGGGGACGGGTTTTACTGGATGCTAATACAAGTATATAAGCTGCAGATCTTTTCTGATCCTTGCCTTGCTTTAGTGGTGACATTGCCCAGATACTGCCCTTAGTTACTAATGCAGGATCCCCCAATACCCAAGACCTGGAGAGGTGTCTATGTCTATAAGCCCTAGGGAAGTTGTTGAACCAGGTGAGGAAGTCACAATACCAAGACATCTGCCAACTACAAAAACTCTTGTTGCTGGTGTTCAAGGTGAGGTCTGACTGCAGAATCAGAGATGACCATTCCCTCTAGAGGATCTCTCTGTAACTTCTTCTGCCCACCTTTTATCCCTGAGGCAAGCCACACACAGAGAGGCTAATGTGTAATGGAAAAGGTTACAAAGAAGAAAAAAAAAAGGTTTTAATATAACCTGTATTCTCTCTTAAAGAGAGTCCATCTTACCAATTTCATCCTTTATACCCACTCACATGCGCCCAACTGGATCTTATATTGTTCTTTGAGAGGCAAGCTCTGCACCTGCCCCAAGGCCAGTTCCCTTATTCCTTTGCAAGCTCCTGAATAGTACTCTTATGGGCAAGGTGTCTATTGGATGGAAGACCATCAGGCTAACTTGAGGTGCATTCTCCCAGTCTCTCTTCCATAAGCCCCATTTTCTGAATATATATGATATATATTTTCGGATATATTTGAATATATTTCAAATATATCAATTGGCAGCAACATTAGAGTAAACCATCGTAAACCTTAAAGAAGTAATCTCCAGGAAATCTACCTGGAAATACTCTTAAACAATTGGATTTAGAAGCTAAAAAAGGTTTCAGAAGCTTTTCATTCCCTGGAATGTATTAATAGTATTATGCACTCTTATTCAGCAAAATTTTTAGAAACTGCCTAATATAGAGCCTGGTAGCAGAATGCCAAGGTCTCATGTATGATCTCAACCATCGTTATTTGAGGGTAGATAATACAAGAACATCTGTAGTTTGCTCCCTATAATAGAAACAGAAGCCATGTAGTAAGAATAAGAGTTCAACATGTGCCTGTTTTCAGTTCAGAAAATCAAAACCAAGCTCTTGATCCCAGTATAGAATTAGTTCCCAAGAGTGTGAGTCTTGCATTCCAGAAATCATGTTTGTGAGAGTAACAGGATTTTGGCAGGGTATTCCTGGATATCCCTGTTTAGTTCAGGGCAAGGTGTGTGCCACATGAGATGAAGTGCAATGAATGGGAAGGGAATTTAGACCACACTTCCAACAAATCCTCCCTCAAAAAAAATTTTTTTTCACAACTGGCGGCAGCAAATAAGTAGCATTTAATGAAACAAAGTGTAGATTTACTTTTTAAATATCGAATCACATTTTCACTTCTCCCCTCACCCATCCCAGACCAATCACAGACGTCCATTTTGCTAAACCCTTTGCAAATTCTTTTTCATGTAGACTCATTTTGACCAATTGTCCCAAATATCAATGCCTTTGTCTATAATGTTGAAAGAAGGCAGCTGTCAGTGGATTTCCTCAAAGTCTTCAGGTGGCAAGGAAGACCCCCAGAGACCCATAAAGAATGAGTATGCTTCTGGCAAACCCAAGGGATTTTTCTTTACATGTTCAGGAGACCCAAGAACTCCCTACAGAAGAAGGAACAGAGTAGAGGTCAAACCAATCAGAGCTATATTCCAACAGCAGATAAGTGTAGTCTGGACTTGGCAAACTGCCTCTGTGCACACTCCAATTTTTCACAGATACTTTTTTTTTTTTTCAAATTGACCATGAGCATTCATTGATTTGACTGCATTTTTTAGTCTGGCTTATTGAAGTATAATGTAATAAAATTCACCCTTTTCTGACAAGCCCATACAGCTGTGTAACTACCACTGTAAAAACATTTCCACCAGAGTCCTCACAAAGAGGACGCTAGAAAAACATGAGTAAGGACATTCTCTGCAACATCCTTAAATGCAACAAACAACTCCATGCAGCTTCCTATGAAGGCAGACAGCTCTGTTTAAAATAAATTGGGGGTGGGGGCAGGGAGGGGCACCCCGGGTGGTTCAGTGGGTTAAGTGTCCTACTTGGGCTCAGGTCATGATCTCATGGCTCGTGAGTTCAAGCCTCATGTTAGGTTCTGTGCTGATAGCTCAGAGCCTGGAGCCTGCTTCAGATTCTGTGTCTCCTCTCTCTCTCCCCCTCCCCCACTCCAGCCCTGTCTCTCCCTCTCTCAAGAATAATAAACATTAAAAAAAAATTAATAAAAATAAAAATAAATAAATAAAATAAATCAGGGGGGTGCCTAGGTGGCTCAGTCCCATTCTTGATCTCAGCTCAGGTCTTGATCTCAGGGTCGTGAGTTCAAACCTCACATTGGGCTCCATGCTGGGTGTGTGAAGCCTACTCAAAAAAAATAAATCAGATCATTTTACCCTCTGTTTATAACCTTCAAATGGTTTCTGGTGCTCTGGATTAGCAGTTCTTACCTGGGGTATTCATGAGTTTCGATGGCAAAAGAGTTTTCACAGACTTCTAACTGAAACTTAGAATTTCCCTCAATTATGAATAAAGGCAACAAACTATAACCCGCACCTTTTTCTCACATTAGAGTTGTTACAATTATCTCGAAATATTTCTTATGCTAAGCACAATTTTGAAATTGTCATCAGACCCACTGCTAGAGCCTATTTAATGCCATTAACAAAGAGGCACTTGTATCACTATATCACAAAGTTGGTTTTAATATTTTGATATCTGCATCTCACTGTGGTTGCTTTTCCATTTAACCTCATGTATTTTCTTTTATTCAACTAAAAACATTACTCTTTGCAGGAGTTCATAGGCTTCATCAGACTGCTGAAGGGGCCCGTGGCACAAAAATTTAAGAATCCCAACTCTGGGATGATGACCATAATTCTCAAGGGATCTTTCCAAAGTCATATATTATTTAGTCTCTTCTTAGTCTTCAACTCCTCTCTCATCACCTCCCCCAACAATGGCTTCTCACTCTCCAAAACATACACACACAAGACTGTGCTACTCTCCATTTCTTTGATGGCCCAGGTGCTCTCCTGCCTGCCTCCACTGCATCTTCTCAAGTCTCCAACCCCACCTTATCCACCTTGCTACCTGGATAATGTTCATACATCCTGAGGATTCTAGAAAGCCTTTTGCCCCCACACTTCCCATGTGCACATGTGAATGACCCCAGGTCACATCATGCTTCCAGATTCACCAGCACCGTTCCTATCAACCTTGTTGTAAAGGCATATTAGCTGTCCTCTTCATTAGACTCTAAGCAAACTCTCTATGGACAGGGACCAAGAAGGTTTTGTTAACAGTTATATCCCTAAAATCTAGTGTAATCTCTGCCTCTTTTTTTTTTTTTATAAAAAAAATTTTTTTTTTCTTCAACGTTTATTTATTTTTGGGACAGAGAGAGACAGAGCATGAACGGGGGAGGGGCAGAGAGTGAGGGAGACACAGAATCAGAAACAGGCTCCAGGCTCTGAGCCATCAGCCCAGAGCCTGATGCGGGGCTCGAACTCACGGACCGCGAGATCGTGACCTGGCTGAAGTCGGACGCTTAACCAACTGCACCACCCAGGCACCCCAATCTCTGCCTCTTAATAAATATTTGTTAATGATTTAATATTTGAACACATAGAAGACAGTAATTAGTTCCTTTCTTTATATTGCTCCTTGACCTGCCTGCAAGACTAAGCTAGAATTTTCCATACAACCTTCCAAATTCTAAAATTATGGGATAGTCACTAATATTATACTTCAAATTTAGTAACCAAAACATGCTTGCCATTGCTTCCCTCTACTTCACCTCACTCATAACTTCCAAACTCTGTAGAAATGCTCTGGATGAGATTGTCTGATTATCTGCTTATTCTAACTTCTCTTTAATTTAGAAACCTTATACGTACGTGCCTAACATCCCAGACTTCTGTTCATCCATAGATGAACCAAGTGCTCTTGAAATTTCCCCTTAACTCTGCCTTCATTAAACTCATTGCCTTTACTACTCCTGGGGAAAGCCCTACACAACACTCTTACATTACGCTTGACAGTCATCCAGTTAGATGTCTCACAGACTGCTGTCAATGGGAAGAACCCTAGAGGCTGTCTAGACAGGGTGGAGATGAGGAAGAGGTTGATAAGGATGTAGAACAGTGGTGCTCTCATTAAAATCCTTTGGGGAGTTAAGAGTATACATGTCCTTTATTCTCCTCCCCTCAATTCTAGCTCAAGAAGTCTAGAGCCAGTGTTGATATCTGAATGGTTGAATTAACCTGTGATTCCTGATTCCAGTGTTGGTTGGTGGTATTATGCACTCGTTAAAAAATGTATATTATAAAAATACTGAGATTGTGTATCAGGGACTGCCTTTCTCAACTAGAGTTTCCCATCTGAACCATAAGGCACAGTAAGTAATTAGCTTGACTATTTTCCCAGTTGAAAATAGTATGCAGTGCCATTTGAGGTATATAGGAGAGACAGTAGTTCATACACAGATGCCTCAGAGCATTAGGCTTAATTCTTCCACGGAACCTAGGAGGAGGCAGACTGTCACAGTACAAAGTCCCTCCTGTTGTGAGGAGAGATGAAAACAGACAAGCAATAAATGAGAGATTTAATAAGTGCTATGAAGACTAGAGTAACTGGAAGAAGTGGTCAATGAAGGTCTCTCTGGGGAGATATTTGATCTGAGACCTAAAGAATGAGAAGGAGCAAGTTCATAGACGCAGCCAGGAACACAGCATCCTAAAAGAACAGTACCTAAATAAGACCCCTGCTGATCAAATCTTGAGTGCTTGAGGAAAAGAGGGAGGCCACAAGGAGTGGAGCATGGGGAGACATGGAGTGACTGGGGCAACATGGGTAGGAGAGAGGGTTAAGACCAGATCATGTAGGAGTCTGGAGGGAAAGCTGAAGGCTGTGGATTTTATTACAAGTGCTATAGGAAAGAGTGGTGGTATTATTTTTGTTTCTTCATTATACTGAAGTTTTCATTTGTTTCAAGTAAATATATAACAAGGTTTCTACAGAAAAACTCAGCTTCAATTCCTGGACTAGGAGCTTCGTGGTGGTGCAACCTGAGCAGTTGCACAGGGCCAGCACTGGCAAGGGCTCCATGCTTGATTTAATGCCCTACTGTTGGGTCCTGCAAATTGTACAGCCTGCCCTGTCCTTTTTTTTTTTTTTTTTTTTTTTTTTTTTTTGTTAATGTTTATTTTTAAGAGAGAGAAAAATACAGACGGCCAGCAGGGTAGGGGTAGAGAGAGAGGGAGACACAGAATCTGAAGCAGGCTCCAGGCTCTGAGCTGTCAGCACAGAGCCCAATGTGGGGCTTGAACTCAAGAATGGGGAGATCATGACCTGAGCTGAAGTCGGTCACTAACCCACTGAGCCACCCAGGCTCCCAGCCTGTCCTGTCCTTCTAACGGGAAGATAAACGTTCATTCGTGTTGTAGGAATTATGTAAGGAACACTTACTGGTCCCCATGGGGACCGGTGCTCACTCTCCCATGAGACTGGAGTCTATGGTACGGTAAGATGGATCCCCTCACACACTGGAGGTCCTGGGTTGGTCCCTATATCACCCTACGTAGTTATGGCTCTTTGCTGGTGCTGGTGCTGGAGCTCTTCCATTATACTTCTCCCCCACTCCTTCTGGTATAATCACCATAAGGGAAAGGGCGGGTGGAGGCGGGGGGGGGGGTGCAAGAAAATCCCAGGAGAAAAAGAAAAGCCCCTTTTGCAGATAACTGCAAAGAGACACCTGAAGAGCCAGCCAGCCCTTCAACTTCACCTTCACACCAGCTGGGTGAAGGTCAGAGCTTGGAAAACAGGGTCTGAGTTAGCACGCGTGCAGACTGTGTAGAAAGAAGACAGGGAGGAAAACGGGTCGTCTCCAGGCCAAGGGAAGAATGAAAAGATGCAAGTGGGAAGAGTAAGGTTTCCAGCACCTTCAGGAGTTAGAAAACATGCCCCTCCTTCCTTCCCACCCCCCACCCCCTCGGCCTTTCATCTAGTCCAGGACCACTACTGTAAGGACTTTGCCGACCGGAATGGCGTAGGGCAAGTGGCAGGGCTGGTGCTGGCACTAGCGTGCGGATCCCGCCTCCTTCCTCCGGGAGGCTGTGGGAAGGAACCGCTGACCAGGCGACCAGACTGTGGGAAAACCCCGGGCCGCGCCTGCGCACTACTCCCTGCGTCTCTAGACTTTCGCTTTTCGGTTTCCTCCCAATTCTGCTCCTTCTCGCTCCCGGGCCGTTTCCCCGAAAGCACGTGGGGCGGCTCTTCTGAGCAGCCGAGTCCCTCCCGCCGGGCGCCGGGCCGGCTGTTTTGGAAACATTTCAAAGAGCCGGACTGCCTGCACCTCCCAGTGTACCGCATCCTGGGCAGGCATGGGCTGCTCTCCAGAAAGCACAGGACTTCAAAAGCTGTTCACGACGGTGTTTGCATGATGAATGCTCACTATAGACATTTGTAGGGGGAAAAAAGAAAAAATTGTATAGTAACCCACCACCCAGAAACTTAAACACTTTCAAATATTTTCCCTCCTTCCTTCTCTCCTTTTTTCCCTTTCTATTTCCATGTGTTTACATTTCTATATGTTCTTACAGCAATAGGATAATACCTTCTATGTTTTCTATCCTGCATTAAAAAATTTTTTTTATGTTTATTTATTTTTGAGAGAGAGATAGAGCACGAGTGGGGGCGGAGCAGAGACAGAGAGGGAGACGCAGAATCCGAAAAAGGCTCCATCCAGGCTCTGAGCTGTCAGTACAGAGCCAATGGAGGGATCTAACTCTGAACGGTGAGATCATGACCCGAGCCTAGGTCGGACACCCAACCGACTAGCCACCCAGGCGTCCCTCTATACTGCATTTTAATTTAATTTTATACGTGGGTATTTTCCAGTGTAACTAAATAATCTTTGAAAGCATAACTTTCATATTCTAGCATATGAGTATCAAAAATCCAGAGAATTACTGGGAATTTTAGAAATCTTTTATTTTGAGGGCACCCGGGTGGTTCAGCCCATTAAGTATCTGATTTCAGCTCAGGTCATGATCCATGGTTCATGAATTCTAGCCGCACAGAGCCCTGCCATCTGTCTCTGAGCTGACAGTGTGGAGCCCACTTCTGATCCTCTGTCTCCTTCTCTCTGCCCCTCCCCCCGTCTTGAAAATAAACTTAAAAAAAAAGTTTAGAAATCCTTTATTTTAATCCTGTTATATTAACAGATTAACAAATATGGCTTATACCGATGAAGTGTAATTCCTACAATTAGATATCTCAGTTACCAACATTACTACAAAATTGGAAAAATATGCCTAAAATGCAATATGGTACTATAGATTTTTTTCATCAGATTTATAGTTGCCATTTTGAGACAGGCCAAGACCATAAAGACAAAACACAGAAGGAGTAAGTTTTTCATTGCAGGACAATGGTCCTGCACCACCTGAGAAATTCCACTTTCTAATTCGGTAGTAGGATGCTTTGCTTTCCCCCATAAGATCTGTATCCATGATCTATTGCTACGTAACAAACCAAACTATCCCCCAAACTCAGAGGGGAATAAAACAACAACCATTTATCATTGCCTGTGAGTCTTTGGTAGACTGGGCACTTCTGCTCATCTGGGTCAGATCTCTGATCTTGCTGTCTCACTTGCCTGAGGCCTAAGCCCTGACAGCTGCAGACTCAGTGGTGTTCCACGTGGGCTTTTGTGCCGCAGCAGGCTAGGCTGACTTGCCTTGGAGGCAGGGCAGGGTTTGTGGAATGGAGTATTGTGAGGCCCCAGAGGCCCAGGCTCAGAATGGCACAATGGCACATCTGCTGTGCAATATTGGGCAAAGCAAGTCACAAGTCAGCCCAGATATGAGGGGTGGGAGAATCATCCCTGCCTCTTGCTGGAAGCAGCTACAGAGTCACATTGCAAATGAGTGCATAAGAGGAAGAGGATCATGTGGCCATTATTGAAAACAATCTACCAAAACATCCTTCCTAATTAATTCTAATGAGAATTATATAACTGATAATATCTTTTTGCCTTGGTTTGTAGGCTGCACTGTATTTTTATATTACTAGTTATTGTAGATATAATTAAATAAATAGAACTGAGCGACTGGAAATACAAGAAGGGATGAATGAAGAATAGGAATGATAGGGGTACCTGGGTGACTCAGTTGGTTACATGTCTGACTCTTGGTTTTGGCTCAGGTCATGGACTCACAGTCTGTGACTTCGAGGCCTGCATTGAGCTCTGTGCAGAATCTGCTTGGGATTTTTTCTCTCCCTCTCTCTCAGCCCCTCCCCTGCTCATTCATTTTCTCTCTCTCTCTCTCTCTCTCTCTCTCTCTCTCTCTCTCTCTCAAAATAAATAAATAAGCTTTTTAAAAAATTAGAAAAAAAAGAAGAGGAATGATACTGTCTTGATGACTTCCCCAAGCAAAAATAAATTTGCTTCAAATAGGAGGTTTGGGATGGTTTCTAAGAATCTTTCCACTGTATCATCATGGGAATTTATGAGTTACTACAGTGCTTTCAATAACTCATCATAAAATGTGGCATCTAGGGGCTCCTGGGTGGCTCAGTCGGTTAAGCGTTGCACTTTGGCTCAGGTCATGATCTTGGTTTGGGGGTTCGAGCCCTGTGTTGGGCTCTGTGCTGACAGCTCAGAGCCTGGAGCCTACTTCAGATTCTGTGTCTTCCTCTCTCTCTGCCCGTCCCCTCTTCACGCTTTGTCTCTTTCTCTCAATCTCAAAAATAAATAAACATTTAAAAATAAAAAAATAATAAATAATAAAATCTGGCATCTGGACTCCTCACCATCTTTGCCCTTTAAATAAATGCCAGTTGAGGGATGGCAAATAATAAGTTTTATCTTACCTGCCATTTCTGATTGATTGCCGTGACTTACCAGATACAACATGGAAAGGTATTCAGAAGCTGGGCACTGGCAGCAAAGAGTACCCTGTCATTTGTTGCCTTTTTTTTTTTTTTAACTCAAATACAGGTCTTTGCATTTACTGTTTCAAGTTTTATCCAGTTGGTTTCAGCACAGCAACATTCTACCCCAAGATAATTTAGACTTTTGATTCTGTCATTTGTGAATTAGTTATTTCAGTGGGGGGAGGGGGAATCTCAGGGGCTTACAACAATGACAGCAAACAAACATATCTTACTCATGGGTATGTGGTTAGGCTAGACCAGTTCTGGTACGTTCGGGGGTGGGTAAGGGGGCTCCACGCAGCGTTTCTCCTAGGACTCAACCCGGAGGAGCAGTGGCTGCTTGAGCCTGCCATCTCCTAGAGCAGAGAAGGAGCATATAAAGACAAGTCAATCACATGGACCATTCAAAGTCTCAGGTTGGTTGGAGTGTGCCTCACATCTGCTTATATTCCACTACTCAGCATGTCAAGGCCAAAGTGAACTGAGGCAAGGAGTGGGAAGGGAAAGAAAAAAAAAATGAAAATAAGGCAATCTACCGAACATGGTATTAGCTTTTTTTTTTTTTTTCCAGATTTGTGTCTTTTGCAAAGTTGACACTGTTGATATAGAGATAGAGTTTCCTAAACTGACTGTTCTAAGGGGGCCATCACACATTTGGGTCTTGTATTTCTGACTGTCTAGTTTTTGTTTGTTTGTTTGGTTGGTTGGTTTGGTTTTTTTGGCTGCTTTTTCATCAGTCGGCATATTAAATAATCCCACTTACAAAATACATATAGTTTGCCCTCCAGGAACTTAGAATCTTAGAGGGAATACGACTTGGACACTTCCAAAACCATTATATAGGGAGTATGTGGTGACTGTCAACATAAATAGAGACACTTATATATCAGGTTATTTCAGAGACAAGATTAATCAGCACAGGCTGAGGTGGTTCCAGAAGGAGAATACAGGATTTTGGCTTAGTTTTAAAAGTTGGGTAAAGATTTCATAAGTAAAGTGACTAAGGGGCAGGACATGCCATTTACTTTGTGCAGTACTCGTCAATGGTATGGGCAAAGGGACAGAAACAGGAAAATTAAAACCTTGAATGGGGGGGGGGGGAGACAGGGAATAGAGTTTAGTTGGGTAAATGGGACAGGGGGGACAAGACTGGAAAGAAAAGTGAGGACATTCTGTGGAAGATCCAGACTAGTAGACAAAGTTTGTGTTTATCATAAATGCAGTAAGAGTCATCAAGGCCTTTGAGCATGGATTAAGGGTATCAGTGTGGTTAAAGTTTTAGAGAACTTAACTTGGCAAATATAGTGGAGAAGAAAGGGATGGGAAGAAGGTGGTGTACCTGGTACTTATGGTAACATTCCAGTGCTGAAGTGATGAGAGCTACAGAGTATGGTCAATGATGGTAAAACAAAGGAGGATAAAGGCACAGGAAGGAGACACCCACAGAACTTGATAATAAGTGCTGACTTCCTAGAGTCACATTTACTCAAACATGGTCTAGGCCCTTCTGCAGGTGAGTAGGAGGGGAAAGCCTTTTTACAGTGGACTGGCATCTCTTTTTACAGAAGGCTGCTACTTTGGTAACAAGGGTCATTGTTATCACAGGTCGGTGAATATGTGACAAGAAGAAGTATATAGATGTGGGAAGAGAAAAATAATAGACACATGTATAAACACATCCCTGGAAAATTATTTAGATCCTTTTCCTACCTGAAGTTGCCTTATTATTCCAGTTCCCTTTGCTTCAAGGAGTCAATTTATCATATGGGCATACCTTCCAAGATCTGATCTAGGCTGGACTCAGGGATGCCTACCTGGGGGAGTGCCATTTAAGCTGAGTTTTTAGCTAGGACATAAAAGATGAGTTAGCCAGAAAAGAGGATGGGGGAAGGGGATGTTGCCCCAAGTAACTTTCCAAATGGAGAACTGCTGGTGAGAACGTCCTGAGTTTGGGGAAAGAGCTCGGCATATTTGAAAAACAAAAATGCTGAAGTATGGAAAGGAAAGAGTGGCACAAGATGGGGTTAGAGAAAGTGACAGTGGAACCAGGGCTTTGTACGCTCTATTAAGAATTTTGAATTTATAAGGGGCACCTGGGTCGCTCAGTGGGTTCAGCATCTGACTCTTGATTTTGGCTCAGGTCATAGTTTCATAGTTCATGAGATTGAGCCCTGCATTGGGCTCTGCGCTGGGTGTGGAACCTGCTTAAGATTCTTTCTCCCTCTCCCTCTCTCTCTGCTCCTCCCTCCACCTCATAGGTGCAGGTACACATGCACGTATGCACTTTCTCCTTCTCAAAATAAATAGACATTAAAAAGAAGTCATCATGGGATTTTTCAAGTTGGCAAACATGCTCTGCTTTGAAATCCAAAAGAAAATCACTCAAACTGTTCTAGAAGAATGGGTTAAAAGGGAATTAAGAGCAGGGTGCCTGGCTGGCTCAGGTGGTAGGGCATGTGACTCTTGATCTCAGTGTCGTGAGTTCAAGCCCCAGGTTGGGTATAGAGATTACTAAAATAAAAATGAACTTTTAAAAAAGGGTGGAATTAAGAGCTTAAGTGAAGCAGCCATTTGGGAATCTACCGCAATAATCCAAATGAGAAAAAAGTGCAGATGGTATAAGAGTTGTAAAGAAGTCGATGAGACTTGAGGAATGTTTAACAGGAAGAATCAGCAAGGCTCGAGGACCAGGTGTGGTGGGTCAATATCAAAGATGACTCCTAGAAGAAGGCAATATCAAAGATGACTCCTAGCTCTCTGACACATGCTAACTCTAGGTAAAAAAAAAAAGGGGGGGTGGCAGTTTTGAAGAGAAAGATGATGAGTTGGTTCTGAATAGAACTAGTTTGCACAGTTTACCGGACATCCATGTGTTAAGTCCAGGGAAGACTATACACATGCGTGAAACTTACAGGAGAGGTGTGGACAGAATCCACATGTAGAAGCCCTTCACATCTAGAGGGAAATTGAAGTTGTGGGTGACATCATCACTGACAGTGTGAGAAATGTAGGTAAAGCTAACCAACATCTGGACCCTGACAACATTTAACACTGAACGGTTTGGCAGTGGAGTGAAGCAGAGATGAAGAAGTGTGCCTGAGAGGTGGGAAGAAACAAGCAGGATGTCGTTGCATGGTCATGGAGGAAATGCTGAGAAATGGAGGCGCCAACTGTTTCTGAGTGGTCCAGTAAGGTGAGGACAGAAAAAGCGCCCCCCTGGGTTCAACAACACGCAGGTCAGCTGCTAAACTTTGCTTCTAGATAGACAACGTCCCCACCTGTGTCCTTTGTCTTGGGTTCAAGTTTGCGCCTCTGCAAATACAGACTTCCTTTTACTTGTTCTCTAAAATGTTTAGAGGTAACCGGCAGTCGGCCGAGTTGCAACACACAGGGGAAGCTTCACGTCGACCAACCCCCACCGCGGGGCTCGGCTCAAAGACTAGGGAAGGACCTTGCCGGCTGGCAGAGCGGCGGCTCCGGAGGGGAGAGAGCCCGCCCGCGGAACAGCCACGTCCGATTGGCGGATTGCAGCAGCCTCTCGGTGATTGGCGGAAGCGGAAGAAGGCGGGGCGCCGGGTGCAGTCTTTTCTCCCAGCTGGTACTTTCGTTTTCCTGCACGGAGTCTGCGGAGTGGCTCCGCGGGACCCGGGACGACGCCCGTTAGACCCCAGACCCAGTAGAGGTGACCCGGGTGCCCGGGACAGGCAGCACTGCTGCGCCTCCGCCCACTGCTGCCCGACCCAGCGCTCAGAGTGAGTAGGCATGAGGTTCCGGGTGCCGGGGTGTGATATGCCAGGACCGCCCTGTCGGGGCCTGGTAGCCGGACGGAGAGGACGGGCTTTGCAGGTGAATCCGTCATCCCGGAAAGAATGCGTACCCAGTATCACAGGTGTTCTTGGTGACAACTCGATTGTTCCTGGCAGTCGTGCTCTGGCAGTAAAGATGTCTTCTGAAATAGAATTTTCCCACATAAAACACTACATTTCCCCGTTTACCTCCACCTTTTCCTCCTTCCCGCCCCCTTCCACGACAGTCATCTTTTCTTCTTTTCACAGAAAAGTTTTCATTTGCCGCGTGCCATCCTTGGAGAGCTGTCTAGGTTAGACGCTCACATCCTGTGCATGCAAACCCAACAGTCTTGGCACCTGACGTGAATAGCTGCTGTTTGGGTTGGATCCTTAGCCCCTTGCTGGGACACAGGTGACAGGTCAGTAATTGTTCATGGAAGCGAATGAATGAGTGCATAATTTTGGAAATTTAATTCTGATTCTATGTTTAATTTTTTTTAATGTTTATTTTTGGGAGAGAGACTAACACACACAGAGTGGGAGTGGGAGTGGGAGAGGATCAGAGGGAGAGGGAAACACAGAATCTGAAGCAGGCTCCAGGCTCTGAGCTGTCAGCACAGAGCCCGACGCAGGCTCCAACTCACTAACGGTGAGATCAGACCTGAGCCCAAGTCAGTCGCCCAAGGGACTGAGGCACCCAGGCACCCCTGCATCTGTGTTTGAAGATGAAGGAATGTAGGGACGCCGGAGGCTTAATCGGTTAAGCGTTAGTTAAGTTTTGGACTTCAGCTTAGGTCACAGTCTCCTGGTTTGTGAGTTCGGGCCCTGCGTTGGGCTCTGTGCTGACAGCTCAGAGCCTGGAGCATGCTTCAGATTCTGTGTCTCCCTCTCTTCTCTGTCCCTCCCCTGCTTGCACTCTGTCTCGATCTCACTCTCAAAAATAAATAAACTTAAAAAAAATATTTTTAAAAAAGATGAAGGAACTTAATGTCTTTCAGGAATATAAAAGTTCCTGCAAACCCCCATATTAGTCTTTGAAAAAATTGTGTCTAATACTGAAGAGTTTGTGTGTATGTGTGTGTGTGTGTGTGTGTGTGTGTGTATGTGCACATATATATGGTTGACTGCATTGGATATTGTTTGTGTAAGTTGGAGAGGTTTTTATGGGACAGAAATAAGATGAGCCTCCAGCACAATCCAGTATGCGACTGCTGCTTAATGAGGATGCAGAACTCAAACTTGGTGAAGTATAATATGGTTGGCCCTTTACATTCTAATTCACTATGAAATATACCAGATTTTAATTCAAACAGTACATACTGTGTGCAGGACACTGTCCAATGTACAGAGAATGCTTAAACAAAAAGAGAGTAAGAAGACATGGTCCCAGCAACTCTGAAACTTACATCATGCAGGGGAGAAATCATAGAGGTTAATAAGGAACTGATGGTCTAATAGAGGGTACAGAATGCAGTGAGGCACAAGTCAAAGAAAGCTGTCTCTGGATGAGTCTTAGCTTTAGGAAGAGGGGGCACCATATCTACCTTTGAATGCCGGTAGGATTTAGAGAGGCAGAACTTTGTGGGGAGGCTGTTTTCAAGGGTGAGTGACAGCTGGAGCAAAGCAAAAATGGTGGGCATAGCCAAAACACTGTAGAGAATTTGGTGAATGATTTGCTCTGTTAATGGATGAAAATAGGGTAAGGGTGCAAATCAGCCTAGGAATGGGCAAACTAGAAGTTTTAAGCAAGACAGGGATGTAGTCTATGTGTACAGCAGGAGGCTGGATTGAAAGATAATGTTGGAATGTTTTGTTTTGTTTTGTTTTGTTTTAGCATAGACAATCTTTATTGGCAGATGTTAAGAGTGCAAAATGGTGGGGCATCTGGGTGGCTCAGTCAGTTAAGCATCCAACTTCAGCTCAGGTCATGATCTCACAGTTTGTGAGTTCAAGACCCGCGTTGGGCTGTGTGCTGACAACTCAGAGCCTGGAGCCTGCTTCAGATGCTGTGTTTCCCTCTCTGCCCCTCTCCTGCTTGTGCTCTCAAAAATAAAATAAACATTAAAAAAATTGAGAGTGCAAAATGGTGACAAATCCAAAGGGATGGGAAAGGAGGTGGGGCATGGTTCCCCTTTGTCCAAGTGAGGACCCTATAATCAGGCCAGTGGGCTGGGAGCACTTGACTGTGGCCACTTTGGGTCCAGCACCCTTCAAAGAACAAGCTCCTAGACAGGAGGTTCCTCACAGAACACAGGAAGGGAACAACACCCCAGAAGAGGCATGGGCTATGTCCCACACCCTGGTAGCCTAGCTCCTGCCCACTACACAGCTTGACAGCTTGGGGTAGGGGTGTTTGGGGACTGGGCTAAACTTACCCCTCTGAAAACCCAGGTATCTGTCTCCTGCCTCAGTCCCCCCTCCACATCCCCCCCCCCACAGTGATTAGCCAGGTTGGATGGCCTAACAGGGCCCAGCCCAATCCAAAGTGAATAGTTCACATAATATACCATATTTTAGCCATTGTGTGGGTTGCAGGCCTTCGGAGACTGCAGGGATCACTGTGGGCTGACCCTAGCCAAACAACCCTTTCTAGGCCACAGAAATCAACCCAAGGTCTTGAGACTATAGAGGGGGAGTCAGCCTAACATTGGAATTTGAGCCAGGTACCTGGGGGATGATCTTGTCACTCTTTGCGTTGGTTACAGATTTTGTGAGAAGATGATATGGCTTCTAGATTTGTTAACATGAATTTGTTAATTGCCTGTTCCATGCCAGGCGCTGTGTCTGTATGAGTTCATCCAGTCTTAACAACCACACCGTTGATAGGGAAGTGAGTTTCCTGAGGTCATGCATGTAATAAGAGGTGCTGTACCCCCTCTGGCTGACGCTCTGGCCAGCCTATTTACTTTAGGCATATACTTATTAAACACCTTGCAGGATGGGAGAGAGCCACAGATTTGGAATCTCTCACTCAGGTAAAATTAATTTGAAGTGAAAAATCAAATTCCTATAGCAGGTGTGCCAAAAGGGTGGGTTTGTGTCCATTTCTACTGGGATTTGTGAAGGTAACTAGCTTTATAGTCCCACCATATCCTTACTTTTCTTTGGAAGGAAATTCGTGGAGTAGACATGACTTCATGCCTGCACATGTGTGCTGGCCAGCCAGGACTCGTGACTCTTCCATACCCTGCTTAAAAATCCAGACCCTTCCTCAGAGGCCTGGGAAGACAAGATTCATATATACCCACTCTGCATATTGCCAGCTGTGCACTAATCCTAAATTACGCTGTGGTAATGAGAGGCTCTTTGTTTTCCTCATAGATGTGAGGACTTCCTTAAATCAGGTTTTTGTTTTCATTTCCTTAGAACTGCTGTGCAAAAACTGACTCACAGTTATCCAAATAGGTAGTATTACTTTATTGTTTGAAATTATATTTCACAATGTTGTTTCAGTCTTTAAAAATTATTACTGAGCGGCGCCTGGGTGGCTCAGTGGTTAAGGGTCTGACTTTGGCTCAGGTCATGATCTCGCAGTTTGTGAGTTTGAGCCCCGTGTCAGGCTCTGTGCTGACAGCTCGGAGCCTGAGGCCTGCTTCAGATTCTGTGTCTCCCTCTGTCTCTGCCCGTCCCACACTTACAATCTGTGTCTCTCTCTCAATATAAATAAATATTTTTAAAAATTAATTTAAAAAAAAGCATAGGGATAAAGCCCTTTGATTAAAAACAATAAAAAATAAATAAAAATAAAAATTATTACTGAGATTAAGAGTTGTGCCAGTTTTATTGTTTGTAGTAGGCCAAAAAGAAAATATATCTTTTTTAAAAGGTAGAAGACAAAAATAATTCATTTTACCATATGAATCACAAAATGTAAAATACCAGTTTAAAACTCTTTGAGTTAAATTATAAATGTACTGTATTTTTAAGAGGACAGCTTGTGGAAAGTTCTTATGATTTGTCCTAAAGCAAATGTAATTAAATAATGTTTTCCATGTTTTATTTGATAAAAGTGCAGATTCATTTTGAAGGCATATTATATACCCAGCACTATTCTGGAGATACAGTGGTGAACAATCCACCCACCTTCCAATTTCTTCCCTTTGTGTGGGGAAAACAGACAGTAATCAAAATAAAAAAGACAATAGGGGCACCTGGGTGGCTCTGTCGGTTAAGCATCTGACTCTTGATTTGAGCTCAGGTCATGATCTCACGGTTTGTGAGACTGAGCCCTGGGGTTGCACTCTGCACTGAGAGTGCAGAGCCTGCTTGGGATTCTCTCTCCCTTTCCTTTCCATCTCTCTCTACCCCTCTCCCGCTTGCTCACACATATGCATGCTCTCTCTTTCTCTCTCAAATAAACATTAAAAAAAATATGTATGCATATGGTAGGTTAGATGGTGGTAAGTGCTATGGAGAAAAATGCATCAGGGCAGAGGGATAGTATTCTACAAAGTGAGAGGTGATGTCAGTTTAAAAAAGGTGTCCAGAAAAGGTTTCCCTTTTATGTTGACATTTGAGCAAAGGCCTGAAGATCTGTTTTCTGGAGAAGAAAAAAAATATGAACTCCCAAACCTCAGTAAAAAACAGGTTTCAGAATATAAGCACCATTTAAATAATATATTTCAGAGACAAATTATGTTTTGGGTTAAGATATTTAAAGAAGCAGAGGTGCCTGAGTGGCTTAGTCGGTTGAGCGTCTGACTCTTGGTTTTGGCTCAGGTCATGATCTCATGGTTTCATGAGTTCGGGCCCCATGTTGGGCTCTGTACCGGGGGTGCAGAGCCTGCTTGGGATTGTCTCTGTCTCCCTCTCTTTCTGATCCTCCCCCACTCACACTGTCTCTGTCTCTCTCAAAATAAATAAACTTAAAAAAAAAAAAGATATTTAAGAAAGCATAACGCTGGATGTGCTTTCTTTGGAACTATGGTCTTCCATTCACAACCTGTGTTCTGTTCCCTTATAGGATGTCTCAGTGGTATGAGCTTCAGCAGCTTGACTCCAAATTCCTGGAACAGGTTCACCAGCTCTATGATGACAGTTTTCCCATGGAAATCAGACAGTACCTAGCACAGTGGCTAGAAAAGCAAGACTGGTAAGAAAAGCCCACTTGAAGTTTTTCTATGCTTTTAAAATAATTTGTTGATTAAGTGACTTGGAAAGACATTGACTAAAAGATGAATCACACTGTGACCTTTGGGACTATCTGTTGCAGAAAAATGTATTGGTTTGAAAAATGGCATGTGTCTCTACAAAGCTAAATTCATTAGTCATTAAGTACTTTTATGCTGTTTTGTCCATTTAATTATGATGCATACTCCTAAGTGCTTTGGACGAGTTAGATAATGCTGAAACCAATTATTTTCCACATTAGGATCCAAGCTATAGAAAGAAGAAGTTAAAAGAAATAATTATAGCCCAATTATGGTAGAACATTGATTAGAAATATGAAGAAAGTAATAAAATTAGGGGGATATCCCTAAAAACTGATACGTGGTTTTTTTTTTTAATTTTACCATTTGTTGATTGCAAAATTTTTAAATGTTTTAAAAGTATTCACAATATGGAGTGAAGGCCCCTTTCGTCTTTTTTCCTCCAGAGATTAGCATTAAGAGTTTTGTGCACAATCTAGAGTTCTAGAATTTTTCAAGCTAATTGTGCATAATATATTGTATATGGGTGCCTGGGTGACTCATTTGGTTAAGTGTCTGACTCTTGACTTCTGCTCAGGTCATGCTCTCATGGTGTGAGATTGGTGGTGAGATCGAGCCCTGCATCAGGCTCCACACTGGGCTTGGAGCATTGTTGAGAGTCTCTCTTCCTTTGCCCCTCTCCCTGCTCATGATTTCTCTCTCTCCCTGCTCATGCTTTGTCTCTCTCCCTGAAAGAAAGAAAGAAAGAAAGAAAGAAAGAAAGAAAGAAAGAAAGAAAGAAAGAAAGAAAGAAAGAAAGAGAGAGAGAGAGAGAGAAAGAGAGAGAGAGAGAGAGAGAGAGAGAGAGAGAGAGAGAGAAAGAAAGAAAGAAAGAAAGAAAGAAAGAAAGAAAGAAAGAAAGAAAGAAAGAGAAAAGAAAAGAAAAATTAGAGGTGCCTGAGTGGCTCAGTCAGTTAAGCATCTGACTTCAGCTTAGGTCATGATCTCACAGTTCATGAGTTCAAGCCCTGCCTGAAGCTCTCTGCTCAGTGCAGAGCCCGCTTCAGATCTTCTGTCTCCCTCTCTCTATGCACCCCCTCACTTGTGCACACATGCACGTGCTCTCTCTCTCTCTCAAAATAAACATTAAGAAAATCTAAAAAAAAGAAAAATTGTACAAACTGCTGTTCTGAAAGCAACATCAGTCTTAAAAGAAGGAGCAAAACCTGAGAACACACTTAAAATTTGTGTTTTTTTTAAATAATTTTAATAAGGAAAGTAGTGTTTATTTTGTACGTTTAAAGTAGTTTCTAAAATGAAATGTATAAATTTCAAATCTCCTAGGGAGCATGCTGCTAATGATGTTTCATTTGCCACCATCCGTTTTCATGACCTCCTATCACAGCTGGATGATCAGTACAGTCGCTTTTCTTTGGAAAATAATTTTTTGTTGCAGCATAACATAAGGAAAAGCAAGCGTAATCTTCAGGTATGACCTGGATTTTGTGTTTCAGTCAAAATGTTCCCAGGCTCATATAACAGTTTATTGAGCATGCACTCGTTGGTATTTTTAAAAGTTACAGAGACTGTAAATAAACTACCTTTATATGGCTAATAATTTTATAGCATAAGCAAAGTAAAATACGAATTCATTTAGTAAACATGTAAGGAATTTTCAGGTTTAAGTGTATCACCTGTTAGGCATCAATAATTCTGAGAGAAATGTGATGCTATAACCTTGTTTTGCTAGAAATTGTTGAAATTTAAGCCCAAGAAAAAGGGTTACATTTTAAAAGCAGTGGCCTATAGAAACATGTCAAAGCTCCAAGGAGATTTAGTGATGAGTCCAGTCTGAGTCCTTGGTATACAGATGAAGAATAAGTTCGGAAAGGTTTGATAACCCTGAGGCCTGATACTGAGTTGGTGAATTAGAACTAGGAGTCCACCTTTCCTTGCTTTTGGAGGAATTACCTTCCCAGGGAAGAGAAAGTCGAAGAGAGTCCCAGGCAGGAGAGAATGGGCTACAAAGTTTTAGGATTTTTTCAAAAGTACTCCCAGTATCCCCCTAAGCCTGGCTACCATATTTATTTCTATATTAATGGAACTTTTCTGTTTCAATGGAGGTGAAAGCTAGCATTTTCTTGTTTCATACCATGTCACCAAACTCTTCAGCTTAGGTAATTAGGAGCTTTTTCTTTTTTGTGGGAATGTATCTATGATTTTATAATACCAATGACAGGGGGAAGTCAGATTAAGTTTATAGAAATTTGATCTCCTATAGACTTGGCTTGCACATGCCTGTTACAAAGAGCTGTGATTGCCAGTATTTTGTAAACTGGCTTTGACAAGGAAATACAAAAACTGAAAAGAGTATCTTTAATCTAATTCAAAGCAGAGACCAGTAGATACATTAATTGAGAAATACCATGGATAATTTCTGTACCATTTACATGGTCTCAAGATCCTAACAGAACATAATTGGTCTCAAGAACAACAGAAATTAAAGTAAAAATATTATAGGAACCATGTATGAAAATACTTGATTTTTTAATCAAGAAATAATTTACGTATCTGCACTGATTGGAAGTTTTTGTCGTAATTTGTAAAAATAATATTTAGACTTTACCAAAAATGGCTTGTATAGAATTTAATAAATACAAGATGAGGCTTCTCAGTGAATAGGAGTGAATTCAATTTATAATATACAATGGCTTAAACATTCTGAAATTTAGTTTGTTTTTATTCTGACAACGGATATCTAGGATAATTTTCAGGAAGACCCAATACAGATGTCTATGATTATCTATAACTGTCTGAAGGAAGAAAGGAAGATCCTGGAAAATGCCCAGAGATTCAATCAGGTACTTTTTTTTCTAATTGAACACTAAAGATAATAGTAAAAATTCATTCATTTATCCAACAAATATTGTCAACACCCTGTTCAAGGCAATGTTGTATAGTTCTCTGATTTTATGGCCCCAAAGAATGGGAAAAACCAGATATAGAGATTTTATAGATCCAGGCTTTTAGAAAGCACCATATCTAATAGAAGTCATTCTGGTGAGGGAGAGAGGTAATATGTAAACAAAATACTTTCAGATAGTAATAATTACCATGAGGATACCAAAGCAAGATACTGTGATACAATAATGGAGTATTTGGAGGATGGGGTTGTTTCTTTAAATCAGGGTCCGGAAGCTTCTCTGAGACAAGGGGCAGGGACGGAAGCCGGCAGACAGAGGGCTCTTGCAGCAGTCCAAGGGAGAGAGGGCAGAAGTGTACTCGGGAAAGGTGCAGTCAGTAGAGGTGGGAAGAAAAGGACAGATTATGCTTTGGACATGGTATCAACGGGGCTTACAGTGAAGGATCAAATATGGGAGTGAGGGAAAGTGAAAAAAAAGATGACTTCATGGTTTATGACTTGAGTCACTTGGAGATACTGTTTATTGAGTTAGGGAAGAAGGAAAGGACTGGAGTAGGACTTTTATAGGACATAGTATGTATTGGAGAAGAACAGGTTGATGGGAGAATCAAGAGCTTTGTTTTAAATAGGACTGAGTTACCTCTTAAATACATAAGACATCCAAACAGGAAACGAGTCAGAGTTGTTTTAGTTCCAAGACTTTTCATCATGGTTTTGCTAATACTAATACAAACCTTCCCATCAGTCAGGGTTCAGATTTTTTAAATTGCCATGGCATTTGTTCATTCCTTTCTTGAGTGAGTGATGGAGTGGTGAGAACAACCCAGAAGGCAGACAGTTGTGAAACCACTGGATGGGTTGTTCTGGTTAAGACCCTTCCAATGTGAGGCTGGGGTGGAGGGCAGGGTGGTTGGGGGGGGGGGCGGTGGAGAATGCGAGAGTATTAGAATTTAAGTAGTGGTGGTGAATGCCATTCTCCATTTGCTTTCTGGGCATTTGACCCCAGTGTTTGTGAATCTGCTGCTTTCCTGGGCATTTAGTTCCTGCCTCCTCGTCACATTGAAAGACCTTGCTGCACTAAGCATTTAAAGATACTTATTTGTTCTCAACTCAATCTAGTTCCTCTGGTACCGGTCCTAGTGACAAAAGTGCATATCAGCGCTGGCTGCCTGGTCTCTGCAGGAGCTATGCCCATCTTCAACATGGCATTCTGCACCTGGGAGATTTTAAGCAAGAAATTTTGATTGTGTGTGACTTTCGTCTTAACACCACTGTGCGATGGGCTGGCCACTCCCGTGTCTCAAATAAACTTGGGAGGACCGCCAAAAGCAGAGACAGGCAGAAAAACAGTTTCCACTACTTTGGCACTCAAGCATTTCTCACCTCACATTCAGCCCTGAGGCCCAGAATTGGCATTGGGAGGCAGAGAAGGGGACTGACTTCTCTTCTCCCAGATCTTGGGTATGCTTTAGGTCTTAAAAGCTTGCAAACTTTTGTCTCCCCTTTAAAAATGTAGGTAATCTGGGGAGAGGTTCTTTTTAAGCCTTTCAGAAGACACATGAGGTATCCGTGAACACCTTTAAGGGGGTTTAGTTGATTGTCCAGCTGAGAACAAGAGAAGCAAGACTTTTGAGAGTTTGAGGGAAGGATGTGGATGTCTGAGGCCATCAGGGAAAGGGAAAAGTCACCAAAGTTACCCAGCCACTACAGGCTGGGAAACTGAGAAATAGTTCTTTGCCATTTCTCCCCTTACTGAAGTAATTACATTTTGATAATATATCTTTTATTCATACTGACATCTGTATGTATGGGATGATAAGATGTCTGTATTTCATTCAAAGGAACTCCATTTGGGACCAGATGTATGGAGAGAATCTAGATGAAACAAGAATGTCCATGAATTGACTGATAGGTGTGGAAACTTCTAGGTACACAGGGATTCAAGAAGTTCAGCATGTTTAAAACATGCAAAATTCAGTCTGTTCACCGCATTTAAAGAGCACAAAATTCTGTTAGAAATGTTGAGATAGGAGAATATTGTTCCCATCATTATTTAATAGAAGAGCTTTTAGAAAGTACAGTTAAGAGAATATGATATCATATGTAGATATTTCTTAGTAAACTACAAATGTTTTGTTTGCTGCCATTATAGAACAGCAAAATGTTGAAAAAGTTGTATGTATATGTATGGACAAAATTAAGGTCCATAGGGTTTGCCACAGTGGGCAGTGATCTTTTCTTTCAGGTTGGAAAGACAGACATAAAGTAGCTGTTCTGTCTTTGTGATCTTCAGTAATAATAGAGTTACCATATACTGAATGCTTACTTATTTATATAAACATTATTTCATTTGAATAAATGTTTTCAAAACTGTCACTGAAATTAAGTATTCTTATCCCCATTTTATAGATGAAAAAACTAAGGTTTAGAGAGCAGGCACTTTGCTCATGGCCACAGAGCTAATGAGGTTTGGAATTTAAACCTAGAATTAATTGTCTGACTCTAAAACCTATTCATTACAGAAGTCTTTTGATCTGTCTTCGGGTGTTGGATATGTGAGGTGGGATAGGATGGCGTTCTGACTGGGACTTCTGACACCCATTGAGTGCCTGTCACAGATCCTTTTACTTGGACATCTGCTCATTCATTTGAAGAGAAAGCCTCCCTCAGCAGACTTTTCCTTGGTCTGGGGTGTGCAAGTAACTCCGTTCCAATTAAAACCATCCAAACAAAGTCTATAAGGTGCAGGTGTGCAATGAGAAAATAGGAGTAAAGGACCGCGAAGGTCTCTTCCAACTTCAACATTTTTTAAAAGTTTTTATTTAAATTCCAGTTAGTTGGGGCGCCTGGGTGGCGCAGTCGGTTAAGCGTCCGACTTCAGCCAGGTCACGATCTCGCGGTCCGTGAGTTCGAGCCCCACGTCGGGCTCTGGGCTGATGGCTCAGAGCCTGGAGCCTGTTTCCGATTCTGTGTCTCCCTCTCTCTCTGCCCCTCCCCCGTTCATGCTCTGTCTCTCTCTGTCCCAAAAATAAATAAACGTTGAAAAAAAAATTAAAAAAGAAATTCCAGTTAGTTAACATACAGTGTAATATTAGTTTCAGGTATAAAATACAGTGATTCAACGCTTGCATACCCAATTTTAATGTTTGGTGTTACTGTGGTTTCCTGATTTTCCTGGTTTGTCAGAAACTTAAAAAGTTAAAGACTCACCCTGGAAGTAGTATCAGACTCAAAAGTGTAGGGTTGTTATAGTTATAGTGCTGGTATTTTTTAAGTACTTGATAGTAAAATACTTAACAGCCACCTAATATTTGGGAGTAGGGTAGAAGGATGAAGTGGGGCAGGAGAATAAGGAATAAGAAAGAGAATACCAGAGTGTGTTAGCAACTGGGAAGGACTGCTGAAGTTTGAAGCAGGAGGTTTCTTGGGCCTTTGCCACAGTCACCAGATTTTTTTCTGCCAGGCATTTCCTAGTGTGACAGCAGGAAGAGAATGGGGTAGCTGTGAGTGCAGCTGCCTTCTTATAACCATCATTTCCCCATTTACTAAACTAACCTTTGACAGTGTAGGAAAAAGGAGCAGGAAGTCAGCATCCTCCAACGGCCCAGCCCCTCTGGGTGAAGAAGCCCGGCTCTTAGGAGAGCCCACAGGACAACGGCATCCATGCCGTACTTCTAGCAGACAACAGCAGAAATTCCTCCGCAGAGACGGGAAGGCTTACGGAGCTGCTCATGGTGATACCTCATTCTGAATGGCCAGAGCAGCCCCATTTATTCCTTGGTGACACGTGGCACCTGGGGATACCAGTCATTTTAGGGCATTTTTAATACACGCTTTATATAGATACAATTCAGATGTTTTGAACTTCTGCAATTCCAGAATATATAAAATGAAGGAAGGCTTCCAAAGATTTCTGTAAACAAAGAATAACTTTGATTACTGAAACCTAATAGAGGTGGAACGAAAAAGAATATTATAGGCCAATTTCACTTATGAATATCAATGTAAAGTCCTAAATAAAATATATTAGTGATCAAAGTTAAATAATACAGTAAGAAAATAATATGACCAAGTAAGATTTATTCCAGATTATAATAATTACAGAGTTTATTGTGACTGGGAAATTCATTAATGCAACTCCTTATGTAAACAGAGACAAAGAAGAAAAAGCATGTGCTTATCTCTACAGTTGCTGAAAAGGGCTGGCAAAATCCAACACCCTGATAAGAGACATTAAGTAAAATAGGAATTGATGGATATCTCTTTAGCCTATTAAAATATACATCTCTCAGTTCTATAAACAGTAACTTACTTGGTTTGGAAAACAGTAGTAAGTCAGAACCATGGCAAGGATGTTCACGGTTTCCCCTAATATTTAGATAACGTTACATTGGTGGTATTCACCAATGCAGTTAGGCAAGAGAAAACCATTAGAAGCATAAGAATCAAAAGCAACATCATAAAGATATCGGCTCTCCCTAAGTTATTCATAATTTTAATGTGATTCCAATAGAAATACCGAGTTGCTTTCTGAAGCTATGAAAGTCATCAGGAAAATAAACCTGCAAGAATAGCAAGGAAATGCATGAAAAAAGTACAGCAGTGAGATGGAACCAGCCCTATTAGATATACTCCAAACCCTCTGTAATGAAACGCTGTTCAGGCGCTCAGGCTTATGAAGAAAAAGCCCCATGGGAAAGAAAAGAAAATCTAGGAGTTGAAACCAGGTACATAAAATTTGGGTGATAAAAGTGGCAACTGAAAGTTCTGGGGAAAATACGAATTTCTCACTAAATGTTGTTAAGATGAACGGATAACCAAGTGGGAAAAAGTTAAAATTGGAGCCATACTTCACAGTAAACACAGGAATAAACTTCAAATGGATCAGAGATCTAAAAGTAAAAAAGAAAAAAAGAAACTATGCACGGTCTAGGTTAAAAATGGGTGAACTCCTTTATAATCTGTCAGTCCAGAAGGGCTTTTCCAATAGGGAAAATCCAGATATGAAAGAAGAAAATACTGATAGATTTGAATATATAAAAATACCCACGTAGAATCTGTGCTGTGTAGGACTCTATGTAAGAAAGTTTGATGGGCATAGTTTTTGCCATGGGAAGGGGCTTTAACTCTAAACAAAAATAGCATCTTTCTAGAATCTCATCTATATGAGAACAGTCTCGTGTTTCCCCCTCTGCCACTTGGGCCTAGGACGTTGCCTGACCTTGACTTAGTCTCTTGTAAGTCATACTATGTGAGTCATGGAACGCCTTATGCAATGAACACGTAGACACTGCTATGTCCATGTCCTGATTATCGAGGATGGGACCAAATACTATCAGTGTGTCTGGGTTGACAGTCATTATTGCTTTAGGGTAGCCGCTACTCATTGAAGCCCTTCAGTGGCAGTGCTGTTCAATTTTGATAGGCCTCTGAATCACCTGGGATCTTGTCACAATGGAGCTTCTGATTCAGTAATCAGATTAGGACCTGAGAGTCTGCATTTCCAGCAAGCTTCCAGGTGGTAAGGTACTGCTGGTCTGGGACCACACCATGAATCACAAAGCTTTGAAACAAGTACAGGGTTAATAAGAATAATCTTGTCTACAGAATTTGAGAAACCGTGAAATAAACTTCTTATGTGGTACCATGCAACTGTGTGAATTAATGGAAAACTCCAGAAATACTCTGTTTATATTAGGCATGAACTGAGCCTAGTCTTTCTGTAGCCTTTTTAATAGTTTATCAGCATTTTCCAGGTCCTTGAGAACTGAGCTATTTCTTGTCAACACCCATGTGGGAAGCTTGTAGGAGGTTTTGGAAGGTCTGGGAGGTAGGTAAGAGCACAGGGTATGGACTTGACTTTGGAGAGTAACCAGCGGGTAAATATGCTAGAAGAAATGATACTCGTTAACCACGCACCTCCCATTACAGGCGCAGTCGGGGAATATTCAGAGCACTGTGATGTTAGACAAACAGAAGGAGCTTGACAGTAAAGTCAGAAATGTGAAGGATAAAGTTATGGTAAGTATTGAGTAAATATATACATTTAGCCTCTTTTTGTAAAGGAAAAAGCTTTCGATTACTCGAGTGTGAACATGGTAACTAATTTGTTTTTCAAGTAGTTGAGAGAGAAGTTTTGCTGAAGTTCCAGACCATAAGTAAACAAATTGGTTAAACCAATGAGCAGATAGACTTTTATGGCCCCTTTTATAACTTCCAAACATTGAGTTTATCTCTTTCTTCCTTGCGAGATTGTGCAGAAACTGTCGACTTTGCCCCATCACACAATAAACTAGATGTTGCTGCTCTAAATAGCCTTTTACGTCTATGCTTCTCAAATCTGGGGTGTTCCTGGGATTACACAGAGCTCCAGCATGAACATAGCTCATCTTTTTCAAGCACTTGTTTTACTCTAAAACTTGAAAAGGGAACAAAAACATTTCACTTGAAAGAAATTCTGATACATTTCTGATTAGAATAAAATATCCACAACAATTTTAAGATAAAACCTGTAAGATCATATGAAAGCAGAGAGCTGCTTTGGTGCCCTTGGTGGCCTGTGTTCACCCCCCTCTACGGTGAGAGCTAAGTCGGGGGAAGAGACAAGGGGACTTGCTTTACACCAGGACTGTATCTGTGGGAAAGGCCTTCCAGCTGAGAGGTGTGATCTCATCTGGATATTGGTCACCCCAGTGTGGATTTGACTTTGTGCTTCAGACAGTGCCTTTCCGAATTCCAGATTCTTTGAAGCAACTTTATCCTGCAGCCTTCTAAGGAAACACTTCATTAAAGTAGAAATCAAGTAAGCCCAGTCTGGAAATAGCCATATATTTTCTTTTCTAAAAAAAGTTCTTACATACTTATTAAGGACATTGAAATTATTATGTATGTGATTAGAATTTTGCAAGTTGAATCCATCTTTGAGGGAGCTGGATTGTTACCATGGTTTTCTGGGTCCTATAGAAACAATCTATTTCCTAAAGTCTTTGGAAGCAGATGGGTGAAAACCTGTTTATGTTTTTGTTTGTAGTGTATAGAGCATGAAATCAAGACACTAGAAGACTTACAAGATGAATATGACTTTAAATGCAAGACCTTGCAGAACAGAGGTAAGAGTTAACATCGAAACAGTGCCCATTGGCTGTCTTTTTTTTTTTCTGTTTACACTAGATAAAGAAGACAAGTATGTCTTCACATTTGCCAAACGCTTTATGACTCTGAATTGCTAGTCTTGGCTTCTTGATGACTCAAGCCAGGGTCTTAACCTCTGTACTGTTGACATTTTGAACCTGATAATTTTTTTTTGTTGTGAGGGGCTGTCCTACACAGGAGACGTTTAGCAGCATCCCTGACTTCTTCCCACCAGATGGCAGTAGAACTATTTCCCTAATCCCCAGTGGTGACCACCAAAACTGCCTCCATACCTTGCCGAATGTTCTGCGGTGGGGGTCGGGGGAGTACCACCCCCAGTTGATAACCCCTGGTTATGTGTTATTCACTGTACTTCTTGTACCTGGGCCACTGATGGACGTAGACTGACAGGTGTGCGGGGTTTCCCTGTGCGAATGCCAGAAGCTCCTTCAAACATTGCAACTCCACATGTATACTCTGCAGAGAAGTTTAGCATTGCTCTTCATGTTTTAAAGCGGTTTTGCTCTATTTTGTTGCTTGTTTTTCATGATGGCAGGCCATTGACTAAAAAGAACCCAAAAGCATGCATTGTGTAAAATATGTTAGGTACTGCTGTAACCCTGGCTGTCATTTGGAGGATACCAAGGTTAATGTAGAGAGATGATTAGTATAATTTGAAGAATAGTAGGAGAGAAAGGAACCTCAACTACTACTTCCTAATACTTCTCTTCCAAAGCTACGGATATGCTTTGTGTAAATTTTTTACATGAGATTTTGAATTTTGTCACTTATGTGCATTTAGGTAATCTGGCAGTGATTTAAGAACCAGTCGGTAACTGTTCCCAGTTTCCATGGGTCATTGAAAACAAGTGTACTTTGTTTCAGCCTGTCAGTTTTTATTCTTAGGACATTTTTCTTATTTTGTTCAGTACAAACTGAAGACCAAACTTTGATCTATCACCAGATAGCATTTGGATTATATTTCTTCTAAGTGTTTGTGAATCTTGGATTTAGTTGGTTTTGGTTTTTTTACATTTATATTTATCTGCTCTCTCTCCCAATTCACAGAACATGAAACCAATGGTGTGGCAAAGAATGATCAGAAGCAAGAACAGATGTTAATCAAGAAGATGTATTTAATGCTTGACAGTAAGAGAAAGGTAGTGATTCGCTTTCCAGAATAACATGTTGCTTCTGTCACAGGCTGGAAATAATGGACATGAAGTGTATAATAGATGAAGAATTATTTTTATAACCACTTGGCTTAGAGCCCCAGTTGAGATATTTGCTTTTGCTTTTAAAAAATGTTTTTATTGTTTATTTATTTTTGAGAGAGAGAGGGAGATGTGTGTGCGTGAGTGAGCAGGGCTGGGGCAGAGAGAGGGGGGAAAAAGGCTCTGAAGCAGGCTCTGTGCTATGGGCTCAGACTCACAAACCATGAGATTGTGACCTGAGCTGAAGTCAGACACTTAACTCACTGAGCCACCCACACGCCCCTAAAAATTAATGTTTTTAAATTCAGTGATTAAAGATGAACTTACTTCACTTTACTTCTTTCTCTCTCTTTAGGAAGTAGTTCACAAAATAATAGAGTTGTTGAACATCACCGAACTTACCCAGAAAGCCCTGATTAATGATGAACTGGTGGAGTGGAAGCAGAGACAGCAGAGTGCCTGTATTGGGGGACCCCCCAACGCTTGTCTTGATCAGCTGCAAAACTGGTAAGATTCTCCAAAGCTGGCTGGCTAACCCCACGAACTCCTGAAGCGCACATTTGAGTTGTTGTTAGTGAAAGGACCCTGTCAAAACTTTGGTTTAGAGTTTGATGTAGTCCAGCTTCTTCTTGCCCTGGAAGCACTCACTTGCAAAGCACACGTTTGTCATGCATGTGGCCGAGTTCAGCCAAGTTCTGCTTGGTTTGGAGCACTCCTCTCCCTACTCTACGTGTACCGTGGGATGCATCATTTGTGCCAAAACATTGGTGACGTCGCCGTCACTTAAACACACTTAACAACTTGAGCCCTGATGTTTTCTTAAAAACAAAATAGTCTGAGACATTTTCCAGGCTTCCATGAGATCATAGTTTGTCGTGGACCATTCATTTGCTCATCATCGAGTAAACACTTATTAAACGCCATATGCCCGGCACTGGGCTAGGATCTGGCGACACGTGATGAATGGTTCTTGGTCCTCTCAGTGTGGAGGCGGGAGGTAGATGTAATCATTCCATGCAGTAGAATGTTACCAGTGCTCTAACAAAGGTCTGTCCAGAGTTCTGTGGAAGATGAGGGAAGGAGTCAGCAGGACAGGTTTCTGAAAGGAAGTGGTCTTGCACAGACTCTTGAGAGTGAAGACGAGTACTTCGTGGAGACCAGGGAGGAGACCATCATGGACTGAGGCAGAGAAGAGGAGCGGCTGGGCATGAATTGGGGTCTGCAGTACCCCATATTGGATGATGGGAGAGTGGGGTGCCGGGGAGGACAGGAAGAAAGCGGAGGTGGCAAGATGCTGGAACCTGGTTGTGGAGGCTCCCACACAGTGCTAGGAACGGGACTTTGTCCAGTGGGTGCTGGTGAGCCAGGCAGGCTTTTTGTTTAAGTGGAGATTTACTTCTCTGTTTTATTTTTGTTTTACTTCGAAAGGTCACTCTGGCAGCAGTCAGGAGGAAAGGCTAGAGACAGAAAAGCCAGTTGGGCGACTGGGAACATGTTAGTGTCGTTTGGGGGAGGGCCAACAGACCAGAATGGGTGGGAGACTGGATCAGAGAGGAGATGAGGGGATGGTGGCCTGGAACAATTCCCAGGGGCCCAAGGACCAGAGATCTCGGGAGGTTCTCTGGATGCTACTTTTTAAAAAATTCACAATTAATATTCAGTCATTTATTTTTATTCTATAGATTGCCTGCTCATATTCCAAATTTCTTTTTGGTTAGCACGGAGCTTCCTAGCCCAGTGTGCCTCCGTGGGCCTTGAGGGGCACTGACCCCCCTGTCCTCCTAGTGCTCTGGGAGGCCCTGGGCTGTCTGGAGCCTTCTTGTGGTCATTTAGGCCACGGGGAGCCTCTTCCAGAGCCGCAGATGCCCTCCAGTGTCCTCCACTGTTCTGTCCATAGACTGTCATTTTCTTGTGACAGTGGGGAAGCCCTGGGTTAGAATCCACCTGGAACTTGCCCACCCACCATTAGCCTACCTTCTTTCATGGTCAGGGGCTGCTCTCTGGGTGCCTTGAACAGCATTCGGGAAATGGAACTGTGAAGTGAAGGAAATGTATTTCGCTGGGAGAAGATTTTCTTTTGTCATTACTCCAGCTAGTCAAGTGACAGTCCCACAACCTGACTTGGCTCAGAGGCACTTTACAGTCGGCAAGGAGGAAACTGAAGCAATCTCTGGTTTCCTCCTTGGCTAATATTTTGAGTGTCTGGATTGAGTGCTTTGCCTTCTCCTTTCAGTTCAGTGAAACCATGACCTTGGTTCCCTCTTCTCCTCCTTCCCCAGGGCCTGCCATTCCTATATGTGGGCTCCTTGCTGCCTCCTGCATCACCTCTGATGGAGTCTGCCTCGCTGTGTCCCCTGCCTCTGCCCTCCTCTTTACCCTCTCCCTTTAAATCTCAATTATCTTACAGGTCAGTGGAAATCACAGATCCCCAGCGGGCCGCACCCCACCCCGCCCCATCTCCTCAGGTCCGTCTCGAAGTGTAGGGAGGTCTTTGATCTGGGCTGTAATCAGTGCCGTTGGTTTCTTCTCCCTGAATAACTGCCCTTGAACACCAAGATGAACCTTGTTCTCTGTTTCTCCCTGCAGTGTGTGGCCATGCAGATAACATCGTGTGTTGCCCGTAAAAACCTCTTGTTGATCTCCATGATTCCCTGTGATCCAGGCTGCTTTATGACAGCCTGCGATTGAGACCCTTGTGTCTTCTCCCTCCCCAGGTTCACCATAGTTGCCGAGAGTCTGCAGCAGGTTCGTCAGCAGCTTAAAAAGCTTGAGGAATTGGAACAGAAATACACCTATGAACACGACCCTATCACAAAAAACAAACAAGGGCTGTGGGACCGCACCTTCAACCTGTTCCAACAGCTCATTCAGAGGTAACTTGAGGGGGATTGGTTTGTATCTTCTGCAATTATTTCACTCGGGAAAATGTTATGGTGATTCAGATCATTTAGAAGTGTTTAATAGGTTATGTAAAAATTTTTAGGGCAGTCACCTCTTTCCAAATTCCTGTCTATGCCATTGGCTTTCCATTCTTGTGGCTATCTAGACTGATAACTTGTCAGTTTTACTCCTTGGGCCACTGTGTGCCAAGACCTGTCAAGTCTATCCTGGTGTCCCCTCCTTCCCACACCAAGGCCTCATCCTGTCTCCAGCTCTCAGATCCTCTCTGCTAGACTCATACATGGTCACCTCCCAAGTGCTTCCCTTCTCAGCCCCTGCCTCCCTAGTCCCTGTGACCCTGTGCTTTCCAGAGCAGACTTCAGCCTGTCTCTCTGTCACCTGCTCATCCAGGTGGAGCCCCCTACTACACACTTGTACCCTATGTCCACAGTCCCAGCTGGCCACTCCAGGGTGAGCTTCTGCACATGCCTCGTTTTGGCAGACCTCGTGCCCAGCACATACAGTCGCTTTGCCTTGCCTCTCGTAACTATTTCCTCCACCTCTCTCTTGAACCTCGTCTCAAAATTGTAAATTTCAGCTTATATCTAATCATGAAATCTTTCCAGAGTTCCCAAATATGTTACCTCCATTCAAGATCTGCCTGGTTCAGTCTTCATTCTTGTCCCATTCTGGATTTATTATGTAATTGTGTATGTATTTCTGTTGTCTGTGACATAAATTGGGAAGTTCTTGGAAGACAGACATGTGCCTTTGTCATCTTTTTGTCCCCCATAAGGACCTTGTACAGTGCCTTGCCCACGGGCAGGTGTTCCACATATGCTTAGCAGATGAATAAGTGGCACTGAGTAGAAAGAAGCATAGAGTTCATATTGCAATTTAGTCTTCATGTTAACTTGACATGTGGCTAATGTCCAAACAGGAATGCCTCAGTGCTATTGTTTTGAAATTATCAAGGATATTTATTTACTAGGGTTTTGGAATGCAAATCCGATACTTTTTTTAATGAAAATTAAGGCTTGGAAATGTTTAGTAGATAGATAATAAGTATTACTAAACAATTTTACTAGAAGAACAGTTTTCCAAAGGATACCAAAATATCCATTTCAAATTATGATAGTAAGGCAATATGTTACAATATGTTACAAAATTATTTACATTTTCAACTGTAGTAAAATTTCTTTTTATTTATTCTTTTTGTTTATTTTTATTTTAAAATTGGGATGCAGTTAATATACAACATTACATTAGGTTCTGGTGTACAACATCATGATTTGATATTTGTGTATGTTGCAAAGTGATCACCACAGTAAGTCTGGTTAGCAAATTTGGTTCTTCATGCAAATTCATAAATGAACATAACCCAACTCAAGGTTTTCATTATTGACAGTATCACAGTTCGCTGTAACTACTCTGATCTTTTTGAGTATAAATTCGGTGTGGGGATTTCTGTGCTGACTAGCAAACCTCACTTTATTTATCAACTCGTTCGAATCTTCCAAACTGAGTTTGAGCTTGTGCCCTCTAACCCCCTCTCCTGTTTAGGGAAAATAATTCATACTCCCTCAGCATTAATGGAAATGCTAATCTGCACTCTGCTTGGGACTTACAGCTCATTTGTGGTGGAAAGACAGCCTTGCATGCCAACTCATCCTCAGAGGCCACTAGTCTTGAAGACTGGGGTCCAGTTCACCGTGAAGTTGAGGTAATTGAGAAAAGATGGAATCATTGCGCCTTCTGCCATGAAGTTTGCATCCCTCAGTTCCTTCACAACACTGTCATATAGAGTGCTTTAGAGGAGGCAATTTTGCAGTAGGCATTTTTTTTCTTTTTTTAAGTTGTATTTATTTAGGTAATCTCCACACCTAATGTGGGGCTCAAACCCATGACCTTGTAATCAAGAGCCTCACGCTCTGAGCCAGCCAGCTGCCCCTGTAATAGGCATTTCAATGGGAATTCTTATTTAGAGTATCTAAGGGTCTGTCTGTCCTATTAAAATTAGAGCTATAACACAATGTCGCTTCTCATCAGGGAAATACAAATCAAAACCACACTCAGATATCACCTCACGCCAGTCAGAGTGGCCAAAATGAACAAATCAGGAGACTATAGATGCTGGAGAGGATGTGGAGAAACAGGAACCCTCTTGCACTGTTGGTGGGAATGCAAATTGGTGCAGCCTGTCTGGAAAACAGTGTGGAGGTTCCTCAGAAAATTAAAAATAGACCTACCCTATGACCCAGCAATAGCACTGCTAGGAATTTACCCAAGGGATACAGGAGTACTGATGCATAGGGGCACTTGTACCCCAATGTTTATAGCAACACTCTCAACAATAGCCAAATTATGGAAAGAGCCTAAATGTCCATCAACTGATGAATGGATAAAGAAATTGTGGTTTATATACACAATGGAGTACTACGTGACAATGAGAAAGAACGAAATATGGCCCTTTGTAGCAACGTGGATGGAACTGGAGAGTGTGATGCTAAGTGAAATAAGCCATACAGAGAAAGACAGATACCATATGTTTTCACTCTTATGTGGATCCTGAGAAACTTAACAGAAACCCATGGGGGAGGGAAGGAAAAAAAAAAAAAAGAGGTTAGAGTGGGAGAGAGCCAAAGCATAAGAGACTCTTAAAAACTGAGAACAAACTGAGGGTTGATGGGGGGTGGGAGGGAGGGGAGGGTAGGTGATGGGCATTGAAGAGGGCATCTTTTGGGATGAGCACTGGGTGTTGTATGGAAACAAATTTGACAATAAATTTCATATATTGAAAAAATAAATAAATAAAAATAAAATAAAATAAAATAAAATAATAAAATAAGAGCTATAACAGATACATATGTACACACACCTGATATTTTCCCCCGTGATAAATGTAATGCACGTTCACTATAGAAAGGAATTCAGAATTGCAGAACTGAAATAGTAGAGAGTAAAAGTTCCCAGCAGCCTCATGCTCTCCTGAGTATAAGCTTGTAACCTAGGCTTTACATACCCCTGCAACCATATGTGGTGTGTGTGAATATGGACTCATGACACATATGTTTTTTTAGTGAATGGGCTCATAGCTTTCATCAGTTTTTCAAAGTTGCATGTGATCTAAGTTGTCTGTAGACCACCATGGTAAACGCCTAGTGTCAGTACTCTCAGATTTCTGTCCATGTCCATGCAAATACATATATACATTTATGTATGTATGTATGTGTGTCTATGTACACACACACACACACACACATATATGTTTTTATACATAGATACACACATATGCATGCACATAATATACAGTATTTTATTTTTAAAAATAAGGATTCTGCTATACATGTTTTTCAGCCTGTTTTTCTCTTCAGTAAGAAATCGTAGAAGCGTTTCCATGTGAGACCATGGCTTATCTTTCTTTTTTTGAGTGGCAGATTTATTTAACTAGTCTTCTACTGATGAGCAGCTGGACTCTGAAGAGCTACATTGGCCTTCAGAATTGGCCTTGGTCCTCTTTCCTGGGGTGCTGCTGAGCGAGGTCCCCAGTTGCTGCTTCCTGGTTGCTGGTCTTATAGCACCACACTCAAGCACCCTCGGGGGACCAGAACTCACAGCCAGAAGGGACACTAAAACTCTAATCCCATCTGCCTGCCCCACTAAGTGCAGCAGACCAGTGAGGGGCTCCTTCCTGAGGTCTGTAGCTCATCAGAGAAGACACATGCACATCTTAGCCCTACGTTCCTTCCTTCCGATGTTAACCTGTTTTTCTTGATTATGGATAAGAGTTCTTATTTTTTCCCAAGAGAACAAACATTAGTCACAAGTTTTAGTAAAAAGTACATTTGCAATTTTTCACCCATATAATTGTCCAAAAGTAGAAATCTTGATAAAACCCAGTGTTGGCAAGGCTATATAGGGAAGCAGGTACCCTCACTCACATTTGGTGGGAATGTAAAATCAGTGATGCTTTCTATCAGAATTTAGTGTTACAGTTTTGCCCCAGCAATTCCATAGCTAGGAATTTATTTTGCAAATACAATTAGAAAATATTCCAAGTTGACATACATGAATGTTGATTCTATTGTTTGTAATAACTGGAGGGAGTGAGGATTCATGAAACCTTCTCCAATAGGGAATTGATATAATAAATAAACTCTAATAATTTTTTAAAGTAACAATGACTTTTATTTTTCATTCCAGACTGTTGGTGAAATTGCAGGAGCTGAATTATAATTTGAAAGTCAAAGTCTTATTTGATAAGTAAGCTATCTTTAATATTATCTAATATACATACACTATTGAAATTCTGGTTTTGTTAACCAAACATGGATGGATGCACTAGAGCTATTTATAAGTGATCCCAGGAGATTTAAAAAAAAAATTTAAGTTTATATATTTATTTTGAGAGAGTGCATGAGTAGGGTGGGGGCAGAGAGAGGGTGGGAGAGAGAGAATCCCAAACAGGCTCCGCGCTGTCAGCACGGAGCCTGATGTAGGGCTCAAACTCGCTAACCATGAGATCATGACTGAGCTGAAATCAAAAGGCAGACACTTAACGAACTGAGCCACCAAGGCGCCCCTAAGTGATCCTAGGAGATGTAAATTGATAGCTCCCATTCTGGACATTGGGAGCTTCCTTTAGAGCTGATAACATGCTGGTGCCTTTTGAGACTATAAGTGAACAAAAGAATGAGTGTATTTTATGCACATGAGTTTGTAATGATCAAGTCTTGCATACTACCCCACCTCCCTCCTAGGCCAGCCCCAGAGGAGGAGAGGCCTGTGATCAGACACAGGCTGAGGATCCTCGAGGCTGCAGTGATTCTGCGGCCAGTTGTGGGGTCGTTTCTGGAATGATGATGACAGCATTTTGCGGGGACTGTGTGGAGCCTGCTGGATCCACCCTTGTCTCTTCTGGGCAGTAGGGACCTGGGAATGGGTGGGGTCTCTCAGAGGGGGTCTAGATGGAGCAGTCCCATCCCATTTTGCCCTAGACCTTAGACCTGGTCTAGCACTGACCTAGCTACTGTCTCCCCTCTCTGCCCCACCCTTGATACATTTAATGTTTTTTGTGTGTAACGTACTGATTTAGCAAGTTTCAACACCATTTATGATAATCCAGGTTTCCTCTGGTGTTCTAGCTTTCCGCCCTGCGACAATATTCTTTCTTATAGTCTGTGCCCTTGTCTTTCCTGCCATCATCTTTGGTTTCTCTGTGTATCAGCTTTTGCTACATAACAAATCACCCTGAACCTAGTGGCTTAAAACCCAAAAAGTTATCCTTTCTCTTATTCTGTGAGCAGTAGGTGGTCTTTCTGGGCTGGATCAGCTTGTTTGTTGCTGAGTGGTCCAGCATGGACTTGTTACATGTCTGAGGTCCTGGCTGGGATAACCGAGCCCTTCTCCACGTGGCTCTCAAGGGCGAGCCAGGGCTTTATCGCATAGTGACAGCATCCCAGGTGGGTAAGAAGAGCAGCATGAGAGGCCTGTTGGGGCGAGACTTGGAGCTTGTACAGCATCCCTCCCATCCATTCTATTGGCAAAACCAAGTCAGAGTTGCCTAAAGTTCAAGGGAAATACTCTCAATGTCTTGAAATGAAGTGTGGCAGAGATTTTATGGCTGTTATGTGTGTTACCACACTGTGCTCTATCTCAGTCTCACTTTTGGTTTGTTACAGCTCTTTTGTCTTTTCTCTCGTTCCAGCTCTGAGTTTTCTTCTTAGCTCTGACAAGGAAGCTTTGTGTCACACTGTTCGTTCCCTTCATTTCAGATTCTTTTTTTCTTTTCTAAAACTGGGGAAAATTGGTCACTCACATAGCTAATGGTGATGGTCATTCACAGAAATGTTGAATTTCTGGTTGAGATAGGAAAGGAAGCTAACCCATGTAACTGTGAGTGTGCTGATGTTTTCTAGTCTGTGCCTACTCCTCACAGATAACGTGGGTATTCTGGAACGTGACTGAGTAACCACTAAATTTATATAAGAGGCAAAGTTGCTCAAGATTTAACCTCAGACTTAAAACTTAAACTAGACAGTTTCCCCCAATAATTGACTATTCTTGCACTCTCATAAAAGCATTAAAGGTAGTAGAGAATAAAAAGAAGGTTTCTGCTGTCACATTGGAAGTTCCCTTAGTTTTCTAAGAGCAGAGATTGCTCTCTGCTGCCCCAGTGCTTAGCATGGGGCCTCACACCGGGTATGTGATTGCTCAGGACGTAGCCCTAACTGTAGCTGACTTACGTTTATGGAGGGTGTGCTCTGTGCTCTTTTACCCGTTGTCTCTTACCCCTCGCCAAATCCTGTAAGGTTGGTGCTGTTGGCACCTCATGGTACGGATGATAAACGTGAGGCCCAGAGAGTTTATCTGCTGCAAGTCCCTCCGCCGCCCTGGGCAGAGTTAGTGGTGGTTGATTGAGGGAGGGAGGGAGCGAGTGAATGAAATGGCAGAAAACCCACAGGTGTAGATTTCGTGTTGGTCTTTTACTTATAGGTATACTTTCATATTTTTGTTAAAGCTCAGTTCAAAATTTAAATATACATATATGACTGTTTCTTTTTTTTTTTCAGAGATGTGAACGAGAGAAATACAGTAAAAGGGTATGTCAAGTACTTTGTACTATATTTTACTACCTTTGTTTAATAGTTCTGAGCCTTTTAAGCATCTCTGCTCTGTATATTCTGTTGTAGATTTAGAAAATTCAACATTCTGGGCACACATACAAAAGTGATGAACATGGAGGAATCCACCAACGGAAGTCTGGCCGCCGAATTTCGACACCTGGTAGGGAGACCAGTTTTCCGTGTTTTATGCGGCGTCTGGCTTGCTAGGACTTTATTTCCGGTGCAGTGGCACTCGGTTCATGGTGCGAGGCGGACGGCACTCCCTGGGAGGCTTCCTAGAGTTTGCGGCTGGTGACTTCCCCAGCATGTGGGGGAACCTTTGTTCCTCCTCCTTGCCCCAGGACTGTTCTGTTACTGTGTTCTGCCAGTCTGTCCCCCAGAGATACTTCTTCGGGATGTGGCACTCTCGGTAACACACGCCGTATAAATCAGTGTGCGCGTAACTTGTCCGTTCTCAGTGCTCTACAACCTTGCTCACTCTAGACTCCTGCAGTTTCCTCGGGATTTAGTACTGCTCCCATATCCTGGCGGCTCCTGGTGAGACCGACCCCAGGAGTCTCTCATCGGCCCAGGATTTGCACCCTTCTTCCTGGTAGTCTTGCCCACAACCACTACCTCCACTGCATTCCTCCAGGGGGTAGGGATCCAGTAGGGGTTGTAAGCAAGCGGTGCCTGTCTGCCTGCTTCCGTGGGGAGCAGGGGCTGCCGGTTGTTGTGCAGATGTGTTGGCACTGCGCCCTGTGTGTTCCCTGGGCTGGAACCTGCAGCCTTTTCGTTGGCAACCATTTTGTAAGCCAGCAAACCCATGGTGAGTGAAGCTGGACCTCATAGGAGAGCCTCACTCCAGACTCGGGAGTCTGAGGATGCCCAGAGCTGCTCTCAGGGCTCCAAAATGCTTCCTTAAAACCTCTGGGATTGAAGTCCGTGGGAGGGCAGTCTTAGCTGTGCCCTTAGCCTGAGGACCATGAAACAACTGATGAAAGTTAAGGGGCATCATTTGGAAAAGCTTGTATGGGGGAGGGGAGCAGGATATGATTCCCCGGGATCCTTCCAAACTCTGGTGTTCACATAGTGTCATGTCAGGCTGCTGGAAAAAGACACTTAGGCTCCTGGGCCCACACAAGGGTCATTTCATATCTTGTTCTGCACCCTGAAAATAATTTCACATCCTTTATTCTAAGTCCTGACTTTGGTTTGTTTGTAGATGAAAACAGCAACTGTGACTGTTATCATGCTGTTTACTAAGATGGTTTCTTGTTCTATAGCAACTGAAAGAACAGAAAAATGCTGGCACCAGAACTAATGAGGTGAGTCTTTCTCTGTTGTGAATGGTCTCTAACCAGCAGGTCTGTCCGGGGAGGTTGGCTCAGTACCCCTGGTGGCCGGGGGTCACCTCAAAAAGGGATTCAGACCCAGCAGGGAAGAGCAGTGAGTGAGCTTTAGGACACGGTATATCCGTGGTAGCAGTAAAAACACTGCATTCGTGCTTTATGGTTGTCAGAGATTTTGCACACAACTCCTGGACCCTCACAGCACAGTGGAACAGGTATAATGGGTTTCTGTGCTACTCACAATTCACAGGCGAAGAAAGTGAATCATGGGAACTTTGTAAGATTTTGCTAAGGGTACCCGGGAATTACTGTCTGAGCTGGGATTAGAGGCTCGTCTGGGGACTCCCATGCTGAAAATGAAGTGTGGCAAGAGGGTTTTCTCTCCATTGCATTCCCTGCCTGGCGGAATGGTCTTTCTGTCAGTTTCCCTTTTAGAGCCGGATCCTCGAGGAATTATATTTGTAATGTAATATTCAGAAATGAACTACAGACAGAGGTTTGGGACGTTTTCAGCCTTTATGCCCACGTAGCACACCATCCTTCCATGCCGTGACCAGTAGTGCTCGTGTGGCAGAGTGGGACAAGCCCCGGCCAGGGCAGTGCAGAGATGTGCTATCTAGCCCTGGTTTTGATCTCTGCTCTCTTTGTGACCTTCTGAGGGTTAGTTTCTCCTGCAAGCACAGATAGCGGCTGCTCCCCTCTGGTTCTAAGTCATGATGTCTGCATGCGATCGTTTGTAGCAAAACACTTCAAGAACTCTGTTGTATTTCTACCTAAACCAAGGACTCATGACCTGCCAGGCTTTTGCAAATCAGTCCTTCCAGTAAATAATCACACCTGGAACGCACGCTTTCCAGCCCTGTCTGCCTCAGGCTGCAGCGGGGCAGCGGGCAGAGCAGGGCTGAGAGCCAGGAAGCTTCACCTCACAAATAAACCCATCACAAGTTGCTGTTTCCCTATCCACATTTCTTTCTGGTAATCTATAACCCTTGCCATGGTTACAGAAATCTTATCTTTGAGAGAACACTGATATACGATCGTTAGAACTGGGGCATACATTATTGAACATGGGAATTTTTTTCTGAATTGCAGCCAGCTGGGTTCAGGCTTCCTGCTGCCTGTTGCAGTGCATATTAGGCTCCTGGAATCTGCAGGATGTGTGTGTGAATCACTGTATTCCTTTTTTCTTCCTTGTCTCTTTTAAGGGCCCCCTCATCGTTACAGAAGAGCTTCACTCCCTTAGTTTTGAAACCCAGTTGTGCCAGCCTGGTTTGGTCATTGACCTCGAGGTGAGACTTCCGTGCTTCAGACACGGAAAACTTTATTTTTACATTTAACTGTTAGGCGCAGTGTTTGTTCTCAATTTTTGTTTTAGACACATTTACTTAATTGCTAAAAAAAGATGGTATTTTTCAGCTAATACTACCTTGACATTAATTGAATGGTTCAGGAAGCTGGAGAGCTGAATTCACCTTGAGATGTCCTATGCTGATTTTTTTATACAAAGCACGGAGACTTGTTTCTTAACTGAAAAATCTAACAAAAATAACTATGAACAAAAGAACTTAGCTTTACATTTTTAGTTTTCAAATATAAAATACGTGCAAATTTACAAGTAATCCCTTGGTTGGTTTTGAGCTTACACAGCAGTCTGAAGGTGATATTTCTGTGATTCTGACGATTTCAAGGTCTTTGTCATCTTTTAGACGACCTCTCTGCCCATCGTGGTGATCTCCAATGTCAGCCAGCTCCCGAGTGGCTGGGCCTCCATCCTGTGGTACAACATGCTGGTGACAGAACCCAGGGTATGGAATACATGCCTGCTTTTGTATAGATGTTAACCGAAGACCCCAGGGTCTAGCTTCTGTGCATCTCAAAGAGTCCCTGAAGACCAGATGTTGAGAGAAAAGTGACATAACTGGAGTGACATTGTTAGGGATCTTGAGTAATTCTGGATTAGGGAAGCATGTATATGTATTAGAAATGAGAATTATGGTTTTCCTTCTATGTGAATAAGCTCAGGCAATAGATTTCTTACAACTTTTACTGGGGAAGAGTTCATTTATTGCTTTTATTTTTTAAAAATGTATACATCTGCTAAACAAGCATGCTTCATTCATTTTTTTTTCTTTTACGCATGCTCCATTCTAAAGTGGATAGTCACTGTTGATTAATTGTGGTTGATTCTTGTTATTCCTTGCGCTTACATTCTTTTTTTTTTTAATATAATTTATTGTCAAGTTAGCTAACATACAGTGTATACAGTGTGCTTTTGCCTTTGGGGATAGATTCCCACGATTCATCACTTACATACAACACCCAGTGCTCCTCCCCAGAGTGCCCTCTTCCATGCCCATCACCCATTTTCCCCTCTTCCCCCGATCCATCAACCCTCAGTTTGTTCTCTATATTTAAGAGTCTCTTATGGTATGCGCTTACATTCTTTAAAGTCACCGTGAACACTGAATTAGCAAATACTGAGCAATTGCTACTGAGCTGCTCAACGCATGGCCTTGTTGCTGTGTGTTTCCTGTTGAAAGACACCTTCCTAATGTATTTGTTGTCTTATTAATATTGAACTCACGGCCAACAGCACTCTGACTCATGCCTGAACAAAGCTCCTCTAGCACATGTGTTTTCTCCATACAGGTGTATTGTGGCCATCTTGCAGTTAGAACAGCAGACAGCACTTCAGCACTATACTTGGGACCATTTTAAAAATGAAATTTTTAAAAACCAAAAAAACCCACAAAAAGGCAAAAAACATGGCACTAAATAGACCTCAAAAAGGACACTTGCTTATGGCATAAGAGCTGAAACAAGAAGGCAGTTGCTCTGTTTGATAAGTGTTGCTTTTCTGACCTCTCCTGGAAACATACGTGTTGGGGACTCAAATCTTTCTACTCATTGATATGTCCACCCATTCACAAATGAGCCCAGAAGTGCCGTGAGTAATGATTTGGGGGTTAAAGTAACTTTGAATGAGTAGGTTGAATTCACAAATGTGAATCTGCAAATAACAAGAATCAACTGTGTTTCTCTTCTGTGAAAACTGTGTGTCACAGAAACCAGAACTGAACTTTGAGACAGATCCATGTTTTAGTGCCTTGCTTGTGACCACTGACCTTACCTTTTGGGTGTTTTCTCTCCAGAATCTGTCCTTCTTCCTGAACCCGCCCTGTGCACGATGGTCTCAGCTTTCAGAGGTGCTGAGTTGGCAGTTTTCTTCTGTCACCAAAAGAGGTCTCAATGTGGACCAGCTGAACATGCTGGGAGAAAAGCTACTTGGTATGAACTTTTTATGTATATAAAAAGTGAAATTTATAAAAATATCTCAATTTGTTCTTTTTCCCTCTTTGCTGTCTATTTTGTTCAAGATAGAAGAGTGTCAAAAAAAAAAATGTGTGGGCTTTTCCAGCTGCAGCTTATTATAGCTAAATGAGAACTATAGCTCACCTTGGAAGGACGTATAGATCTGATAAAAGACTTAAATGAGTCATTTCCTGATTATCTCATATTAACATTTCTGAGCAGGTTTCCTAAGGGAAATATTTTTGAATTACGTAAAATACATTAGTTGTGGCTAAAAGAAGTTCCTTGATAAGAGAGATGAAGTCTTATTAACCTTGGGGAGAAAAAAAGCCAAGTACCCAGCATGGTAAGAATAATAAGTAAGGTCCTGGGGCCACCCACCGCATAGCATACACCCAAGACTCTTGCCTCAGGTGGCCCAGGTACATGGAGACACTGTCCACATCAGGATGAAATCCTTGAGCAGCAGTTTTGCGTGATTGGCAGGATCCAGCCATGATAGATAATTCTCTTTCAGGAGCTAATATCGTGAATTTATTAGTCTTCCACATAAGGCGATCCGAGACCTGCTAGTCTCAAGGTCAAATCTTGGATGAATGGGACTATCTGAACTATTTCTTTAAAAATCCATAGGCAGCTTTTTTCCAGATTTGCTTTCTGTACAGGAGAATTGTGTGTATTGCAAATACCAGTAGACTTCCTAACTACGTAGCTCTCAGCAGTGCTTTCTCATGGCCATGTAACTGTCACAGTGGGGTCTTACACTATTTAAGAAGATGTAAGAAATTACATTGCTCCATTTCCTTATTTGGTGTGAATTAAGACTTATCATTTCTGCCTATAAAGGCTTATTTGTGGTTCTCTGCAAAGAGAGGTGATGGGTTCACCACCTTGTACAGCGTTGGCTGCTTTAATTCATGTAGCTGGCAACCCCTAGGCTTCCTTCCCCCTCATTTCTCTCCCTTGACTTTTGATTTGCATCAGCCTCCCGAGTCCGTGTCCCATCTGGAGGAGGGCCGAGAGAAGTGCCAAATGATATCCAAGATAAGCTTGAAAAGCCAAGTGTCAGTTAAATAGATCACCTAGGGGTGATCTTGGTCTTAGTTAGAAGTTTGAGCGAGCTCTGGAGGACCACTGGGAGAGGAGCCTGCTGAGGAAGGAGGAGGCAGTGGGAGAGGATACTGCACTGGGAGGGACGACTGAGGCTTCTCCAGAAAGCATAGTTGATTAGCATTAATGTGTCTGAGAATATCAACCGCGTACATACAGTCTTCCTCTTTGGGGTGTTGGCTCTTTTCTTTGAAAGGAAATACAAGAGCTATCAGTGTAACCAAAGCTTCAGAATCAGTGTTTTGTTTCCTGAAACAGCTTATTTTTATTTGGCTAGGTCCTAATGCTGGCCCCGATGGTCTCATTCCGTGGACGAGGTTCTGCAAGGTGGGTGCCCTTGGGTCGTACCCTCTCTGAGTGCTCGCTCCCTGTTGAGGTTCTCGTAGTTTTTGCTGTGGTAGTGATTTAACTGTGTGCTTATTTTGGCATGTTTGTCTCTGGCCCATGGAACCCCTTGGGCAGGTTGTTTACTTTCCTTCAGTGGAGAAGGTCAGTCTCCAAGTGTGAGTCGGACAGGAAGGGCCTGTGTGTGTGATAACATTCTTTCAGATCTGAAATGAGTCTTGTGTTTACTCACACGGATACCTTGCCTGGCAGCATTTTAGCCCCGTTCATGAGAAATGTGTGCTCTGTGCCGGATTGCACAGCCTGATGGGCCAGATGAGTTTCCCCAACCCTGCTCAAGCAGAGGGACCAGTTGGAGGGAATAATCAGACCCCATGGGGGTCACCAGACGGTGCTGACAAGCTCAGGCTACTGCATTTTACTAGTACGAGGGCAGCTTTTGTTCTGCGTTCACCCTGTAGGTCATTCCCTGGCTGGTTCGCTGCAGTTTAGAGAGGGAAGCAGAGCCTGGCCCAGGAAATAGCCTGGTGTCTGCAAGCTGATAAGGGGAGGGGCGGCTCTGGAGGGGACAGCGTTAGTTTTGGCAGCTGGGCAGGCTTTGCAAATTAAAATCCAATCTGATGGTGGGAAGAGGCCTGGTAAGTCACTGTTTTGAATTTCCTTGTTCCTAATGTGTGCGTTTGTACACTTGCAGGAAAATATAAATGACAAAAATTTTCCTTTCTGGCTTTGGATTGAAAGCATCCTTGAACTCATTAAAAAACACCTGCTCTCTCTCTGGAATGATGGGTAAGGGCCACGGATAGATTTATTTTTGAAACCTATTTTTAGCACACACTTCCTTACTGTAAGGCTGAGACAGGCCTGACCTGGACAGACCTCATTATTTGACAAGACTGGTGTGCATCTCACAGAAATGGATGCTTCCAGGCCATCCCTTCAGGGCTTCATGATAGTGGAACCTCATCAGATTAAACTTATGCATATGCATAGTATTATGCATATGTATTTTTAACATTTAATTAAAAACGTTTTAGTGCCATTCATGCGTTCACTCATTTAACGGAATTTCTTAAGTACCTATGTACTATATAGCCCTTAGGAAAGAAGAAAAACTTTTTTAACTTGGTGAGTTGTTTTTATCTAACTTATTCCACGGTCAGTTGATGCTTCAACAAGGCTTTAACTTGGTCAGAAGTGCTAGAACATAGAAATATATTGTTTGAATTTTTCTCTCCAGTATATAAGATGCAGAAATTCAGACATTTTCATGGCCTGTAAAAATCATCAAATGAAAAAAAGGTCATCAGATAAACATAAAAGGCTCATTAATCCACCAAATATTTATTGATCATCTGTCGCATCCTATTGGCACTGTGTTAATGATTTTTTTAGACTTAAGCATACAAGTATCTAAGTGAAATACGTCCCCAAGTGTCAATTAAATAGGTTTTAAAACATCTAAAATACACATTTTTATCCTATGTTCTTTTGTCAAGTTTCAGTAATCTAGTTCACTTGTAAGTTTGCATGAAAATTCAAAACCTGGCTGAATTTCAGAGTACTTCCTCAATCTGTTTGCACACCCAGGTGTATCGTGGGCTTTATCAGCAAGGAGCGAGAGCGTGCCCTGCTGAAGGATCAGCAGCCAGGGACGTTCCTGCTGCGGTTCAGCGAGAGCTGCCGGGAAGGGGCCATCACGTTCACGTGGGTGGAGCGGTCCCAGAACGGAGGGGGTAAGTGAGGGCCTGTGCCTCCATTAGCACCATGCGCGTGAAAGTCCTTCCTCATCGCTGCAAATCAACTTGTACAAATAACGAGCTTTTGACATAAAATTACAGATCCTACACTTACCCCCAACTGAGCCTCCCAGATAGGATTTAATACATTGCCTTGAATATTTGTGATTCACTGCCTGGGCCGTACTGTGGAAATGATGGTTTTTAAAAGACAAGGCCAGGAGTGCCTGGGTGGCTCAGTCGGTTAAGTGTCCGACTTCGGCTCAGGTCGTGATCTCGTAGCTAGTGATTCAAGTCCTGCATTGGGCTCTGTGCTAACAGCTCACAGCCTGGAGCCTGCTTTGGATTCTGTGTCTGCCTCTCTCTCTGCCCCTCCCCTGCTTGCTCTCTGTCAAAAATGAATAAACATTTTTTTTTAAATAATAAATAAAAGACCGGGCCAGGTTCTTCTCTTTTCGTCAGGGTTGTTATCTGTAGATGAAGGATGTGAGTCGGCATGACTGGCAACCAGTTTTGGGAGGAAACCCACTTTGTACAGGCACATGCTTCCAGACTCGCTGTGGGGGATCCCATGTGGCAGCACACCTGCAGGCAGGCTCTGTGAGGGGTCCCGGGGACTGGGTGCAGCCCTCCACTCTGCCTTCAAACAGAGCAAGTGCAAGTTCGTCTTTGCTCTGCCTTGGGTTTCTGTGGCTAAAAGGCCCCGGACACCTTCGCATTATGGAACAGGTTTCTGGGGAGGAGGCTGAACAGCAGAGATGGAGAATGACAGAGACAAAATGGTTCCTTTTCTCAGTTGCTTATAGTTTGCTGTATTTGAGGGACTGGACGAGAAACTGATTTGTTCCAATGTCTCTTCTGCTTTCGATGGAAGGATGCAACAAGATGGGATACTTTTCTTGTTCTGGTTTTTTTTTTTTTTTTCTCCAAATAAAAATACAGGAAAGCTGGGGTTAGGGCACAGTGTAGGCAGTAGACGTTAGAAGCTGCCTTTTCACCTTGTCTGCAGGTAGTGCCTTTCCTCAGCTGACTGAGGGATGGAACTAGCAAAGCAGGCATGGAGGAGGACATCCTTGGCAACCAGAAAGCCTAAGCAGGCCAGCACCAGCTAGCGAGCTTTAGGGTGCCTGTGTAGTCTGAAGCTGTAGAACAGAGCCCCCATAGCACCTGACCAGCAGCCCCTGGAATGTGTGCACCCAGAAGCGAGCTTCTGGATCAGTTAGGAAGCAGGATTCAAATGAAGTCTGCGAATAAGTCCACGAGTGAATTAAACTGGTTTATTACAGTAAGGATTAGAAGAAAAAGTAGTAAATAGGGTCTTTTTTTTTATTTGTTTAAAAAATTGTTTTCCACGTATTGGCATCATTTATTTCAATAAAAAATTTCATTTTCCAGTCTGAAAAGAAAAACAACCAGAAAGTGAAATTGTTTTTTATTAACTTACTCTGTGACTTGAGCCAAGGTGGCCAAATTAGTATTTATTTTTCTGCCTGTGGTTGGATGCATCATGAAAGATTCAGGCTGCTAAAGATGTTTAATAATCCTCTCCTTGACAGGTTTACAAGTTGCACCAAATGATGACAAATGCAGTGTTGTTGCATTACTAGCAAGTAAATGGCTGCCTTTATTTTTCCTGTTTCTAAGAAAGGATTATAATTTAGAAGTAGAGGGGCGTACTGTATTGTAAATCCTCTACTGTGCTTAGTTCTAACCAGGTTCACTCACATCCACAAACTCTGCAATGTGTTGTTTCTCTCCTCTAGTGTTTTGGGATAGTCCGTGGGACTCACTGAGCTCTTCTTTTCAGAACCTTACTTCCACGCAGTGGAACCCTACACGAAGAAAGAACTTTCTGCTGTTACTTTCCCTGATATTATTCGCAATTACAAAGTCATGGCGGCTGAAAATATTCCAGAGAATCCCCTGAAGTATCTGTATCCAAATATTGATAAGGACCATGCCTTTGGGAAATACTACTCCAGGCCAAAGGAAGGTATGTGGGGAAAGCATGTAATCATTGCCCTGATGAGCAATAGCACAGTTCAGTCATTCCTGGTGCCTATGTTCTCATTTTATTGTTAATCCAAAGGTTTGCTAGAGACAGGGTTTAATAACACACACTGCTCTTACCTTCCTGTAAGTACGCGGTGCCTGCATAGACTTCACCCACGCCCTGTCATTAACCCAGAACTTTCTTTTGAATCGCTGCAAGCAGGCTTTCCAAAGATGGTATAAACGCAGCATAGTTGAAACATGTTATTTGGTCTGATATGGATAGTAAGAAATGAACAAATAACGTCTTATTTTAAGGGGTGTCGAAAAAGTCCATTTTGGTCTTGTGTATTTGTTACACTGTTACCTTTTCTACATGGAAAGAGGTGAATGGCAGGAACACCATGGCCAACTCGTTTATTACCAGCCTGTTCCTGTAAAATTAGGGAACTAAGGCCCAGGAGAAGGAAAACAGTTCATTCAAGGTAATCCAGTTAATCTATTAGATCGTATTATTTCTAGTGATTATTGTTAAGAGCACACCTAGGCTTAGAACACAGGTCACCTGCTTCTCCATCTTCACTGAATTGCATTTCAGAACGTTCAAGTTAGACTGATCTGGTTTGGAACACGCCAACAAATTTTATTACATTTTAGAAGCCGGCATCTCAATATTAGCGCAATTGCTTTGGGAAGAAGACGCCCCCAGCTTCACCTTGACAGCTGTGTGTATCACACCAGCCAGGCCAGGACCAGAACATCAGACAGAACTTCACACGTCTGGGGCTCCAACTCCTGCGGGATGTCAAGCCTGGGAAGGAGAAACCTCTCAGCTTGACTTCTGTACTGAGCTCCCCTCCCTTCCCTTTGACTTGCTCCTACATTCCCCCCAGGATTTCAGGTGACCCAGGCAGGGAAGTCACAACCCCTTAAAGTTACGGCACTCTAACCTGACTGTCAAGAAAAATGGTAAAACTTTCATGAAAGAATGTTGACCATCTGTTGTTGTGTGAGGTCTGCTAACGGAAAGCTGTACCCGATGTGTTTGCTTCCAGCTCCAGAACCAATGGAACTTGATGGCCCTAAAGGAACTGGATACATCAAGACTGAATTGATTTCTGTGTCTGAAGTGTAAGTGAACACAGAAGAGTGCCATGTTTAAACACCTCAATCCAGCCCTGCTCCTGGCTGGGGCCTGGTGAAGATGCTTGTACTTTGCTTTTTCGTTGTAATTGCTGCTGCTGCCGCCACGGTCGGACTTGTTGGAAAGATCCTAAATAGAGATCCCGGTGTCACTGCCTATCAGAATTAAACTGCCTTTATAAACAAACAAAAAAAGAAAAGAAAAGAAAACCACCCAAGTTTGTTTTTAAGGTTTATAAGTTCCCTCCAAACTGATACTTTGAAAAAGTATAAATAAAATGAACAAAAATTGATCAGAGTGGGAAAGTAGTTTTTTTCAATTGAGGAAAGGCCAAAGTGATGATTGAGATACACTTTTTCCGCTTGCTTTTATTTTGTTGTTTCATTTTGTAAAAGGTAGAAAAAAATTTGGAAAAGTCATTGTCAGTTATTTGGCCTGCAGCACTGTCTTGGGGTGAATGGATGTAGCCTTCATGTAAAAACACTCTGGAGCAGCTTTATCTGCATACAAACCTCAAGGTAGGGATGAGGGACTCCCCAGACATTTCTCTGGTGCCTCTGGGGCCACGGGCCGCCCCGAGGCATCATCCTCTCAGGGTGACACCCCGCACACGCTCCCACACAGGTCCAACCAGGCAGAAGCGGCACAGGGTCCAGTCTGGCTATTTCCCACTCACATCTCTAGAGTCCCGTACGTTTCCCAAGGGGCTGGGCTGGGGACGCGAACCTCCCGCGATCCATGCTTTTCCCGACGTACCGTCCGAGTGTATGCACTCAGCTGAACTGAAAGTGTCCAGTGATGATTCTGTCGCAGGCCGAGGATGAGGTGTCCCAGTGTGCCTCTAGACATTAACATCTCCTTCTCCTTTCTCCCCGTTTTAGTCATCCTTCTCGACTTCAGACCACAGACAATCTTCTCCCCATGTCTCCTGAGGAGTTTGACGAGGTGTCTCGGATAGTGGGTCCTGTAGAATTCGACACTATGGTGAGTACCGGCGAGGGTGTTCTCCGCGCTCACGGACCGCGTGCTCTGTGAGGCTGGGAGGGCGCCCGCAGACCCCTGGCTTGTCCGCTGCATGCTGGAAGGAGCCTCTGCCAGCCAGGGCACTTTCTAGATCCGCGTGACGCGTCGGAGCCTGGTGTGCTTACACGGGCCACGTGGTCCCCGGGAGCCTTGTTCCCGGTGCTCTCTGCCCTTCCGAGAACCAAATGGCATCTCAGATATTTAAAAGTTCCCCTTCTGCCCTTCCAAGTTGTCCTTGTAAAGTTCTTCATATATTAGGGAGCTAAGACTTCTCTGGTAAGAAACTGTTTTCCTCCGGCCTGTTACTTCAGCGCTGTGTCTGGGTAAAGAAGTGCCGTTTTTCTTAAGGGAGAGGACTGGCCCTTGGTGGCTATGATAATGACAGACGCCTCACCAGCAGCGATGAAGCGGCTTCACCTGCTTCACACTTGAGAGCTAATCTGTACGGCTCGCCCCTGCCAGGAATAGACGGTTCCAGGAGTGACAGAGTTATGAGTGCCATGACCACAATAGGAACAGGGCTGTCCACAATAGAGAGGATCTCCCTCTGGGAGAGTGTTTCAGTAAATCAAATAGTATTGTTTGCCTGTCAGACTGAAATCCTTCCTCCTAAAGCCTTTTTTCAGTTGGCTGGAATTTTGCTGATGGTGTTTAAGCTCTTTCCCACATGAAGCGATTCCAGTGTGTTTTTAAACATGTGTTTAATCCTTTAAAAAACTTCTCTCTGAGTTATTGCTATCATTTCTTCATCACTGTGTACCTGGGGCCTGCATAGACCGTGTGCTCAGTAACGAGGGAGGGGGTCAGGGAAGGCAAAGGAGAGCGGGGCAGAGGGGCTGCTGTTCAGATGCCCAGGGTCATTCAGCCACGTGTTCAGGGAATGCGTGTGTGTGACCGTAGCACCTGTTTGGAGTCAAGTTTCTGGAATGTAACTTTTTTCTTGGTCCTTTTTTCTCACCTGAAGAAGCACGGGATAAAATCTTCAGGGATTGTAATTTCTTACACCTTCCTGATTGTTGAGAATGACAAAAAGTCACTTCTGTTCCTGTTGGCATGTGTAAAATGAACCTTTTATATGTGCGAGGATGCACCCTCTGTTGGAAGGTATCCCCTGACTCTGCTAAAAAGTGCCTTATGAGCCTGACACAGAAATGGAACAATATGTAGAAAGCCCTGTTCCAAGGATGTACCATCTGTTGGTGGCACCACAAAATGGCAGATCTTCTTTTGCACCCTCTTTGTTGTTCCTATGCAAGTTACATTATCATCGTGACCATCATTAATAGGTGACATTTACTAAGCACTTACTGTGTACCGGGCACTCCACAGGTAGGAACTTATTCAGTCTTCACAACCACCTTCCGAGTTAGGTGTTATTGTTATTCTCACTTTTACAGTGTGGTAAAGAGCCACCCCACTCCCCAAAACTGTATAACTTGACTAAGATCAAACAGCTAGTGAATGATGGCATGAATATTTGAATCCACCTGATGTGTCTCTAGTGTGCATGCTCTTGTCCACTCTCCTGGAATGCCTCCCAGAAAAAGCAGAGCTTTGTTTCATTCAAAACATCCACCATAGAGAAGCTGTTTGCACAGGACTGAGTAGGTTTTGGGTGAGAGGCCTGTGTTTGGGATTTGGAAGTCAGAGCTCCAACTCTGTCATCACCATTATTCCCCTTGACCTTGAGAAAATAAGATGGAGTAGTTGCCCCACTCTGTGCAAGCAGTGTGACTGCTTTCTCTCTGCTCTTGGAATGATACTGTAAGAGCAATTTAAATACTCTCAATAAATGCCAGGAAATGGTTTTATGGTCTATGGATGACCCCCCATGGCCATTCCATGCCATTCCAGATGATTTCCTTCATTCCATTTGTAGGGGGAAATAAACCTATTTTATGCGCGTGCATGCGCGCGCGCGCGCGCACACACACACACACACACACACACACACACACACCTCCAGCCTAAATCTTCAGAAGACCAAAAGAGCTAGAAGAGGCTATAATATGGGCATGGCACTGGCTAGACAAAATAAGAATTGGATTACTCTCCAAATTTTGTCTCACATCATCTGTCCTCAACCGTGGCCACGATTTCCATTCAGCGTCTCCTGGCGTGAGGGCAGATGCTCCGAAATGGAGCTCCCTCTCTGAGAGCTGGCTCTTTCCGCCACGTCTGGAGGCGGCAGCTCTGGACTATGGTCAGGAACAGGAGCGGTGCAGGCTCCGGAGGAAATTGTCCAAGAGAGACAGAGCACCAGTGTTTTCTGCAGGATGACTTATTTGTTTAGTCTGGATTTCCTGTACAATAAACTTTTTCCTCTGGGACTACATGAGAAACAGTCTACTCTCCTAGAGGCCTCTGGTCAAAGCTGACAAGTACAACAGGAACATTGGTTAATCATCTGCTATTTCCCATCTACCACACTAGGTATTGCACATGTTACCTGATTTATTCCTCTCAGCGTACCTTTATGCTTAACAGTTTAGTCTTGTGGGTTTTTTTTTAACGTTTATTTATTTTTGAGAGAATAGAGAGAGGGAGAGAGAAAGAGAGAGAGTAGGGGAGGGGCGGACAGAGAGAGGGACACAGAATCCAAAGCAGGCTCCGGGCTCTGAGCTGTCAGCACAGAGTCCCACATGGGGCTTGAACCATGAGATCATAACCTGAGCCGAAGTCAGATGCTTAACTGGCTGAGCCACCCAGGCACCCCTAGTCCTGTGTTTCTGTCGGTATTCTGGGCCCCACATGATTTCCTCGTGTTGGGTGGCGTGGCTGTTGTAGAACGTTCAGCAGCATCCCTGGCCTCTACCCACTAGTTGTGGGTCGTGACACACCCAGTCATGACCATCATGAATGTCTTCAGACATTGCCAGAGGACAGAGTCATCCCCAGCAGAGAGCGCCTGGCCTAAGGGGAGAGCCCAGCATGGAGCTGAGATGGAAGTCAGTGGCAGGCTGGTGTTCTTTGGGTGAGCAGCATACTGCCTACAGGGGCCCATTCAGTGCAGCTGGCCAGGCGGCACTGCCGGAAGAGGCGAAGGGACTCCTAATAATTCTGCTTCTCTAGTGTGTGCCTGAAAGACATTCATTTATCATTCCTACTGCGTGGCCTTTAAGGAGATTCACCACCTCCCCCACATCCCGTCCTCCCTCTGGCATAGCGCGCAGCGTTGCCTCACCCGTTTTTACACGAGCAGATTTGCCACGTTGCTCTGCCCCCAGACTTGCACAACAGCAGAAAGCTTTATGTGGCCTGGACGAACTGACAGAATTAAGCCGGCAGGCTGCAGAGGAATAATCCATCAGCTTAGATAAAAAAGGTCTCGATTAGTCCAGGAAAAAGGGTGCATAGCACATGCTGAAGGCCCTCTAATTCCATGGTGGTTATTTGCTGTTCAAAGTGTCTTCCTGCTTGCTACCCCACTGTAGAACAGACAAGGGGTGTTAAATAAATGAATCTGCATTTCATGAGAGCAGTGTAATAAACTTAACCACATTTTATCTTTTCACAGATGAATGCAGTATAGACCATGAATTTTTCTCATCTTCTCTGGCGACATTTTTCCTTCCCATCTGTGATTCCCTCCTGCTACTCTGTTCCTTCACATCCTGTGTTTCTAGGGAAATGAAACAAAGGTGAACAAATTTGCTGCAACCTGTTGATAGCAAGTGGATTTTTCCCTAATTTCACAAACGTCTGTTACTCTGAAGGGCTTCATGCATCTTATGAAAGGTAAAATTGAAAGGCCCTCCCCATAGAGTGGGTTTTAGAAATGAAGAATATCCAGATAACACTGAACACATGAGGACTAGAATGAGAATCCTTTGGGAAGAGGGAGAGGGGGATGGTGGCTTAGTAGCATTTAGTAAATGCTGTGCACAAAGTCCATGCCCAGCTGTTACAGGTTGTTGGGTAGACCACATGGTCATACAGGGAACTTCTTGATGTAGGATTGGCACACTCCTATTCTGGAGAATTCTTATTTGTTCCCTCTGCTTTAAATATGGCTGGACGTTTTCCATTGGTTTACCTATGGAATAGTTCAAAGCTAAGTTGAATAGAAGTACATAAAGTGTTTACCGAAGGTAGCCATCCTGTATCTAGAGGCAGGGATACAAGCTGTGTTCTTCCACTCTAGCCATTTAAAGCTAAAAGCAAATTCTCTCTCTTGGGAGAATCTGCTTTTCTGTTTGTTATGGCATGATGTTACTGGCTAGTATCAGTAGAAGGAAATATATTTTCCAAATTCATAAGTAGTTTTTTTCTGTTTAAACCTGAATATCCAAAGCTGCCTATCTCCTGCCTTTATCATGGTCCCTAGTAAATGAAATTGTCTTCCCACTTCTATTCAAGGGAGCCAGGCTGTTAACAACAGCTCTCTCAAGGCAAAATCCTGTTTTTATGCAAAAAGTTGAAGTTAAGACCAACTCAGAAATTTAATTCATTGTTTCTTAAATGGGTTAATTTGTCTTTATTGTTATTAGTTGGTATTTAGTCTTGGGCATAAACTTTTCAAATCTGGAAGAAAAAATAGTAATTGACAAATAATTAACCAGAGATAATATGAGAATCAAATCATTTGAAAACTCGTCCTGTATAACTGCATTGAGAATTGCATGTTTTTCACTGATAAATGTGTGTCTCTGACAAATACATTTGCAAATGGTTCCATTATCTCTCCTGTGCTTTTTCTAGACTGCTTTCTGATGTTTTGTGAAGTGTGTTTTGTCATTTACCATCTTTCTTCACCTGCACTGACACAGGTCAGTGGTTGAGCAGGGCGGGTCTGACAGGCTCCTCCAGATAACTCTCACACACTGCTGGCTTTGTAGCCGGGCCCTCATTTCCCCCCCGCTGTCACCACCACAGTTACACTGTTGTGTGAAAATGCCATATTGTTCTGGGGGGGGGGATGAAGTTTCTTGAAGTCTATTTTTAAAACTAAAACCAAAGTTCACGTATTGCGTTTAATACAATATGCACATGGCGCTTTCCTCCTCTCGGTTTTTACATAAGACCCACATGAGTCTGGCTGGCTTTGCATGGACTTTTTAAATTGAAATGAGGAAGGAACACAGAAGAGCACATTAACAAAGGTATTGTTTCTCATTGTTGGCATTTATTTGGTATATTTTTGCCCTTGGAGAACAACCTGGCACGGTTTCATTTTACTGCGCCAGCCCAGAGGTTTTGTTTACTCTTAACAAGTATTGAAATTCGATTGTTAGTCTCTTATGAACGGCATTCGGTGTAAAGATTTTAAAAGTTACTGGCATTAAGTACATTTTGATGTTTTTCTCATTTTTTCCTACTTATGATTAAACGTAAAAATGTGTGAGTTCTTATTTTTAAGCAAGGTTAATAACAGCGCGTTCCTGAGCGCTGCCCCTGCCCAGCCTGCTCACAGTCAGAACCGCAGTGGCGGAAGGGACAGGGGAAGACAGCAGGCAGGAGGCATTATTGGAATAAGCTGCAGTGTGCACCATAAAAAGCAAACAAAAAAAAGTGCTCCAGTCTTGCTGACCACAGCTGCCTCCAAACGCACGAATCATTTGGCAGTTATTTTGAAACGAATTTTGGTACTGCTGATACAAGTTTTTAACTTAAAAATACATGTAAAGTGGGACTCTGGCTTGTCTCCAAAGCCGCATCTCAGCCCCACATCCCAGGATTGGAGGAGCTAGCTCTTCCTGAGGAGTCACTGCGCCCACGCCAAAAGGGGCCATTTTTCTCCAAAGATGTTGGAAACTAGAAAGCCATGACCTTCTCAAAGTAAAAGGCACCGTGTGCCGGAAAAAAAATAGTGTGATGAAAGACATAATCGCCACTTAGACATAAATGTGGCAGGTTAAACTTAACTATTATCTGAAGAGTCGTCAGGGAAGAGTGGTGGAGACTTGAATTCTGGCATCATAACAAATAGGACCGTTCTCATCTCTGCATCTGCAGTATTTACATCTAGGAAATATAAAGTTTCTTTGTAATAAACATAGAGAACTGTATTTCTACAGTAGATAAGGCCCTGCCTAGCCAACAGAAGTTTGTATTCTCATATAATTGATCGTTATAACGAGTCACCACCATGTAGATCCTGGCTTAGGGATATTTGTGTGGTTTAAGAGTACTTCTTATATAGTTATGTATTTGTAGAGGGTTTGCTAAGCATAGAGCTTTTATGTACCACGTGGGAAAAGTTTCTCCTAATATATTAAGGGAGGAGATTTCAGAGATGGCAATAAATAGATTGAGCTATTTATTTAGCATTAAATGACTGAAATCTATTTATTGCCCATGACCTAGAATGGAATATTAAGTCCTAATGAACAAAGTACTCCTTTCACATATGACTAATCCAGGGAAAACAGGAAAAACTAGAATTTGCTTTGAAAACTGTGGTAACTATTTGAACTAGGATGCTATTCCCAAGGTAAGGGATATGTACTTGAGTGGCTTCTTTTGGTTAGTTAAGATTCATTCACTTATTAGTTCATCAGATACATAGTGAGCACCTGCCATGAGCCAAGCACTATTCTAGATTTTGAGAAACATTGGTAAACAAAACCAGACTAAGACCCCACTTTTTTGGGACTTAAGATGTTTTGAGATACTGGATATGTTCTAGTACAAGCGTCTTATGAAAACTTAAGATTTTGTGAAGCAGACATGGCCAAAAGCTGAAGATAACTTAAATGTTATATAAAAATATGCACAATTTCATAGAAATGGCATTTAAAGCACTTATAGCAAGGCTAAAGATAATAATGGTTTTTAGAACCTTCTAAGATGAATTTATATAGCTCTTAAGAAAAATTTTTTTAATGTTTATTTTTTTTGAGAAAGAGAGAGAGAGACCGAGTGCAAGTGGGGTAAGGGCAGAGACAGAGAGAGAGAGGGAGACACAAAATCCCAAGCAGGCTCCAAACTCCGAGCTGTCAGCACACAGCCTGACACGGGGCTCAAACTGTGAGATCATGACCTGAGCCGAAGTTGGACATTTAGCCGGCTGAGCCACCCAGGCACCCCTATATAGCTCTTAAAAGATACAATCGATCACACTGAAGCTTCCAAACTTTGGTGAACTAGCCTCCGGTTATGTGTATGCTATACTGAGAAATTAAACATCTTACAAGATTGACCAATTGGAAAAAAAAGAACATACTTAAGCAGTTTTAGACTTCTTAAATTTATATCGGGCATACAAATGTAAAAGTACCTAAATGGTACCTTTGACAAGAAGCTGTCAAATTTGTATTATCAAACTACGCACATTCTATATTTTTTAATGCCATCACACCACTTGAACACCCTAGTGTTGGTGTGTCTGCAGCCTTTCCCTGTTTTATGTACATGAAGCAATCTTTTGTTACCACAACTGCTTGTCGGACTCAATTCCAGTAGACTCTTTAAAAGACATGTGGAGAGGCAGCTGGGGGAAGGCGTAGAGGCCTGGAATCAGGTTCAGGCTCCAGAATAGAAATAAAATGCCCAATCTTTGCCCCTTTGTAAAAACGGACTTAATTTTCTCATCCTTCCCGTCCCAAAACACACATACCTTCCCTAATCTTCTAGTAAATCACATCCTTTATATAACTACAAAATACCCCTTCTCCTAACCTAACACATTTTTTAAGTACCACCTAACACATTCATGGGCTGCTTCCCTGTGCTTATCTGGTGTATGACTCATGAATTTACTCATTTCACTATGAGGGTTAGCAAGTGAAATTAGGAAGATTACCCAGCCGTTAAAAAAATTCCACCAAAATAAGATACTCATGTTGTATCAAGAATAATTTAATTTCTTATATTTGGTATTGTTCATCTGTTTGTTTCCCCTGCACTGATGTCCTGCTTCTATCTGCACATGTATATATGCATAGCTCAATTTAACCACATGTTGCAGGGCTTAACATTGTAGCATTTATACTTCACTTTAAAATTCCACAGAGAGGTTTTAGCTAATATGCAAGTAGCCTTCTGTCCATAGTGGGCACAGTGTGTTAGGATGCTGGAGAACATGAGACTGAGAGTTCTGAATCACAGCTCACTCTTGGGTCTCAGCTTCATCTATGAAAGAGTGGGATTCAATTACAGATGGCTGATGTCTCTTCCAGTCCTAAAGTGTCAGTAATGCAGACGATTAACACTGTCTGACTACTGTAGCAAAGCAAATTATTTTGTGACAAACAACTTTTACAGTTGAAAATGGCAGCCATGGTATTCATGTACCATCTCTATGGTTGGAAAACCATATGCTAACCCTAAGCCCATAGACCAGGGGTTTCTGGCATTGGACGTGAATGCCATTCCATATCCCCATGAACCGGTAAGGAGCTGCAGTTTTACAACTCAGCCCAAGCAGACCCTAGTGTGACAGGACTAGATTCAGCCTCCTAAACAGATGCCAAGGCTTTGTGGAAACAGCCTCTCTTCTCATGAAAGGAGGTTAGAACCCCTCCTGGTGAAGGACATGTTTAACGATTGCGTTCTCCAGATATTTACTGAGCATGTCCTAACTGCACAATGATAGTGTTAGCTTCTAGAGCACTGGAAATATTCCTGTCCACCCTCCCACCTTCAAGGATGAACTCCTTACCAGATTCTCTTCTTATTGTGATAACCCCAGGTGACACCTTGCATAGTACCTGGCTCAGAGTAGGCATTAGAAATGGATTTGAACCAGCCGGGGACAGTCCATATGCTCAGCAGAGTTCCCAACCCAGTGATGTAAGAGAACCTTGGTTGTTTTAAAAAAAAATTCATTTTTTACAGGGTTTTTTTTGATACATGTATTTATTATGCTGTAAAAAGCAACACTACCTGATTTCATTTAAAATAAATATTTCCCAATTTCAGAATACTTACAATTTATAGTTTCAAGATTAGATTCACTTTGGGAGGTTCTGGAAGCAAATACATTCATAGCTGTACAGTCCCCAGGAAGAATCTATATCCAACCTCAGGTCATTCAGCCCCTGCCAGACAGATAACAGCATCAAACGGCTGATAGCTAATCCAGCTGTGCAGCTAAAGGGCAGTGTGGGGCAGTAGCGGGATACAGCACATTACGCCCAAAAATGAGGTCATTAGAATTGAGACTACCAAAACAACAGTGTGTAAGCAGCTTTAAATGAACATGACCATATAGAGAGCTCTCATGACACAGAAAAAGCACGTATGATCCCAAAGCCAAAACAAAGAGATCTTTGGAGTATACTGATGGCAGCAGTTAAGAGCACAGTCAAAAGCATTTAAACCAAGTGTACTTGTTATTACCAGCCAACAGCAAACAGCCAGAGCAGGACCCGGCATTACAGTCATAAATAAATAACCTTATGGGTAAATAAGGGCACATTTGACTAAACCACACAGATTTTGCAAAATAGTTTTGATCTGAAAAAAAGATGAAAACTCTCTTTGTTCCAAATTAATGGTTAGAACCTCTTTTTATTAAAGCCTCCAAATTGCTGGTAACCTTTAAGCCACACAATTGAATCATCTTAATGTTTCATTTTAATCACACAAAGCAAGCTGCTGTTTGAGCAAAGTTATTTCAGTTGATTTCAGTTAAAGAATGTCTATCCCATAGTATCTCTGGGGATAATGCCGTTCCTCTACAGCATTTTGCAAATACTGCCTGTCTGCACGGCTTGGTAGACCCGTGGGGCGGGAACCCAGCAGCAGGGCCGATGCCCGTCCACCAAATCCCCCAACAGCACACCCGTGGGAATGGCTTCGTGCCTGATGCAGCTGTTAGGGAACACTGGCCACGCTTCCACCAAAGGAGGTGCTGTGTAGGTATTAGGAGGGCAATGGCTGAAGCCACCAACTGAGACTGGAAGCAAAACCCAAAACATTTGGAGGCTGCTGGAGCAGAAAAGGGGCCATTAGGCATGATAAAGGTTGGAAGCAGCAGTGTGTGCGGATACAAAAGGAAAAAAAAAAGGAACTTGCTGAATTTGCCACATTGCAACAACTAGTAGCATTCACGTAGCTGAGGATTTTGCGCATTTCACAAAACACGGCCTCAGAGAAGTCCATTTGTGTATGTGCCTGTGTGTGTGCTGAATACCAAAAATCCTCATTAGCAAACCCCTTTACCTCTGAAGTACGATAGGCTAAAGCATATGTGCGGTTCCTCCCTAGGACAAACAACGGGTCTCAATTTAAAATTAAATGGCCTTTTCTTATTATCAGTCCACCAAAAATTATACAATAGAGAAGCAGGAGAAAACTGGAGTGATCTAGGGGTCCCCCAAATAGGTGCAGGCTTTTAATGACAGGTTTAAAAAATAAATGTTAACTGTTACAGTTCCCATACCATCCTAATAACTTTGGTAGCTTAGAGCGCTTATCTGAATGTATCTTTATCCTGAAAGCTGAAACAGACCTTAAAGAGCCGTGGTAGCACATGCTTTCCTTTTCCAAATTTGGCTAATTTGTACTTAGCTTAGTCATCCGTGTCTGGTTCATCGCCTATTGACAAATGGCATAGTTCTAGCTCGGATGCCAGATGTCTGAGGCGTTTTCTGACTTACGGTGGAAAACATGAAAACTGCATAGTGTGCCAGCACCCACGTTCCCAGCTAAAGCGAAGAGGCAAATAGCTAGATGTCTGGGAAGAGAGGCTGGACTAAAGGGGATATAGAAAAAGGAACTTTTTTCAAAAGTATTATATAACTACATTCACATAGATATTTTGGTCACCAAACATATCTTGAACAGATTCCCTGATGAAGTCTAATCAGAATTGGTCTATGCCACTAACAAGTTGTTAACTATTTTAATTTTTAAAGAGTCACGTCATGAAGCTGGGTGATGGGAGACATTTAAAACACATAACCCTACGTGCAGATAGTTGTTCAGACGCTCTAACTCTACATTTGAAGTCCTGAAAATCACACTCTTTTGCTTCTAAAGGCAGCCTTGACCTGTTTGGACAGACTGTACAACAAAACTTAATTTATAAATGCCTAAGTTCATCATACAAATTGAAAAATTCACAAAACACACATAAATATATCATGAAGACCACCACACAGTTAAGCTAGCATTGGTAACTATTTCTTTTACATCAAATTATACAATGCACGAGGTAAATATTGCTCACATTATGGAGGGAGATTGTTTTATTTCTATTTTTTCCCAAAGAGATCAGATTTGTCCTGTGTGTACAGTGAAGAAAACTCCAGTAACACTGAAATGACAAATGTTGTAAAATAGACATCACTACCAGATAGAAATACACATGTTCTTCATAATCATTTTCCACAATTAAATAGGTAAGTGATTTATATTTTGGGCTTAAGACCTTTATAACAATCCATCCAAATTCTTATGGACCGTTTGATTTTCTTTTCCGTTGTCGGAATCTCCTTGAGGCGTGTACTGCACTTGGTATTCCTGGAGGATCTTAAATACATCGTGGTGTCCGAAGTGCAGCGCTTCATCCATGGGAGTGTTATTCCACCTAAATAAGTAGCAGAACGTGCACTGGGTCATTAGATAATTCCTGGACAAAGGTGATAATTCAGCATCCTTACATACTAAGTGCAGATCTAAGAGCCATTCAACTTTAGCCATTTTAGCAACGTTACAAGTAAAAATTAATTGAAGAAAAACAGAAAGGGGCTCATCATTCAAAAAGTGGTCCTACAGGCAACTTGAGAAATGGGGAGGAAGAGAAAACGATCTTCTACAGATGGATCTTGTTTACATATCTAAGTGCTGTGGGAGGGGAAGTTCTCGTGTTGACAGATACAATAGACTCCTCTGGATTCCTGGTTTTCAATTTCATAAAAAGCCCACAGGCTCTCCCTTTAAATAAAACCTTCAAGGAAAATTCAGGTATATAACATCCATCACCCTATCCTTTGATAGAAAATTTGTGTTCCTGACAATTCAAAAATCACGATAAATCTCAGAAGTCTGGAAAGAACTCTGACCTCATTAGGCCCCAAACATACACTGGAGGAGCAAGATCGGCCCCAGAGGAACTGAACATTTTCATCATCTCTGGTAAGGATGGGCATCTGAGGGGCTCAAATGGACCACTACGCAACCAGAAAAATAACTACCCTTTCCACTATAAGTGTGTCTCTGGCGCGTGCTCTTCAGAGTGACAGAGATGAAGACTGAAGAGGAGAGAAAAGAAGGGTTGCCAGCAGCAATCAATCAGCTGATCAGCCTTTTGAGAGAGGAGATGATACTATGAAACTCGCAACCCAAGTAAATGAGAGTGCGAGAATCCGTCCCCTAATACTTCACAAACTATGAAGCCTCTCTCTCCACTTATGTCACTTGTCCATGGCTACCAGACGCTCTGACTCCATTTTTTCATGGTCCATTCTCATCAGCTTCTGGTTTTTCTCTTTCCGTTTCTCCTTTCCTTTCCGTCTCTGCCTTTAACCTTTTACCCCCATTTTTATGGGGTCACAATATGGAACCGAAAGGTTTTTTAAACAGTCTCAAAAAATATTCTTGGATAAAATTGGGTAATCTTCATTTTTAAATCAGGTAAGTCATATTTTACATGTATCTGTATGTTTCTCAAAAACCAGCTCCTTTTCCATATTGGCCTTCATTAATTTAGGGAGTCCGTGGCCTTACACTGGGAGGTGGGGGACTTTCCAGTCATCTACAACATATAATTACCTGTCTTCCTGAGAAAATGGAACGTTAACTGCAAGCTATCTTTTTGACAACTCTTCTTCCATGAAATAATACAAATTGTCAACTTAAAGAACATCACTAAATTCACTCAAGCCTATTTTACAATTTGAGGTGACACAGATTCTACAAAATAGAGAAAGGAGTTGTCTTGGTTTGGCTTATATTCTAGAATAGCTGAATACCCAGTTACCAAGTTAGTTATTTAGCTAACTTCTCCCATCAAATGGGTACTTCTACTTCCACATTCCTAGAGGCCAATTTAAAGCAAAAACCAAAACGTTTCATACAAAGCACATTCCTAGAGGCCAATTTAAGGCAAAAAAAAAAAAACCCCAAAAAACAAAAAAAAACCAAAAAAACCCCCAAAAGCAAAACGTCTTAATCTTTATAAAGCACAGTAAATGTTTCCAGCCTGTGTTAAATAGTGTTTTAGTTGGGATTATAAACACAGGGCACAAGTCTGGGTAAGGGAAACACACTCTTCAACTTCTTGCTCTAGAAAGAGCTGGTATTACATTTGGGGATAAAAGGGAGGATTGCCCCCCCTGACATGAGGTTTTAGAACATTGCCAACAAAGGTCTTGATTAGATAACCCAAGTGTTACTATACTTAGAAAACTGCTAACAATTTTCAGACACATCCTAACTCTTCTGCATTTCTTGCAACCAGCTTGAATAAAACCCAAACTTCTAATTTAAAAAATAGTAAAGATCTAACAGCTAGAGTATAATCAGCTTGCTCCAGACTTACTAATACAACCCTCAGATATCCAATCAAAACTCCTAATCATACCTAACAAACCTCCCTATCAAGTATTTTTTCCTTCAATTCTTCTAAACCTATATTCTCATTACTGGCTCATCCAACTACATAACACGCAAGTATATGAGCACAGAGTTGAGGTATATATGTATACACACACGTGTATATATACGCATATATATATATATATATACGTATATACGTATATATACGCATGTATATATATACGTATGTATATATACATAAGTGTATATATATATACGTGTATATGTACATATACACATACATGTATATATATACATATATACGTATGTATATACATACATATATAAGCTGCACTCTCAAGCCTCCATCACTGTCCGTGTTGTGGACAGCATTTACTTCAAGATGAATGGAAGTTTGCCATGTGGATCAGGAGAGAGAGGAGAGGAGCAAAATGTATTCCAGGCAGATCTCTCCCACTGAAGACAGCGTGCCCTTCTCTTCTTTCCGTGCCTTCAAATCGCATCTCTTCCCCAAAGCACCGATTAAAATTCAACTCCACATAGCCTTTTAAAACTGACACCAAACAAATCTAGGAATTTCAAGAAACCCCAAAATATTCATTTTAGCATTCTGTGACAGTAGTTTTCTTGCACATTTTTAATATGTTCCTGTAAACGTTCATCTTGTCTACCCTGTGTAGTTAGAAGCCCCACAAGGACAAAATTCCCATTTTCTCTTTCCAAACATAAGTATTGTTTTCTTCATACAGTGTACTGACTGACAGACTAATCTGAAAAATTCTAAATAAGAGACTATCCTTATATGAGAAATAGGATACGGAGGGAGAATGATCACCCTAGCAGAAACAAGGTTTTGTTTGTTGCCTTTGTAAGGCACCACTGCGAGTTCAAGAATGTCTCCAATATATACATGGTGGATTTAATAAGAACACCTTCACTCATATGTTATAGCCCTGGATTGTAATAAAACACTGACTTGCCATTTATAAATTAGAAGGGGACGACATAAGTTCTCACCTGTCCTTGGGGAAAGGATTTACTTTGCATGCCTCCAGCAAAAATTTAACAACTTCAACATGACCTACAAAACAAAACAAGTAGATTTTAGTATTGAGTAGAAACTACATCTGGAAAAAAAGATGAATGGTTCATGGATTACCCTCTGCAGCAGCTACATGCAGTGCTGTTCTAGAGTCATAGTCTCGCTGTTCCATGTCCATGGCTGATAGAGCAAATCTGAAAATGTGTAAGAACGGCTATTCGTTACATATAAAATTTAATTCACACCTGTAACATTTACCCCATCAGTTCCATCTAAGGTCTTGTGTCACAGATGCTGTCCTCTATCAGGCTCACTGATGGGGATGTGAGGGCCTCTGGGGCAAATGCCACTTCCTCTCTTTTTGGATACAGGGAAATGTTCATTTCTCACAGAATTCAGCTTCATTACATTATTGTTCAAAGAACAGTGGCATACTGAAGTTTGTGCCTCAGAAGGGCAAGAAATGAACACCTTTTACTGAAGTTAAATGCTTTCACTATTTAAACATTTTACACTATAGTTTACAAGTACTAAACAGACTTCCATTTAATTTTTAAAGTACATTTTAGAAACAATTGACATAGAACATTATGTAAGTTTGAGGTACGACGTGTTGGGTTTGATACATTTATATACTGCAATATGATTACCACAGTAGTGTTAGCTAACCCTCCCTACAACATCACATAATTTTTTTTTTGTGGTGAGAACACTTAAGATCTATTCTCTTAGCAACTCTGAAGTTTGTAATAAAGTACTGTTGATAGACGTATAATCTGACTTTTAGACAAAGGTAGAAAATAAGCACAGATATTTTTCCATGTTAAAATTCAGTTGCAACTCTATACAAGAGATCTTATGTAAAGTACACAGTCCTATGCAACCTTTCTAACCCCGGTGATCTGCAGAGCACTAAATGCCCCTATCTTCACTCCCCCTTCACCTCCAAAGATGGGAAAGGGAAGGTAAATGGGGACTGAGACAGCATTATTCAACTCCAATGAAACACTACATTAATTAGCCAGATTTGTTGAACAGTCTCCACTTGGGAGAAAAGAGGTCTGGGCTCTTCAGGAGGTAGAAAAGGACAAGACTACACAGGAAGTCTAAGTCACTGGAGATGGGGATTTAACATAAATTTGTTCGGGTCATTTTCCTTAGAGAGAAATGGAAATGAGACTTTGGCCTTAAAATGGCCATTTGCCCAGAAGCAACTTTATAAACCTCTGTAAACCGGATGCTAAGCCATATGCCACCATGTTAACATACCTTCGAAGTGCAGATACATCTCCAGTATACGCAGCAAACAAAAGGTTTATCACTGACTTCACCTGTGAAGAAAAGAAAGTTCAGGCATCCACAGGGGAAAATAAACATATAGAATGTATTTCTGTCACCAGTAAGTGACTTCCATGTGCTCTGAACACTTCAGCTGGGTCACACGCAGTTATCATAAGTACACATCTATAGCCAAACAGAATACCCATGTATGATTTTTTTTTTATTGAAATAGAGAAAACTCATCAATAAAGATAAGCTATGTGAAGGAAGGAACGGAATGATATTGGCACAGACGTGGGAACTTGGAACCTGTGAAACACACACAGGGCAAATGAAAACTATTCAGAACGTTTCTAATTTGGTTTGTCTCAGTATTTTGAGTGGACTTGTATACTCGTAAGATTCACATCACATCTTTGTTAGAAACTAAATCACGCAATATAAACACCCAATCCCTGCCAGCAATCACTGTCCTCACCAATCACCAATCACTGTCTTCTTTGGAAATCTTATGCGACAACATTCAGTATTAATCACCTTAAACTCACAGACTATACTACACTGGAAAAACAGTCGTCCGTCCAATGCCCAGGTAGTATAAACTGGGGGCATTCTCAGAGCCTAGGACACTGCCTCTCCTCAAAAAGTGGGTAAACTCCCCCAATTTTAAGTCACTGCTAGTGAGTGCTCCAAGACTTCAAAGTATATCTTTTGACAGCTATCCACTTGTTTGTCCTTAAAGTTAAGGAAAAGGCTAGATATCCTAAAAGGTCCTTAGATTTTGGTTTGCTTTCATAGAGACTTTATCCAAACCTGTTTTTGAGAAACTATTGAATAACGCATGTAAATACTTCATGAATTCCGACTTTTGTCTTTTGCAACTTCCAACGGACACTGGACTCGGCGGTAGAAAACAGGAGTTTAAATGGAAGGATAGATAGTAACCCAGCTATCCACCAACAAAGCCATAGGCCTGGGAGCTGTGCTTTCAATAGCTTAACCTGGACATTCCCCCTTTCCACAACGGCTTCCCTTTCCCCAGGGCTTTCCTTTTAAATCAATCTGGAACTAGCCATCGCTGGACCTCTCTAGGTCAGCATGTTCACAATGCGCTCTGTAGAAATTGTCCACAAATGCTCCATTAAAACAAGGGCGGGGGAGGGTCCTGTAGTCAGGTATTTTCTTAAAAGATTAAAATCCCATTCTTAGACATTCATGGGCATATGCAGTCTCTGTAAATTTCTGCAGTACAGGAACCTAACTAGCTAACCACACTCCCCAAATTTTACTATTGTTGTTGACATTACTCCAGAAAACCTTACTCTAATTCCTTCAGTTCATTTGCTTCCCTTGCAGCCACCCTTCACTACTCCCGCCCAGCCTGCACTCTGTAGTTAATCTCCTGCTAATCCTAAATCCACAACACTTTTCTCACTAGAGGTGGAGGGGAAAGCTTAACAGAATCACACAGAATGTTCTAAAAATACATATAAGCATCTCCCCTCCCATGTAATTGTCCTATTCCCACACCTCAATTTGATACATTTCAGGAAAAACAGCTTTTTGAAAAATGTCCCCAGGTAGTTTTGATAGGCACTCTTCTGGGTTACAAACCACGGTTCTAAGTGCCCTTAATTTTTTTCTTTTCTTTTCTCTTCTCTTTACTTTTCTTTCTTTTCTTTCTTGCTTGCTTTCTTCCTTCCTTTTTTTTCCTTTCTCTTTTCTCTTTTTTAAAATATGAAATTTATTGTCAAATTAGTTTCCATACAACATCTCTCTTTCTTTCTTTCTCTGAAATTCTCAATTCCCCTATGCTCTTGTGCCCACAGAAAAAATATTGATGAGCTATTAGAAATTATTCCTGTTTCCAGCTGGTCTCTCATCATTGCTTGACAATTTTTTTTCTTATTGATTCCCATCCCCACTTTCTTCAGGCCTTTAATACCAGTGGTGCCCCCTAAAACAGATGACCCTGACCACAGATTTACTAAGAGAACCAACTGTCCTCACTTCTCCTTCCTCTCTTATGCAAAACATCTGTTTCTGATACCCATTTTCCCTTCCTTCTCTCCAAACCTCAAAGCAAAACAGATCTATCCTTTCTCATCTCTGAGACTAACTTCTTTACCTATTCCTTTAAACATATATCCTCCAGATTCCCTAACCTTGCTCCCTCATTTATCCTTTTTGTTTCTAGTACCTTCAACCTTTCCCTCCTTCACTGGTACCCTGATTTTTGCCTTAATACAGACACAACTTCAGCCTGTTTTGAAAAACCAACATATAACCCTGTTACCTCCTTTCAGTGCATATTTTCTGAAAGTAGTTTGTATTATTAATTCCCTGCCAATTGCCTCCACACCCACTATTACCTGTACTCTCAAAAGCTCCAGCGGCCTTCTGAAGCCCTGCTTCTTGATGACCTTCCCAACAAGCCCTTGTCCTCTTACTCCTTGTCTTTACACAGTGTTGATTACCCAGATCTTCCTCTGGTTTGCTTTTATACAGTTATCTCCCACTTTCCACTACCGAATAATACGCCAAAGGCAGTCTCCATTTTTTTTTTAAGTCTAATTTTCCTCAAAGGTCTCATACATTCCTTTTGCCAGAATGATTTCCCAATCTACGTCTTTAATCTAAATCTTTGTTCCTAAGCCTTAACAGCTCCACTTGCTTGTCACACAGCCATTTCAAACTCAGAAATAGCAAACCTCCCTATGGCTCTGATGGCTCCCCACCAAGAGTCCATCTCCATCTGCCCACTTGACATTGCCTCTAGGATGTTTAACAGGCATCTGAGACTTACACACAAAATAGAACTTGATTTCCACCCCCAATCCCAGTTAGCTCCTCTTCTGGTCTCCCTCATTTGGGGATGACACTACCAGTCACCCAGTTGCTCAGGCCAAAAGCTGAGTTAGCATGCTGCATTTGACCGCACAGGTTGACCCCTCCTCAAGGATGCCTGACCAAGGCGCCCAGCCTGAGCTCCTCTCACTGAGCTGTGGTGTCCAGCACCCAAGTACATCTGATGGGAGGAAGGGAGCCTTCTTCATACAAATGTGCTGAGAGGGTCTGCTTATGCAAAGGCAGAACTAATTCACACAAACCCATCATATAGACCCTGGCGATATTCCTTGAGTCTATTTCTCATAACCCACATCTAGTTCATCAACACATTTGCTCTACCTCCAAAATATACATGGAAGGAAACAAAATATATATGGAATCCCATCACTTCTCACCACCTCCCTTATATCACCCTTGGCTCTGAACCACCACCTTATCTCACCTGGAGGCCTGCCATAGCCTCCTAACTATTCATTCCCCTTGTCCGACTCTGCTGCTACAGGGATCTTTTGAAAACATAGATCATAATAGCACTCCCAGTGACTTCCCATCATACCTAAAAAAATTCAAACTCTTCCCATGGCTTTCAGGACACCAAATGCCCTACTCCCCAGTTACATTGTTCTTCTCATTCCCGATCACTCTGCCCTGTGCAGTTCTCCACCGGCCAGGCGGTCTCCTTGCTGGTCTGGGGGCTACCCTTGCTGTGCTGCTGGGGATGCCCCTTCCCCAGAGAGTGAGGAGGCTCCCGCCTTCATTTCATTTAGGTCTCTACTCAAATGTTACCTCACAGATTCTAAAACACTGCCCTCTTTTTCATCATCCCTTATCCCTTACCTTGCTTTTTCTCTTCAGAGCACTTATCATTGACATTATCTATCTATGTATCTATCTATATCTATACATATAATCAAATATATGTAATTATATATTTGACATTATATATCTGACTCTATATATATGTGTGTACACACACACACACACACACACACACACATATATATATATTTAAACTTGTTTGTTGTCTCTTTCGCCCATTAAATGTAAGCTCCATGGGGGCAGAGACCTAATCTTTACCCCACTATACCCCAGTGCCTACAACACATAATTGGTGCTCATTAAATATGTGTTGACTCAAATCAACACACTGTACACCTTAGACTTCCACAACATTATACATCAATTATACTGCAATGAAAAGAATCCATTTACTGGCTAAATCAATATTCTCTCCCAAAACATCAAACATATTCAATTTGTTACCATCACTTGGGGGATTAAATTATAATCATTTTTAATTCTTCTGCCTCCCTTAACTTTTACCTCAAATATCATTACTAAATTTATTCAGTCCTCCTAACTGCTGCCTCTGCTTCTAGTTCTTCCACCTGCCAGAACTTTCCCACATATTTCTACCCATCTCAAAATACTGTTCTGATCAGTTGAAGGTTTCTCAGCAAGAGAGTGTCAAAAAGTTCCCAAATCAATCTTGACAAAGTTTAAATTCTTTAGCCTTGCATTCAAGAATCTTCACTCTGGCTAACTCATTTTTCTCTTTCCACCTCAACACAACAAAACTGGTCTTAGTACTACTCTTGTTTTTATCTGTCTATACTCCTTTTTCTCCTTTTGGGAACACCTAAGATTCCTAATCAAATCCTCCCCTTCCCTCAAGGGCCAGCTTGAAAGCCTTTGAAAGCCCCTTCTTTGCTACCACACTTCCCCAGGCATCTCATCCAGCATTCCATGTGACTTGTTGCCAGTTGCCTACATAGTGTTTGTGACGGCATATGCCAAGGAGTCATCAGATACCGTATCTTCCTCTACAACCCTTAATGTACCTTTCGCTCCTACTAAGCCACAGTACATACTTTTTATTGCCTGAAATCATCTTTTCTCCACCCATTTTTCATTACAGTGTTCATTCTTAGCTCCTCTTCCTGAGCCCTACCTCACAATCTCCGGTCAGAAATCATCTCTTTCTCCTACACTTGCCTCATTGCAGCACTATCACACATTATATATTTACTTATGTATGTTATCTCCTCTTTACTACTCAAGAGAAATCCAGAATTTTGACGTGCACACCACTGATATATTAACCACCCATAGTTCTTATTCTTTAAGGTATATTAGTCCTTCTGAGCAATATATCCTTGATGTTTATTCCAGTGATTGCATGCATGCACTAAATCCTGTTTAAATTCTGAATTTAGACCAAGCTAGTTTGAAGGGATTTTATTATATATTGTATGTATCAATTATTCAGTATTTCCGAAGTTCTACGACTCCTAATAAGTCCCAAGAAAGGCTAATTTTAGAATATAATCAGTTCATTGAGAGTATAAGAATACTTTATTCATAAGCATGTTTCAGCTCAGAGAGAGAAACATAAAATGAGAATAAATCAGAACACTGTAATGTACAGAGGCTTTGTGACTTATCGGCTGGGGGCAGAGGGGGAGGGAATACTAGCTTGCGTTAAAACAATTATTAAAGAATAACATGGAGCTTAGTATTCTTCCCGTGAAAACAAAGGCTACTCGCAGGGCTGATTTAGTACAAGTCCCTGATCAAGACAGGAATGAGCTTGATCACAAAATGAGTGCCATTCACTCCAAGACAGAAAAACACAGGCACAGGCACCATTTAAAATTAAAGCCACATTTACTCCAGCAAATAGTCACATATATTTTTAAGGTTTGCATAAATCACGAAATGAGCTATGGGTAGACTGCCAAGAAAGAAAATGGAAGTTTAACAGTTTTCAGACAGCAGATTGAGTGTTATTTCATTTAGGGACAGTCCAGTCCCTGGTCTTGTTAAGAGAGCACCACAAATATTCCCAGCTATCCTGTCACACCCTCTGGGATGACTAGCATTGTAAACCAGACTGAAGGAGGAGGACACCCTATTAGATGATGACTCATGCAACCCAAGCCAGCTCTTTCAATGGATGTGGGTGTGCTAACCATTGATCAAGTCTCGTTCTCCTAATTCCCCAATGGATACTTGAGTTATGTTACTTTTAAAATACCTTGATATCAAGAAGGCCAGTCTAGAAAGCAATGACTTAACAGTAACTGCTGAGACAGAGTCATTGGTTTGATGCATTATTCCTCAGTACAAAGAAGCAGAGCATACATAGTTCAACAGGGGCCTACAGAAAGGAAGGGCTCCAGAGTTTAATGTATGCCTCCCCATAGGAAAGAGAAACTTCACCGGGGCATGGAGCCACTAAACCTTGACAAATTAAATGTCAACCAGTTTTCCCTTCATACTGCACCTTTTCCAGTTCTACTACATTTTCCTTATCAAATCTCTATGTCAGAACCTCCCAGAACCAGACAACCTTATCTTAGTTTATTTATACAAAGTCATGACAACAGTAGGACAAAAATGTTACAGTTCACATGAGGTCATTTAACACTAGCATGCTTGGCATAGCCAAATAGCATTTCTTTTTTTTTCCAAAACAGCTAGAAGCAGTTAGAGATTCTGTCAATTTTACAAGTCCAAACAAGACATTCCCAAACCTCCAATCCTATCATTCTATTCATTTTAAGCCTGTTTAAGAGTTGAATTATGTGACTTTTGTCTCTTCGTCTCAAATGTCTTAATTCTGTACCAGTAGCAATTAGAATTACATGATCATATCACTTTGCACTTATATACTGCGCGACCTTGAAAAAGTCAACATTTTGAAAAGCTGTAATTGTTTTTAAACATTCCTGACAGGCTGGCTGTAAAATATAATTATAGATTTTTTTACTTATTACTACCGTTGAGGTTAAGGGCCTTGGCTCAAGCTCATATAGCATTTGAATTAGTAATATAGCTGGGCTACATTCTCAATTCTGTACAACTAGACCACGGTGATGTGAGTCCTTAATAGACCTCAGACTGTTATCCAAAGGACAGAAGGAAACCGAAGGATTAAATAGCAATTTAGCTCTAATCCATAAAGGTCCTTTGCTAAATATTAGAAGGAAAGAGGGGAGGGGGGAAGGGAAGAAGCAGAGAAGAGAGACAAAGAGAGAGGGAGAGAGAGGATTGACTCATTAGCTTTACACTTTACTCCAGGTATTTTATTTCCAACTCTGCTACCAACTGCAACACTGTAGTTTCCCTTGTTTTTCATCATTAGTTTCTGCTTAAATACAAAGACCAATTCAGCCCTTTGGTTAGGAAAGGCTTTAATGAAAAAGAGCAGGTAACTGAAAAGCCATCCTTGTGTTCCCACCACTTCCAGTTTGACGTAAGCTGCTCTCTCATTTCCAGCTCACTGAAGTATCTGTTGCTGTGGAACAGATACTCTTCTTCGTCTGTTAAATAAACCATCATCATTCCGGATCCAGTTTTGTTTTAAAAGCTTCACGCCAACTTGGCCTTTAAGAGCCTTTAAATGAAAAGAAGTTTGAGGCCTTCTTTCATAAATATTTTTCTTAAGGGCAGGTTGTTAAGAAATACAAACCTATTATAGTATAGCTAAGACAAATTTTAAGTTGTCAGCAAATGTAAACTAATCGCTTGCCAACAAGGGTAGAGATATAAACCTGTACAATGTGTATGTGAAAACATTTCCTCTTTCCCTTATTTAATATTCATATAAATATTTAACGTGAGCTTATTTATTATCATATGGACATGTAAAACAAAATTATACTACTTTTATGATTAGAAAGTCGAGCATGAGTATGAGGCTACATGTTCCTAAGCTTTTCCACTGACTTATTCAGACACAAATATTAATCTACTATATACAGACAGAATTAATCCAAACTGACACGATCAGAGGATTAGAGAAAATCCTTTAACGGAATAACAGTTCAGCAATCTCATGACATTTCCAAATTTTTACACAAATGCAGGAGGTTAGGTTCTCATACAGTAATTTTAATAGAGAGGAATAAATTGAACAGTAAATTTTACTCAAAAGAGCACAGAAATTTCACTTACAAAATATAACCTCAAAATGGCAGCTCCAAATATTGTATTCTGCTCTTGACTAATGAATAAACAAACTGTCCTAAGCATACCATTTTCAAAACTTCTCAATGAACAGATTAATCTGAAATATTTTTACTTACTCTTAAACTAAGAAGTCACGATTCTATCAAAGAAATCTGACAACCCGTGAAGATAAAAATTCAGATTATACACTAGTTAGGGAAAAAATAGCTAATATGAAGCACCTACTCTCTCTGGACTGAGCTAAATGTTCTACGCATTATTATGCTATTATTACTCAAAGGATTAAGAAACTGAAGGCTAATGCATTTAAGTTAACTTGAGCAAAGTAGTAACGCTGGCAAGTGGCAGAGTGAGAGCTCACGACCAGCCTGACGCTGGGATTCGTGCTGTCTACCCACTACAAGGGACCTCCTGGGCCAAGAGATTTCGTGACAAAACATGAGATGAGATTTCCTCACAATACAATACCAAGACTAAAATCAGAAAAGGGCAACTACGGGAAAATTCACGGGGAAATCAGAGATACTAATTTTCTGTTGAGGTGCTAACCAAACTAACCAAAAGGTATTTTGTTGTTAATTGAAAAGAAAACAGAGGATCAAACAAATATTCAATTTAGCATATCAATGCCACAAACAGAAAAAAAGTTAAAGATATCTTCATTCTTTGCTTTGAAGTATCTAAAAGTGAAGTATGAGTTTTGGGTTAATGTGAATACAGCAAATATATTATTGCTACAGAATTTGCAGCAAATAACTTCTTATCTCAGTGGCTCATGATAGTCTGGTAAATGCCAACGAATGGCCTAAAAAGATACCAATGAGCCAATGAGCAACCCTCCTTTTATATCCAAGCATAAAAGCAGCTAACAACCTATCTTTGCATGGCATGACAAAGAGCAATCCTAATTAACAAGTCAGCAACAAAAGAGGATAAAAATCAAAACGAGCAGGGACAAAGGCAGCTTTCTCTGAACAGAAGTGCATTTTTCATGTGGCAAACCTAAGAGTATTTGTACTGCACAGACAAGTATCAAAGTTTCATATTCACTTTCTTCCCGGTTCTCTTTCTCTCTTATACAAATATTTGTAAAACTCCATGAAGATTAGTTAACATTACATTAGTGTGTTCAAATACAGGACAAAGTGCCACACTTCTGGGATGATGAAGTGTCACGTTCATTTATAATTATGAACTAAAAAAACAAGTATGTAAAACCCCAAAAAGTCAAAGAAACTAAAAGCAAAGAATAAGACAGGAAGAAAAGAAACTGGTCACCAAATCTTTGTACATAATACTTTAAAAAAAAAAAAAAAGGATCAGGGCAACTACAATCAAAAGATTCTCACACTGTCTGGTATAAATTTAAAAATAAATATACACAAGTCCCTGAAAAGAGATGGGGCTCTCTTTTTGCCAAAAAACAAAACAAAGATTTGGCAGCAATAAACCCAGAATTATGTTTTCAATTTAAAGGATCCAGCTCTCTCTCCTTCGTATGTCCTAAATATTGCTACTACAACAAAGCAAGGCACAGGGACATGAATATTCATTCCAACCACAATACATTCTTATTGACTGCTTTGATTTTAGAAATTTCTCGTTTTTGTTGGTCTCCAGAGAGCCATACTTAATCTTCTCCATTCTTCAATGTCTATTTTACAGTTCTATTGCGGGAAGTGTGACATGCGAGCTTTATGGATAACACACAGAACAAGCACAATAACAATATGTTTCTCTAGTGTTTTCAATTTTCAAAGGACTTTCATAGGCATTGTAATATCAAATTATGATAACAGGCTCCTCTAGCACATAATACAAGGAGCTTCTGGAGAACAGGATATTTTTAAGACCCTCAAAAATAATGCAAGACTATATGAAAAAAATATATTTTTAAGGATATTTTTAAGACCCTCAAAAATAATGCAAGACTATATGAAAAAAAAATATATAATTAGGCCAAAAAAAATCACTCCATCACCATTCTCAGGGCCTTATCATGAGACTGCTTAGCATGTATCTGTATTTTAACATTCATAATTATTATCGGTAATATTTTATATGAAGGAAGGAGAATGGACATGGCAAAATTATATACAGCACTCACCTGTTAGTGTAAGTTACATTAGTTGAAAATTCTTTAAGTAGAATCAAATTCTAAAAGGAGAAAAGCCTACATTCATGTCTTCTATATACGGAGCGTATAAAGTAGATTCCAAAGCCTACTTTTAAAATCACTATCCGGTAAATGCTCTAAAATCCCTTGCCTGATCTTCTGCAGCTCCTGAACCTAAATTTGGAATGCAGCCACAGGATAATGGGGTGGGTGGGGGGGGCGGGCAGGTGGCAACAGAGCAGATTAGCATCCCTGCAAACCCATGGTACCAACCTCAATAGTATTGTGACAACTACTGCTTTATTTCCTTCAGCTCTGCCCCACCTTCCAAGAATAAACATTTCCTATCTTCTCTGTGCCCTGAAACCGCACAGCCTCCCTCCACCTCCACAACTTATTCTCAGCATAAAGCCTTTCATCCACTTCAGGAAAATGGAAGCCAACGGGCAGAAACTTCCTCAACTTCTCCCTACCATACCTACCTACTGCATACCTACCTACCTGCCTGCCTCTCAATGTCCTATTTTATTGAAGGAGATACTCTTCCTCCTACCATACCTAAATCCTCCGCTGATGCCGAGAGCTCCATCTCTTTCCAGAGACATCACTTTGTTGTCCGTTTCCTCTTTCTTGTATCTATTTTAAGCTCTCCTTCTTTACTGGGTCTTTTCTATCAGCAGCCAACCCTGCTCTATTCCAGTAGTTCCCCAGCCTTCAAATCTCAAAGCCAAGAAAATTTTCTTAATAGTGGAGAGGAGATTACCAATATGGGCCACCCATTTCTTATTTTCTGAGCACAAACAATAAAGAAGACTACTATCTACTAACATCATTTACTAAATAAAAAGACATTTTAGCACCAAAAGTAGGAAAGACATTATGTAAAGGGACACCTTCATCTTATTTAATGCTTATCTGTTTTGTACGGTTGACTCTTCCAAATTTCTTGCAATACTTTCTCTCCTGGACTTCTATTATGGTATGCTGGATTTTCTCCTAATGGGACATTTTTCCCCAGTGGGAAACCTACTGTTCTATCCTACTTTTTATTTTTAATGTTAAATTTTGAGTATGTTACTTCGTTTTTAAAAAATGTTTATTTTTGAGAGAGAGAACACAAGTGGGGAAGGGACAGAGAAAGAGGGAGACAGACGATCCGAAGCAGGCTGTGCTGACAGCAACAAGCCCAACGTTGGGCCATAACTCATGACGCCGTGAGATAATGACCTGAGCCAAAGCTGGATGCTCAACTGACTGAGCCACCCAGGCACCCTTATCCTACTTTGAAAGTGGGAGTTCCTTAAGGTTCCTTCTCATTCTGCACGGTCTACAGGAGCAATCTCACACAACTTACAGCTTCAAACCTACTCTCACCATGCTAACAACTCACGAAATTGTATCTCCAATTCAAACCACTCTCCTAAGTTTTCGGCCTGTATCTGACACTTGTCACTACTTGGATATCTCAGAAATAAAAATATGTCAAACAGAAGTTAGTTTTCTCACAACTGCCAACTGCTTACCTAAGATCTATTTCCTATTCCATCTAGGCTAACAGAATCTCTACTTGTTGGAGGTAGCAATGCGCCAACTGAAAATTCTTTCCTAGATTCCCTTGTAGGTAGTCTGGCCAGCGAGTGTCAGATGAGTTTCTAGGAAACTTCTCTTACCTGATTTAGGTATCACTCTTTTCTTCTACCACTTTGACCATACACGTGAGGCTAAAGGTGGAACACTTTTCAACTACATGGTGATAGGCATGATGTCTAACCCCAACACACGAAGGCTGGTTGCAGCAGAAGTGTATCTTACTGATGGCACACATCCTGGATTGCCTACCCCCAGACTTATTATAATACAAAGATAGCCCTATTCATTGAGACCTCTATTAATCATCCTCTTGATAGCTATAGTCAAAAGACCCCTTAATTGGTACAACCAAAATTAATCTTTCCCTGTACTCCCAAGATTTGCTTCTCCAGCGTTCTCCATCTTAATAATGTAGCACCATTAGTGCTACATTAGTCCTATTGCTAATACTAAAACCTGATTGTCCACTTAACAGGTCATTCTTTTCACCCACCAAATACTATCACCAAGTGCTGCCAATTTCATCTCCTAAACACATCTCATACCTACCTTTCTCACATCTATTTCCCTATTCTAAGCTACCATCACATCTCACCTCAGCCCTAAAACTTCAACTTTTGTCTTCCTCTAATCCATTCCCCACAGAACAGTTTTAAAACCAAATCACGTCATTCCCCTTCTTATACAAGCCAAATACACTTTGAATAGTACAAAACTCTTAATGTGGCATGTAAGATCCTACATAAATATTTCCCAAACTGTGTTCAGAGGACCATCTACAGCAGAAACACCCAAGGTGCTTACTAAAAATGCAGGTGTTTAAGCCAATCTCCAAGATTGTGCCTTAGGACACACTTGGGGCACCTGGGTGATTGAGTGGGTTAAGCGTTTGAGACCTGATCTCAACTCAGGTCTTGATTTCAGGATCATGAGTTCAAGCCCCATGTTGGGCTCCACACCCAGCGTGGAGTCTACTTGAAAAATAATTTTTAAAAGTTAATAAAATTAAGACACACTAACAGCTGTAGTGTACATTGAGAGACAAGAAGGGCTATCCTACATCATGTGGTCTTATGTCTTATACTCATCCAGGGCCAATCTCCATTCACACCTTGCCTCACTCTTCTCCCATCATTTTTGCTTTCTTTTACCATCTCCAAAGTGCTCCTTCCTGTCCCCGGGCCTTCAAGCCAGAGTATTTTATTAATCCTCACCCTTCCTCTAACTCATTCAAAATTTATCACCTTTCAGGGAAAATCAGCCATACCTATTTTATCAAAAAATGAAATCTTGTTGTTATACTCTGCTGGAACTTTGTACATGTCTACCATTTATTGTATTTGTGTATTTCTTCAAGATACAAAATGTTATAGCTAACTATTCCCCCAGCACTCATCCCCCTCTTTCTCAGAGGGAAGTTTTACTGAAGACTGGTGTGCATGTTCTTATACTTTAATTACAATGTATGTTTATCTCACAAAGTCTGTTACAGGTGTATAAATCACTTGGTATATGCCATTTCACCTCCTTTATAAGTAAAAATGAACTAGATCTACATGTATCTGTATGAACAAATCACTTATCACCATTTTTGCTATTTTATTAACTATTCAGTATCTACATCCCCACTAGATTGCAAACATCAAGGGCTTGATCAGACTCATCGACTACCCGCATATCCTAAGTACTTTGCAGTTTCTGGCATGGAACAGGCAAGGAACAAATAAATATTGGTTAAATGAAGAAGTAATTAGCGAATGAACAATAAACAGAATACTAAAGCTAATTTATATAAAACCAGAACTACTCTGTCAAATTAAATTGGCTAAATAACTTAAACTGTGTGTATGTGTAAACAAAAACTAGTGAAATATTGAGGGATAACTGGTTCTTGGTAGAAAAAAATAATCTGAACAGTTATACATTTGCATTTATATATTGGGATCTAATCTTACACATTGGTAGGGGATTTATATGCAATACCAGGAATGAAGAGCAGAAAACACACACAAGAGAAAAACAAAATGCTTGGTATTTAGAATGGATGAAAAATTGTTTCATAACAATATTTGGAAACCTAGAAATCAAGACTCAGAAGAGTCCTGGTCACTTTCTTATAGCAACTTTAGTGGAAAAACAACTTCACTGAAAGAATGAACTATTTGTTCACCTTGTACCCTACTACATTATTATAAAAACAATAATGGAAGAACAATTTAATTGGAAAATGGGAACACTTACTACCAGCTCTCCTGAGTAAGGGCATTAGGATAGGTGGAAGTTATTTTTTAGATATACTTTAACAGCAGAATTGTTTCATAGTCCAGTACACATATTTTGGGGGAATCTGCTTATATCTAACATTATCATTAAAATCATATATACAAGAACAAGTATAAATGACTGTGGATGAGAATACAAAATTTGTTTTTCATCACTGAATCATTCTGGTTGGTTTCCAAAAAAATTTTTTTACCCTAAAAACAAGTGCAGATGTGAAGAAAGATACATTAATTTTTGGATAATAAATCCAAATCCAGATCATAGAATTCTTACATATAAATAAGGTTAGTGAAAACCCCTACAAATGAACCCTGTGGAAAGCTTTATGGAATCAGGGTTTTTAAAGGTTTTGATAAGTTGAGGTTAGCTGATAGGCATTTAGAGGAAATACACAAAAGGATTTAAAAGTGCATCTTTAAAATTAAGTTTTAAAGAGTTAGAATAAACATTGGCTTTTAGTGCTAGTGTACGGATTTATATTTAATGCTAGGAATATATAATAAGGAAACTTTTTAAGTAATGAAAAAGACTTATAAGAGCTAAGCTAAAAATGACTTCACTGATATTTAGGGCTGACTTGTTATCTTCTATAGTCAAGTAATATTGGAGTTAATTTTCCCATTTATATCAACACTTTTTTTTTTAAGACTTTTTAAAAAAAGTTTATTTATTCACTTTGGGAGAGACAGAGACAGCACAGGTAGGGGAGGGACAGAAAGATAGAGGGAGAGAGAGAATCCAAACCAGGCTCCATGCTGTCAGCGCAGAGCCTGATGCAGGGTTCGAACTCACAAAACCGTAAGATCATGACCTGAGCCGAAACCAGAGTCAGATGCTTGACTGAGCCACCCAAGTGCCCCAAGACATTTTAGACATAAATGTGCTGTCTGCCAAAAAACCCCTAATAGTTTCCCAACATATCTAATTCTTAGTAAAAGGATCTCTGGGGAGAGGAACTTTTCTCTGAAATAATTACATGCACATATAAAAATTGTAGGACACTGGTGGTATGTGATGGAGACATTGCCTTATATAAGGTATAGGAAATGCAAAGTATCACAGGATAACCTTATTTAATATGAAATTTCCCTTTTTGGTCTATCAAGACACTCTGAAATTGTATTGTCCTTAAATTTCCATGGAGTATCTTGATTTTATTAATAAGGAGACATAAGTTGTTCTGCTTACATTTTGCAATGGGAAATAATATAGTCTATGGTCAAGACAATGAGCTCTGGAACCAAAACTGCCTGGGTGTAAATCCTGGTTCTATATAGGATCTAATTCTGTGACCTTAGTGAATTTACAAGACCTATATAAATCTACAGAGGTAGTAATACCTACTTCATAGACTTCAGGGGGATTAAAAAATTCTCAAAACATTCACGGATGGTTAACCCATAGTAAGTCACAGTGAGTGCTAAAAGTCATGCTATTCAAATTCTGATGTTATCAGGTTTCTGCTGATGGTGTATTGGGCATGCACTGTTGCTAGAGTTGACTGAAATTATGGACATTGAAAGCAAACTACAGAAAACCACAGGATCCTCTAGGTTAGGAAACTGGACGGCCTTAGCAAATTGAGATTACCTCAATTTTGGCCTACACCTTTGAGGACTGATCACTGTATATTTAGCGATTAGCCTACACACTGCAAAGTCTCTTGTGATAAGGGATTGAGAAAGAAACTCTAGACTTCCAAGGTCTTTGGGCACAGGCAGCAGGCCTAGATGAAAGACATTCTTTTTAAAATTACTGCCAATTTTAGGTAAAAATGGTAACTTCAAACCTATGATTAAGAATGTTTACAGATTAACCATTACTATCCTATGTCAGAATGAATAAGAGTGGCACATCTTCCTGAAGTCCATTTTACTCCAATTCTGGAGAAGATAAAGGTTAGTCACAGACCTTATAAATACTACGTTTTAAAAAAAAGTATTAAAACAGGTGAAACAGAACAAAATTTATATGAATTTTTAAGGTAGAAAACAAGCCTCAGAAGTTCATGCCTTATGGTCTACCACATTACCTATCCAGATCCTACACCCAACTGCCCAGCATTCACTGATCCTATTTAAGTCCCAAAAGCACTAAGTAAACCACAGTTTCACTCTATTAAGAACTTTTGCAGAAGATCCCAAGTTCTTAACTAAAAAATCTAAAATTCACAATGGCAGCGAATGGGAATTTTTGCAAAACAAAAACTACAAAACACAATATGCAAACACAGCAACAGCCCTCTCTCCAGAGCCCCTAAATATAAGGTAAATGCACTAATACATGAGACCATTACATAACAAAGCCCAACATGTAAGGGATACCAAATCAACTGCAGTGCTGATTCTGTGGCAGACATATATGGTGGATGTAAAATAAAATTGGCACAACAGAGACAAAATAAAAATTAAAGCTTCTCAAGTTTTTATTACTTGGCTAAAAAACACAGCAAACTAGTTTTCTTTCTGTTTCTCCTTCAGGTGAAAAAAAAAAACATACATACTCTAAGTTTTGTTGTAATAGCATGTTTTAGCTGAAACACTTCACAAATGGGTAAATAGAAAGTTAAATTCTACTTCCCACCTCCTTAAAACCATTCTCTAAAACTTCTCTTTCAGGTAAAAAGAAGAGACATTAAGGCAGGAATATTTTATTGGTATGATTAAAAAGGGTTAATACTATTAGTCACCAGAGAATTTTAACAAAATCACTTGTTCTATAATTTCATCAAGAGATGTTAATAAAGTTTCATGGTGTAAAAAATGTAGCATTCATTTTAATTCAAAGTAGAAACAGTATTATTTAGTTCATTCCTTTATTTGTATTATAACTCTTGTGCAGACCTAGACCCACAGACACATGTATTCAAAGCTGAAGGTAAAATAATGAATTATTAACAATAAACTTTTATTATAATGAAAAAAGTCTGAATTAACACTCATTTTTTTTTAACTTTTTAAAGAAAATAACTCTAGAATGGTAAATGTCAACAATATTAAGACTTGGAAATGAACATATCAGCAATACAAAGGCTGGAAAATGAAAACACGTTTTATGAGTAACTTTCATATATTTTTTAAGTTACCTCATTTTCAGCCAAAAATGAGTTATTATTGGAAAAGTTGGAAAAAGAAAGAATACTTGAAATTAACATAGTCTGAATTTTTCAATTAGGATCTTTAATCATGAGTGACTGTGAGAAAGAACAAAACAACAAAGTATAGATGGAGTCAATAATTTATACCATGGTTTTACACAACACAATTAATCTCATCTAATGAAACAAAGTCAAGACAAGTATTATGTTATCCCCTCAAAGGATAATCTGTAATTGTTCCTTAATGATGATTTGTGAAAGGCACATACAAAATAATGAAAACTAATAATTATAAAGAAAAGATGAACAAAAGGCTGAAGATTTCAATTTGAATTTTACAATGGAATGATCCAAATGTGAATAGTTATACTAGCATAACTGATGCTAATATTTCAGCATCATTCTAATTTTAATAAGTATAATGTGAAAACAGAGTTTATACTGAGTAAGAGCCAGTATCCTAAAGTTCAGCTTCTCATCTATATAAACTTATGGGGAAAAGAGCTATATAACATGCAAGTTTAAATTTTGAGAAGAAACCCGTACTGTTTTTTGGAATAACAATATTTAAGTTGTAACATTTCTAAGTCAACAAAGGCGTTTAAAAAGTAACACTTCTCAAGAACAGCAATATAAATTTCCTTCAAAAATAAAAAATAAATCCCAGAAGTATGAAATGGAGATTGGTACTAAGGACAACATACATGATAGAGTAATAAACTCTTGTTCTGAAGCCACCTAGAGATCCAAATATGCAAAATAAAAACAAAGGAAGTAAGGTAGATATTTTGCATAGTATGTGCTAGGAAAAGCTGACTTGAAAAAAAATTTTTTTCTTTTAGAAAATATTTCTTTAGAACTCCAATAGCCTTTTGTTTTTTTAACCTTTTTACTTTCAATATTTAACTTAACTCCAAAGGAATTTATTTTAAAAGCAAATGGCGCAACATTTATTTTTACAGTCTCATTTTTCCTATACTTTCTTTCAAAGGCTCCAGGATAATTTCTTATTTTTAGAACTACTGTATAATTGTTAGCATTCACTTCTTAATTTTTCCAGTCTTTATAAGTTGTGGCGTAAGACTCTTTACTAGAGAAATACAATTAAGTAGTTTTTACTAAACATTGATGTAACAATGTTTGCCAAATAACTTAAGAGTTGTATTAACTACTGACAATTATGCTTTTCATCACAAATAACCAACAAACAAAAGATGTAACAAAACACACAATAGAACAATTCCATCAAAAAAGAGAAAAAAATATTGTACATGTGTTAACTGAGGAAGCAAGGTGGTAAGAAACCTGGAAAGGAGGTTGGCTGAAGCGGGAGTTTGCACCACATAAACTCTAAGATTGCTTTCAATCTCAATTATGGGATTCTAATAAATTATAAGATTATGGTAAATGAAAGAACAAAGACCTAGAAAGGTTGAGCTATGTTTTAAAAACAAATTCTTTAGCTGTTTACAGAATATGAACTAAAATCATAAGTGAGGGTTCCAAGTGGAAGTGACCAGAGAGATTTTCATTATATAAACAAAAATTGCCAGACGTGTAATATGGAAACAAACCTAAAACTATTTCAGGTAAGAACACTTCCTTTTAAAAGCTAAGCCTTCCGGGGCGCCTGCTTGGGTGGCTCGGTGGGTTAAGCATCCAACTTCAGCTCAGGTCATGGTCTCGAGGTTTGTGAGTTCCGGGAGTTTGAGCACCTCTTTGGGCTCTCTGCTCTGAGCACAGAGCCCACTTCAGATCCTAGATCTCCCTCTCTCTCTGCCCCTCCCCTGCTCACGTGCACACGTGTGCTTCTCTCAAAAATAAACATTAAAAAAAATAAAACCTAGGCCTTCCAGATAGGTAATTTCAATCATCTGAGGTATTTCAGCAAGGTAAATACTTAATGGAAAAAATCATCATTTTTAATAATACTATGTCCAGAAGACTCATGTCCTCAGGTATTAAAATTTGGCTTAAGAATAAATATACCATGGGGTGCCTGGGTGGCTCAGGGGGTTAAGTGTCCCACTCCTGATTTCAGCTCAGGTCATACATAATCTCACGGTTTGTGAGATCAAGCCCTTGGTCTGGCTCGGATTCTCTCTCTCTGACCCTCCTCTGCTCACGCTCTCTCTCTCTCTGAAAATACATATAAATAAATTAATTAAATAAATAAATAAGCAAGCCAAGTTGTTCTTCATCAAGATTTAACTAAAGTATTTCTGATAGTAACTGAGATTTAGAGTTCAAGGTCTAACAATGGTGTTATGAGATCAACTGCCCAAATGTGTCATCTCATTCCTCTTTCCTAGGAGTCTGTATCCTGACGCTCATCACAGCATTTGGCACCAAGAATCATAATTTTTTTAAGTTTACTTAATACATAACAGTTCTCAATAAAAAAGATTTGGAAGTTACCAAAAACTACCACAGACACCACCAAAAAAAAGTAATGCACTCAAATGCTAATTTATATCTTATTCATTTCAGTTAAAGGTGAATGTAATTGACTGGAAAGCCATAATAAAAATTTAATCAACATAGGCTTTACACATTTTGCACATCTTAAAAGTCTCTACAGGTGCAACGTATAAAAATCACTAAAGTGGATCTATAATCTACAAAACATATGGTAAACTAAAAGTCAACCTTAAAATTAGTAACCTTTCATATATCAAAATATAAAATAATAAAGAACATTTTAAAACCACAGTACAAGAGAATCATTTCATTAAAAATAACGATTTATGATCAGTCTAAGCATCTAAAAAATAAGTACCTTTTCTATTACTGTTTAAGAAGTTTAGGAGTCTAAAAAACATCAAGTTTGCCAAATGTTTTATGTTGGATAAATTTTGTTCTAGATGCTGATAATTTAGTTTTAAAAACTAAACTAAAACAGACTATAACTCTAAATTTCTTCAAGTCTGTGTGGTATTCACTTCAATAAACTACTTTGGCAGAAGAAGGGAGAAGAAAGATAAGAGAACGTCTCCTAGTCCAACTAAATTCTTTCCATTTCTATGTAGTGTAAGAAACAAATGTTTTAAGTATGTTATAATTTGAGATAAGAGAAAAAAGTAGTCGAACTTGATACACTTGAATATATCTTCCTATTTTCGCCTTTTTTAAAATGTTTATTTTTGAGAGAAAGTGAGACAGAGCATGAACGGGGGAGGGGCAGAGAGAGAGGGAGACACAGAATCTGAAGCAGGCTCCAGGCACTGAGCTGTTAGCACAGAGCTGGACGTGGGGCTTGAACCCATGGGCTGTGAGATCATGACCTGTGCCAAAGTCAGACACTTAACAGACTGAGCCACCCAGGCGGTGGCTGTATCTCTAATGTTTGGTTTTGGTGTTATCATACAATGTAAATACTGCATTTAATATAAAGCAGTAAAGGAATTGAGCAGAAATTATGTTACTTTTTTCTTTAAATTACATTCTAGCATTTTCAAGATTGGTTAAAAACCAAAATTTCCACAAAATGAATAGTAAAACACATTCTTAAAAATTATGTACAATTTTTGGAATAAAACTGCTCCATAAACTGTTCAAAATGAGAAATACATTATTTAAGTTGAATATAATCCTCCCATATAATAAATTTTGGAGACTGCTTTAAAGTCAATTTCCATATGAAATTTGATATTCTTGCTTTCCCTTTTATGAAGTTCTCCAATATTGTTACTCTCTTACCCTGACAGTGCAGGTAGTGAATGGGCACAACAAAAGAAACCACAAATCTTCAGAGTCAAACTGAGTAAGTAAAACATGTTATATTTTATAAATTCTGGGACAGCAAAAATGTCTATCTGGGTAGACAGATACACTCACAAACACATATGTATATAACACACACATGTATATAAATTATCAGGGTATAGACTGACATATCAGTATACATCAGTGTTTCTTCTCACATACATACATGCCTACAAAACTTGACACTGTCAGGCCAAGATGACCAAGCTGAGCCACCTCTCCCCTTTGCTTCAAATGGATTAAAAGCAAAAAAAAAAAAAAATCCAACTGTGTCTTTAAAAGTAAGCAATCATAAATCAATTACATACTGAATATATCAGGACACATAAACTTATTTCCTAGTCCCAAAAGAACTTTATAAAAAAAAAAATCCCATTTAGATAAATACAAAATCGTATAAACAATGGTATTTCCCCTTCAAATAGTTTTAAAAGTCTACAATATATTTGGGACGACTTCTCTGGATACAAATGATGTTATCTGATCAAACAGTAAAATTTAAACTTAAAGTAAAGCTGACCTTAAACAATGTGGGAGGGCTTAGGAATACTGGCCCCCAAGTGGCTGAAAATCTGCATAGAACTTTTGACTCCCCCCCAAATTTAACTACTAATAGCTGATGCTGACGAGAAGCCTTACCAAGAACATAAACAGTTCAGTAAAACATTTTGTATGTTACATAGTAAGCTGGAGAAAAGAAAATGTTATTAAGAAAATCATAAGGAAGATAAAATAAATTACAGTACTGTACTATAATTTACTAAATTAAGTAAGTGGAGCCATGCAGTTCAAACCTGTGTTAAGAGTCAACTATACTGTTTATGTCTGACAATGCATGGAGCCTCATTAGACTTTGGACTATGCTGTGGAAATATAAAGTTCCTTCTGAAGACTAAATTCCTTAAAAAGTAAATAAGGTGAATTTCTGTAGTATAGTTATTCCATTTAATATATATTCTACTGTGATTCACAATTCTAAAGTAATATTACAATACTCTTCATCTGATTCAGCAATGTTTTCCTACCCTACACAACATATAAAACAGTGACACAGTGAGTAACACCAGTGATACTCTTCCTCAGAAAGCTGAACCAGGAAACCAGCAAATAGGGTAGATTTTTTTTCTTTTTTAAGTTGTTAAATGGAAAAACAACAAAAAAAATTGGGAGAAAAGTCTTTATTCAGATACTTCTAGTACAACCAATAGAAAAATGTACTCTCCCTCAAAAAGCCCACCGACTCTATACTTTGTTAAAAAAAAAAATCAAATGAAGCCCTTTAGAGAGTATTTCTAGTATGTCTTCACAATAGCCTCAGAAGTAAAAATCTAAAGCATTTTAATAGTATCTTCATAAAGATTTACTATTTTGAAGTTAAAATTCCAACTAGTTGTTGTACTTAAAATGCTAGAGTTCCTTTCATCAAAAAAAAAAAAAAAAAACAATAAAATCAGCTTAAAATAAATTTATTGTACAATACAAAAAGTAGGCATACTGGAAAATAAAAGGTACATTATTAAATATACAAAGCAAATAAAAGAAAGCTAAATAACACAAATGTTTTAATCCAAACACTAAGATAAAATGCACAACATTTATGCTAAAAATAAAGTATTTCAGGAAGGATATGCATTTCAAACGAAATGTTAATAATGAAAAAAAAAAGAAAAACAAATGTGCTAACTTCTAAATGCTTGAATATCAAGAATCAGTAATGGCATGAAACATTAAATCCACAATACTGGGTACTTTTCAAGAACTTTATTTGAAAAGGTATTAAAAATACTGAAGGAATCAATTTAAAGAATGTTCTTAAATCTGGCAAAGATTTTCCTTTTTTTTTTTTTTTAAATTAAAGTTTAGGGGCCTATTCACAGTATCTTCCCTCTTCTTCCATTTATATACCTTCCTACAAAAATTTCTGGATGCTCATCCTTAATAAGATTAGCTACAATACAGTCAGCTACAAATTAACAACATAATTTTGAAATCTACATAGGACACAATAGGAAAAATTGAATTTTCATTTTATAAAGTAAAACCACCTCCAAATGAAATAGTAAAACATAACAATTTAGAGCACAGGGAAAAAAATAAAGCCTTTTTTCCAATCTATCAATTAAGACATTCAGTTCCCCAAACTGCAAATGGCTTTGGTGGAACTAATAATACAAATGATACTGTTTAAAGTTGTTGCAGAGGTGAGGCTTTCAAAAAAAACACTCCCCCCTACCATCCGCCCCCAGAAAATGGCCAAAGTGGAAGTATCCACTTAGATTTGCATTTGTATATTAGAGAAATATTTAAGTAACAATAAACTCCTTGGTAAGTCCTCCAAAACTTAACACATAATTATTTAAATATATAAGTTAGCCCAAAAAGCTTTTGACCAACACCTTTGGAAGGGAACTTCTTTTTCTAATATCACAGTTCCCAAGCTTGAGACATCATTTGATCAGGTTTTCTGTATCTATATTTGCGCTAGTATCGAAATTACTCAGTGAAATCTTTTTTACTAGATTTACTTTTATAGATGTGACCTACCACATATGCCATGACACTAAAAAACTACCAAGTCTCCTTCTAGACCCCAGACCCCACCTCTGCCCCTCCAAAATCTACAAGTTTAAAAATGAATAAAACAAAACAAAACAAAAAACACCTTGTGGCTATGGGGAATTGTGGGGAAAACTGAAGAGTTATTTGGAAGAAGGAAGAAGTGTGAATAGGTCCTACAGAATTTTACAATCACTTTGCCAAGACAGACTTTAAACATTGTAAATTATCCAAAATAGTCCTTCTTTTAAAAACAAGTTTTGATTCTCAATATTGCATTTTATAACCAAACAAAAGGATTCAGATCTAACACATTTTAGTAGCATACTTACTACTATCAGACTGAATTCATTTCCTAAGTACTCTAAAATTAGAGTTCAAATAAAACAAACTCTATGAGATGTTATTATAATTTATCATAAAAGATTCATTAGCATTTGTGGAATTATTACGATAATAAAAATATTAAAAACTAAAACCCAAGATTCACCATTCACACTTAAATATAACATAGAAAAAGTAACGTGAATAATACGAAAATAAAATTGTTCAGGTAAACATTTCACTTGAAGACACTCACTGTTGCTCCTTCTGAGTAACCATTATAGCTTTTTAACAGTAAAACATGTCATTATCCTACTTCTGAAATTCTTTGGCTGGAATGTTTTAGTAACATAAGACACTCCTGTACATGACAATTTTGACAGAACACAGAGAAGTTGCAAAGTAAAAAAGCAAAGACATGATTTATATTTTAAAGTGTTTGATAAAATTTAAAATGAATTTTTAAAATTTAAAGCAAATTTATCACTAAAAATGGCATAAAATATAAACTTAAGCTAATTTTATAATCTATCACTGTATTAAGTAATTTAGGATTAATTTTGCCTTTTCATTGTATTTAGCATAGAGATGACTTTCTATTGCCCCTACAGACATCATGTCAGTTTTAAAACTGGGAAAGAAAAAACAAAATGCAATGAAACTTATGAGTTCAATGTGTGGGTTTCAGAACCAAAAATGACATTTCTGTTACCATTTTAAAATGGAGATTAAGTTAAAACTTTAATTACACCATGAAAAAATTTAAAGGAATTTTTTCCTTTTTGCGTCTTTAAAAATAAAGCAAATTTGCTTTACTTATGTGTAAATACTTTTTTAAAGACCAACAAATCCACTTTTTAATCTATTATCTTTATACAAAGATTAAAAGGAAAAAAAGCTTTATGGCTCCAGCACCCAAGGTTGAAAACACAAAAAACTCAAATAAATATTTATAGTATGCAAAAAAGCTAAAGATGGTTGAAAGAGTAAATGAAGAACATTCTGAAACTAGAACCCATTTCTTTAGCTTTTCTCTCCCAGACTTTCCATTCTATATACTACAGTTGTAGAGATGTCCTCATTTGACTCAGGTGACACTTTTTTCCATACTGTCTCTTTTAAAGCAAGTTCTTGTTGGAGACTTTCATAGTCCAATGGTCCAAAGGAATGCTAGTTGTTCAAGCAACATACATAATTTATTAGTGCACTTGAGTGAAGAAAGGTCCAAGCTATAAAACGGTATTTTTCAATGAATGTTATTAAGATCTGTTAACATTTTCACCCACCACCATTTGATGTTTTGTTCCATGTTACTCATGTTGACACCCATGGCAGTTTCTATTCTGTTAGCTTTGCATAATTCTCACATATTGTAAGTTATTTGATTGGAACTAACAATAGGAAAATTTACTTCGTATGCATTAAAAATATTTTCTACTTATAAGTGCTTCATATCAGCTTCAAGTCTAATTAGGTATTTACTATAAACATTTTCTAGATGGGATGCAAAGGAATTTAATTAAAATTCAAAACAAGTCCTGTTTTGAACAACTATGAAGTCCAGTGAACAACTATGAAGACAAAAAATCTTGTTCCTGAAATTTAAGTCCAGTGAACAACTATGAAGACAAAAAATCTTGTTCCTGAAATTTAAGTCCTGACTCTTAAATATTAGCACTAAGAGAAGTATGTATGTGCAATACTATGAAGCCAAACAATGATAAACAAATATTACTTTAAGAGTATCAAGAACTCTGCATTAAACACTTTTTATAAAAAAATATTTCATCTATAGTGGCCAATAAAAATTATGAGGCTTTGTAAGGTCTTTCACTAATACTATAATCTCTTTCCTATTTACATATCCATCCATGCCAAAATCAACTTCAAGACTACTACTGACAAATGATTAAGAGTAAAACAAGGCTTTCTTTTTACTGCATGTAGCACTTTCCAAAGTGTTTTTTTGAACAGAATCAATTCTTTTTTTTTTTTTTAACAGAATCAATTCTTTAAAATATTGCTTAAAATAGCAGAAAAATGGGTGGGTAGGTGGAGAACCCTGCTGCCAGGTTAACCAGTTTAAATTTAAATAAAACAGCAATAATTATTATTTATATACTCCTGACGCCAGGATGAAAATGTCAGTAACTTGTGTATACTCAATTCGTGATTAGCAAATATATGAGGGCACTAACAAACTAAGTTCTATTCAAACAGGTGAATCTCATTTTCTTTCTTTTAGAAAAATATTACATAATAATCTAAATATGAATTTTGCTTACCCTTTGATCACCACCTTCTCTTCGAGGATCAAGTTTTTTTGCAAAGTGTCTCAAATTATCATAGTTATGGAAATTACAGAGAGAAACAAGATCCTGTAAATAAACAGGACAGGAATAAGAAACTGGCTATTCACTGGCTATTTTTTTCATATTGCAACAAATCACACTAATATTGTCCAACTTAACTTACTATCTCATGGGAAATACCACTGCAAAAAGCAGCATGTATCACGAAGAGAACCAAAATCAGATGAAAACATGGATAAAATCAGAATGAGAACATGGAGTAAGCATTGAGAACCATGCTTACTAGCTAGGGCTTACTAGCTAGGGCTAAACCACTCAAATTGTTTCTTTCATTTCCTATAAAATGGGCCTTTAGTAACAGGTCATATGAAAGAACTATTCTAGCAAATAACCATAAAGCACCACAAAAATATAAATAAACATTCTGGTCACAATCTATTATAACCCATAAGCATCCAATGTCATTCTATAGCTTTTGCAAAATATAAAAAACTGAAAAATAAATAATTTTAACTGAGAAAGTTTGCAGAAAAATTATAGTACTTAATACAGAGTCTACAAAGTAGTAAATTGCACATAAAACTGGAAGCTGAAATATTAGCAAGACTTGGGTAACTATATAAAATACTGAACTAATCTAGAAACAATTTTATTTTGTAGTGCTTATGTCCTCAAAAAAAAAAAACAAGATAGTTTATGGATAAAGATATTCAAACATACAGATTAATGATGATATAATAAACAATAATAATCTTAATTTATGTTGGGATTTAAATTTATATCTTTCCAGGTTTAATAACTTTTGTTGAGGTTTTTTGGAAACTGAAAACTATATACAACCATGACAATTAAAATATCAGCATCAAACAAATGTAATTTCCTATGGGCACGAGTATATGGGAGCTGATAGAAGCAATTTAAAGATCCTTTATAAGTACTGCCATGGCTAACCTAGTAACTTGCAGACAGGTAGGCAGAATGCCAACAATCAATAAACTACTGAAATGATTTAAAAATCAGAATCACTGGATGGTTCCACTTACATGATTATCATACAACATCCATTCATGATAAAAACCCTCAACAAAGCAGGTTTAGAGGGAACATACCTCAACATAATAAAAGCCATAATATGAAAAATCCACAGCTAACATCATACTCAATGGGGAAAAACTTCAGAGCTTTTCCCCTAAGGTCAGGAACAAGATGTCCACTCTCACCATTTATAATTCAAAATAGTACTGAAGTCCTAGCTACAGCAATCAAACAACAAAAGAAATAAAAGCCTTTCAAATTAGTAAGAAAGAAGTAACATTTTCACTATCTGCAGATGACATGTTACTCTATACAGGAAAACCCTAAAGACGACACCAAAAAACTACTTGAACTGATAAATGAATTCAGTAAAGTCACAAATAAAAAATCAATACACAGAAATCCATTGCATTTAATGAAACTAATAATGAAACCCCAGACAGAAATTAAGAAAAAAATCCTTTACAACTGCACCAAAAATAATAAAATACCTAAGAATTAACTTAACCAAAGAGGTGAAAGATATGTACTCTGAAACACTGACGAAAGAAATTGAAGATAACACAAAGAAATGGAAAGATATTCCATGCTCATGGATTATAAGAACAAATATTATCAAAATGTCTATACTATCCAAAGCAATCTACAGATTTAATGCAATCTCTATCAAAATACTAAAAGCATTTTTCACAGAACTAGAACAATCCTAAAATTTTTATAAAGTCACAAATGACTCAGAATAGCTAAAGCGATCTCAAAAAAGACAAAACCAGAGGTTATCACAATTCTAGACTTCAAGTTATATTACAAAGCTGTAGTTATCAAAACATTACGGTACTAGCACAAAAACAGACACATAAATCAATGGAACAGAATAGAAAACCCAGAAACAAACCCACAATTATATGGTCAATTAATCTTCGACAAAGGAGGCAAGAATATGCAATGGTTTAAAAACATAGTGCTGGTAAAACTGGACAAATGGTGCTGGGAAAACTGGAGAGCCACATGCAAAAGAATGAAACTAGACCACTTTCTTACACCATACACAAATATCAACTCAAAATGGATTATGGGCCTAAATATGAGACCTGAAACCATAAAAATCCTAGAAGGGATCACAGGCAGTAATTTCTGACATTGGCTGTAGCAACATTTTTCTAGATATGTCTCCTGAGGCAAAGGAAACAAAGCAAAAAAAAGAAAAAAAAAAAAAGAAAAAGAAAAAAAAAAGAAAAGAAAAAAGTATTGGGACTACATCAAAATAAAGAGCTTCTGTACAGCAAAGGAAACAATCAACCAAACTAAAAAAAACAAACTGCTGAATGGGGGAAGATATTTGCAAATGACCTATCTGATAAAGAATTAGTATCCAAAATATATAAAGAACTGATACAACTCAACACCTAAACAGCAAATAATCAAATTGAAAAATGGGCAGAAGACATGAAAAGACACTTCTCTAAAGAAGACATGCAGATGATCAACAGACACATGAAAAGATGTTCAACATCACTCATCATCAGAGTAACGCAAATCAAAAATCACAATGAGGTATCACTTCACACTCATCAGAATGGCTGAAATCAAAAACTCAAGAAACAAGTGTTGGTGAGGATATGGAGAAAAAGGAACCTTCACGCACTGTTGGTAGGAATGCAAACTGGTGCAGCCACTATGGAAAACAGTATGGAGTTTCCTTAAAAAGTTAAAAAAAAAAAATTTAGAAACAGAACTACCCTATGATTCAGAAATCATACTACCAGCTATTTATGCAAAGAATACGAAAACACTAATTTGAAGGGATATATGGACCCCTACCCTATTGTTTATTGAAGCATTATTTACAGTAACCAAACTATGGAAACAGCCCAAGCGTCCATCTACAGATAAAGAAGTGGTGTAGGTAAATACAATGGAATACTACTCAGCCATAAAAAAGAATGAAATCTTGCCATTTGCCACAACATGGGTGGATCTGGAGTATAATGCTAAGCAAAGTAAGCCAATCAGAGAAAGATAAATACCATGTGATTTCACTCATGTGGAATTTAAGAAACAAAACAAAGGGGAGCAGAAAGATAAACCAAAAAGTAGACTCTTAACAACAGAGAACAAACTGGTGGTACCAAAGAGGAGAGGTGGGTGGGGTGATGGGTGAAATAAGTGAAAAGGATTAAGAATCATTTATCATGATGAACACTGAGTAATGTATACAAGAACTGAAAGACTATATTGTACACCTGAAACTAACACATCATTGTATGCTAACTATACTAGAATTAAAATTTTAAAAATCAAATCATTGGATGGTTCCACTTATATGATCATTATTTTCATTAAGAAAATATGCTTACATGACAGAAGTGAATTCCCTTAACACTGTTGCCCATCTTGTCCAGAGGAGGAGACCAGCACATCATGCCCATGACATTAGGGACAACTAAAAGAATGCCCCCAGCAACTCCAGATTTTGCAGGAAGACCAACCTGAAAATAATTTGAAAAAAAAGGATATTCTTGTTAACATTTTAAAATAAGGAAAATTATGTCCAACAATAAGGGAATTGGTTTAGAAATTATGGTATACGTATACACAGAATTCTAACATTACAAGTGTTGTAGATAACTATTAACATGTTTATAATACAGTAAATGAGAAAACACTTATAAAACAGTTGAGATGTATTTAAATACAGAAAACATTTGAAAAGATACACTCTTAAGGATTAAGGTAGATTACATCTAAATTGTGGGGCTATGCATGTTTTTATTTTATTCTTTTGGATTGTGTGTGTGTGTGTATATATATATATATATATATAGTATACACTGTATACAATATATTGGATTGTGTGTATATATATGTATATATATATATATATACATATATATATATTTTGAAGTTTATTAGAGAGTGCGCACAAGCATGTGGGAGGGGCAGAGAGAGAGAGAGAGAGAGACAGACAGAGAGAGAGACAGAGAGGGAAAGAGAATCCCAAGCATGCTGGTGCAGAACTCAAACCCATGAACCACAAGATCATAACCTGAACCAAAATCAAGAGTTGGATACTTAACTGACTGAGCCACACAGGCACTACTGGACTAGATTTGCTAATTCTATAATAAACATGTATTAAAGTATGAAAAGTCATTTTCAAAAAATATTTTATGACTAAAAAAACATGAGAAATTGTATCTTCTTAGAAGATTTTCTGTGGTATACTGTCTGAGAATTCTCTGAGGAGATAAGATCACAAGTAATTCAAATTAATCCTCTTCAAAACACTTAAGTTCACATTATGTAACACTTGACAGTAACTGTGATAAAAAGACAAAATTCGTATCATCAGGGCAGTATTCACTAATGGCTTACTAACATTCATATATTGAATACCTATTGCTAGAAGTAATCTTGCACAATACTAAGGAAAAAAAAAAACCTGAATGGGATAAACCAATTTCCCAGCAATACAAGATACAAGGGACAATGGTATGGACGTAATAAAGAAAATCTAGACTGAAAAACTGTACAGGATAAATTACCCAGTTCTTTCAACTAAAAATAACAAGAAAGAAAGAGAGGTCAAGGAAGAGAACATACATTTAAAAAGTAATAATAAAAGAAGATATAACCGATCATTAACACATGACCCTTATTTGCATCCCAGGTTAAAAAAACCACAAAACAGTAATTTACAAGACAATCCAGATAATCTGAACACTAAATATTTTGATATTAAAAATGAAAAAATTTTTTTCAAATATAATAATGGTGCTATGTTTGTTCATTTGTTTTCTAAAAAGTCCTTATCATTTAGAATTACACACTCAACTACATGGCAAGAATTGGAAATAAAGATAAACTGGTAAGGTACTAATAACTATTGAAGTTGAGTAGTGGATAACATTAAATGCATCTAGTTTTCTGTTCTAAAATTTTCAAATAAAAAAAATTTGTAGGGCATTATATCTTGACATAAGCAGAATGAGGTAAGAAAGTCCATATTTCACAGGTGTACACAAATGTTCAAAAATGCACAAGAGAGCTTTAAGAGTATATTTTTGTTAACTTAATATACTTTAAGTGCTTTAAAATATCTATGATTATAACCAAAGGTGTTAAACATCCCAATTATGCGCTCCTTCTGAACTTAAGGAGCTTTTGAGGTATGTAATCACCATAAGGCTTAGTTATATTAATAAGAAATAGTAGAGAAAGTCTGTACTAACCTTGCACACTGGAATGCCTTACAAGTAGAAGTGATGAGGTTTTATAAATTAAACTCCAACTTCTTAAGAATATCGGGTAGCCTGCTTAACTCTATTCCTTAACAAGTCTGTAACAAATTAACCTTAAAAACAAGTCTCTCTCTCAAAAATTAATGTGCAGGTTTAGAACCAAAGTTCAAACTGTATTTTTAAAAGAACTAGTCCAGACTAGTTTCTTGCAGTAGAAAATTAAGATTAAACAATTACTTACATGGAAAGCAAACTGCCCGGAGAAATCATACATGCCACAGGAATGCATCAAACTCAGTGTATTTCGAACTGCTTCAGGGCTCAGTACTCTCTCACCAGTAATTGGACAGAAACCACCATTAGCCAGTGTTGCAGCCATCACACTGGCTGATTCACAAGTTACTTCAATGGAGCATAGCTAGAAGGAAGAAAAAACTGAATTCTGAAAATTTAGGTTGACATTATTTTCTGTACTACAATTGACTTCTAAGAAAATATATTTCATCTGGTAGTTCATACAGATCTGAAATCTTTCCTTCAAGGGGATTATTTTAATATAACTTGATAACATTCCAAAGATTTAAATTTGAACAAATTTCAAGCCCCTTTAAGGTTTATCCTGATTTGCCCAGTTATCGAGTCTTTTATAATGGCAAAACCAGGATAGGAAGAGCCAGCCCCTAAGCATAAAGATCTATAATGGTCCCAAGTGATATTCAAAGTTGCTTAAATATTAATGCTTTCTGTAGGATATACAAACATAATTATTTTTAAATTGAAAGGAAAAGGAGCCGTGATATATTTTTAACACAAAGCAACATACATTAGTATTATGATAGATAGCATTTACATTAGAAATTGCTACTTTAGGAAAAAAAGATGCTAAAATGACTGACATTTTCACTATAACAAAGCTCAGCATTCCTACGTAGTAACATGCAAAAAATTAAGGAATGGAAACCAAGATAGCACTAGCCTGGATACTCTGAGTGCCTAAGTCAAAATACTACCTTTTAAACCACTTATTAATATTTAAATATTTATTTGATATTGACTATGGGTGCTGGACAGAATATACTGAATAAATAAAAGCAAAGTCCAGGCAGAGTACAGTACAGTATTTAAAAATAATCAAAATAATGGAAATAAGTTTACCACAGCAAACCCAAATTTATCCATAAAACAGAAATAATAAATAAGCTCCATTTTACTTTTCATTAACAGCAATCCAAACTAGGGGGCAGGGTGTGTATGGGGAGGTGGGGGAGGAAGTAGATGAGAAAGAAGATGGGAAGGGGGAGCAGGAAGAAAAGGCTGAGTTACCAACTTGCAATCTTTCCTTACTAATTTTTCAAGATTCCACAAGAGACAAAGGGGTTTGGAAAGAGCAAGAAGGAAAACTTATAAGCTACAGTGCATTAGGAAACTGACTGGGAGCCACTTTTTCACTGACTTTCACTTTTGCTTGTTTATATTAAAACCTCTTCCTTATTTCTCCAAAACTACAGAACCTAATCACTATACTGACCCAGATAGCAAAGACTTATGTAGATGTAATCATGAAATGCTTTCTAAAAGAAGTTAAAATTTAAACTCCAATGATCATTTCCTAACTTATACTTAGTATTAACTGGAATTTTGTTTGTCATATGATATATATACCAAATTTGACAAATCCCAATTTAACAGTACTTTTCTGATACCCTGATCAGATGTTCAATTACATGCAGCCCTTCTCCAAAAAAGTAAGGCTTCTATTCTACGGCTTTCTCTTGATTTTTACCCTGAAGTGCAGAAATTTCATAGTAGATTAGTAGCACCTAGGCTATAACAGCTAAAGTGTATATACCGAAGGAAAACAAACATTAACGTATGGAAGAAATAAAAATAAATGACATTATTATTTTATAGAACACCTTACAGCTTCAAAGGAATTTGACACATATCATTTCATGTTATCTTCAAGATAATGCAGACAGTTAGGTTTAGCATATGCTACACATAATGAAATTAGGTCTAAGTTACTGAAGTTATGTCACATGGCTAAAAAATGGCCAGATTAGACCTTGATTTTATACTGACAGTCTGGATTCTCAATTCACAGTTCCTCACGTTGGAAGGTGACAAACTGTCATCAAAATCTACATTATCAACCCCCCTTACATATTTTTTAACATTACTACAAAATTGAAATTAAAGCACCTTAAAAAGTAAAGGCAGGCAAAAGTAAGATTAACTAGAAATCAATAATAATTAATTTACTATTTAGCTTGATATTACAGCCCATTGATATTAGCACCGATGGTATTAAATCTGTAGAAATGAACTGAACTGAAAATACAGGGAGAAAAGAGAGTTATCGGGGAAGGCTCTCTAAAACTGAGTTCTATAATCACAGCAGATTATGTGAGTGGCCCACTCAGGAATGTGGAGAAACTATACTAAGTTAGAAAAAAAACACCACAGGGGTGCCTGGGTGGCTCAATCGGTTGGGTGGCAGACTTCGGCTCAGGTCATGACCTCACAGTTCGTGAGTTTGAGCCCCACGTCAGGCTCTGTGCTGACAGTTCAGAGCCTGGAGCCTGCTTCAGATTCTGTGTGTTTCCCTCTCTCTGCTCCTCCTCTCCTCATGCTCTCTCTCGAAAATAAACATTAAAAAACACACCAAAAAAGCATCATATGACTTTGCAGAAATGAATTAAACCAACTGAGAAACTGCTACTTTAAAATGCTGAATATGAACACTCCAATGAAGAAACAAACAAATCCTCAAAACAAAACTTAAAAGCTAAGAAATCAGCTTAGTTTTTAATAAGGACAAACCAATTTCTGGAATTATATACCATTTTTGATACTTCTTAAAGTAAAAAACATTCCTTATTACATTCTAAGGCATGATTTTTAGGAGGAAAAAAACATGAGAATGCCTTTCATGAGGACTCTTTTTAGAAGGGGAGTGGTAAATATATTTTATCTTAATCTAGAGCCATGATTTCAGAGACATCTATACTCTGCACAGTGTGACACATCCATTTATATACATAACTCATAGAGTTGAAGTAAATTACCTGGAAATAGAAGTCTAATATACCAACCATGTCTGTGCCTTCTGGAAAACACTGAAAAAATAGAAAGGCAATTAAAAACAAGAATATATGCACATAAGTAAGAGACACATAAAGACTAAATTTAAAATGTATACAAATGTCTCGTATTAACTGGTAACAAAATAGCATATAACCTATAAAAAGGCTTACAACCCTTTTTACATGAAATAATAAAGAACAATAAAGCAAAACTACATTACATACAGATTTCTAGATACTAGTTTAACAATGATAAACTGATTCATAATTCATAAAGCAAGTTACTGGACCACCCACTTAAAATTTAAAAACCAAATGTAATCAATAATAGTCTGGCATCACACTTTCAGAAAAATGGGCTAATCCTTAAGAAAAACTTGCATCAATGTAATTAGTAAAATATCTGAATACTGCCAGATATTAAATTGATTTAATATTAACATTTTGAAACGACTAACTCAAGAGCATTTTGCAAAAACTTCTAAACATTAAATAGTAATAGACAGTTACTTAAAACCTATTGTTGAGTTTTTAGCATACATGTTTACATATTTTATTAAATAAAACAATCATTTGAAATAGAAACAAAAAAATTCAAGAACCTTTTTTTCTTTTAGGTAATATCCTATTGCAAAATTTCGATCTCCACTTTCTCTTTCAGACTGAAACCTAGAAGGAAAAAAATTGCTCTATTTACTTATTTTCTATAAAAGTATGATTGTCCTGTAGTGTAACTGTATAGCAAAGTATAGTATAAAGAACACTGACCTAAGAGTCAGGACTGCTGGGTTTCAATCCCAGTTCTGTCAATAGGCTAGCTATGTGGTTTTTGGGGAAGTCATTTAATTGACAATTCTTTCAGTCTTAATTTTCTCAGCTGTGAAAGGACTGAAATGGGTTAGGCCCTTTCTAATCTTCATATTTTGTGAATAAAGAAGCTAATTTTAAAATTACCAAGTATTCCACCATTAAAAAATACACTAAGAAACTGCAGAATCTCCTGGGTCCTCCAAAAGTACAATAATCAATTCCAACTGCAGGAATCCATGGAAATTTCACTAAAGGAAGGACACATGAAATGGGCCTTTCAGCATTTGTTGGATTAACAGATTTCAGGGGGAAGCCTAGGCAGTGGCAAATCCCATGTAGCATGAACAAAGTTATAAAAGTATAGAAGACAGGACTGCACTGAAGAATGGTGTATGTTCTGATGTATCTGAGAAATAGGGTTCATGGAGAAGAGTGGAGAACCATCAAACTAACAAAGGAGACTGGGACCACATTATTATCAAGACTGATAAATGTAAAAATGGCTCCTGATGGCATACCAAATGAAAGCTTGAAGGCTTTCCATCAAATTACCTTGTTGAGACCTACATTTTAGAAGGATAACTCTGACATCAGTCTGGGAAAGGGGAAAAAGAAAGGATGACTTATGTTATTAGGAAACCGAAGTAATAAAAGCCATAGAAAGCCTGAACTTAGGTAGTGGTGACAGGAATGGAAGGAGAGCTATGATCAAACATGAGAGCACTTCGGCAAGTCTTTCAACCTAATGGGAAAAAGGGGGAATGGTGAATGAAGTCTGATACAAAAGTCTAGATTTTTAATCCAGTCGACTGAAAGGACAGTGATATCAACTGACGTGGGGATCCATGAAGCAAAGAGTAGTGTGAGAAGAAAGAGAATGAGTTTTAATTTAGACAGATTTAACTTGCGTGCAAGCATCCATAAGGCTGCTGACAAAAGAGGAACTGTGGGTGACAGACACTCTGTATTATCAATCACAAGGTGTGTGTGGGGGGTGGGGAGAGTCTCTCCTAACTATACATTTTAATGTTTCTATGGTTAGAAAAACAATGTTGGATATGTGGATATGAAAAAGCTCTTGAAAATAAACTTGTCAACTTGCCATACCTTAAAAAAAAAAAAAAAAACCTCAACATGGTGTACATAAAGAACTAACTGCTTAGCAATGATCACAGTGCCTAGCATATAGTTCTGTTCACCAAACACTATCAAGTGGCTATTATCTGCTGGATAACAGGAATACAAAAATGAATTGGAAGACATTTCTACCCAGGTCTAAAGGAAGTCAGAGTCTTATGGTGGTGATGAGGCAGTGAGACATAGAGTAAGCTCAATTAAATATGGTAATATAATAGCACAGAAGAGAGGTGAGATGAGATTCATGAAAAACTTCTTAGAAAGATACTTAAATTGATGAATAAAAGTTGGTAGAGCAGACAACCTGAAAATTTTTGTTTCCTGAAACGTGAAGTACAAAGTATCACCTATTTAGTATTCATGCCAAAACCGTTTCAGCTTTATGTAACCACAAGGAAACAACCAGACCTATTCAAAATGTGGAATATCCACTATAGCCCATGGGCCAGATGTAGCCTGCTGCCTGTTTTTATAAATAAAGTTTCTTGAAACACAACCTCATATTGTCCATGGCTGCATTCCTACCGAAACAGTAGAAATGGGTAGTTGCAACCAGAGTCCATATGGCCCACAAGTCTGAAAAATTTACTATCTGGTCCTTCACAGAGAAAGTTAGTTAATTCCTGCTTTGTAAAACAAGTGGTTGGCACTCTTCAAAGAAAGCCACTTAATAAAATTTTATAAAGCAAAGGTGTAGGGCAAGAAGACTCTTCTATTTTAAAAAAGCAGAAGAGACATAAATGTAATGTGCAAACCTTGCTTAATAGGAAGCAAAGGTCATAAAAGGCTTTTAGGGGGTGGACAGTTGGTACATTTATGTATTAATGACATCTTACGATTAATGTTAGTGATCTTAATGTTAATGTTAATGTGTTGATGGTACTGTGGTTATGTAGGAGAATGTCCTTATCTCAGAATATACATGTTGAGTTATTTATGGGTGAAGTGTTGAGATGTCTACAACTTTATTTCTATCAGTTCAGAGAAAAAAAATGTATATTTACATATGTGTGTGTGTGTGTGTGTGTGTGTGTAGAAATACACATGTTTTAAACAGTTATCTAAAAAAAGAGGTTGAGGGAAAGCCAATGAGACAAAAATATTAATCAGAAAATATAAGTGAAAGATATCCAGATATTCATTGCTTACTCCTTCAACTTTTCTACAGACTGGCAAATTTCAAAATAAAAAACTGGGGTTAAAATCAAGTTAGCCAGGCAGAGAGATTTAGAGAGGTAAGACAGGTATTACAGGCAAAAAGAAAATTGAATAACTTTCAGTAATTTAAGGGAAAGTTGGGTCCCTTCTAACTTTATACCCACAAGAAGTTTATCCAACCTATATAAAGCATTTAAGTGTTCTCTCAGGTAATTCAGAAATAATTCATTTCCCTTTAATGACGAAATTTTAAGTAATTATTTATTAGCTGAAGTAAGCCCTAGGACCAAACCAGATTAATTCTAAATACACTATGTATTATATATGTAGAGAAAGGGGAGAGGTTGGGGGGGGGGGGGTGGGGACAAAACAGCATTTAAAATAGAATTCTATAGGGGTCCCTGGGTGGCTCAGTTGGTTAAGTGTCCGATTTCAGCTCCGGTCATGATCTCGCGGTTCATGAGTTCGAGCTCCATGTCGGGCTCTGTGCTGACAGCTCAGAGCCTGGAGCCTGCTTCAGATTCTGTCTGTCGGTCTGTCTGTCTGTCTGTCTCTCTCTCCCCCTCCCTTGCTCATGCTCTGTCCCTCAAAAATCAATAAACATTTTAAAACAATGTTTAATAGAATTCTATACTCTAGATATTTTTGTTAATTTAAAGAGGACTGGCCCATTATAAAAACCTAAGTCAAAAATTAGACTCACGTTGCATTACTGAATCCAACGTATTCATTGCCAGCCATCTTATTCAAAAACTGCATCACCTATAAACCAGAATTAGAAAGTATCAGTAATTAAAAAACAAGTATTTAAGGAATATAAATAAAGCATGAAAACTGAATTCTACATTGCACTTACATAGTCAAATTTTTCAGCATTATTCACTCCTTGCTGCAAAGAAATGAGATAAATATGTTAATACAGGCATCACTACAGTTTAAGTTTTAACTGAGTATAATTATCAAAATTTCAAACTGCTATCATAATTAATATACTGTACATTAGTACTTTTAAATCTAGGAAATACTTCTAAAATAATTCAATATTTACATAAACTTTTTACATGTTCTTTTATTAATACCAATATGTTGACAATGGGTCTGAATTACAAAGGGAATGCTTTATTTTAAGTATAAGCTTTACCCAACCCAAAGTTACAGAATTTTAGTTACCCCATATTCCCTTATCTTTCATGACAACACATAATCTGCTAGAACATACGTTATTTAATTTCATATTTTAAAAAAACTTAAAATAAAGTTTCACCCTTAGAAAAGAGTTGAGTATAAATTATGGTTTTCAAGTAAGAACAATCTACTCATATTTTTAAAATAACCTCAAACCAGTATTAGAGTTAGGAAGATGAGTTATGTTGCAAAACTAAACTAATCTTTTATAATTCTATATATGCAAACATCCTGCATACATTTTGCTAGTATAAAGAAAGCTCTACCTTTTGTATCTCATTTGTTTTAACAATATGTGAACTAAAAATATATATATTTCATAGCCTCTAAACAATTAGCTACATTTGAATTTAGCATTATGCCAATTCAGAGCATGGAAGATGTATTGTTTCATCACTTCTATTTCTGACATGTTAGCTACTGCAAATGTCAATAGGAAAAACCTATGTAATGTAGATCAGTTCAAGTAGCCAAATGGTTTCATTTTTACCTCGGCGAAGTTTACAAAGCAGTAAGATGTAGATCTGAAATCAAACGTATTAATTGGTGATATGCACCCAATAGAAACAATACATCTCTAATTTTTAAAACAGGTTTAAAATAATTTGACAACTAAAATTTTAAAACAAAGATTTTAAACTTTACCCTAAAAATTCCAAAACATTACACTTTAAAATTTGATTATGATGGGGAAAACCTGTACCAGAGAATTATTTAACTGAATAAAGCCAGGTTCATTCTCCACTTTACAAGTGGATTAAGATCTGGCTGATAATCTGTGAAACCTTACAGATCAACTTATTTACCAAAGAATGTCAATCACATATACAATCAGTAGCTGAAAAGAACACCACACTATTTCATCAAAATTAGGCATTAACAAAACTTAAACAAGATAATGATGGATAATTTAGCTACAGCCATATTGTAATCACTATCTATGTATTTTCTCTAAAGTGCCCTTTGACATATTTTAATTTTTCTTTCCTTATAATACACCAGAACTCAAAATGTAGAAATGTAACTCCAAAGCTGTTCAATGAAAAATAATTAAAAGAAGAAATTACCAACTTCATTGAACTGTTGCAGTTGTCAAAATATTCCATAGATCCTAATGCTGTAAAATATGTAACAACATTTAAACCACAAAAACCTTTTTAACCTTAGAAAACGCACAAAAAAAAAAAAAAAAAAAAAACAACTCTTTTGGAAAAGGATGTCAGCATTTGCATTGGGATGTTACATGGATAATTACCATTATACAATTAATCAATGTAAAATAAACAAGTTATACTGAACTTCCATTCTCTGACCTAAACTGTGCCCTACAGAACAAATACAAATTTTCTTTATTAAGCTGTCATGTTTAATAAAAAGAAAAAAAACCTGTTTCAACTCTAGACTATGGTCACAAGCTTGACCTACTTTGTAGCTTACTAAATTAAAGCATAATTAAAATTGTTTTGCTTCTAAGCTATTTTTTAAAAAACTGATATTTACCATTGTCAATCACATAACCTTTTGGATAAACTACTTGAAATGTTCTAGGCAGATTATATAAAAACACACAAAATAAACTAACTGATTTTGTTGACCCAAGAAAGTCTTTCCCCAAAATTTCCCCATTTAAATGTAAAAGCACTTGTTTAATGTTTGTTCTTACTATCTACACTGAAAATAGTATTTTACTTAAGTCAACAAAATATATTTGCCCCTGTATCTCTTGGAAAGATTTCATGTACCCCAGGAATATATGGGATCTAATAATCATTATAAAATGTCAAGTTATTTTAATTTCAAAAAAATAACAGTAGAAAGTTTATTTGTAAAAATGTTAGAAAAAATACACATACACGTACAAAATAGAGTAAACCCCCTAAAAGCAAATATACAAACTGTAAAAATAAAATCCATCATCATCTAGTAGTGGGGTACAGAGAAGTGGAGGACAAGATACTATGAAAATTAGAAGCCAGGAATGGGTACATAGGGGCTAGTTACACTATGTTTATTTTGAGTATGTTTGAAATTTTTCATAAAAAGTTAAAGAAAAAATGTTTATTTATTAATAATGTCCCATGTTAATTTACAAAACTTATTTTAGAATATTCTTTTCTCTTTGAAATAGTAATTGATTTTTAATTAGTTCATGTATAAGTGGATATTTTCTATTGCTAGAATAAAGAGATTCTCTTCCTATTTAAAATTTTTACAGAGGTAGGAGTTGAGAAATCTTGCTGACAACAGATGAGTAGATAGAAATAGGAAAGGTTTTGTTACAGCGATATCACTCAATTCTTTTACATATCTATATTACATGTAAAAGTCACACAGCAATCCATCCTTAAAATTTACACTTAATGTTCTTATTAACTAACAACTTGATTAGATCCTCTGTCCATTTTGTTGAAACCAAAGACCTGGAAACAATCTATATACAAGAGGGCTGTTCCCACTCATTACAATGATTCATGTCCTCAATAACACTGACTCCAATATTTCAAAATGTTCTCTTTCACTGGTGCCCAAGAGGTTTTTAGAACCTGAAAGTGTACCACAGTAAAAATTGGTACAAATGAGAAGTATGTCTTCTTTTGAAAAATGGGAGGAAATATGGACCAAAGGCAGACTAATTTTAAGAAACACATATATGAAAACTGGAATTTGGAAACTGGTCTTAAAATTATCAATGTCCCTTTATCTCTTGGAAAAAACTTCCCATAACCAGGAATAGGTTTATCCCACTTTTAAATCACTATACAACCAATATTATATATGTTATTTTAATTGTAGAAAAAGCTACAATGCTATATAGGTAAGTACAGCAGGAAAACTTAAAAACTAAATTGGAGAAAATATATTTACCAAATGATTTGCCAAATCCGTTCACCAAATGATTTTTTTTTTTTCCAGTGATAAAAAGTGTTTTTATTAAAGCAAGGGGACAGGACCTATGGACAGAAAGAACTATACTGTGATTGTGAGGAGTGATTGATTATTTACTTTTAAGTTGGGGAAGTAGAGATAAGGAAGTTTCTAAAGTATTTTTCATATGTTAAAGACGACTTCCAGAATCGTGGAGATCAAATGACTTCTAAAAAGCAAACTATAAGGTTTGTCTGAAAAGGGTAGTTAAGTAATCAGATCCTGAGATTAGAAAATTCTAGGAGTTAATTCTTCTGTAAACATACCTATTCTAACTTAAAGAATTTTCATTTCATTGAAGAAAATTTTATGAATGAAAATGTGATAAATAGGCACTGACTTTTTAACACTGGCTATTAAAAGAATTAATATAATTATATTGGAGTTTTTATAACCGTTTTTTACAATATACTCCCGAATTATGTATATTATACATTAAAACACAGGTGAAAACATTACTGTTAATAGGGACATCTGCTAATACGTTTAATATTAACATGACTCATTTGAAGTCAATGCATTAATCAGAGTTATGTGTGAGTAAATCACTTGATTCCATTCATAAAGTATGGAGGTGTAAAAGCCAACTGAAAATTAGAGATCACAGGGGCGCCTGGGTGGCTCAGTCGGTTGAGCGTCTGACTTCAGCTCAGGTCATGATCTCACACTCCGTGAGTTCTAGCCACGCGTCGGGCTCTGTGCTGACAGTTCAGAGCCTGGAGCCTGCTTCGGAGTCTGTGTCTCCCTCTCTCTCTCTGCCCCTCCCCTGCTCATGCTCTGTCTCTCTCTGTCTCAAAAATAAATAAAAACATTAAAAAAAAATTAAAAAAAAAAGAAAATTAGAGATCACAGAGGAAAGAGGCAAAAGAGGTAACTGAAAATGATTTATAGAATACTTTTAATTTAATCTTGCCACAGAAAATGCTTTAAAGCTAAATAATAGTTGGAAGATTTAAAATAGATATTACAGGTAAAAAATGTTCTAAATCTAGTATTATATAGATTAACCCTAAATATAAAGAGAAAAGTGAATTCTGATGTCAATCAACTATCTGCCTTTCATTAAAAAAAACAAAATTCAAACAAACCAACTGATATAAACATGGAGTGAAAAAACAATACCACAATAAAATTATCAAGTCCAAGGCATCATCCAGTACTTCCCAGAGCCACAAACCACCTTAAAAGTATGGCTCACAAGTCCAACAAGTTATTGCTAACATAACTAAACTGAAGCACTACATACATACTAACTAAATTCATCTTATTTTCATGGAGTACAATTAAATTATCTTTTAATAACAGAAAAATCTGATTTTTTAAATTTAAAAAGACTTCTGATTAAAAAAAATCAAGCTTCTTCAAATGACAAAAACTGGAAAGTACCACTAGAATAAAGAGATATACACGCAGAAGACAGTGTAACTTACTATTTCCCTTTAAAGTGAAAAAGCAAAAACAAATAAATATAAAATAAGAAAATAAAATAAAATAGCAGACCTATGGCAATTATCTTTTAGTAGGTTTTCCTCATTTTCCCACCCTAACCCTCAAGTTATTAGAAGATTTAAACTTTTAAACTAAAACTAGTTGAAGTTTTTACCACTGCAAAGAAAAAAATTACATAAATATACAGCTATTTCATCCAGAGTAACTGTGTTCCTTTCAAATTGTTTACTCTTCCCTTTAAATTAAGCAACCATATTATCATTATCAGATAAAACAAATTACATCAAAAAGTATTCCTTTAATTCAGTAGTTACCACAAAGAAAAAGAAAGAATTTACTTTTAAAGTTTTTAAAATTTTGTGCATTTTAAGTACAAAATGACATTTGTTTTTTTTTTTTTTTGAAGGTATTTACCTAGATAGCTTTGTTTAAAATTTTAAATATTGGAGTTTTCTATAAGTTTAGTAGTTAAGAATTTATGCAACAGGTTCCTTCTGTCCAAATCCTCCTTTTTTCCACAATCTGCTAATCCTTTTGAACATTTGCTCTGCCTCTTCCCCCATTTCCTGAGGATCATCTCCAATCCTACAAGGAAAAAATATCAATACTACAAAATTAAGAAATAAAGAGTCTTACTAAAGACTCTACTTAATTTGTGTGTGTGTGTGTGTGTGTGTGTGTGTGTGTGTGTGTGTGTGTGAGAGAGAGAGAGAGAGAGAGAGAGAGAGAGAGAGAGAGAGAGAGAGAGAAGACTAACATGAGGAGAATGTTTTAATAGCACCATAATTGAGTTTAAGTTTGAAAGCAAAAAATAGCCTTAAGGTCATCAACTAAGAGCTAAAAAACAAAATTCACATCTAGTAGCCATGGTAAAATATGCATGCTTTGGATACTCAAATGCAAGCTCCTTGAGAAAAGGTTTAAGTTCCTTTACAGATAGTCGGCACTGACTAATGTCCAAAGAATAACTACATTACCCCCACTAAAAATTAGATGTGACTTTTAAGCCAGTAAGTTATTATTTGTACAAGTTAAAATTAAGAAAATAAAACTTTTCCTTTAGGACAATTTAACAATGCTAGATAAAGACAAAGATGTTATCAAGAGAAACAGCAAACACCTACATTAATTAGTCAGAGTGAATTCTAATGAAGAGTAAACAAACCAGGAGATTTAGCTCAAGCCCAACTCTTCTGCTGTTAGCCCTTATCTAGTTTCAGTTTCCTCATTGCAACTATATAAAGAAGGCTGGACTTGAAGACCCTTGTTTGGCTATGGTTTTGCTAACTCAATTTCGATTACCAATTCATAAATAATTATGTGATCATACAACAACTTGCATAGATCACATACAGATATTTAGAGGAGATCTGAATTCTTTTTAAAAAACAGCCTAAAAAAAAGGTATTACATTCTGGGGCAGTTTTACAAAGATATATAAGGCTTACCCCTCCAAGATTTAGATGAACTTCAATAAAAAAGGAAGAAAGAAAGAAACTTGTGAAACACTTCTAAAAACAAAACAAAAATTCTAAGAAAGTGACCTTAAATATGAACTATACCCCAAAAGCCTTATTTTCAAGTTTGTCAGTAAATTAAAACTGTTTGCATCTTTAAAATCACTGATCAAATTTATAAATACAAGATGACTCAGTTAAATTTTTGCACTGTTGGATACTGAACCACATTTATGTGTATGCATTTTTTTTTTTAACTGTTTCTAAGTGTTCATTAATGTGGCCCAATGTACCGTTCATGGCTCATGACTAAACATAAGTGAAACTAATAAAGTGATGGTGTGATATGACTAGACATGCATTTCTCACATGCAGCGTTTCAGTGTAGTATATATGAAACCCATGAATCAACAGAAGATGTTTAATTGCATGCAGTTAAGGAAGGCTTTTAATTATATACAGATGCCCTTTCCTGAAAATACTATTTGGTGTGCTATGTTAATCTTTCTCCAATGTAAGAGTTCTTAAACTGGGATTCGTGGATCAGCGTCAAAGGGTCTGTGAACTCCCCCAAAGGTTACAGAAAAATCACAGTATGTAAACATTTTTCTGGAAACACTCAAAAAAGGTTTGGAACCATTCTAGTGGTTTTCTCATTAAGCATTAACAAATACATTATACTATCCCAACTCTCCTTACCTCTAAGTTAACTTGTTCAAATCTAAACAATTATTAATTAGACTTTTTCTCATTGCAGTGTTTACTGGATTTCACTGTAAGGGCCCATTTACTCGTGTCTACCTTCTACAAGGTAAGGTACCTGAAGGGAGGGCTGTGCCTAGTACAGGTTTGTATTACAATTTTCTACAATAAACAAATACTATGTTACCTCAAGCTGACAACTTTTACTTAATGTGAAAGTCATGAATAGATATTACAATAGGCAAAATAAAAATTTCCATAGCCTATTAAAATTAGTTACAATAAAAATTAATACTTGGCTATAATATCTACTTCACTAGAGTTACAAAGATTAAGAGGGCCAAAGCTTACAAAGTATTTGCCCTAAAATAACAACTAAACATATATAATTCTTATGATAGTAGTCTTCTATTTTAAAGCCTTTTCTCATGAACATTTAAAATTCATGAAGGAGACGATTTCTAGCATACAAATTAGACATATTTTTATTAACTGGGCCAAGGGCATAATTCATATCCAAACACTCTTTGTGTAACCAGGGTATCACATCCTTACTAATGCATCTACAAAGCCATGTAGTTATGTTTTTTTCGTGCTTGGAAAAGATATGCATAGATTTACTGAAGTATATAAATGTTCCAAACATAAATGAAATATATTTGAATATAAATGAAATTTATAATTAGAAATTAAAAATCTAAATAGTATCACACAACAAAACCATTTTCAAATACTTATTCCAAACAACAACAGAGCTTCCAATTATTAAGGCAAAGTAGACACTAAAACAACTAAAACGTACAATGTAAAACAAAGCATAAGAAAAATAATATAACTTAATAATTGGAATAAGTCTTACTTATTTTAGTTATGATAATAAGCAAAACAAATGAAAGAAGTTCAAATGAAAATTGGAATGTAGCTCTTGAGTAGAAAGGACTTCAGAATATTCAAGGGTAAATGTACTTTGTCTTAACACAAAGTACCAGAACATTTGTTCCTACATATGCTGATGACAAACAGTAAACAGTAAAATGCTTTTAATTGTGTTAACATCTGTTCATTCTCGAAGAGCCAAAAGGAACAGGAATAAAAAAAAATATATCAAAACTTTAGGAAGAAAAACCTCTGTGCCTATTGTTCAGCAGAGACTTCTTTTTGATTTTTGCCAGATCTTCAGGTCAAGAGTAACTGAGCAACTCTTACAATGAGTCATCGGTTTTAAATTTTGTTCTTGAAATTACATTTATTTCAAAGTAAATATGAATCTTAAGGTTTCACCATAAGATTAAGTGTAACACCAAAACTTTTCACAATTCTACATAAATAACCCAATATTCATCTTTATGCTTTTTAAAAACTTACTAGGTTAAAAGGAATTGTCAACATTTTACCTTTATTAATGAAGTCACAACAATTGCTCCAGCATTTACCATAGGATTGTGTGGCTTATCTGTAAAATATAAAAACAACAGCATTTTTTCGAATATTTGATATCGTGTTCCATTATATAGGTATTTCTCGTGAAAATATATTTTCTTTATGTAAGATAATGTTACAGTTCTTTTGGGGGGAGGGAAAGAAAGGGTGAAGGGATACATTTAGTCACTTACTTAACAAACCAGTAATACACTTCCATAATAATTATATAGGAAAACAAAGATTCATGTACAGAAAGATAGTGAATAATAGTATAAGAGTACATCCAAATTTCCTAACTCTACCATTTACTACCTATCTGATCTTGAGCAAGTAACTGAATTTCATTGGGCCTCAATTTTATCACTGTAAATTGGGAGTAATAAATAGCACCAACATCCCATTGAAACATAATGCTTGAATGAATTAGCACACACAAAATGCTTAAATGTATATGGCACATCCTTAGGCATTCATACAACGTTACTATAAAAATAACCTTGAAAAAAGCCTATCTTGCTTTTTAAAAGTGCTTTATTTTTGTTTTTATGTATATACACATACACACGCAGAAAAAGAAAACAGAAACACTATAAAGAGATATATCTATTATAAAAATATTACAGGGGATTTGAATTGTATTCTGTTCTTTCTATATTTCCTGACAATAAAGATTTATTTTAAAAATTACTTAAAATGTAAATTCATCTCAAATCCTACCTCTTCTAATTCTTACAACAAACAGAATTTCAAATCTCAACTGATTACATTCCATTCATGGCACTGCACAAATGCCAAACACAAACCTCTTAGGGCACTGAAAACATTTATTTAAAAGTACGATTACTAATTTATCTGTTTGTGGTAGTGCTTCATTTGAGTGGGGGGGAACAAGTTCTTATCTAACTTGACAAATCCAACAGAATTTATTAAGTTATTGCTACATTATTAGCCTCCTTAAATTTTAAGCAAGTTATCTTCTGTAAGATGAACCTATGACTAAATAATTCTGAGCTCTAGAAAACAGCCTAGCAGTTTTCAACTGTCAAAGAGTTGCCATATGACTCAGCAATTCCAAAATTAGAGGATTCTAGTCAAGATGGCGGCGTAGTAGGACGCTGGGCTCACCGCGCGTCCTGCTGATCACTTAGATTCCACCTACACCTGCCTAAATAACCCAGAAAACCGCCAGAGGATTAGCAGAACGGAGTCGCCGGAGCCAAACGCAGAGAGGCCCACGGAAGAGGGTAGGAAGGGCGGCGAGGCGGTGCGCGCTCCACGGACTGGCGGGAGGGAGCCGGGGCGGAGGGGCGGCTCGCCGGCCAAGCAGAGCCCCCGAGTCTGGCTTGCAAAAGCGGAGGGGCCTGACGGACTGTGTTCCCACAACAAGCGCGACTTAGCATCTGGGAGGTCATAAGTTAACAGCTCTGCTCAGAAAGCGGGAAGGCTGGAGGACAAAGGGAGGGAGAGCTGCTGAGCCCCCGGACTACAGAGCTCAGTTTGGCGGGGAACAAAGGCGCTCGCCAGCGCCATCTCCCCCGCCCATCCCCCAGCCAAAATCCCAAAGGGAACCAGTTCCTGCCAGGGAACTTGCTCACTCCGCGCAAACACCCAACTCTGTGCTTCTGCGGAGCCAAACCTCCGGCAGCGGATCTGACTCCCTCCCGCTGCCACAGGGCCCCTCCTGAAGTGGATCACCTAAGGAGAAGCGATCTAAGCCTGCCCCTCCTGCCCCTGTGCACCTTGCCTACCCACCCCAGCTAATACGCCAGATCCCCAGCATCACAAGCCTGGCAGTGTGCAAGTAGCCCAGACGGGCCACGCCACCCCACAGTGAATCCTGCCCCTAGGAGAGGGGAAGAGAAGGCACACACCAGTCTGACTGTGGCCCCCAGCGGTGGGCTGGGGGCAGACATCAGGTCTGACTGCGGCCCCGCCCACCAACTCCAGTTATACACCACAGCACAGGGGAAGTGCCCTGCAGGTCCTCACCACGCCAGGGACTATCCAAAATGACCAAGCGGAAGAATTCCCCTCAGAAGAATCTCCAGGAAATAACAACAGCTAATGAGCTGATCAAAAAGGATTTAAATAATATGACAGAAAGTGAATTTAGAATAATAGTCATAAAATTAATCGCTGGGCTTGAAAACAGTATAGAGGACAGCAGAGAATCTCTTGCTACAGAGATCAAGGGACTAAGGAACAATCACGAGGAGCTGAAAAACGCTTTAAATGAAATGCAAAACAAAATGGAAACCACCACGGCTCGGCTTGAAGAGGCAGAGGAGAGAATAGGTGAACTAGAAGATAAAGTTATGGAAAAAGAGGAAGCTGAGAAAAAGAGAGATAAAAAAATCCAGGAGTATGAGGGGAAATTTAGAGAACTAAGTGATACACTAAAAAGAAATAATATACGCATAATTGGTATCCCAGAGGAGGAAGAGAGAGGGAAAGGTGCTGAAGGGGTACTTGAAGAAATAATAGCTGAGAACTTCCCTGAACTGGGGAAGGAAAAAGGCACTGAAATCCAAGAGGCACAGAGAACTCCCTTCAGACGTAACTTGAATCGATCTTCTGCACGACATATCATAGTGAAACTGGCAAAATACAAGGATAAAGAGAAAATTCTGAAAGCAGCAAGGGGTAAACGTGCCCTCACATATAAAGGGAGACCTATAAGACTCGTGACTGATCTCTCTTTTGAAACTTGGCAGGCCAGAAAGAATTGGCAGGAGATTTTCAGGGTGCTAGACAGAAAAAATATGCAGCCGAGAATCCTTTATCCAGCAAGTCTGTCATTTAGAATAGAAGGAGAGATAAAGGTCTTCCCAAACAAACAAAAACTGAAGGAATTTGTCACCACTAAACCAGCCCTACAAGAGATCCTAAGGGGGACCCTGTGAGACAAAGTACCAGAGGCATCACTACAAGCATAAAACATACAACATCACAATGACTCTAAACCCGTATCTTTCTATAATAACACTGAATGTAAATGGATTAAATGCGCCAACCAAAAGACATAGGGTATCAGAATGGATAAAAAAAAAAACACCCATCTATTTGCTGTCTACAAGAGACTCATTTTAGACCTGAGGACACCTTTAGATTGAGAGTGAGGGGATGGAGAACTATTTATCATGCGACTGGAAGCCAAAAGAAAGCTGGAGTAGCCATACTTATATCAGACAAACTAGACTTTAAATTAAAGGCTGTAACAAGAGATGAAGAAGGACATTATATAATAGTTACAGGGTCTATCCATCAGGAAGAGCTAACAATTATAAATGTCTATGCGCCGAATACCGGAGCCCCCAAATATATAAAACAATTACTCATAAACATAAGCAACCTTATTGATAAGAATGTGGTAATTGCAGGGGACTTTAACACCCCACTTACAGAAATGGATAGATCATCTAGACACACGGTCAATAAAGAAACAAGGGCCCTGAATGAGACATTGGATCAGATGGACTTGACAGATATATTTAGAACTCTGCATCCCAAAGCAACAGAATATACTTTCTTCTCGAGTGCACATGGAACATTCTCCAAGATAGATCATATACTGGGTCACAAAACAGCCCTTCATAAGTTTACAAGAATTGAAATTATACCATGCATACTTTCAGACCACAATGCTATGAAGCTTGAAATCAACCACAGAAAAAAGTCTGGAAAACCTCCAAAGGCATGGAGGTTAAAGAACACCCTACTAACGAATGAGTGGGTCAACCAGGCAATTAGAGAAGAAATTAAAAAATATATGGAAACAAACGAAAATGAAAATACAATAATCCAAACGCTTTGGGACGCAGCGAAGGCAGTCCTGAGAGGAAAATACATTGCAATCCAGGCCTATCTCAAGAAACAAGAAAAATCCCAAATACAAAATCTAACAGCACACCTAAAGGAACTAGAAGCAGAACAGCAAAGGCAGCCTAAACCCAGCAGAAGAAGAGAATAAAGATCAGAGCAGAAATAAACAATATAGAATCTAAAAAAACTGTAGAGCAGATCAACGAAACCAAGAGTTGGTTTTTTGACCCAGCAATTCCATTCCCAGGTATACAGTCAAGAGAAATAAATATGTACATGCACACAAATACTTGTACACCAGTGTTCACAGAAGTATTACTGATAATAGTCAAAGGTGAAAAACAACTCAAACGTCCTGTCAACTGATGAGTAGATAAATAAGATGTGGTATTATTACCAATAGAAGATAACATTATTCAGCAATTTTTAAAAAATGAAGTACTGATACATACATACTGATACATACATACAGAACATAAAGGCACTTTAAAAGTAACATGCTGGGGCATGTGGGTGGCTCAGTCAGTTAAGCGTCTGATTTGGCTCAGGTCATGATCTCACAGTTTGTGGGTTCGAGTCCCACATCAGGCTCTGTGCTGACAGCTCAGAGCCTGAAGCCTGCTTCAGATTCTGTCTCCCTCTCTCTCTGCCCATCCCCTGCTCACTCTCTCTCTCTCCAAAATGAATAAAAATTAAAAAAAAAAATTCTAAAAGTAACATGCTAAGTAAGACAGGCCAGTCATAAAAGACCAAATATCATAGGATTTCATTTATATATAATGTCCAGAATAGGCAAATCTATAGAGACAGAGAGTAGATAACTAGTGCCAGGGGTAGAAGACATATGGGTATTCAACTAATTAAAATGGGTACTCACTGGGTACAGGGTATTTTTTGGGGTGACAAAAGTGTCCCAAAATTGCCTGGGTGGTTCAGTCTGTTAAGCGTCTGACTTTGGCTCAGGTCATGATCTCACGGTTCATGAGTTCGAGCCCTGCATTGGGCTCTCCACTGACAGCGCAGAGCCTGCTTAGGTTTCTCTCTCTCCCCCCTTTCTCTCTTCCCCTCCCACTCTCATGCTCACTCTCTCTCAAATAAATAAAAATTAAAAACTGAAATGAATTTTGGTGATGGTTGCACAATTCTGTGAATATGCTAAAAGCCACTGAATTGTATACTCTAATGGGTGAATTATATGGCATATAAAGTACTTCCCAATATAGTTGTTAAAATTTTCGTTCACTTAAAAAAGAAAGACAAAAAATTAGGTAACATACAGTCTACCAGTTTCCCTCAACGTAAGATCAACAATGTGGTTTAGTAGCTATGCCTTAAACACTATACATTTTGGGTTAACCATGATGACAATTAGTTCCAAATGTTAAAATTTAGTATAATACCAGAGTATTTACAATCAAGATTTCACCTATTCCAAATCTTGCTAAGAGAAGTTTGCTTTCTCTGAGATCATACAAAATGAGAGCAATTAGTGTCAAAGTACTACATGGCAAAAGGGAGCCAAGGAACAAAAATTTTCCAGTATTGTTCACCTGAAAAAAAAAAAAAAAAAAACAGAGACAGAAAATAGAATATAGAAATCAGGCTGTGCTAAATTAGTTTATACTTGTATTTGTGTATATGTTTATGTGTCTGTCCATTCATGGTTTTTTGACATTATCATGTATAGGCCCTAGGGCCTCAGAAGGCAGTTAAATGTGTACATTCCAAATGGTACCACATAAATGTGTGCACTTAGTATTTTCTAAATCATAAAGATTCTGCAAATACCACATAAGCTGCATTCAAGAAGATCTTTCAAAGAACACTAAAAGCATTTCATGGGATGACAGTGCAATTTTCAGATGTAAGCAACTGTTCTCTCTGCCTTTGGCTCAAAAGGCAGATACCTCAGTATTTGGAAATACACCAGATATTATAATATAACACCAGCATTACTGCAGTCTGAAACTTCAGTCTAAAACCTATCACTGTGAAACCTACTTGTTTCCTTCTCCACTGTAGGGAGGAGGGGAGAGGTAAAAGGTTCCATTTAGAATTTTTAATTTAAAAATACTCATGACAGCAGAAATAAAACTTAAGCTAATTAATAAAAGCTATCAACTGAAGTAATGGCATATATTAGCTTGGTATAATGACAAAATGGTCATAGGCCGCATCTGAAATTTATGGACACTTTTAACTAGAAGGTACAAAACTGTTTTAGTAAGTACTTATTCTTTCCAAAGGAAAAAAAACATGCAGAAAGTTCTTTTATATTATACTAGCAAAAGCTTTTCAAACTGCTAATCAAATATGAACCTTACAAAGATGAGGTTCATAACCGAGGCTAAGTCAAAGTTGCTAATGCATATACTGAAGAACCTAAAAAGTATTAATTTCACAGTTCAATATGAATATTTATATTTTAAGTATTATACTGGAATTTTTAAGAACCATATAAAAATTAAAGTATATTCTATATATGGTTTAATCCCACACCACCCACTTACCCAAGCAACCAAACTTTGTTCTTTGTATATACAATTCAGTCCTGTCTTCCTCACGTAAATTAATTCAACTCCTCTTCTTTCTCAAATCCTCTACAATATAAACTAACATATACATTTTGTCTTCTGTCAATTACACTTATAAAAGTCTGTCTTTTTTCTCCATGCATTAGATGTATGTAATTGTTACCCATATCCTTTAGTATTAGCTAGATAAGTTACTCAAGAACCCAGGTCTATTTACCCTCCACAGCTATTAATAACGGGAAGAAGACTATATATGTATGTGTTGATTAATCTAATTTCTACTATAAGATAGATAAAGACTTCACTAGGAGATGGTTGTTTCCAAATTGGTATCTCCATCAAGTAACTTATTTCCTCATCTATAATGACAGAAAGTATCAACCAACTTTCTACCAGAGGACTAAAACATTTTTATGTTGTAAAACTACCAATATTACAAGAGTACTATAGGGCGCCTGTGTGGCTCAGTCAGTTGGGGGTCCAACTCTTGATTTTGGCTCAGGTCACGATCCCAGGGTTGTGGGACAGAGCCCTGTGTTGGGCTCCACGCTGAGCATGGAGCCTGCCTGGGATTCTCACACTCTCCCTGTGCCCCTCTCCCCTACTCACACACTCTCTCTTTCTCGCTAAAATAAAAAAGAGTACTATAATTTCTTTATCCATTATATTTATATTACTCTTAACTTACTACAATCTTATAAAGTTAGGACAATATAAATACATTTGTTTTATTTTTAATTTTATAATAATGCTAAATGCACAGACACACAGACACATAAGGCATATAATTTCACCATAAACCTACTACTGAAGTTTTAAACATGAAGAAGACCTATAGTTGTTTTTTTGCTGAGGCTAGTTTCAAAACCAAAATTCTAGAGCACAGAACCTATGGAGAACTCAGCAAGAAGGGGAATAGTGAGGTCTTCACTTTCCCATTACTTGTAAGACTCTGGTATTGGCTCAGGTGGGAGGTACTAGCTTGGAAAAAGTCAAAGAATATCAAGGTAAAACCTCTTTTTAAACTTCATATTTCAATTATTATAAACCAGTGCTAAATTCCTGAGTTCTTATCTTGATTTTTTTCTTATAGATTACTATCAGTAAACTATAATTTTTAAAATCATAAATGTACAGAGCAAAAAAATATATGACTATAATGTTAAGTTCACTTACTCCATGCCCATTTTATTTATTTTTGTTTCCCAAATATGTCTTCACATTCAAATTCTTATATTTGCTCATTTCTATTCTTTAAATACCTCTCAAAATCAATCAATTCACCAGAACCACCTAGATTATTCTATTCTGGGGCGCCTGGGTGACTCAGTCAGTTGAGCATCCGACTTCGGCTCAGGTCATGATCTCACGGTCTGTGGGTTCGAGCCCCATGTCGGGCTCTGTGCTGACAGCTCAGAGGCTGGAGCCTGCTTCAGATTCTGTCTCCCTCTCTCTCTGACCCTCCCCCATTCATGCTCTGTCTCTCTTTGTCTCAAAAATAAATAATAAACATTAAAAAAAAATTAGATTATTCTATTCTGACTTACATAGGAAAATATTAATTTTTCTTATAAAATGTTTAATCTTAATAGAAAAAAATATCAATTATTTCCATATTAAATCTGCATGTCAGTGAGTTTAATAGATAAATAAGGTACTTCTGCATATGATGTCCTTCCTGAAATTGTTAGTTTATGATAATCTCCATAAAATCAAATGTAGCATCAAGACAGAAAGATTATGGTAAAGTAGGTAAGAAAATGTAGTAGCTCCAAAAACAAAATAGAAAAGCACAAAGAAATATCATTCTTTTAACTTAATTAAAAAAATAAAACAATAATAAGTATAAGGCACATTTCATTTTGCACAAACAAAAAATACAAAAGAGTATTTCTCACAACCATTATTGCAACACTGAATTCCTTCACTCTTTCTTTCTTCAATTCTGTATTAACTCATCACACACAAGTGAGGAACCCAGTGGGGTGGGGCAGGTGGCTCACTCAGTCAGTTAAGCTTCTGACTCTTGATTTTGATTCAGGTCATGATCTCAAAGTTCATGAGTTCAAGCCCTGAGTTACGCTCTGTCCTGACAGTATGGAATCTTCATGGGATTCTCTCTCTCTCCCTCTCTCTGTCCCTCTCCCACTCACACACGCGCTCTCTCTCAAAATAAATGACTAAACTTAAAAAAAAAAAAAAAAGAACTTAGCATATGTCTGAAAGATTAAAATATAGCAACCAATACACAGGCTGGTGTTTAGATTTAAAACCTCTACCAGATCAAAAGTACTAAATAACTACCTTTGTCCTCCCACTTCCTTTTGAATTCCCATTAAGTAGTAAGACTTGTTAGTTATCCAACTATTTAATGCAAGATGGTTCTTTCAAATATTAAATGTTATGAAAGAGAAAAAAAGCACAATTATTCATTAGTTCAACTGGGGCCACCATAAAAACTTGTTATGTTGGAAGTTTTCAAATACATATAATATAGAAATGTAGAAAGAATATAATAGAAACACCTTACAGTTAGCCTTAAGAATTACCAACATATAGTTATAATCACACCCAGCACTCCCAGCTATACTCACTGAATTATTTTAGAGCAAATCTCAGATACTGTGAGATTTTACTACAAGATATTCTCCTATACGTGTTTATGAAGTGAAGTCAAAACTTTACTCCCTGCTCTCATCTTCCCCTAGCTCACTTCCAGTGGTATGAGAAGCCTAAAATAACATTTTTAACAGTAGTAATATGGGTTTTACAGAAATTCCATGAGAAATGAACACAAAAATATTAATACTTTTAATTTTCTTCAAAAAAGAAAAAAAAAACTTCTTAGATTTAAATAGGAAAATGAGGTATTTCTTTTTCTAGCTTTTATGTAATTCTTACCATCTTCATTTAAAAACAGTTTGTTGAATCTTAATCCACTTGGCTCTTTCCCAACATATCGATGCACATATTCTGTTCCAAGGTCATTAACAGCAATTGCATATTTCAAAGGTTTTACACAGGACTGAAGACAAAATGGAACTTTGGTATCTCCAATAGAATGCCTATTTAAAAGTAGATTTAAAAAATAATTAAAATCAACTGGAAAAATATCTAAATAACTGGAGTTATTTTTACATGTTAATTCTAATTTACAAAGGTTTTCCCATAATTCAACCACAAGTTAACTTGGATATTAAAGAATAAATATAAATTTTAAGAAGAATGCTGCAAAATAGGCAAAAGCTTAAAACTATTCGGGTAATAGAATGGTTCGGAATTAGATAATAACTAAGTAATGTGAAAATTTTCCTGTGAAGGCAAGAGGGTATGGCCCTCCTTACTCCTACCTGTATTAAATCACATAAAATGAACTAGTCCTTTTAGAAATCAGTCACCACCTCTTCACTCATAGCTTTCATCATGACTACACCATGCTTATTAGTTTTTAAACAAAGTTCAGTTTGGATTCAACACCATTCTCTGAAACCTTGCCTGTAAATGCCTCATCCATATCTATGCACAATTCCAGCCCTGTTAAAAGAAATAGCATCCAGTTTCATAAACTGTGTTAGAGCTGGCATTAATGGCATCATTACCACCATTATCACTTCTAAACAATAGAAAAAGAAAGCTTTATGTTACCAAACTGGGATGCATATGAATATAGAATAGGTTAAAAAATGGAAAACCTGTGACTGACCCTGTTATAATGTAAACTTCACAAGGGCAGAGATCTTTTGTTTTATTCACTGGTATCCCAGATGCCCTGAACTTTGCCCCAACACAGACCAGGCACTCATTCATTCAGAGTGAAACTCATTCATAGTGAAACTGGGTACTATTAATAACCACTCCTGGGCAAAAAAGGATTAGAGGAGACATCAGAGGGCAAAGAAACATCAGAGGGCCACCTCTCCTCTAAGTATATTATGGAATATAACTACACATGCATAGACAGCAAAAGTATATAATATTTTTCCTATGTTTATGAATAATTTCTAATTCAGACTCTAAGTCCAACTTGACAATCATTCTAAAACCTGACAAGAGCCTGTCTTATTACCTTTGGATTTAAAATACATATGCCTGTGGTGCCTGGGTAGCTCAGTCAATTGAGTGTCTGACTTCGGCTCAGGTCATGATCTCACAGTTCGTGAGTTCGAGTCCCAGATCGGGCTCTGTGTTGACAGCTCAGAGCCGGGAGCCTGCTGTGGACTCTGTCTCTCTCTCTCTCTCTCTCTCTCTCTCTCTCTCTCTCTCTGCCCCTTCCCCATTTGCTCTCAAAAATAAATAAAAAAAAAATTTTTTTTAAATAAATAAAAATACATATGTTCTAGTCTGAAGTCAACTTTTACAATTATCCACATAAGAAAACTAAACTAAAAGAATCATCTTTACACACACAGAATCTTTAAGAAGAGAAAGAACAGGGGCGCCTGAGTAGCTCAGTCAGTTAAGTGTCCATCTCTCAATTTCAGCTCAGGCCATGATCTCACAGTTGTGAGATCGAGCCCCTCATCAGGCTCCACACTGAGCCTGGAGCCTGCTTAACATTCTCTCACCCTCCCCAGTGCCCCTCCCACAGTCATGCACATGCATGAACACATGCCTGTTTGCTCTCTCACTCTTAAAAAAAAGAGAGAGAAATCATGTGCAAGTACAAGCTTTGTGTTATAATCATTTCCTCCAAACATAAAAATTCCTATTACACGATAACCATTTCCTCCAAATACAAAAACAGAACTATCACTCCCAACTAGAATTTGATCCATAAGAATAAAGCCATGTCTTCTCGTGTATTTGTGTCCTTTCATAGCACCCAACATTTAATTCAACACACAGTGACTGTTTATAACACATTTTACAGGTCCACATTAGGATAAAAGCTTATCATAATGGAGGCAACAACAAACTAGAAGTTAAGAAACTTAGGTATTAGTTTTACCTCTGCCAATATTAGATAAACTGTGGGCCTCAGGTACCTTAAAAATGAATGGGCTAAGCCATATATCTTTTTACTGTAAATACTTGAGAAAGAAAATTAGTAAAAAAATAAAAAGATCACTTAGAATGAAGGTACTTAAAAGATCAAAACTTAATAAATTGGAGGAAAAGCTATAACTGGGATATTATCTTTAAAAAGATGAGGCATTATAAGGCTAAATGACTTGTGGTTTTAACAGAACTTAGGATAAAATTACATCTCTGATGTAAATTCATCAAACTGTAAATATTTAGGGGTTGCACACCTTATTTTATGCAAATTACATTTAATTAAAAAAAATAATAATACCAGGCTCCTGAATGGTTCAGTCACTTAAGTGTCCGACTCTTGCTTTTGGCTCAAGTCATGATCTGAGGTTCATGGTTCAAGCCCTGCATTGGGCTCCATGGTGACAGAGCAGAACCTATCTGAAATTCTCTCTCCCTCTCTCAAAATAAATAAACTTAAAAAAATATTTTTATAAAGAAATACTACCTTAGTAAAAACTAAAACAAAAATAAAACACGAAGATTATAACTCTGAGCTAAGTCTTCAAATGAATTTAAAAAATTGATTTTTCTTTTTTGGCATAATTTTTCAGACTTGACAAAACTAAATTATAACACAATCATAAATCCCTATGACTGACTCACAGCATAATAAAAGGAGTCATTCTTGAAAAAATATTCCAGAACTTTATCAATTTTTCAAGGGCTTCACATAATTCATTGATTTTAAAACCAATCAGTCTCTTTGAAGTGCCTTCACCTCATTATCCTTTTTATAATTCTTCTATATCCTCATTTGTCAGTGGCTGTGCCTACAGTGTGAACACTTCCCAAAGATCGCTTTCATGAACTCACAAGATTCTACAAGCTTGCAAATGACTCTTGACTTGGCAAATGATGGACGGAAATAAATTATTATCATTCCGTACGATCTTAACTATCATGCCACTCACATCAGGAGCATGAAGAACAAAGACAATAACAGACTGGGTAACTAATGTTAAGCTGAGAAATGGGAACACATTTTATTAGTGGTCAGTTCCTTAGTGAAGAATTTCATGTTTTGACAAGTCTGCTTTTCCTAAGGAAACTGTAATTGCAGGTACTTGAACAATACAGACTCAAATAAGAAGGCTACAACTGTGAAAAAGATGAAATGCCTCATAAAATTTAGTTAAAGACTATTTCAGTTAAGCTTTTAGAAATTAAATTAAAATCTAAACTTATTTACATTCTTGAATTTCTGTCATGTTAGGGCTAATTTCCATCATAGAAGGAAGATGTTCCTTTCTCCCTCATGCTCACTGTTATGCAAAATTTAAGGCTTAAAGTTGGTTTTTATGAATTTGAAATAAACTCACCTCTGTCCATCTACTGTACACACAGATACACCCCACAAATCAGGACTGAACTTGGCTAGCTGAGGAATATAATCCGCAACCTATACAAAATATCAGAACAAAATAACAGAATACAAGCAAATAGTATTTCTTCTACCAAAAAATTTATCTCAATTTAGCCAGGCTATTTCATAGTACTCAGTGGCTTTGTGGTCTATCTTTTATAACAATATTCATAAAAACTAAAAGCAGAAGAGACTTGAGGATTATAGGTGAGATTTAACTGACTTCTCTCAGTCTCCGTCATCCTGTATGTTTTTCAATGCATTCTCTCTTTCTAGAAAAGCACAGTTTAAAAAAGAAACTAAGACTTGATTTTTTTTAAAGATAAAGAAACAGAATTTCTTTAATCAAAGTTATGATAGCAGGGTTTCATAGTATGACACAGAAAAAAATTAAAACAGTCCTTATTAGAGAATTTTTAAAACTAGACACATTTAATGTTCGAGGATATCACATGTATAGAAATTCTTAATAAAGTTACTTTTTTATTAATTAAAGATTTACAGCCATTTCAATCATCTGAAAATGAAAAAGAATTCTCAAACTTAAGACTTCTTTGTAGCCCAAAAACAAAGTTGAACATATAAAGTATTTTAAAAGAATTTAATCCAGCAGCTTCAACTTAAATTTCTTAATTAGCAAAACACAAGAAAACTCTACAACTTTAATTTCTATAACTCAAGTTGAGTGAATTTATTGAATAACTGGTTTAGGAAAATATTCACATCAAAAATGTTACCTTTCCTCCAGACTGCTTTTTAGCACTTTCAAATAACTCATCAATGTGAGAGGTAAAAGACATAAAGTCAGGAATGACAAACTTTCTTCTAAAGGCTTGTGTCAACAAAACAATGTTGCTTTGAACACATCTGTGGAATGTAAGAAAAAAATTAATTGACTGGGTGCCTTTCAAATACTAGTATACTTGGTGATAACAATATTAATTAGGAAAATATTTAAACAATAGAGAAATTCATCATTTCATACAACAAACTAAAATCCATAAAAATTATACTTTCTATATTATTTCCTTTCCTTCAAGCAGTCTTTCATGCAGTTGCTTGTAAGCTGTTGAACAAGTTAAATAAATAAATTAGATTGCCTAAAAACTGTGTCAAAGATTAAAATAGCAGAGCATTCCAACAGGTTAAATATCAAGAGCATCTAAAAGACAAGTTTCTTAGGTCTACCAGAGTTGATAAGCATTCAGCATGACATCTGATTAACAAAACTTGGACTTTAATATGTCTTAGTTGAGACCCTGTTTATTTAACCAGTAAGTAACTTCATAAATACATCCTTTAGTTCCTATATAACTATTAGTAGTATTTCACAAAAAAACCTAAACTTTCTGTATTTTAACATATTTTCCCTGAATTAGTTTGAAAAACCTATATTTCTAAGCTAACAAGTGGAGATAAAATCAATCTTGTTTAGACAGACTAGAATAAAATACTTATTCAAATGCTTGTATAAATATTATTTTAAATAAAATTATATATAAACTAGTATAGTAATTAACTCTTATTATATGAATTACGAAAAAAGTTAAATTGTATAAATCTATTCGCTATAAAATATATAATACAACGTAGAATAAAAGGTCTCATTGTTAAAAACTATTTAAAAAGATGGGAGAGCATGACTTAAGCCAGAAAATTAATGTATTACTATAACCTTAAAGAAGAGTTTTGTAAATAGGTTACAGTCAATCATATACTGTAAGCTAATCTTCTTAAGAGACTCTAAGTAACTCAGTAAGACAAAGTCGAACCACTGACTATGGGAAGTTATTTATATAACTGGATTCCTCACAGGTAAATGATATGATACTATATTAGCAGCTTCTTTGGCAAGAAAAAAACCCAAATTGTCAATTAAAAAAAAAAAGTCTCAAGTATTATTCATCTCTTCAACCCTGAAAACATCAACACTTTAAGAAAGATGATTTCCTCACTTAGGAGGTAAGAAAACTGTCCTGCAAGTAAATAACTTGCATTAATTCTAAATAAAGAAATTTTTATGACTCAATATTTTAATTAAAATTGTTCTCAATGAATCAATTAAAATTAAAAGCTAGATTTCACTTTTTTAACTATTAATAAAAATTCAGAGAATACAGTAGCTTTGTCAATATAAAATTAAAACACTGATTTAAAGTAATATTGGTTTTCCACTGATAAAGATGTGCGCCAATTACACCATGAAAAAATTATAGTCCTAATTTCCATTACTAACCAATAGACATAGAAGTAACTGACATCCCAGAGATGACATTTACTTCAATAAATTTTGATAAAATTATTTTCTTATAGTTTCAATGTTAATCTAAAAATTAAGTGTCCTGATTTAATATTTAATGTTTTAAATAGCAATTCAATTTGTACACGAGACTTATAAGAAATATATACTAAAGAACACATTTCTCAGCAGAAAAAAGTTAAGACAATGCCTGATCTTAAATCACTGTATCTGTATCAAACCTAAATCCTCATTTTTCAAGAAGTTATACATGAAGAAATATGAGGACTGCTGAACAAACTTAAATTATTAACCTACTACTAACTATTCAACTATTTAAAATCAATCAGCACTTTTAAAAGGAAGCTTTATAATTAACAAAACTGTACAGCCAGTGAAACTATCAGAAGGTACTGGTAAAGTTGTGGTGACTGACTTCACTGGTGAATTATTGTGGCCAACACTGGCAATCTTACCACTCAAAAGAGTATCTACCTCAAACTGATGAACATTAACAGGTAGCAAGTGTTTTTCTTTGGAGTTATTTTAATATGGATGTCATGAATTGAACTAGAAAATTAAAAGTCCTATATAAAATGAATTCTGAGGAGGAGGAAGGGCTCATGCTTTTCAGCAAGTCACATCTTTCTCAAGCTTTGTTCAGTCTGCTCATCTGTAAACTGGGAAAAATAATCATCTTCTTAAGTGTTTATGATTAACAACTGTAATTAACATGTTTTAGATAATACTCACAATTTTTCATTAGTAAAATAACATAATGGATGTGACTTTTTAAAGGAAATCAAATATACAAATGCAAAAGACTACCATTCATTTTCCTCCAAAGTAAAAAAGACCAAAAAATTATGACCACACATAAAAATAATTCTAATATTTATATGGTTAAAAATGCATAAATAAATAATCCATTTGTTTTCAATACAATTTTCCACTTCTAGTTTTAAGGATTATTAGCATTAAAAACAATTGATTATCTAGATGGGTACAGGCAGTCTCCAACTTTCAAATAGGTTATGCTCCAAACAGCATGCTTAGAACTCATTTTCCCATTAAAAAAAAAGCCGTACATAATAGTTATTTCTCAGATTATCCTCAAAGGCTAAATATATTAATCAACAATGTTTTTTAGGTGAAAAATCAACACACTGACTTCAACCAAACCTATCTACCTTTATAAATTATTTCTCTGGGAAAATGAATTCCACCGTAACATCTCCTTCCCACCTGCATGGAGATGAGATAGTTTACTTAAGGCAACAATAAACAAGAAAATTTCTTTTGAAAAAAAAAAAAAAGAAAGAAAACCTCTCTGGACACCTTTCTAGGTGACCTGAAAAGGTTAATAGAAGTTTTGAATCACTTCATTCTAGGGATGAAAAGAGAAATCATTATGCCTTCAGACTGAGACTTTTTCCATTGCCTGCACATACACAGCACTAAGCATTTATCAAGTTGGGAACTGCCTATATTACAATCATCAACTTAAAAAAAAAAAAAGATTAGCATTAAAATCATTTTAAAGATTAGCATTAAAATAATGGTAATTGTTACTCTTTTATATAATTATGGGCAGAAAATTTTATGATTATGTTTCCTGGCTTCATAATCAGTAGATTTAAGTTACTTTTAATTTCATATAAACACAGCAACATGTTTATAAAGCACAAAAATTTTAAACAGTACTAAAAAGGTATAAAATACTGCTTTCATTTCAAATTCCAAAATAATTCCTCATACTTTTATCAACAGATCTCCCTACCATCTCTTTGACAACTTCATTCTCGGATATACCAAAACAATGCTTCAGAAGGCAACATAATCAAGAGTACTTTGCACAGACAGTTTACGAACACTAAAAATAAAATAATCCTTACTCCAAGACACAGCTAATAAGAAATGATTTATTTCCTCCCCTGCACAAAGAAACATGTTTTGATAATTCAAAAAAAAATTCCTAACACCAATTCCAACATGAACCTAAAATCTCTATAAGGTCAGCTGAGTTAATAGAATCAAGAACCTTGTAGTGAAAAGACAAGAATCCTAAACTGTTGGCAGTGCTTCACAGCATGCCAGGAAACTCTGAAGGAGTTTAAATACTTATACCTTCAAATGACTTAACACTCTTGGATATTTTCAGGAGATATCTAAGACAAATCATCTAGTCCCCAAAGAAAATAAAAGAAAAATAAATAAAAGTACATATATACATACAAATAAACTTTCAAGGTAGATGCTAGAATTCTTTGGATCTACCTCAACCTAAGCCTATGGTCTGGAAAAAGCCAATGTGTTACAGTAGTGTTTACAGTTTTATACTGGTTTTTACCTAACTCTTAGTAGTTTAAAATACCGTTTACCTCTTTGGGATCCATTATAAACATTCTATCTTTTAAATCTTTAAGAAATCAGACAAATAGGAGGAACATATTAATGAAGAGAAATAGTAAACAAATAGGCAAAACCAGGAAAATCAAAATAAACATGCTCATTCAACCAAATCAAGGCATTAATCTCCAAAGTGTTCTTTAGTTTTTAAACATTTTGAAGGAAATGAAAATAGTCAAAAGCCTAGGTATTAATATGTCTGAAGAGAGGAGAGAAACAGACAATGGGGATATGTGAATCTAAGGAATACATGCTGTCTGAAGCCTTCTCATTTTATGTCATCTAAATCACCTTGTAGGAAAGAAACAGAGACCATATTGAAAACACCTGCAAGACAGGCATATGAATTGGAGATCAATTTAAGCTGTGACAAGACAGAGTGTGCTCTATTCAAACTGAATGCAATCTCCAGATAATTGTAAACTGGAAACATCCATGCCTACACCATAGAGCAATTTCAAAGAAAGTCTACCCTTAGCCCGTGTATTATAGAACCTATGTGCACCATGTTCTTCAAACAATTGATGTTTATAAATCTCCCCCCTTATTTTTTTTAGTTACACAGGAAGCACTGGCCTTCAAAGATGCAATTTTGTTTTAAAAGAAAAATCACCATATAGCATAGCAAATCACCATTAAAGGTTTGGCAGAAATTTTTTACTTTTTAAAAAGATCTTTGTCTAGCATGACACCATCTGATGTTGTTTGAAGAGTTAATCTTAACATATCCATACACTCTTTCAACCTGGGATCAGACGTTCGCAATCCTGTAGATTTGAGTGCCTGTTTTTAAAAAAATAAGAGTTTGTAAATACATAGTGCAAATAATGTATATGCTTATTCCAACTACAAGTTTTTATTCCTGTATATAAAAACTTCTACCCAGAACCTGAATATGTATATGGGCATTTTAGGGTCACTATTACCCACTTTCTGGACAAGTTTCTCATTGTTTCTTTCATTTTCTTTCACTGATTACCTTGAAATGAGCATGATGAAAATTTGAAAACATAATAAGAGAAACAGTGTCAGTCAGAATCTACAGGTCAGATGATCTTTAAGACTACATTTCAATATTCCTGTATTATGGATTCAGTATTACTGATTTTCAAAAAGTTTAAAATAGAAGAATACAAAAACTTACTGTAATAAATTTATGAACAGGTATTTTCTCTTGTCCTTCTGCAATTGTATAGAACAGCAAATCTTCCAAGCTAGGTAACAGACCCTGTTTTATTTTACTAAAGGGGAAAAAAGAAAACAAAATTAATCCTTGTGAGAACATTCTAATGGATTTTAGGTATATCGTTATTAAATCATCATTGAATCAAACTACATCTGACCTGATCTCATCAAGACTGTCCTGAGAAATGCTAATTTACCAAAACTACAACCAGTATTACTGAAACCACACTGAAAAAGTAAAAAATGATTAACGAATATAAATATTTTTAATCTCAGGTTTTAAAATCCTGATTACCATTTCTGGTACTATTAATGCCTACACATCTGTTATGGTGATACCTTCCTGTACAGCCTAATACAACCCCAATCCTAATTATAGAGCTCAGCCAATGTTCAGGCAAGAGTCAACACTTTATTCTGTGTTCTTTAAATACGATGACTATATTTATGTATTACTAGAATAGTTACCCTGATTGTAAAATCTGGGGGAGACAGCAATTACATACTGGACAGTATGTATACCAGTTTTTGAATCCTAGCTGTAATACTTACTAGCTGAGTCACCTTGGATAAATTAAAGAACCTTTCTATGGTTCAGTTTCCTCATCTGAGAGGAGATAATAGCATCTACCTCACCAGATTGTTGTGAGGATCAGCTGACTTGGTACATTCAATACATTTAGAATGCTGACTGGCAGAGAATAAGGACTCAACTGATGGTAGTTGTAGTTAATATTTCTAAAGTGATCTTGGCTTACATATACAGACCAAATGCCACAAAAATCACAAAGATTGTTAGAATAAAAATTTTTTTACCATAAAAGGACACTATAATCTTAATAAACTAGTATAAGGTGCTGTAATTAACCACACATTTAAACAAGAAAGGAATTTTTTTCCTATCCACTGAAAAGCTTTCAACTAAACAAATTATAATGAACTTATTTAATGCTTTTTTTTAGCTCTGAAACCACAATAACATATTTCAATATTCTGAACATCAATGACTATCATAAGTATTACAGTGATGTTATAAGACTTACAGATCTAAGGTAAACAAATCCCCTCCCCATCTATCAGTATTTTTTAAAACAGGAAGGGGAAATACATACAGTGTGTGTTTGTATGTGTGTTTGTGTGTGTGTTTGTGTGTGTGTGTGTGTGTGTGTGTGTGTGTAAAATATTCTGGAAAAGACTTTATATTTCAAGAAAGTAAGAGAAAAAATTAAAGAGAAAGAAAGGATGGAATACTCGTTCTCTTAATTTCAGAACAATTTTGGACTAGCCATAGGTTTCGTGGGAAAATTGTACACATTATTTTTATAAAATAAACTCACAGAACATAGGTCTGTATAAAATTGTGTTTTTATACTGTTAAAAAGAGTTTTCTAGATATTCTATCTAAATATTTCCTGAATTACCCAAAGATTACTTAATAGTCCTATACGTCAGTAAAACCACATGTATTTACTTCCTAATATAATTACTTTCCAATTACTAGTGGGTCCATATATTTCTATCTTAAAAGACAACAGAATATAGAGCTGGTTCACAGAACATGAACAGCTATACTCGCACATATAAAATTTCTCCTAAAGGAAACATTAGTATTGGTATTAATATCATTTATACTTGCTTTCAAAGCTGTTACACCAACTTTTCGTTTTTAAAGTAAACCTTAAAATGTATCAATTTCATGCTAAAGTCTTTAAAAACTAACACATAAGATTACCACAATTTAAAGACATATCCTGGAAAAATAAATTTATTTATATAATATATATATATTATATATACATATATATATACATATATATATGTATATATACATATATATATACATATATATATGTATATATAATATATATAAAATGAAACAGGGTTCAAATAGTTCAAGAAGTTTCCCAAGACTGCACAGTGGCAGAGATGGATTTAGAACCCATTTCTCTGAATCCAGAGTCCATATTTTTCACCACTACAGTATGCTGGCTCTCAAACTTACTACCTAGTTATTATTCTCATAAGGTACAATTTTTCTAGGTCTTACTCTGATCCAAAATCATTAAACAGCATTCAACAATACTGATGACTTAATATTTAAAGAAAAAGTGAGTCAGCCATCAAAACATCAGTGGAAAATAACATACCAATTATTTACATAAAATGGTTTGTCAAATAAACTTTAGATAGTGGTAGTTTGTCACTTTAAAAAACTGCAGAATAAGCTTTCTATGTATTTACCACACCAGTAAATGGTATTTGCTTTGCCTAAAAGCTAAGTAAATAGCATAAAATATACACTTCTTTACCTTATGGTACAGAGCACAAAAAAATTTAAATGACCATGTTATTGTCAGAGCTAGCAAAAAAAAGTAAATATTTACTTGCTTTTGGACAAGAGACTAATTTTTATCCATTGAGGAGAGATTTAAGTCATCTCTAAAAAATATGCTCACAGAATAAATAGGTCAAAATTGATAAAAAGAATACTACCTATCTCAGCATTTAAAATCTCAGACTCTGATCTGAGAAGGTGTTAGCTTCAACACTCTGGTGAACAAATAAATGAAAAGATTCTCTCCAACTTTCAAACAGGTAGAAATTACTCCAAAGATCTTTCTTGATATTACCCCCTTTTCTCCCCCCAAATTTAATATGGATTTGTGGCAACACGTCACAGTAATGTATTTTGCTATGAAAATTTTAAAGCTAAAAACTATATTTTAAGCATATAGTAACCAGGAAATCCTTGAGGAGTATTTAAATTTTAATGACAAAAAAAAAAAAAAACAACAAAACACTAGATTGTAGGAGGCTTTCAAATCATTACAACTACTGAGAAACCCAAGTGAACCCGCCAGATTCCCTGGGGAAAAATATAAAATGGTCATGACACTCAGCAACTAAAATAGAACACATATAGAAGATTAGTAAATCCAGATAAATCCTTGGTTCATACTTTTTTATTCCTTCCATTTTCCCTCACTTCCTTTCTAATTACGGTCCTTAAGATCCTTTCACCATCATTTTGTGACTTCATTTACCCATTCCTTCCTCTATTTTACCCTCACAAAATACCTGCCTAAAACACAGAAATCATTGTTTAAGAAAACAAAAAAAAAATGCCATATATTTAACTGGCATCTAGGACATGTACAGCATTATGTTAGTTGTTGCTTACAGTCTAAATTGAAAAAAGAAGACGTACATAATGAGTAATTACAAGAAAGAGAAAATGAGATACACTCTGAAAAATTACTTCACTATGGACTAATAAGGTAAAGCTTTTTTAGAAGACATGGAATTTGAGCTACACTTGAAAGATGGGTAGGAGTTGAAAACATGGCAACAGAAAGGGATTCCCAGCAAAGGAAACAGAATGACCAAGACAATGAAGGTAAGCATTCACTGGGTGTTTACAAGGAACAGCAAACTGCGAGAGCATAAGATATATGAATTAGGGTGGCTGTTTCTATTTATGAGCTGTTAAAATACCCAATTTTCACGGCTGAGAGAGATCTATATAAATTAAACAATAAATGAGGAGACCACCTCCTAAAAATTTACATATGGTGTTTAAATTCAGGGCCAATTTCTGCAACATAAAAAGAGGTACTTTGTTTATTGATCAACCAGTTACCCAATACCAAAGGACAATTTAAGCTCCTCCATCTGGTATTCAGTTCTCTATACATGGCTTTGTACTATCTATTCTTAACTTATCACTTTTAATTAACTAGATTCATGAATCTGTAAATAAATCCTGCTATCTTACCTTTATTTTTTAATCCATATAAGTCTTCTGTTTATAATCCTCCTTTTCCTAATCTTTTAAGGTATCAAATCATCATTTCAATCATTATACAGGGCTTTCCCCAACCAGATTTTCTATACTCTTTTTAGCACTCCCTGGCTGTATCACTAAGTTTTGTACTTTTCTTATACAGCCTATGTAAAGATGAATAAAATAAGGATGCTGTCTAGGAGAGCCAAGACTATGGCAAGTACTAGGATATAAGTGTAAAAAATGTATTAGGAAGGGGTGCCTGGGTTAAGCATCCAACTTTGGCTCAGGTCATGATCTCACTGTTCATGGGTTCAAGCCCCACGTCAGGCTCTGTGCTGACAGTTCAGAGCCTGGAGCCTGCTTCAGATTCTGTCTCTCTCTCTCTCTCTGTCCCTCCCCTGATCATCCTCTGTCTCTCTCTCTCTGTCTCAAAAATAAACATTAAAAAGAATTTTTTTTAAATAAAAAATAAATAAAAGTATTAGGAAGTACAAAGTAAGCATTCAACTGTGCCTTGACAGGTGGGAGAAATTAAGGAAGTATAACATAATTAGGAGCAACACTGCAAACTCTCCCTCATAGTTTAAAATCTTAGAAGTTAAAAAACTCTAGTATCAAATGAAAGGTGGAAAAGGAAAATCATCAAGTCTTTAAGAACTGCAAAATGAGAAGGAAAAAAATTGAAACGAATAATATTTAGTCTTATCTTGTTAAATAATATTTCATATTACCTGATTTCTCCAAACTATAAACCTTCAAGGCTGGCATATTACCTTCCTTAATATTTTTTTGCAGGGGTCAAGCCCATGGAACTCAAACACCTAGTATAGCATGGTAAACCTATCAGAAAGTCAGAAACTTTTTTTCCCCAACTAAGTTTAAAAAAAAAAAAAAGCTCCACTAACAATACAAAAGAACACTTTGATGTTTTTACTTATTTCATTTTAAAACAATGATCTTTAAAAAAAATTGTTTTTAAATTGGTTTATCATTCTGAATTTAAAGTGAGCTGGCTGACAGTAAGTTGAGACTCACAGAGAACAGTGGTATTTATCAGAGGGGAGAGGGGTTGGGAGGTGGGGGCCAAAAAGGGGGAAAGGATTAAGAAATACAAACTTCTAGTTCTAAAATAAGCTATTAGGATGTAATATATAGCATAGGGAACACCGTCAGTAATATTTATCAACACCGTATGGTGACAGGTGGTAACTAGCCTTAATGTAATCAGTTCCCAATGCATATAAATGTGGACTCCCTATGTTGTACACATGGAACCCATATAATATGGTATGCTAATTACACTTCAATAAAAATTAATTAAATAAGTATATGGGGTTGAAAGTTCAACTGATGGGGGCTGACCATATACATCATAAGACTGACAAAGTGATGAATTCTGCTTATTCTCCAAGTCATTCTGCCCCAAGTCTAATTATTGGTGAAATTTAAAAATAAAACATGACATAGTTTAAGGCTTTACTGTTAAGAAAGGATCTCCTGCTATCTTAAAACCCTATGTGCTAAAGTAAGGTTTACAGGGAAGGACGGAGTCTCAAAGTCAAGCAACATGTCTAATATCACACAATTCTTAAGTGGTTGTGCCAGAATTAGCCCTGGAAAACTGGTCTTTAGTTTCTATATACTTCCTGGTATACCATACCAATTGTGCTCAATTATTAGCCCTCCATTTTAGGAGAAATACCTAGAATTCGTTCAGAATAATTAAAGGTTAAGACTCCTTATATTTGAAGAATTTCTAACCAAAATGCTAATAGGGAAATTACTTATGTTAGAGAACTAAACTGTTGTTCCACCTTGTTAAATCCTATAAAAAGTGAGGATGAGATTATGTTAAATTAGGGTTGCTGTTCTAATTGGATTTTACTGAAATTTATTCAAGAACATACCAAAGTAAGAAGCACAAAAGCTAGTGGCTGAGCTATCCATTATCAGCTGATGGCAAACTGTCCACATGTACAACTTCAGAAGTCCAGCCCAGGGGGCGGCCTGCTTGCCTTTGAGGGGAGGATGAGGACCTGGTCAGACCAAGTCCCTGATGTCCAGCTCTGTTAGTCCACCTATCCCTTCGGTCAAGTATCCTTTAATACATCAATCTAGTTGTAAAAATAGATACAGTGAATTCTGTTAACCACTTTAATACCATACTAGAGATGATGTCTTTGAAGTAACTAAAATATATAGGTTAATGAAAGGGAGACTTCAGCTACACAAAAACAAAAGAGCTCTGAAAATGGAAGGTGCTATGTTCCAAGGCAGTGAACTCTAGTCAAGGAAGTATTCACTCAGAGATGAGTAACAACTTGCAGGAGTATAACAGAAGAGAAAAAAAATCAACTAGGGAGATGGGTTTTTAAGGTCTCTTCCAATATTGTACCTAGAAAGTAATCAATTCAGTACAGTAATTTATTAATCTAATGGTAGAGGAAAAGACAAAATAAATCCTAATATTTATGAACTTCAGTCATTTAGTTAGGTCAGTTAGTATATGTGGCCAAAGTTATAAAATACGTACAATGAAGTGGAATTAGATGTCTTTAAAGTCACTTTCAACTCCAATTTTCAGTTTTTGAGCTGCTAAAATAGACGGTCCTCCTAAATTCCCATACTAAAGACTATAAACTTTACTCACTCAGGACCTACATATACACAGAAGACCTATATACACACATTTTATACCTAAAGTCTAACTATCTTAAGTTCTTTAAAAAAAAAAAAGAGACTCAAAGAGTAGTTAATGCTACTGAACCATACCCTTAAAGACAGTTAAGATAAAAAATTTTGTTATATGTATTTTTACTGCAATTTTTTTAAAAGCTGAGGAGAACTGGGTCTAGAAGGGGAGAGTAAGAGAAAATAGTCAAAGTGGAGACAGGAAGAACAGAACAAGATGTAGCAAAAGATACAAGATACAAAAATCCACAAAGGAACAAACTCATTCAAAGTGGAACTAATCATAATATGAGGGAACACATCACACAACTAAATACAGTTTAGTACAGGGGCCACTAACAGCAAACTAGAGCAGTGCCACCTGTGTTTGTAAATAAGGTTTTATTGCAAGACAGCTGTCCCTATGCATTTACCAACCATCCATGACAGCTTTGCTAATAACAACTAATTTGAATAGTATTAACCCAGACCAGATAGCCTGTGAAGCCAAAAATATGTACTGTTTGACCCTTCAGAGAGAAAAAGTTTGCCAACACTTGCCTGCGAACATCACTATAGTAATGCTCCCTTATGGTAAAATCCGAGATGGAACAAGAAACATTAAACTCTTCATTATATTTTACTGTGGCAAAAAATATGCAACATTTTCTAAGGAGATTTACACTAAGAATAGTTTAGAAAAAGTTTGATGTTTGCAAATAGTGAATATAACTGGATAATGCTGAGAAGAGCTGTACAAATCCATGTACATTTTTTTAACTTTTTAATGTAATGGTACTTCCTGTTATATGTACCAGAAACAGTATATTAGAATAGCAGACTAGCAGAGTAGATATTTACAATTTTAAAATTAACAGATGTGGTTCCTCTAATAATGGAAGTTATAAATGCAGATGTCCCTTGAGCAACAAGCGTTTGAACCATGTGGGTACACTTACATGTGGCTTTTTCTCAATAAATACAGTATAGTACTAATATATTTTCTTTTCCTTGTGATTTTAATAACATCTTCTCTTCTCTTACTCACTTTACTGTAAGAATATAGTCTGTAATACATATAACATACAAAATATGTATTGACTGTTTGTTATTGGTGAGGCTTCCAGTCAACAGTAGGCTATCAGTAGTTAAGTTTTGGGGAAGTAACCTAATTTCTGACTGTGAGAAGAGGCTGGCACCCCTAACATCCACATTATTCAAGGGTCAATTGTACTCATAATGAGAAATCTTAAAATTAACTCTAAAGAGGCAGAGAAAAAAATGTCCATTCTCACAAACCACAACTGCTGATATCATTTCAGTTTGTTTTCCTCAAAATACTTTTTCCAAGCATGTTTTTTTTTTTTAATTTTTTTTTCAACGTTTTTTATTTATTTTTGGGACAGAGCGAGACAGAGCATGAACGGGGGAGGGACAGAGAGAGGGAGACACAGAATGGGAAACAGGCTCCAGGCTCCAAGCCATCAACCCAGAGCCTGACGCGGGGCTCGAACTCACGGACCGCGAGATCGTGACCTGGCTGAAGTCGGACGCTTAACCGACTGCGCCACCCAGGCGCCCCTCCAAGCATGTTTTAAAAGCTTAAGGAAAACAAAAAAAAGCTTAAGGATCACTTGAGATCATACTGCACAGAAATTTTATATTCTAACTTTTGGCCTAACATTTTCTTACATCTCCCAAAAGTGTCTGTATACATTTTAAATGACTGAATAAGAGACTCTCATATGTATGTATGTATCATAATTTACTCAACCATTCCACTAATGTTGAACACAAGTTTTTTTTTCCATTCTTCTCTAATATGTAGGGTACTGTACCAAAAGTATTAATGAATAAATCTTCCTACAACTCAAGTTTGTTAGCCTAGACTCCTAAAAATGTATGAATATATTTAAAGTTTCACACAGTTTTAAAACTGTTCTTAAAAAGCCTGTACTCTTGGGGTGCCTCGATGGCTCAGTCAGTTAGGCATCCAACTCTTTATTTTAGCTCAGGTCATGATCTCATGGTTGTGAGATCGAGCCTCACATCAAGTCTCCGTGATGAGCTGCAGAGCCTGCTTGGATTCTCTCTCTCTGTCTCTTAAGAACTCCCACCAAGAATCTTAAGGAAGTGCCTATGTCACTCACACCTTCATGAAGATGACCATTTAAAAATCTTTAGAGGCCTGTAGTAGAAATTAACAGGCAAAAAAACAAAAAAACCCACCCACACACACATACATATATTCAAATCTTGAAATCTACCAAGTTATTGTTCATTATGCAATATTAATAGTTCCATTTTAAAATTAGTTCCGTTTTAAAGTTAGTGTTTTCACTATAAACGTATATTTTGAAAGCAACAAGCAATAATGTTACATACAAACCAGAGAATACTCCCCAAAGGAAGCCAAGAAAACACATTAGCATGCTTCTACTGTGTTGTAAGTGGCCAGAAAAGTAACAAGTACAGTAATTAGTTATATGCACCATGTTTCATAAGCAAAGCAATTTTATACCTGAGTAGAAAGATTCCAGGATAAAATCCTAAGTATCTCTACCTGAAAGCTATTTACCTCAGAGATATCAATAATTAGTAATTATTTTTATTTATTTATTTTTTAATTTTTTTTCAACGTTTATTTATTTTTGGGACAGAGAGAGACAGAGCATGAACGGGGGAGGGGCAGAGAGAGAGGGAGACACAGAATCGGAAACAGGCTCCAGGCTCTGAGCCATCAGCCCAGAGCCCAACACGGGGCTCGAACTCCCGGACCGCGAGATGGTGACCTGGCTGAAGTCCGACGCTTAACCGACTGCGCCACCCAGGGGCCCCAAATTATTTTTATAAATATATCTGTTCACTCAGCTTTCTTAAGTATTCTTCCTAGCAAATGACTTAAAAGGTGAAAAGGCAGACAGGCAACTCCTTGACTTATACAGGAATTAAAGAGTGTGCTCCTTAAAGAATGCAAATCCTACAATTAGACCTTGTTTCTACAGCCATAATTTTTCTTCACTTCATAGTCACAAGGAAGAAGTATAGCTTTTTACTTATTTCAAGTAATTTTTTGAAACTCAAACCCACAAACATCTTCAACAAAGTTCTCTTAAAGGTGACACTTATTTTTTTCAGACTAAAATAGTGCCCTTCCAACCCTTGTTACTTTTCCCTACATAGCGCCTCATAAAAAAATTGAATTCAGTGTGGTAGTCATTTCCTGAGTTAGTTGATTTTGAAGTAGGCAGACTTCTTTGTAAACAGTAAAGCCTGAAAAGAAGAAGCTAAAACTCAGAAACTAAAGTTGAGGATCTAATTTATGCTTTCAGTGCACTTCATCTAAAAATTATTAAGTAGCATGCAGTTCGTTAATTACAGGTCACCACAGATATAGCCATGACTAAATAGATACCCATGGTTTAATATAAGTATCAGGCAGCAAAAAATGTTATGGTGTATGCTTCAAATGGCCACTAAACTAAAGCTCACTGGTTACTGTAACCTGAAAAAAATTTTAATGGAAGAAATCACAAATAAAATCAGAGGTGTTGAGGAATCCCTCAAATATACTTTCAATCTTGATTCTAAGTGAACTGTAAATACATTCACTTTTACACTTAAAAGGAAATGCATTAAAGAATGACAAAATTTGTCACCTATTTCATGGACGTTCTTTCACTTTGAAATTATACCTGCCAAACACTGTCTCAACTTCATTATCAAGTACTGTTCTATAGACCAATTCAATGTTTGCTGCAATGCATAAGCATTTAATCTTGAGATTCAATTCTCACAGCATACAATGTAATGATTCTATGCCCCTCACTTTCCATTTAATAAATATGAACTACCATGGCACCTGGGTAGCTCAGGTCAAGATCCCAGGGTCATGGGATAGAGCCCTGTGTCGGGCTCTGCGCGGAGTGTGGAGACTGCTTAAAGATTTTCTCTCTCTCCTCCTCTGCCTCCCTCCCCTGCTCGCTCTCTAAAAAATTAAAAATTAAAATATTAAAAAAAAATGACCTACCAAAAGTCATACTATCTGAAGCCAGTATAAAAATGTTTCCTTTCACTTTTAATACATTTTTAATTATGCATATTTAATCCAAAATATATTTTTAAATGCCATGACTTCACGTAGATGAGCAAACATTCAATTACTTCATCATGGGTATGCAGTTTTTGACAAATACTACCAAACCACCTTCCAAAATAGCTGAACTAATTTATACTTCCACTAGCAATGTAAGAGTTCCTATTCCCCACACCCTCCGCATCACTTGATTTAACATCTGCCAATCTGATAGGGAAAAAAATGATCTCATTGTTTTAATGGAATACTGTATCCTGTATTGTCAATATTGTACCCTATATGAATTACCCTTTTACTAAAGAGCATACATGTGCTGATATTTTCCAAGCCTAGTCCTTCTCGGTTGTATCATTTTCCCTCCTAACTAAATAATAAAATGCCTAAACAAAAGGTAACAAAAATGTCCCTCATCCCAACCTGGCAACTCTTTTCAGGGACTCTTCACTATAGGATACACACAAGCTTCATAGAAATGAAGCATGGCATGCTTGATGGAGAAGAAACAGTGAGGTAAAATGTCCATGCTGGGCAAGCATTCGGCATAAAGGTTGATCAAGAATATTGAATGCTACAGCATGGTTTGTGATTTTGATATAATGCTCATTCCAGTCTGTATTGGTATTTTAGAAAGAGAGTGGTAGTTTGAAATTAAAACTCTATAAACAATCTCAAAAGACTGAAATGAGACAAAAGAATGGATATGGGGGTACAGACTTTTAATTTGGGTCATCAAATACATGGACATAAACGTGAGAAGAGTTTGGATGAGAGATGAAATATTATCATGAGAGGCAAAGTTGAGAGAAGGCACATGCTGTGGAGAAGGCAGACAAGTGGGAAAGAAGCAAAGACCTTAGCCTCAGGGTTTACTCAGTGAGCAAACCCAAAAAGTGCCAGGAAAGCAAAGAGGACAATTTAAAAAATGAAGACAGCCAAGTGGATTTTCAAAATGATAAAATGATAGCAACAAAATTAAGTAAGTGCACTACAGGGAAAACTAAGCAAAAATCATATTTTCTATAGGGTATTTAAGACAGTAGTAAAATCTTAAGTTAAACCAGGAATCTAAACCAGACTGAAGTTGGTTGAAGGAGATGGCACAGCCTAGGATGACACTGGTTCAAAGAATTTGACTATGGAAAAAAGGTAAGTAGGTAACTTGCTTATATTCCACCTCTTTCCAAAATATAATATAGTAAGGTTAATAAAATATAGTCAGACCAAGGAAAGGAGGAAAAGCAAACATGTTAGCCATGTTAATTAATAAAATTGCTATGGTTAAGTATTAAATTCTCTAAGCTTACTAGTAAGTAGGCCAAAAAGACAAACAGTACAAATCAAATAGAAGTACAATAATTTTTCAAGAGAAATTTTTTCTGGAAACTAAAAAAACAAAAAGAAATTTCTCATGTATGCGCCTAAAATTCAAAGGCTAATAATGTCCTTGTCATGTTTTACAACATGAAGATGAAGCAGTTTTATTCTTATTTAATAAACACTTATATACTATTTTAACACATACCAAATTGTTGTCCTAAGCCTTTTACAAAATGTTAACTCATTTAATTTCACATGGTTATTTCTTTTAATAATCTTCCATAAAACCTGGCAGAGTCGTGAGTGCTGGCATTCCAGGTGGCTTGCTGACCGAGGGATGAACTATATTTTGGAAGCTGAGCATTAGAAGGGATAACAGGATTAACTGGAAGCTTACCTCCCAGAATGAGAGAAATGTTTATTACACAAAGGCAAAATGGAAGGAGTCAAAAGAGGAAAACTACATTTGGAAACCAGATCATTCAGGAAATATAATCTTTAAAAAGATTAAAAATGTCTTAACAATCTTGAGGCCAGTGCTCTTCAAGTGTATATATGAATTCAAGACAGCTGGGGTTCACTCTTGAAATCCTCGATTCAAAGCTCTCAGGATTATCATATATAGTACTTGGATTGCTCCTGAGCCAGTCTAGCTATTATTCCAAACTTTAGTGGCAGAAAAAGAAACTCCTTTGAACTAAGGTAAACAAGATTGTCTTATTGGCCATTCAAATTCCCAGGTCAGCTGAGCAAATGTTCTTGAAGGATTCCCTCCCTAGACTGATTTTCTTTGGTGGTTGGTGTACAGTACAGGACCTTTTTTTATGTATCGTTGTCAGTAAGTATTAACCAAAATAGTGTTTTCAAAGTTACTGCTAAGAGACGATTTCTTATTTGGAAGGAAATGAAGCTAGAAAGTTCTTATGAGCTTAAATTTCCTATCTAACAAGAAGGAAAAAAAAGGACACTAGTGCCACTGAAAAGACACAAACTGGAAGACATTTTCAATAGAAAACAATTCCCATCCCATAGCCTTCAAGGACAACTTTTAAATGCTAGCAATTGCACTTTGTAATTCTGTAACCCTGGGCTCAGGTATTTAAACTAGTTTCATGCCTGGTAAACCAGATGATAAGGTACAAGTGAGTACCAGATGAGATTAAGCATACACATTCTAGACCCTAAAAAACATGAGAGATAGAAATTTAACAAAAGTCTAGCTTTTCAGACCTTGAAGGGATTTAAATCATCTAACTAAAGATGTTAAATGACCTACCTATACGCTCCTAAGACTTTGTGACACAAAACCATTATCCCAGAATACCACAAATTTTGCCCATCATTAAAATAACATTTTTCAGTCTGGGAAAACTTAAGCTTGGAATGTTTTAGGAAGGTGCCAACTTCAATTACAGGAAACATTAAGCAGGCCTGTGATTCAGTATAAAAATCACACCACACTTTCAGTTTGACTTAAGGTGATGTGAAGCTGAAGACAGTAACGTGAGTGACAGGGTGGCAAAACGGGTCACATAATGTCAGTACAATGTCAGCAAAACGGTAGAGTATAAAGAAAGCATACAGGTTATATTTTTACCCATATTCGGAAAACAAAGTTGGGGTCCATTTATATTTATACAAAATAACCAAGAAATTGCTTCCCATTTGTTAAGAAAAACCAATTTCGTTTTAAGTCAAAAGTGCTGTGTGGCATAGATGACTTAACATTCTATCAGTATTTAAATCACAAAAACTACATAACTCGGATTTTTCCTAGTGTTTTACCAGCCACATTTCATCTTGGCTATTTTGGTTATTTTAAAAAATTCGCCCATCTCATGGAAGACATTAGACAGGCCAAAGCTGGTCCCCAGTGCAAACAGGTAGTCTTGTACTGCGTGCCCCTTCTCGGCCACATGACTCTCTTCCTCCTTAATCTCCTTTCGAAAACATTATTTCCGGTGCCCCAGATGGCTCGACACCACGCCTGAAAGCCACTCCAGAAATATTAAGAATATTCTGCCACGTTAGGCTTCTAAAGAGATGGTGGCAGAGCGATAGAAGGAGGGCAGGCTTAGAGAGAAAGAAACCTGAGCCTGAAAAATGACGAGTCAGGAAGGCGCAGTGTATGCTAAACACCCGACTCCTAAATGTCACCCGGTGGAGATGTTCGTGTGGCATCACCCACGGAGAGCTGGGCAGGCGGCCAGGAGCTGCAGCCGGGAGCCGGGGAGCAGAGCACGCGGCGCGGGCCAGGCAGCCGCAGCCCCAAAGGACTGGGCCGAGGGGGGGCGGGGGCGGAATGGCCCAGGCCGGCCGCTCCGGCCCCTCCGCGGCTCCTCCCGGGCGGCCCGCGCCAGGGGCGGGGAAGGGAAGTGGGGGCCGAGCGGAGGGGCGCCGACGGGGAAGGCGCGGGCGGGGCCGGACCTAATCACATGGCGCAGACTGCGCAGGCCGCCCGGCATCTCTTTCTTTCTCTTTCTCGAACCTCCGCTCCCATCCCGCCCCACCGCAGGCCCCTCCCGGGCCCGATTCCGGGCCCCACGCGGGGGAGGCCTCTTCCGCCTAGCGGAGACACTCACTTTTCGCCCGAGGCCACCAGCTCCTTGCCCTCACTGTTGCCGAACGCATCCGTCTCCCCGGGGCCGTCCTTGGGGCTGGGAGCCGATGGGGCCGCGGGCGGCGACGCCCCAGGCTGCTGCTGCTGCTGCTGCGTGCCCCCCTTGCCCAGCTCCTGCAGGATCTCCGAAGGGGAGCTAGACAGTCCCCGCGCGAGGGGCCCCGCCGGCCGGCCGCCCCCGCCCCACCACGGGTAAAGCCGCGCGGCGGCCGCTGGGCCCGCGGCCCCCTGTCCCCCGCCTCGGGGACGCCGGCACAGTGTGACGAGGGGCTGTGCCCGCCTCAGAGCTGCGCAGGAAGCGGCGGGAGGCCGCAGGAGCAGGTCCCGCAGCATCGCCGAGCCTCGCAGTCGCATCATGCCGCCGGGTCTGTCAGCGCCCGCTAGACTAGGGAGGATGCTCGGGGCGTGGGCGGCCGCTCTCCTCTAGGAACGCAGTCTCCGGTGGGACACCGAGAGGGCAGAAGTGGATAGAAGCAGCGACGTGGGTGTGGTTTGGACTCCGGTTCCCGCAGCCTCCGCTGCTGCTCAGGAGGCTGCCCGCCGCCGCTTCACCTCACGCCGCCGAGGATTCCGCACTGAGGCTGAAGCGCAGGGGAGGGCCAGAGACATTCCGCGCTCACCCTCTCGGGGGCGGGAGGACGCCCGCGTCCTCCCTCCTTCCCCTGCTACGATTGGCTCAGATTCTCGATCTCTCTCCTGATTGGTGACTGGAGCAGTCAAATTTCTCTCCGCGCAGGGTGCGCGGAGAGCCGGGGTGGAGATTGGCAGGGGGCGGGGAGAGGAATCGAACTGACGTGTGAGGCGTGGGAGCCAGGAGGGGCTCTAGCGAGGCCGCTTCCCTCTCGCTTCGCCAACTGCGAGGCTGCCCTAGTTGGAAACTGGGGAGTCAGGGGTCTCGTCACTTACGAAGCGGATTGGCTCCTGGACTCTGGGGCCTCGAACTGTCGGGGAGACTGACCGGCAAGAGCCCCTGCAGCCGAGTGGCCGGGAGCCAGTCGGATTGGCCGGAGCTGGCGTCTGGCCGAGCCGTCGGAGCTTGGCTGGTCCAAGCTTGCAGCTGGCCCGGGCTATCCGGTGAGGACGTGAGGAGACACCTCTGAGGGCCGCGGTCCAGGAAAGGCAGCCCCAGACGAGCCTCGTCTCTCTCCCAAATGTTACATTTACTTGAAACTTTCCATAGTTGGCCACTCCCCAGATGTGAAGTGTTTTGGAAAAAATGAGCAAAATCCTTTCAGCTATGCGACTTAGCCATTTGGAAGGTTGGAGATCGGGGGAGGGCGAAGAGCGAGAGAAATTCCAGAATACGACTGCTTTCCTTTTTAAAAATTATTTTTTTAATGTACACTGGTATCTCAAAAATATTTTTGAACAGCAAGGATTCCCTTGACACTAGTTTGCTGGAAAGCATAATTGTAGATACTTTTGTATTTTAAAAGCTGCTTCATCATTTTAAAATAGAAGCATCTGAGTGCTGGTTCTCTAAATCGTTTCAGCCTAGTATCTGTTGTTTATCCTATTTGGTCTGTGGGAAAAGAGCCAAGGATCTGATACACTCTTGAGTTTTTCTCTGAGCCTACCTATGCACTTCACGACAAAAGGTTTTTAGACTGTTTCTTGAAACAATTAGGTTTAAATGCATAGATCCACAAAAGTTAATGGGGATGATTTTTATGAACCAGGAAGGGTGTGCGTCAGGTGCATTAACTAGGTGCATTAGTAATCTAATGAATCTTAAAATATTGCACTAGATTAATAGGAAATCTGTACCCTACAGGCTATTGTGACCTTTGGCATGTCAGAGTCTTGCTCATGTTTAAATTTTTTCTATCTGCTCTTTAACCGGAAGAACCTGGAAAAGGCTATCATGTGTAAATCGGTTAAGTATCGCCTTAAAAAAAAAAAGTTCAGACAATTGCAAATTATTTAGAGGGCTTTTATTACTACTTAACATTACCTCTCACTAAAATTTGAAGAGTCAAAGTAATAATATACAGTATTCAGGAAAAGGAACATCAACTTTTGGAGGAGAGGTAACGAATATCAGCCCTGCCTAACCTTTCCAGTGACTTGTCAATGACATAAACCTGAATATTGTGTGACCTCTTAGATATAACTGGTTATCAGTTTTGACTGTTTCCTTTCTCTCCACTTCCAAGCTATTGACATCCAGTTCTTATTTGCCTCCTAGCTTTTCTCTTAGCTTCTCTAATTTTCCTATGAAAATTCTTTGTAAATTTCTTTCATTTTTTAAAGGCTTAAATGCTTTATAGTATACTTAACAAGTATGGAAAGCAAACCTAGTAATATATTATTTTCTAGAGTTTCTGCTTCCATGCATGAGCTAGTAAAAATGGACACGTTAGTCCTAACATTTAGAAGGACTTAGAGTCTGATGCAATTTAACCCTTTCTTTGTGAAAACCATGAAAAAGTTATAGACAGCAAATTAAAAGTACTATAAACAGAATTAAAGTTTGAGTCATTCATACTTTAATTTGATTCCTTTCTTCATCATATATAATATTTTTTAATCTTCAGTTAATGTTTCTTTAATCAAATACAACCGAGCTACCATGAATTGGAGTTAATTACTATTTCCATTAGATTAATTATTTACTTGTTAAATTATATCATCATGTAAAACAAAATCTGTCCCTATAAAAACATTTTATACACATACAACAGTCCACTAAAATAACTACAAATAGATAATCTCCAGATTAATAGGTGGCTGGATTGTCAGAGCTACTCTTAGACTCCTCTTTGCCAGTAGATAAGTGCAGCTATCCCACAAGAGGTTGTAGTCCCATAGCCATTAAGCAGATATGAACCATCCAAAGGAAAAATTGGAATTTATGCATTTTGTTTCTGTTCTAACTAGAAGAACAATCTAACTAGAGTTCCTGTGTTCTTTTGAAGATTAAAAAAGACTAATGTTTCAAGATCATAATGTAACATATGTATAAGTTCCAGATTTTGCCTTTCACCAGAACCAAAAGGTTATTATTTGTTGACCTAAAGCTAAGTGGAAAATAATTCTCCTTTGCCTAATAGCTTAAAAGAATTGACTCACTATTTTGTTTGTTTGAATTTTGTTAAGAGAATAGAGTAAGATTCAGGAAACCTCTAAACAGCTTCTGCTACTACTTCCCTTTCTTCTGTTTGTTTCCTGCTTTAACTGGCCAGCTTCCTAGTCTTGCTGATAAACCCTGTCAAACATGACGTACTATTCCAAAGTTGAATTCAGATATGTATTAAAGTTATTATGGATCCCTCATGTATAAAATGGGGATAATATTAGTATCTTATCTCACAGGGTTGTGAGGATTAAAAGAATATATATATATATGTGTGTGTGTGTGTGTATATATATATATATATATATATATATATAGCACTGAGAACAATGCCAGTAGCATTCTATAAGTGTTAGCTATAAATATTATTATTATTATTCCATAAGTGAATAAATTTTGTTGCACATGATTGTCACATTTGTTATTAAAAAGCCAAACAGAGTTGTTTTAAACCATCTAATTGTAAAATATCATTTAAGAAGAAGCTGGCTCCCCAAAATGAGATCATTTGCTTTATTTTTAGAAAATAAACCAATAATTTCCAAGGTATCTTTGGACTGCTGCAAAGACAGTAAGATTAAGTAAAGCTGGATTCAGTGCCCATGGTACCAGCTGTTTACAAATAACTTTTAAAAAGTAATACAGAAGGAAGAATTACTAGATTAAAAAGAAAAGATTGCCTGAATGTGCATGTCATATATAATTAAATCTAAAAATCTATTATTTGCCACCTATGTATGTTAAACCTCTCTTCCTTGTGACATCACACAAAAATGGTGAAATTTTCATGAGACCTGAAGAGACTACTTATATGGTATCATCCTAAATAACAACCATATAAAATTTTTTTTGTGGGCCCCCTGATGGCTGGAACTGGAGTGGGGTGGTAATCAGTTACTTTCCTTCATTCAGAGGAAAATTATATCAGCTTATAAGTTAATATTGGTTACACTTAGATCACAATTTTATGCATAGGTTCTCTAGATATTTACTTATTTTTGAAAGTAATTTTAACTCTTATTTTTTGTAGTGTGGTAGAAAATATTAAATTGGACTAAACCCCATGTCAGAGATAAAGTCTTGCTTGTATAATTAGGAAAACCTAAAAAAAAAAAAAAAGATTTTATAAACATTGCAAAAGTCAATCAAAAGGATACCTTCTTGAGAATGAAAACAACCTCTAGGTAAATTGAATTACTGTTCCCAAATATTTATGTCCCTTCTAATGGGAGGACTTTACCTCCCTACTTTTAATAGCAGGCTTGGCCCTTTGCCTTGATTTGTTCAGTGAAATATTAAAGGAAGTGATGTTTGCCACATAGTTCTGACATCTCTCTTTTCCTTGTATGACAAGAATGGCATGTCCCAAAGATGGGATGCCCCTTTCACCTGGGTCCCCGAATAATGGAACAAACTTGAAGATGACTGTGATTGACAAATAATATGAAGAGAAAGAATCCTTCCTGTAAGTAATTTCAATTTAGGAATTATTACTATACAATACTTAAGTTAGGTTGACTGGTATATCATCTAACTTCAATGAAGATGACTAGGCCGCCATGAGACTAATATGGACTACAGAGAGAATTTGAGACCTCTAAAAGATAGGCATTAACCTCCAGAGCAGTTGAAACTGACTGTCACTGAGGGGACAGTCAGAATAGTCATTCTCTTTCAGGGACAATCAAAACCAAAGTTCAGGTAGAAAATATTTGAGTGATATTTTAATATGTGATTTATATTTGGATTTAATTAGGGAAAATTAGTGGTTTAAAGTGTGAGCTTCATATCCATTATGCTATATTGGTTTTATGCTATGAAACCTAACGCTGCTTCAGTATCTGAAATTTGTCACATTTTTCTAAGCTCTGAAAAAGAAAAATGAGCCTGGATTTTGTGTATTTATGCTCACCCAATGGTAAAGTCATATTACTAATCCAGAAACCAATTACTGAACTTCACTGAAATTATGGAATTAAATTCAAAATTCAGACATTTTTAAAAACAGTCATCATCCACAGTAATGTATTTTGATGTTCTGGGGCAAAGAGGAATCACTATTTATCCTCTGTATAGCATGAATTCCTTCAAATCTGTCTATACTTTTTAAGCATCTGACATTTATAGTATGTGATTCCCTCTGTCCAATTATGTCACAAGAAGCAACGCAACTCCAGAAACGAAAGTTTGATTCATGATTGAGCTGCTTCTCACAGTAACAATACCATGTGATATGTTCTGAGGCACAGCTTCATTCATATGCACCCCCAAGAGTACAACAAACTGATGTATTTAAAAAACAATCTCTGTAGGGTACCTGGGTGGCTCAGTCGTTTAAGCATCCGACTCTTGATTTCAGCTCAGGTCATGATCTCACAGTTGGTGAGTTCGAGCCCCACATCAGTATCTGCACTGACAGTGTGGAGCCTGCTTCGGATTCTTTCTCTCCCTCTGTCTCTGCCCCTCTCCCACTCCCACATGCTCACTCTCTCTCTTTCAAAATAAATAAACTTAAAAAAAAGTCTCTGTAGAAACAGCCTAAATGTTTATCAGTAGGAGAATGAATTAAAATAATGTGATATTTGCATATAGCAGAGTACTGTACATTAAAATTAATACAGTATCCTGTATTAAAGTGGGTAAGTCTCAAAAATAATATTGAGAAAAGGCAAGTGTCAGCTGAATATGTGTATTATACCATGATTATAAAATTGTATGACATGCAAAACAATACATTGTTTATAGATTTATGGATACATGGTTTAAGAGTTTCAAATATGCGTAAGATTAATAAACATCAAATTCATTGTAGTGGCTGTTATTTCTGGGTGTTTATAATGAGAAATGGGATTGAAGAGATGTATACAGATAACTTCAACTATATCTGTAATGATTGATTTTTTAAAAAATAATTTTTAAAATTTGAAGCAAATATGGTACCTTAGTAGTTGATGCACAGGTGTTTGTTATATTCTCTTTCTTTTTCTGTTTGAAATATTTCATAATTAAAGAAAAGCCTTATTATAATGTTGAAAGCTGTTTCTTTTCTCTAACAATTATAAGTGTAGAAGATACTACAAATCCAATTTTCACTTTTTTTATAAAGTTTTATTTTGAGAGAGAGAGCACCAGCAGGGGAGGGGCAGAAAGAGGGAGAGAGAGAGAGAGAGAGAAATCCAAGTAGGCTCCATTCTGCCAGCACAGAACCAGACGCGGGGCCTGAACTCACGAACCGTGAGATCATGACGTGAGCCAAAATCCAGAGTCAGACACTTAACCTATTGAGCCATCGAGGCACCCCCAATTATCACTTTTTAATGGTTCCTTTTAAACTTTATTTAATTTTGTTTAACCAATGATGAGTGATACAACTAGTAAGTAATAGAGCTACTTTGTAAATACACTTCAAGAGTGTAACCAACAGACAGTATCCTTGAACTGAAGCTTTACAAAGGTAAGAATGACTAATATTTGACTGAAAATCTTATAGAAAAAAATATTTGTTTCTTGGCTATCAAGCATAAATATGAAAGCAATTCTTTCATTGATAAAATATGAATAAAAATACATCCTTACTTCCTTTGAAGGTAAAGAAGCTGTTTATCTTTGTAACAATTCTATTGGGGACGGATGTCAAATGCTAAGTTTTATGGCTATGAAAATTGTAAGTTAATAAAGTCACTCAATTTGTACAATGGAATTGGCAAAGACACACTCTCCAGCTAGATGTGGCTCTTGCCTTCTATTCTTTTGAACCATTGGACAAATGCCTGTAAGAGACATGTTCATGATTACAAAAATGCCACAAAGCTCTTAAAAATCTTTGGGAATAATTTCCCCAATGAAAGGTTCAGTAGGTAACTTGAGTAAAGCAGGCCAGGTTATTACATATTAGGGAATGATGAGGCTCCAGTAAGTTAGAATTGGAATGCTCTGTCTAAAGGGGATATAACTAATGTACTCCAGCCAGCTTTAGATAAGTGGAATGCAGGCACAATTAGCTAGACTTTTGGATTCTTTAAGATAATACAGAAGTATGATTTTTAAAAATAAATAAAATCTTCTGACTTACACAAGTGAGCAGCTCATTCAATTTTTTTTAACAGCACACTAGTCAAACAAAACATCTGCAATGATAATTTGGCCTATTGGCTGCCATGTTTCCAACTCTGTCCTGAGAAATCAGATGATGATAGCAGTGTAAGTTTCTTTAAGCTTTATTCCCCAGCACATGTTCTACCCCACATGATTAGTCCTAGCCAGCCATGGAAATTCTATTCCCCTTGAAACTGCTGTAGCTATCTTGCTATGAAAGAGAGGAGCTACCCTTAAGACAAACCCAACACATCTAGGCCAAGAGAGTGGAGAGCTAGAAGGACTCTTGGAATCCCCATGATATTCTTGAGCTACTGCTTATATTCATGATCAACCAGTTCTGATGCCTGCCCTCCTTTGTTATATATGATACATTTCCTTATTATTTAAATCAGTTTGAATCTAGGTTTCCGTTAAGACATCCTGATTGATTCAGTATCACACTATAGAAGATTCTTTGTGTCTTTCTCTTTTCCTTGAATTACAATTTATCACATTCCCTTTTTCATTTTTTTAACCCTACTAAATTATGTATCTGTGCTTAACCTATTTGCATATTGTTTGAGGGCCACATATGATAAATAGCCTTGCATGATTTAAAGGCATGGAATTGGAGATACAATGAGCATTAAGAAGCTTACCCCCATTTGGACTCTGAATCACTTTTATAACTCCAGATTTGCTTCCTTTCTCTTCCAACAAAAAAATATTGAGCCATATTAAGACAACCAGCTTTTTCTGCTGCTAAACTAGACTTCTATACTTGTGCCTGATTGATTAGTGTTTGAACTTTAACTTGATATCCTCCTTCCTTGCTAAAAGGATCGATTTTCCCTCACCTAACCAACTTTTCTCCTTGGAGTCATGCTTACCCGATTCTTACCATCTTATATGGTAAGATGGTATGTCTTAAGCCCCTTTCCCTACCCATCAAAATTCCACTGACCCTACAAGGTCTCCATCTTATGTACATTGGTGCTCTCCAAATTTTTATATAACCACACATTTACCCTCGTAACAGTTGTTACCCTCATAACATCCATTTGAGATTGGCAGGTAGGTACAATCTTAGTCTGCAAATGAGAACATTGATACAGAAATGTTAATCTGTTCAACATTTCAGTGAATTGCCGTAAAAGTAGCACACATTTCTTGATGCTGTGGCTTTTACCCCTACCATTACCCCCTTACTATTCTCATCTGACTATCTCTTGTCTTTTCTAAAACTTAGCTCAAATGTCATCTCCTTTGGGAAGCCATCGCCGACCTCCCTAGGCAGAGTTAAAGGGTTCTTTCTCTCCAGATCAGGACTTACTTGGTAATATCTTCATTTATTGCATTACTCTATTTATGTGCAGATATCTCCCGACTAGACAAGAGGATGTAGATCTTTTAGCTTTCAACGTCTCCATCATCATTTTAAATAATATCATTTTCAGTAATTCAGTTGAGCCTTAATGAATGTAACGGGAGTTTATTAACAAGAAAATAAAGGAAATATATTAGAAAAATGAACATCTCACAATTTTATTTGAATCTTGAGTAAATTCCTTCTCTATTATTTCGCAAAGAAGAAGTATTAAAAATTAAAACTGCAAAGCAGCACTCTCAACAATAGCCAAATTATGGGAAGAGCCTAAATGTCCATCAACTGATGAATGGATAAAGAAATTGTGGTTTATATACACAATGGAGTACTACGTGGCAATGAGAAAGAATGAAATATGGCCCTTTGTAGCAACGTGGATGGAACTGGAGAGTGTTATGCTAAGTGAAATAAGCCATACAGAGAAAGACAGTTACCATATGTTTTCACTCTTAGGTGGATCCTGAGAAACTTAACAGAAACCCATGGGGGAGGGGAAGGAAAAAAAAAAAAAAAGAGGTTAGAGTGGGAGAGAGCCAAAGCATAAGAGACTCTTAAAAACTGAGACCAAACTGAGGGTTGATGGGGGGTGGGAGGGAGGGGAGGGTGGGTGATGGGTATTGAGGAGGGCACCTTTTGGGATGAGCACTGGGTGTTGTATGGAAACCAATTTGACAATAAATTTCACATATTGAAAAAAAATTAAAACTGCAAAAGGACTTTATGGACACCTTTTTTTAGTGACTATCTACTTGCACCAACCACCATGATGGGAACTAAGATTATGTAGATGAGTAAGGAAAACATGGTCTTTTGAGGAGGTAGATGAAACTCAGATAAACATAAATTCCTTATTAAAATATATTAGTCTAGGAGTGCCTAGGTGGCTCAGTCTGTTAAGCATCCAACTCTTGATTTCAGCTCAGGTCATGATCTCATGGTTCATGAGATCAAGCTCCGTGTCAGGCTCTGCACTGACATCATGGAGCCTGCTTGGGATTCTTTATTTCTCTCCCTCTGCCCCTCCCCGGATTGCTCTCACATGTGCATGCTCTAAATTAATTAATTAATATTAAAAAATATATATATATGTATATATATGTCTAGATACTGTAAACATTACATATATGTGTATATTCAATGAATAAAGATGATCTAGAAGTGAATTCTATCAGGGAGATTATGGAATATTCTAGAAAAGTGGCATTTATGAGGTAGAAATCCAGGTGTATAAGGCTGACAAAAGCATTCTTTCAAGAACAAAAAAGAATTAAGTTAAATGGTAGGTTTAGGAAATTACAAGTAATCTGAAGTGATATTAGCACTCTCTACTAAATATTTTCAGTGTTCAACTGTTTTGGATCGCACATCTTAAAGTTGGAGTGCTCCCTAAAGGTTGGATGTATCCATGCAACTTGCTGTGGCTGGGGAAATACTATAAGCTTAAAAAGCCAATGCATTATTTTCTACTCTCTCTTTCCCTATGTCACTATAACTGTTCATGCTTAAAATTGGTAGCTTCTCTGTCTACCTTGGTCTCTGAGGTCAGAGAAAGAAACTTTGTCATTTTAAGCTTCTGTGATTTGAGGGCTATTTTTACCACAAGAAAACATTGTCGTAATTGATCCATCTAGTATGAAAGGAAGGTGGGAGAAAGAACATTAGATAATAGAGAAGCCGATCATAATTGGCTGCACATATAAAGGTCAGCCTATAGAATGACCATTTGCCCAAAAGTGTGTGCCCAAAATATTTGAATCTGTGAATTCAAATAAGCATATTTTATGCTTTTTCAGTTGAATGCCATTTCTGACTGGCAGTTCATATTTCCACAATTAACTTCCAAAGTTAAGAAATATAATTTGAATCAAGGCAAAAAAAAAAAAAAGGATGTCTTCATAATCCATCCCTTATTTAATCTTACAGTTGCGTAGTCACTGACCTATGTGTTCCAGCTGGAGAAAAAGAAAACATCCAGAATCATCTATAGACTTGGTATGTATTAGATACACTTGTATTGAGCACCAGATGCTATTATATTTCTACTGAAAGAGGTGTGACACAAGTGCTTATAACTTGGGGAGGGACAGGCTTACAGTTTAATTCTAGCAGGATGTATTGTTTTCACATGGTACCGCCTTCATGGATTTTACCTCCTGGCTAACGTTGGGTGTGTGTATGTGTATATATAGGTAGCTTTTATTAGGTAGCTTTTATTTAGGTAGCTTTTATTATTTTTTTTTAATTTAAGTCCAAGTTAGTTAACATGTAGTGTAATAATGATTTCAGGAATATAATTTAGTGATTCATCACTTACTTATAACACCCAGTACTCATCCGAACAAGTGCCCTCCTTAATGCCCATCACCCATTAAGCCCACCCCCCACCCAAAACCCCTTCAGCAACACTCAGTTTGTTCTCTGTATTTAAGAATCTGTTGTGGTTTGTCTCCCTCTTTGTTTTTATCTTATTTTTGCTTCCCTTCCCCTGTGTTCACCTGTTTTGTTTCTCAAATTCCACATATGAGTGAATTCATTTGATATTTGTTTTTGTCTGACTTATTTCCCTTAGCATAATACACTCTAGTTCCATCCATGTTGTTGCAAATGGCAAGATTTCATTCTTTTTGATTGTCAAATAATATTCCGTTGTTTATATCTACCACCTCTTCTTTATCCATTCATCAGTTGATGGACATTTGGGCTCTTTCCATCATTGCTTACATTTTAATAGAGGTTTCTAGAAATAATATCGTAACTCAAGAGAGTGAAATAATATCGTAATTCAAGACAGTGACTGATAAAGTGATAACATCTCATGATAGGCAAAGACAGGAACACATTTATGTTGTAATTAGCACATGAGCTTTGCTAACATCATACCTGAGAGAAGAAACTAAGAGGAAAGTGTGTACTATATAGGTAAGTTTATGTAGGCAAAGGAGGAAATGAGATGGGAAAAGGTCTAGACATAAAGCATTATCTTATGTTGTAAGTGTGGAAGGCCAAGGGCCCACGTATAGGTTGGGATACGTATCTTAAGATACCAGCAAGACTGTGGGTGCCTGGGTGTCTCAGTCAGTCAAGCATCTGACTTTGGTTCAGGTCTTTGTGAGTTCAGGCCCCACTTCAGGTAGGCTCATGCCCTGTTTCAGGTGAGCACAAGCCCCACCTCGGATGAGCCTCACTTCTCTCTCTCTTTCTCTCTCTCTCTCTCTCTCTCTCTCTCTCTCTCTCTCTCTCTGCCCCTCACTCACTTGCACCCTCTCTCGCTCTCTCTCAAAAAAAAAAAAAAAAAAAAAAAGATATCAGCAAGGCTGGGAGGAATACCAAAGAAAGAAGAGAGAAGTGAGGATGGAGAACAAAGGTGGACATTCTGGAGATAAACTTAGTCTCCATCATAATTGCAGTTTGCTCTCAATAATTTATGACATGGGCCAAGGGAAGTGACTTCAGTGTGTATATTTGCTAGTATCTGCCCAAATGTTGGGAGGCAAATCCAGTCCTTGTACAGTAAGAGATCCAGTAAATAAATGTTAAGTCCAATTCTGAGGACTGAATTTATGTTTATATATTAAAAAGTTTAATAATATATGTATACCTCTAAAGGCTTTCTGAACTGAGACTGAGGAGACTGGAATAGCTCCAGCTCGCCCATTACCCTGCTGATTGGCCTGGATAAATCCCCTGACCTGTCACTGCCTCAGTTCCTTCGTCTATTAAATGGAAGTTTGGCCTAAGTGACCTCAAAGGTGCCATGTGGATCTGAACTGTGATTCTGAGCATGTGATTCTGGTTACACGTAGTTGTGACTTTTATCTAGAGATTATTAGACACTTACTGATGGGTCTTATGTCTATTTGTTTCCAACAGGTACCGTAATAATTGCAGGTGACACATTATAAATATCAAACAAGGTTAAACAATGTTTTAAGTTTAGTGACTAGACAAAAGCTATAAACAGCCTAGCACATGGCAGTTTTATAAGAGCAAAAGGGCACACACACTCTTAGGTTAATAAGCAAAGATACTGTTAAGGGGTAGTATGAGAGGGCACAAAGGGATACCCAGCTAAGAACTTCAGGACCTGGGTGAGAAGTTGTCCCAGATGTGGAACAGTGTCTCTGTAACGTGCTTGGTACAACTTCAGTCTTGGTGGGGTTTCCCCCAGTGGTAAGCATCATCAGAATGTAAAGGCAACCATATTCAAGGGAAGTCATGCATTGTGCAGGCGGCTGGCACTCACACTGTTGGCAGGGGCCTCTGTAGTCACTTAGCATGCATGTACTCACTGTTATTAGAAGCAGCTGTTGGCTCTGAAGGGCCCTGGCAGTCAGACTCCTCCAGCAGTCTCCAGGACAGTATTTAGGTACAAGCCTTAGTGTGTGCTTTCAGAGAATCATTAGCAAAAAGAGATAACCACAAATAAATAAAAAGCAGGTGGACTGGTACAAATGGTGTTGCAGAGTAGGGTTTTTTTTTTTTTTTTTTTTGTACTTTTTAAGATGATGGGATATCTAGGCTCCCCTTAGCTCTAAATAATAAAACTCTTTCACTCCTAGCAACCACTTCCTGGAAAACAACCTGACAAAAAGGTCCAAACAGTGAAAAGAGGTCTTTTGCACATTTAACAATGATAAGAAAGGTTTTTAAGAGCAAAATCCTATAATAGCTTTAATCATACATGGCTGTATCTACTATCTCTTGGATGAGCAGCCGGGGTCAGGAACTTCCTTGCTGCAAAAACACATATAAACCCTTTTGGGATCACTGCATTCTGGATATGACCATCACCTACTGACAGAATTTTATGACAAAACAATCATTGAGATTTTATTGGTATGTCCCATGCTTTAACTGCACAATAATAAAACAAATTGTATACATTTTTTTTCTTCCCCTAGTGTTATGCTGGGCAGTTTATATAACCTCAGAGGGCATCAGTTCCCCCATTTTGGGGGGCTGTTGTGAGAATTAAATGAGGAATACATATGTATTGCTCAGGGACAGGACCATTGCAATTAGCTTCTGTCCCTTGCAATTCATTTCTATCAAGAAGCTCAAGTGATCTTAAACTGTAAAATCAGATCATGTTACTCTCCAGCTTAAAACCCTTAAATGGCTCCCCATTACACTTAGGATAAAATTAACAATTTGTAACCTGCCCAGTAAGGCTCCTCGGCTCTACCTGAATTGTGGCTTCATCTTCAGCCAGTCTCTCATTGAGGTTTATGCTTTGGCCACAATTGCCTTCTTTTGGGTCTTCAAACAGGCCTGACCTATCTCATGTCTCCTGAATAGTAGTAGCACAAAGGAGATTTGGGGTGCTGTATCTCTTATAATATATATCAAGCCCATCTTTCCTCTGATATCCACAATTGATATTTTATAAATCTTATGTAAAATGCTATGTGAAAATAGCTTCTAGCCCATCATTCGAATTGCTGCCTCTAAGGCCCTTCTATATTGTGATTTGGAAACTGGCACTGCTTCTGCACATGCTGTTCCCTCTGCCTGAAACCCTCACCTTTTCTCTTTATTACTGATGAAATCTTACTCTTCAGGTCTCAGCTTAAATGTCACCTCCTCACATATGTTTCCTTGCTAAGAACTCTCATGGCACCCTGTTCTTTTCTTTCAAGCAAATGAAAATGTATGACTATTTCTCCCCTACCAGACTATAGGTTTCTAAGGGCAGAATAGTGTGGGTACTTCTCTCATGGCCAGAGTCTGGCATGCAGAAAGCATACAGGAAATACTTGCTGCTGGAGTTCAAGATTTACTAACCAATAAAGTCCACCAGAAGGTATAGTGAAAGACCCACCCCCACCCCCACTACCGCCCATGGACAACTGGATAACATTACTCTAGCCAACCTGATGTCAAATTTTGGGGGTCTTCCTTGAGCCACATGCAGGAACCAAGAAAAAGAAAATGCCTCCATCAAGGACCTGGCCTCTTCCTACTTCCTCTTTAATTCACTTCCTTTCTTTCACCCTGTTCACTGATTTCAACATTCACAAATGTTCTGGAGCAAAATTAAACTTTATGTAGAAAGAGGGATTTGAGAAAAAGGAAGTGCAGGGGCCACTAACTATGAAAGAAGAGATAAACCACAAGTACTGCCTCAAGGCACTTCTCCTGAGCTCTCAGCAGAAATGTCCCTAACCAGGTACGTCCTTGAACCTTGTTTCTAGTCTGTGTCACATTGCCTTTGGATCATTTACCAATGGGCTAAGCCACTTGCTTTGGTTTCCTGAGTTGTGCTTCTGCATAGGTCTCTGAAAGGAAGTACTAATACCCTTTGCTGTTTGGATTCTAGATTTAGACCCAGTTGCCTTTTAGTCATAATAACACACTTTGTAGCCCACAGCCTCTTCTGATAACTTAGAAAGTTTTTACCAGGAAGCCCTGTCCTCCTTCCCGTCCTTCCATGACAATTTATGAAATGTCCCTAAGTGCCAAGCACTGTGCTAGGTATCATCCCTTCTGCGTTATCTGGCCTTTGTAGTCTGTCTAGATTGTCTGTCTAGATTGTCTGATCTAGAAGTTTCTTGTCTGCTTTGAGTCTTCCTTCCTATCTGGCTTTGATTTTTCTTCAAGATTCCTCTCTCTATCCTGGTTTTACATCATCCCTTACACTATCCCTGTTTGGAAACCCCTAATGTGGAAGGCAGCTCATAGGGAATTTCTTGAAGAGATTCCAGGTTAATGTTTAAATGTATATTACCATTTAATAGCCAGACCTGAGGCTGCCTCTGAGTGAGAACCGGAGGCCCTCCCTCTAGTGTATGAGAACACAGTGGCATTTGCTTTGTCAGGGCCCTCTGTCTTCAAATTTACATAGAATTTCTATTCTTTCATTAGCTGAGGTTGCCACAAGGTCAGGTCTTTTTCTCCAGGATTTTATGGTGTGTCTTGCATACTGAATAAAATCAACAGAGTAAGAACAGTCATGGTGCCAACTGTCTATTTTTACGGTGTCTTCCTCATTTCCATTATTTTCTCCCCTCACTCCAACTTTCTATGGTAGTTTCCCCCTCCACATTAAAAACAGCTTTCTGGAAACAATCATTGAAATCCTTTATATGTAATAGAGTGAATTTAAGAAATCATCTTCCAGGTATATATCTTTAAGTTTTATCTTTACAGAGTATGAGGTTTTGGCAGTCCTCCTTGGCACCAAAACCCCTTCTAAAGAAATTTCATACAAAAGTGCCCTTGTCTCTTCTAAAGTCGTATCACAGAAGGTCTGTCTGCCCCACCTGTAAGTGAGCCCTGCTGTGTCCTGATGTTCCAGACCATCCCCTTCAGGATGTAAGGCTTACCTCAATTCTCAGGGCATATTCCTCTTCTGCTCCTATTCACAGAAACTACCCGCCACTTCAGTCCTAATCTTGTAAAACCAAGCAAACTGTGCCCAGAAGGTATGAACGGGGAGGGGCCATAGACTGTGGACTGTGGTTTTATTTATTTACTAAAAAATAAGCCCAGGAAGTTCCCAAAGCGTCTACACACATATTTTCTACATTTTAGCATAACCCTTCATTTTGCAGGAGCTTCAGTAGGGAGAAAAAGATGCCAAGAAATCTCTCCGAACTGAGCTTAAATTCCATGGATTCAGATGTATTATATATAATCCAAAAAATGCAGAATCATAGAATCAGAGAGATGGGAAGGGAGGGATTTGAGAAATCTGGCCCACTCCCCCATCTGTTTGTTAATCCCCTCTATAACATTCCTCAAAACTGGCCATCCAGGCACAATTTTAAGAAAAAAATTTTTAAAGAAATGACCCCAATTCTAAAACCCAGAGAATGCTCTGTAGACAGCCTGCATCAGAATCACCAGGATGTTGCTAAAGGGTCCTCAGCTCTACCCTAGATGGACAGAGTCCTAGGGTCTGACGGTGTATTCCAGCAATCTGCACCCTTAGGTATTTCTTATGCAGACTAGAGTCTGGGACCCTGCATTCTGACAGATCTGCCAAGGCAGATTTACCAGGGCCAGAGAGGTATTTTTGTGGCTTGAGTGGAACAGTCTATGCCTACAGGCATTTTCACAGGAATGTGGTAAAACAGCTGCTACAAATCTACCCCCAACATTCCCCCCCCCATCACACTTAAAGAAGCCAAAAGCATTATGAATGTGGCAGATGCGCATAGTTTTCTACTTTCTGATGAAGATGAAGAAAAGGAGCTAGCCATTCCCTGGACCAGGGAGAGGGAGGCAGAACAGAAAATTAATACTACATCTAGTACTGGTGAAATATGTTCCAGGCCCTGTGGCAGCATATCTAGGCAACCACACTAAGGGAAAATGTTTGAATATTAATGACAATCAGAGAAACTGATTTATTAGGACACATAAGTAACTGCTTCTAGGCTGTGTGGAGCATATCATGCTCAGTTTGTTCAAAAGAATAAAAACATAGAGGTGGAAAGGTAGATTATAAGACTCAATTTGAAAAGGAAAACAGTGAAAAGGAATGTAGGCACAATTCAAGCTCCAATAAAAGGAGCCTTAGTAATTTAACCATTTCAACCCAAACAGCATATTTTTAGAATGAGGAGCTCTGCACAAGTCTCCCTTTGGAGGAGGCTTATGTTGAACATTCCATAAAACCACGGAGGCTCAGAGCTCAGTACACAAGAGTCGGCTGTGTTGAAAATGCGAGAGCCAGAAATGACACATACCTAGCAGATGACCAAAAACTGACCAAAAACTAGCTGAGGGAGAACAGAGAAACCCATTCTTCTTTCTTCCAGAGAGGAAAAAGTATCAAACTACACCTCTTTTAACCTCCTCCTCCCTCCCTGCCTCCCCCCCCGCTTCCCCCCCAAGAGAAAGATCACTGGACTGGGGATTGAAAAACCTAAATCCTGACCCTGGCTCTGCCATTACCTGGATGATTTTAACCACCAAACTTAATATTCCTGACTCTAGATTATTCACCTATATGTAATAGGGTGTCTTGGCTGAGACTGAAATTTAAAATTTGTGAACTTTTTTGTGTGTTTTTGGGTCTCTACAAGTAAATATTCATTCATATTTAATGTAAATTGTTTTTTCCTTTTGGGGGGGAAAAACCCTGAGTGGTTTCTTTTAATGACACAAATATAAGGCATTAAGCATTCCGGTTTGGTAAGGGAAATGGCCAATTGTGTAGCTTTCGTCTAGATTTCTATCTCCACACTCCCTGTGTGAGTGCGTGTATGTATATGTGTGTTTACTTGTATGTCAGTAGTAGGGAAAGAAAACATTTTGCTTGGAAGTCTATAAACAGGATAGGAAACACACAGAAAACTGCTGCTTTTTCTTCCTGTTGAGATAAGTTTTTGCTTAAAGGTGATAAAGATGGGAAGAAATTCTGTGAGAGACAATTATACAGTGAAAGACAGGAGGTCTTGGAGGCCAATGGAATGCAGAGGGGGGCTTCCTCCCACCTCTCATGGCTTTACTGGGTAAAGGCAGAATTAGGGGTGAGTGGGTCATGGGTCACGGACTGCTTAACAGTCCTTAGCAGAGGTGGCAGCAGGTTTCTTTAGGAAGCTTTAGTTGCGGTGGATGTTGGCAAGAGGTAACCTGAGTAGAAGAACGGCTCGATTTGTCTCTACATGTGAGGTGCCCCTTCGGTGACTCTCAGAAGTAACAGGGAGAAGCTTTCCAAGTTGCTGGGGGTGGTGTGAGCTGTCAGAACTGCACTGGGCGTTTGAGGTAAGTGTGGTATAGGCACAGCAAAACTGTTCATTATACAATGGTGGGCTCACTGTGCAGAGCTCCCTGAAGGCAAATTGGACCTGGGGACAGAATTGTTCGACATCCAGATGTGATAGTTTTGCTCATCTTCCATGACTTGCTTGCCTCTGGGAATTGGAGACCCAACATATAAATCCTATTATTCTATCATTGTGTGATTAGCAACATCTCTAAATTCAAGTAATTACTCCTCTCTCCTTAAATTTTACTAGCTGCTGCCTTATAACTTTCTCTGTTTCAGCCCTTTTAATAGTGAATGGAATGACCTGTTTACATGACCCTCTTCCTCACCAGAGGGCAGAGGCTTATCTTATGAAATCTATCTCCTACCACATTGGCTCACTCACAACAGGCACTCAATAAATAGACCCAAGCCTTGGAGACCTGGATTTGCATTTTGGTGCCACGTAATCCCAAGCCAATCACTGACCTAAGATTCAGCTTCTTTATCTGAAAATGTTGGCAATAATGCCTGTGCCATGAAATTGGTTTAATAATTAAATGAAATAGTGGTATCATTGCCAGGTACACAGTAAACGCATAGAGATGAGAGTTGTTATTAGCCGTCAGAAGTTGTTGTATTGAAAGTGGTTCAGGGAGAGAATCATCAAGGGCTGTGCCTGTTACACTAGAAAAAAATGAGTACATGTTTTTCAACTCCTCTGCTCTTATGAGGGCCTTCTGTGTGCTAGGAACTGTGCCCAGTCACTAGAGATGGAGTGGGATTAACATGGCCCCTGCATTCCTGGAACTCAGAGCAGAGTGACCATTTTCCTAAGTTGGCATCTGACCAACACATAGACCATTAGTGAAGAAATATAATTGGCTTTCTTATCAACATAACCAATAGTTTAACCACCCATATAGCACCACATCAGCATCATTTTGTACCAAATGTACAAATATTTATAATAGAAACCCATCTCTGGGCACCTGGGTGGCTCAGTCGGTAAGGTGTCTGACTCTCGGTTTTGGCTCAGGTCATGATCTCATGGTTTCATGGGTTTGAGCCCTGCATCAGGCTCTGTGCTGACAGTGTGGAGCCTGCTTGGGATTCTCTCTCTCTCCCTTTCTCTCTGTCCCTCTCCCACTCATGCTGTCTCTGCGTCTCTCAAAGTAAGTAAATAAACCTAAAAAAAAATTTATTATTTAAAAAAATTTTTTTAATGTATCTTTATTTTCAAGAGAGAGAAAGAGAGAGAGAGACAGAGAGCAAGCAGGGAAGGGGCAGAGAGAGAGACACACACAGAATCCAAAGCCGGCTCCAGGCTCTGAGCTGTCAGCACAGGGCCTGACACGGGGCTTGAAACCCACAAACTGTGAGATCATGACCTGAGCCAATGTCAGACACGTAACGACTGAGCCACCCAGGCGCCCCTAATTTTTTTTTTAAACAGAAGCCCGTCTTAACCCTTTCTTTGGGGATAACCATTAGCATTGCAAGAACACATTCATATTTTCAAAAGCCATGTTCCCTACCTGCCATCCTCTTAAAGTTACCACAGACTTTTAAACAAATTATTTCAAAATTTATTTCCCACATAATTTTCTTTTATTTATTTTTTAAAAATGTATTTATTTTGAGAGAGAGAGAGAAGAGAGAGCACAAGCGGGGTAGGGGCAGAGAGAGAGAGAGAGAGAGAGAGAGAGAACGGGAGAGAGAGACAGAATCCCAAGCAAGCTTAATACTGCCTGCTCGGAGCTCAACGTGGGCCTCAAACTCATGAACTGCAAGATCATGACCTGAGCCAAAACCAAGAGTCGGATGCTTAACCAACTGAGCCACCCAGACACCCCCACATAATTTTATTTTAAATAAATTGTTTTAAAATTTATTTTAACATAATTTTGTCAGTCATGTTCTTTGAGCATTATTTAATACAACAGCACTATTATCATTCATGAGCCCTTTATACATATATCTTATCTAAAAGAAAACAAAAGGACTTTACTCCCCCAATGAAACTCTTTATGGTCCCTGAAACTTTGATCTACTCACCATAAACTAGAAATGCATTTTGCTTTGATGTTACATAGTTCTTATTTTTACCTTTATCTTTAAGCCATTTAATCATAAGACTATGAAAAATTAATAAAATTAATACAAATTGACTTACTGAAAATTGTGTTAAGTGAACAGTTTTTAAAAAATCAATGTTTTAGGGGTGCCTGGGTGGCTCAGTGGGTTAAGTGTTCCGACTTCAGCTCAGGTCACGATCTCGCGGTCCGTGGGTTCGAGCCCCGTGTTGGGCTCTGGGCTGATGGCTCGGAGCCTGGAGCCTGCTTCCGATTCTGTGTGTCCCTCTCTCTCTGCCCCTCCCCCATTCATGCTCTGTCTCTCTCCGTCTCAAAAATAAATAAAGGTTAAAAAAAATTTATAAAAAAAAATCAATGTTTTAGTGTGTTACCACAGCATTTGAGACATGGGACTTCTGTCCCCATTTTTCCTTATGTACTGATTCTTTAAAAAATGAGCTTTGAGGGGCACCTGAGTGGCTCAGTCAGTTAAGCATCTGACCTTGGCTCAAGTCATGATCTCGTGGTCAATGAGTTCAAGTCTAGTGTCAGGCTCTGTGCTGACAGCTCAGAGCCTGGGGCCTGCTTCAGATTCTGTGTTTCCCTCTCTCTCTGCCCCTCCCTCACTTGCACTCTGTCTGTCTGTCTGTCTCTCTCTCTCTCTCAAAAATAAATGAACATTAAAAAAATTTTTTTAATGATCTTTTGAATGAGACCAAATGTGATTCCAAATATAGTAATATGAAATTCTGAAGTTATGTTACTCCCAAAAGGAATAGTTTCTTTCAGGGATACTGTCACAATATTAGAAAGATCAATGTCAAACCACCAAATGATTCCTTATTAAGCTGCCATCTGAAGAAAGCCTTTACTTTTAGAAGAATTTCCCATCCTTTTAGTCTGAATACCTGATTTAGGGTAAAATAGTTGACTGGAAAAATGTTGAGGGGAAAGTTTATGTCTGCCTTTTCCCCAGTCGTACACAGTATTCCTGAACAGAGACATGGTCACTAGAGGTTGACCACTACTCGCCTCCTTTGAGGATGTGGCTAATGGGGTATGTTGTGCTTCCTACAGAGAAGGTTCTAACTGGCTCTAAAAGGGTTGCCTAATAATCATCACCACACATTTGGAAATGTGGGGGTGGTATATTGGTTGTCATAGTGACTGGGCAGGTGGGGTAGCAGGGGAGATGCTACTGGAGTCTAGTGGGTTGGGACCAGGGATGCTAAAATTTCCTGCCATGTACAATACTATCCTGTAATACAAAGAATTGTCCTGCCCAGAATGCTGCTTGCACCCTTATTTTGAAAAATACATTTTCTTCCAATAAGAATTGTGGAAAACTGGGCTGGGCTTGTTGAAACAGAGGATCCTACAAAGTGGAGAAGAAACCACCTGCCCCCTCATGGATTTTGGTAAGCATGTAATTAAGAACTCTTCCACGCAATGCAAAGACTTAGCCCATTTTTTTTCCCTCTTCTACCCTCAGGACAGGGAAACAATGTTGGCAGCCCCTCAAAAGGTTAATTTAAGGGACACTAAAAGATCCATCACTCATGTAGAAATCCCTACCAGTAGAATCACTTTAATGCATTAAGGTATGTCTCTAAAAAGAGAGTAAAACATAAATATGTTACTCAAAGGGATAAAACTAGAACATACCTTAGCATGGATTAGTTTATCAGATTAGTTAGCGGTCACTGTGGCAATTAATCCCTAAGAAAATAGATTATAAGCAAGTAATTTTGATATGGGCATAATAAAAGAAGGAATTGGAAAGGGAAGAATTTCCAGAGGTGAGCTACAGGCAACTCTAAGAGACCAGGAGAGCTAACAGGTGCCTCAAAGAGAGATCCAAACAGGAGAAGACACCTACCGATCTTGCCCATATTCTACCCACATTGCCACTGCTGTCAGCTTTCTGAAAAGAAATATTTCAATGCCAAAATAACCTTATCCCTTTGAAGGCAGAAACAGTATATTTTCTGTTATCTGCTTAATTCCACAATGCTTTGTACAGTGAACACTTAATACATTTTGACACTTAAGGAATCAAAAATATTATGTCTTAGATTGACTTGCCAAACAGCTATTAGATTCTAGGTTCAATAAAATACACGGCCACACAACGCTTTGTTTTGTGTTTTAGTTTCACAGTACAGTTTTTGTGAACATGAAGGTGCAAGCTGTTTTCTTTAAGTGTGAGGAGTGCTTCCAGGTATTTCAGAGGAAACTTAAATTTGTAAAAATGGACCTTAAACTCCACATTAATATTCTATATTTAAAAATATTAACCCACTTTCTCTTATTTTATATAGAACCACACATTTTAAAATATGAAACCATGTAAATGAAAATAATCTTGTTCAAATAATAAATGACCATGGTTTACATTGAAACTTGGTATTTTTCTCAAGTCATAGATAGTAGTAATAATAACAAAATGACTTTTTTTGAGAGAGAGAGAGAGAGAGAGAGAGAGAGGGAGGGAGAGCACAAGTAGGGGAGAGGGGCAGGGGGGAGAGAGAGAAAGAGAGGGAGAGAGAGAGAGGAAGAGAGAATCCCAAGCAGGCTCTACGTTCAGCACTGAGCTCAATGCTGGGCTCAATCCCATGACCCTGGGATCATTACCTGAGCTGAAATCAAGAGGCAGGCACTTAACCAACTGAGCCACCCAGGTGCCTCAACAAGATGATTCTTAATATGTCACACTACAAAGGTAAACAAGACATGAGTATTTTGTTTTATTTAACATATTACATCTCAAATATTCTTAAAGTATACTCTTAAAGTGGATGAAGAATTTAAGCTCCATGTTAAAAAAATCTATTGCTATAGCTCATTATAAGCCCAAGATATACACCTACAAGTCTTGAAAATATACTCCTAAATCCTGTACTTGTGAGAAAATTGTCAAGCAGACCTTTGACTGAGTATAGATTATCAGCACCACTGTCATTCTCTTTAATATTTTTAGTTTTAGGGGCGCCTGGGTGGCTCCATTGGTTGAGCATCCAACTCTTGATTTTGGCTCAGGTCTTGATCTCACAGTCATAAAATCAAGCCCCTCCTCATGCTCTGTGCTGGGTGTGGAGCCTACTTGGGATTCTCTCTCTTCCTCTCTCTCTCTGCCTCTCCCAACCTCCCTCAAAAAATATTTTTAGTGTTAAAGGCACAACTTTAGATCCGAGTACATGAATAGCCTACGTAGTGTCTTTTTGTGAATTGGAAAAAAGTTGCCTGTTTTTAGCAGATCAAATCCTCCCCCCAATTCTAATGCCTCACGGAGTGTGAGGTTTGGCAAGTGAAACTGAGTCTGGATTTCAGTTCACCTGGCTTCTCCATCAAGCATCTGCATAATGCCCAGACTAAAGTGCTGTCTGTGGCAAGCCATACTTATATCTCATAGTTCAAGACTTCTCACCTCTGAGGTCCATCTTCATTTTCTGTTAATCTTTATATTTACCTTGACTCTTTGTTGACCCCTTAGTATTCTTGTCTGCCCCCCTTTAATCCTTTCCTATACTTACCTGCACCCCATCCTGCTTCCTTAGCTTCCTTAGAGAGATACTTACATAGAGTCAAAAGAGACTGATGACACTTGATGGCAGGAACTGTAGTATTCACCCAGGGATTCCCAATATCTGACATGTAAAGGAAATGCTAATGTTTGATGAATGAATGAATGAATGAATGAATGAATGAATGAATACATTTTATAACTAAATATTATCTCCCTATTAAGCAAGCCAAGTTTACATAATTTGACTAGTGGTAAATTTAATATTAAAACCCTGAAAATAAGCAATTTCTATATTAGTCTAGTAGATTACATGTGAGGATTCAAATTCCAGATTGACTCTTCTTGACTCCTCTTCCAGACAGCTTTCTCCATCAAACTAGTTCTAATACTAACCTGTGCAAAAATTAACTAGTTACTCAAACTTGCTGGGGGGAATATTCCACTTAATATATTTAAACACAAGAAATTATGTTGGGACTATCTAGACTGCATTCTGGAAGTAATGCATTAGTGCCTCCCAGAATTAGTGTCAATAATGAAATGTTGGCTCTGAATTTTCCTCTTCAGTTCTCTGGGGCCATTTGAAAATGTTATGTACATTTAAAATGAGCTTTCTTGCAATTTCAAAATGTTTCTCATACCTCAAACATATATCAATTTATTTCCTTTTTATTTTAATGTTAATAGCAAAATAGCTTAAAATGTCTCCAGATTAGATGATCCAATAGAATAACAATGGAATAATACAGGGACACTTTTACACTGTTATACGAAAGAAGAAAAATGAATATTCCAGAATTTCATTTTTTCTGATAGTGGTAAATTCCAGTTTTCAGAGCTTTTGAGCTCCACACACTTTCTCTGTTTGGGGACCGTACTAATGGGGTTGATTCAAAAGTGCATCAGGACCACCAAAATATGTTTTTTCTGAGTCTACTTCTTCCATATGATCCATTGTCAAGAAGCTGTTGGTTATGACTAATGCCAGATATTAAATATGGAAGGAATGATAGAAAAAAGAAAATTACCAACTTATAGTTAGCACTGTAATAATTTATTGAGAGGTGTGTGTGTGTGTGTGTGTGTGTGTGTGTGTGTGTAGAAAGAGGGAGAGATTGCAAATGTGACAAAATGTTAAAAAGTGTTAAGTCTATGTGAAAAATATATGGATACTTTTTGTATTTTTCTTTTGAGTATTTTATAGGTTTGAAAATAATATGTTGGAAGAGGAGGTAATTGATTAGAAATGTTATTATATTATGGGGCACCTAGGTGGCTTTGTCGGTTAAGCATCTGACTCTTGATCTCAGCTGAGGTCTTGATCCCAGGATCCTGAGTTAACACCCCACATTGGGCTCCACACAAGGTGTGAAGCCAACTTAAAAAATGTTATATGGAGGCTGGGGCTGTAAATGAGGGCCCAAAATAGGGGATTTAATATAAAACACTTTTTTTTTTTTTTTAACCATAAACCAAGAATAACAGAACAAGGTGACAGGTCAGTCATTAGGTCTTTAAATTGTGGATGGGGGCGCCTGGGTGGCGCAGTCGGTTAAGCGTCCAACTTCAGCCAGGTCACGATCTCGCAGTCCGTGAGTTCGAGCCCCGCGTCGGGCTCTGGGCTGATGGCTCAGAGCCTGGAGCCTGTTTCCGATTCTGTGTCTCCCTCTCTCTCTCTGCCCCTCCCCCGTTCATGCTCTGTCTCTCTCTGTCCGAAAAATAAATAAACGTTGAAAAAAAAAATTAAAAAAAAAATAAATTGTGGATGAAGTCAAAAGATACTACATCTTGAAAACAGAATCAACTTTGTTTTCATTTATTCATTCAACAAATAATTTTTTAATCCCTATCATATGCCGCTATATTCTATGTGGTACAGAAACAGCTGTCAACAAAGCAGAAAGATCACAGTCTTATAGAGCTCACACCGTAAGCCACTCTTATACAGCTCATACTGAATGGAGGTAGAAACATCAGCAAGCACATAAAGAAATGAACACAGTAATTATACAATGTCCTTTTATGACTGGTTTATTTCACTTAGCATAGTGTCTGCAAGTTTCATCCATGCTTTAAGGCTGACTGATAAGGGGCTTACCTGTGTCATTTTACTCCTTGCTTTCTATATGCTTTATAGCTTTTTTGTGCCTCATTTCCTGCATTACTGTCTTCTTTTGTGTTCAGTTGATTTTTTGTAGTGAAATGTTTAAATTCCTTCCTCATTTCCTTTTGTATATATTCTATATCAGTTTATTTGTCATTACCATGGGGATTACCTTTAATAGTCTAAAGTTATAACATTCTAATACGGATTTTTGCCAGCTTAACTTCAGTAGCACACAGTAACTCTTTACATCTCCATCCCTACTCCTTTCAGTTGTTAATGTCACAAAATCATACCTTTATACATTGTGTTTTTAAAACATAAGCTAATAATTTTTAAAGTGTGTTGATCTCTTAAATAATGTAGAAAAAAGTGGAGTTACAACTCATTGCAACAATAACACTAGATTTTAGATTTGCCCATGTATTTGCCTTTATTGAGATCTTTATTTCTTCATATGGCTTTAAGTTACCATGTAGTGTTCATTCATTTCAACCTGAAGGATTCCCAAGAGCATTTCTTGCAGGACAAGCAGTGGTCATGAACCCTTTCAACTTTTGTTTATCTAGGAATGTCTTAATTTTTCCCTTACTTTTTTTTTGAACTTCAAGTTCAAGTTAGTAAACATATGGTGTAGTATTGGTTTCAGGAGTAAAATTTAGTGCTTCATCACTTACATATAACACCCAGTGCTTATCCCAACAAGTGCCCTCCTTAATTAAGCCCATCACCCATTTAGCCCATTCCCCCACCCACTACCTGTCCAACAACCTCAGTTTGTTCTCTGTATTTAAGAGTCTCTTATGGTTTGCCTCCCTGTCCGTTTTTATCTTATTTTTCTTCCCTTCCCCATGTCCATCTGTTGTGTTTCTCAAATTCCACATATGAGTGAAATCATATGGTATTTCTCTTTCTCTGCCTCACTTAATTCACTTAGCATAATACACTCTAGTTCCATCCTTGTTGTTGCAAATGGCAAGATTTCATTCTTTTTGTTTGCCAAGTAGGTTTCCATTGTGTGTGTGTATATACCACATCTTCTTTATCCATTCATCATCAGTCAATGGACATTTGGGCTCTTTCCATAATTTGGCTATTGTTGATAATGCTTCTGTAAACATTGGGGTGCATGTATACTTTCAAATCAGCATTTTTTATCCTTTGGATAAATACCTAGTAGTGCAATTGCTGGGTCATAGGGTAGTTCTATTTTTAATTTTTTGAGGAACCTCCATACTGTTTTCCAGAGTGGCTGTACCAGTTTGCAAGCCCAATAGTGCAAAAGGGTTCCCCTTTCTTTGCATCCTTGCCAACATCTGTTGTTTCCTGAGTTGTTAATTTTAGCCATTCTGACAGGTGTGAGGTGATATCTTACTGTGGTTTTGATTTGTGTTTCCCTGATGATAAGTGATGTTGAGCATCTTTTCATGTGCCTGTTAGCCATGTGGATGTCTTATTTGGAAAAGTGTCTATTCATTTATTCTGCCAATTTCTACATTGGATTATTTGGTTTTGGGGTGTTGAGTTTGATAATTTCTTTATAGATTTTGGATACTAACCCTTCATCCAATGTGTCATTTGCTAATATCTTCTCCCATTTGGTCCATTGCCTTATAGTTTTGTTGATTGTTTCCTTTACTGTGCAGAAGTTTTTATCTTGATGAGGTCCCAGTAGTTCATTTTTGCTTTATTTCCCTTGCTTCCAGAGACAAGTCTAGTAAGAAGTTGCTGTGGCCATGGTCAAAGAGGTTGCTACCTGTATTCTCCTCTAGGATTTTGATGGTTTCCTGTCTTACATTTAGGTTTGTCATCCATTTTGTCTCCCTCACTTTTTTTTATGTTTATTTATTTTTGAGAGAGCACAAGTGGGAGAGGGGGAGAGAGAGGGGGACAGAGGATCCAAAGCAGGCTCTTTTCTGACAGCAGCAAACCCAATGTGGGACTCAAACTCATGAACTGGGAGATGATGACCTGAGCCGAAGTTAGACATTCAACCAACTTAGCCACCCAGGTGCTCCTGTCTCCCTCACTTTTGAAGGAATTTTGCCAGATGCATATTCTTGGTTAACAGGGATTTTTTTTTTTTTTTTTTTTTTTTTTTTTGCCTTTAGCACTTCGAAGATATCAGCCTACTATCTTCTGGTCTCCATAGTTTCTGATAAGTTGTTTCTTTCTTGCTGCTCTTAAAAATCTCTCTGTCTTTGGCTTTGGATAATTTGATTATAATGTGTCTCAGTGTGCATCTCTTTGAATTCTTCCTACTTGGGTCTTGCGGCTTCATGGATGTTTATGTTCATGTCTTTCATCAAATTTGGGAAGTTTTGGGGCACTGTCTCTTCAGGTATTGTCTCTGCCCTTTTCTCTCTCTCCACTCCTTCTGGAACTTCTACTATCTGTATGTTGGTCTGCTTGATGGTATCTCATGGGTCCCTTACAGTCTGTCCACTTTTATTCACTCTTTTTTCTTTATGTACCTGAGGCTCAATAATTTCCATTGTCCTATCTTCAAGTTTATAGATTCTTCTTGCTTGCTCAAAAATGCCTTTGAATCTCTCTAGTGAATTTTTCATTTCAGTTATTGTACTTTTCAGTTCCAGAATTTCTTTTTTGTTTCCTTTAGCTTTTCTCTTTATTGATATTTCCATTTTATCATATATAATTTTCTTAATATTTTCCACACCTTCCTTTAGTTCTTTGAGCATCTTTAAGACAGTTGTTTTAAAGTCTTTGTCTAGTAGATCCATCATCTGTTCTTTTTCTGGGACGGTTTCTGTTGGTTTAATTTTTCCTTTGAATGGGCCACAGTTTCCTTTATGTTTTTATACCTTATGATTTTTGTGTTCAAAAATGGACATTTGAATCTAATAATTTGGCAACTCTGAAAAGTAAGATTCTCCCCTCATTCCCCAAGGTTTGCTATTATAGCTTGCTGTAGTCTGTCTCTATGCTGAGAATCAGTCTAAAGTGTAAATTTAAGGTCTTTTCAGGTCTTTTCTGAGCCTGTGCCTTGCATGGGTGTGTGTGGTGACTTTTCAGTTTCTCCTGTATATGTGATTGCTTTTGAATATCCTAGTCTTTAGTGTATGGCTTCCAAAAGGGAAAAGGAAAAAAATAAAGGGGAAGAAAGTTTTCCAGTTCTTTAAGTCCCCAGAAGCCCCTTTGGCTGAAGGGAGAGAGTCTTGCAAAAATGGGAGAGGTGTAACAACAATGATCACTGCCTCTTTGCCTGTGCCTCTAAGGTCAGAAACAGCAATCAGAGAACAGATCCCGGATATTTGGAGAACATGTCTTTTTTTTTCCCCCATCCTGGTTCTGGCAAGCTACATGCATGCTCTTCTAGAACATGTATACAGCTGTCTGCCACAGGTCTGAGGAGTGGGGGATGGGAAATGCTACTGTGCTAAGAGCTGATCTTGTTCAATATTAACCACAATTTACTAAGTGAGCTTTCCCCTGGAAGCTTTAAGCCTTCAATAGACTTTATAATATCAAAATAGTTACATTAGACGGATTCTGCAAGTGCAGTTGTTTTCTAGGTAGGGAGACAGATTTCTGCCCCATCTTCCCCAATGACTCACTAATTCTTTTTTTTTTTTTTAACATTTATTTATTTTTGAGACAGAGAGAGACAGAGCATGAACGGGGGAGGGTCAGAGAGAGAGGGAGACACAGAATCCAAAACAGGCTCCAGGCTCTGAGTGGTTAGCACAGAGCCTGACGCGGAGCCCGAACCCACGGATGGGACCGTGAGATCATGACCTGAGCCGAAGTCAGACGCTCAACCGACTGAGCCACCCAGGTGCCCCTCTTTTTTTTTTTTTTAACATTTATTTATTTTTGAGAGACAGAGGGAGACAGAGAATCAGTGGGGGAGGGGCAGAGAGAGGCAGGGTCACAGAATCCAAAGCAGGCTCCAAACTCTGAGTTGTCAGCACAGAGCCCGACACGGGCTCGAACTCATGGATCGTAAGATCATGACCCAAGCCAAAGTTGGACGCCCAACCGACTGAACCACCCAGGCGCCCTTTAAGACTAATTCTTACCTAAAAGTCTTTTTTACTATAAGGATCTTGTTTATCTGCATCCTAATTACTAAACCCTCAAGATTATAAAAATAGCAATCTTTGGTCAGTTTGCCTCTCAGGCATTTTCAAAATTGTAATACTTTCCTTGTAGTATATAGTGTTCTACACTTTGTTTTCATCACATGTATGGTTTTGATTCTTTACAATAACATGGGGGAAGTTGTAAGAGCAAATAGTATTATTACCCTCTTATAGTCAAGAAAATTGAGCCTCAAACTACAGTAAATAGTAATGGATATTCAGTGAGCAATAGAGTAATAAATCAATAACTTCTTATTAAAAACTAGGGTTCTGTCTGCCACCCCAAACTATCTCTCTATAATACCTGAAAGTTTGACCCTGAACAATGAGAACAGTCTGGTGTCTGGAATGAGAAATATCATCACAGCCAAGGCATCCTTGACCTTGGAGACCATCACTTGCTCCCTCTGCCTGTTCTGATTATGAATGACCTCACAGAAGAGTGAGAAGGCAAAAAAGGAAGAGGATGCAGTCTTTCTTGTTCCCTCCAGCAGTTTCTTCCACCTGCTAGAGAGAGAACAAGATAAGTAAGAAGTTGGGAAACTCCATCTAAGCAAGTTTCTCATGGCCACTGAACAATTCTTGCTTTTACCTGCAATTACAAGAATGAGCAGATGCCAAACTCATTTGAAGTAACAAAATATATAGCCTCTCTAGGAAGAACCTGATTCCTTCAGCATGTGGACTTAGGATGAATATCCAAATTTCTGTTTCAAACAGTGGATAAGAACAGAGTTAGAATAAGCTAATTTAAATTAATATTAATAAAAATATTAGTTTAAAATATCAAATTATAAAAAGTATAAAATTATAATTAATTAAAATATCAAATTATAACTCAATTTTTGTCATTTAAAAATATGTTGATCCCTCTATTGGTGTTCAATTATTGTATTCCTTGATGGTGCAATGTCATTTTAACAAAACATGGTTGCCTTTTCTGACCACGTGATATTTATTGCCCCCTGGTGGTAGCTTTCCTCAATTCTAGTTTCAGTTTTAAGGGATGAGGCGATAGTGAATTTCAGTGTTTGGCTCATTTGTGTGAGGAGCATGGTCCTGCTGGGTGGGCAAATTGCCTACTTCCAACATCCATGCCAATGCTTCCTTATATTGGCACAAATGGCCAAAGTGAAAATCAGTACTGAAATGGGAGTTGGTGATTCAAATACTGAAAATAAGTATCAATAACACAGATATTTGAATGATAATCAATACAATATGGAAGTGTTTTTAAATCATTTATTACCAAATATTCAGGGTGTGTTCTGGGCACAGCTAAAGCAAGGAGTGCCAGAAACACTGGGTAATTATCTTCAGCCCTCATGGCTGTAGGATAGAGCATCTGGACCATGACTCACTCAGGCAGTTGGCCAATTCCCCAACTGGTGCTAAAAATGACCTGAAATATAGTTTTCTCATCTGTAAAATATGGAGATATAATACTACCTGCCTTATAGGGCTATAAAAACTTGATGTTCTCAATACACTTCAGGGAGGCTATTTCTTACATATGAATGTAGTGTCCAACATACTGCCATACCTTTGGTCAGCAAGGCAGACAGGTAAGACTGGCTTATCTTCCATTTATACCCTCTGGCTAGACTGGGTGTGACTTTCTGGGGCTTCCTCATTCTCTTTTAAGGTTGATTTCTTTTAACCTGATGTTCCCATATAAAAATGTTTGGAGCAGAAAGTGGGAGAGTACAACGTGATTTGGGCTGGTTTCCATTCCTACCCCAAAGTCAAGCATGTATTAGAGAACATTAAAGTTGTGTCTGCCTGAAAAGAACTTGAATACTAATTTGTGATGAAAATTACAGGAATCCATCAGAAAAGTATTATTATAAAGTATTATCTTCCAGAGGGATGTTGAGAGTGCCTTCATATGGACTTTGCTTACTTTTTCTTTTTTTTTAATTGGGAGAATAAAACAGTAGAAAATTACCTAAAGTTCCAAACAAATAATTTAAAACCATGGATTACTGTGCTCAAGAGTTTCTTTGCAAACAAACATAATACAAGAAATTCCCCAAATTAAAAAAATTCTTTTAGACATTTACTCTCATGACTTTCATATTTAAATTGAGAATGTATTAAAGAAAAAAACCCTCTAAAAATTAAAATCTACCCACTTCTGTTATGAGAGTTGTTAACATGAATATTAAAATGAGAAAGTGTTTGCAGCTGCTCTGGAAAACAGTGTGGAGGTTCCTCAAAAAATTAAAAATAAATCTACCTTATGACCCAGCAATAGCACTGCGAGGAGTTTACCCAAGGGATACAGGAGTGCTGATGCATAGGGACACTTGTACCCCAATGTTTATAGAGCACTTTCAACAATAGCCAAATTATGGAAAGAACCTAAATGTCTATCAAGTGACAAATGGATAAAGAAGATGTGGTTTATATATGCAATGGAATACTACTTGGCAATGAGAAAGAATGAAATCTGGCCATTTGTAGCAACGTGGATGGAACTGGAGTGTGTTATGCTAAGTGAAGTAAGTCAGGCAGAGAAAGACAGATACCATATGTTTTCACTCATATGTGGATCCTGAGAAACTTAAAAGACCAGGGGGGAAGGAAGGGGATAAAAAAAAAAGTTACTGAGAGGGAAGGAGGCAAACCATAAGAGACTCTTAAATACTGAGAACAAACTGAGGGTTGATGGGGGGTAGGGGAGAGGGAAAAGTGGGTGATGGGCATTGAGGAGGGCACCTGTTGGGATGAGCACTGGGTGTTGTATGGAAACCAATTTGACAATAAATTATATAAAATAAAATAAAAATAAAATGAGAAAGTGTTTTACTCTAAAGAGAAGACACGTACAGCATATTAATACCAAGTACAAAATGAAAATATAAACACTGTGAATGACTTTGTAAATAAATATTACAACATTTATGTATTCAAAGGACTCAGCAGAAAAAAGTTACACACTTGTTCCAATGCTAAGATTTGTGGAGTTGTTTTACTGAACTGTCTTCAAATCCCGTTCACTTTGAAAATTACCCACATTAGTTTATGGTCATGGTTCATATTGAAATCATTTAGGGGATGGTTAGGTTTGTGCGTGACCATTACATAAAGGTGACAATATTTTGAGGGTGACCTTTGTGGGCCAGGGAACGGGATTAAATAGGAAGTTATACAGGGATTGAAGAAGGTTTGTTAGGGAGGCAGAGAAATCAGATGGAATCTGAGATGATCTAAAATCAATCAATCAAGGCATTTAAAAAGATACATAAATATTTTTGTAGCCATAGAGATACCATGAAATCTTTGTGACAAAATATTTTCTCTGCCCTAAGATAATAATGTAAGCAATAGAACAGGGTAATGACTTTTCAAATAAATGTGTATTTTAACAAAACAGGAAAATGAGAAAAATATTTGATGATATGCAGAAACTCCAAAGTCCTCTTTAAGAAATATGAAGCAGAGGAGAACAAGTTAAGCTATTAGAGCAAACAGATGGAAGCTTCCCCCTGAGATAATCCTGAGCAGAATCCTCAGCACCTTCCTGGAAAATTTTGAATCCATCCATCTTCTCATTTTTTTTTTTTTGGAAGAGAAATATTTATGAAATGAGTTTGTGTGAAGCTGGCTGCTGTTCAGCTTTTGCAGAAACAAGCTGCTTATCTAATTCTTGTCTGAAGGGCATTTATTTTTAATCGTGGAAATTGTACCAGCTATCCAATGTCTCACCTTCTTAGTGGAGAAAAAAAAGATCTTGAGACAGTCTCCTAAAGACTTTTAATTATACCTCAAGTAATTACATACTTGTATTACCAAATGTGCACCCATGCGCACAATAAAGAGAAAATACATGGAGAAAGATATACAAACACATCTTCATAGAGACAAAAATAATTTCTTAGCACATTCATAATAAAGATCTAAGTAGTTCTATGTGAAGAAGAATAAATTTAGGTTTCAAAACCTTATAGTAATTACAAATTTATATGGAAATATAAACTGAAGTAAATTCCTACTATAAAATACAGCCTGGGTGCCAGGGTGGCTCAGTCAGTTGAACATATGGCTCTTGATCCCAGGATTGTGGGATTGAGCCCCACATCTGGCTCCAGGCTGAGCATGGAGCTTGGGATTCTTCCTCTCTCCCTCCACCCCTCTTCCCCACTTGCATGCTCTCTCTCCCTCTAAAATATTTAAAAATAAATAAAATAGGGGCACCTGGGTAGCTCAGTCAGTTTAAGCATCCCACTTATGGTTTCCACTCTTGTCATGATCTCACAGATCTGGAGCCCTGCGTCAGGCTCTGTGATGACAGTGCAGAGCCTGTCTGGAATCCTTTCTCCCCTCTCTCTCTGCCCCTTTCCCACTCCATCTTCCTCTCTCTCTCTCTCTCTCTCTCTCTCTCCCCACCCCCCAAAAAAATCTTAAAAAATAAAGAAAATGCAGTCTGAAATTCAGTTTCAAAATTCAAGCACCTTGTACTTGAATGACTTTAATGAAGTCATTAAAGAAGAATGACTTTAATGAAGATAAAAATCCTTAGTTCAAACATGCAAAAGATTCCAGTAACTTAAGAACTATAAGTAGGGACCTCATTTTCTGTGCAGGTTTGTACCTTTCTGAAGGCTGTCCTTCCAGAGGGTCATGGCCGGTATGCTGGAGATAATTACCCTGAGAATGGTGTTGGGATTATTTGCCCTGAAAGTACCTTCTGTCTCATCCTTGAACATTCATCTGCCACTTCTCTGCCCACTCGCCCAGTCTGGTGCCATCTTCCTGTAGGCTGTCCTGCACTTGGCATTTTACTAACTGGAAGTTTCATGTCATATGCCACTTTGGAGATTTCACACATATGCTCACCTCTGAATCATTTACCAAACTATTTCATAAGAATGCCTTAGAGCCTATCCCTGGTGTACCCCACTGTTTAAACCTCTTCATTCAGGGGGAATGGAATGTTAAGTGAACGTTTCAGCTGATGTCCTAGGTATCAGGTACCTAAGTTAATTGTAAACTTATGACTTTTAGAGTTACAGCACTCTTACAGTGCTTCCCTCACATCAGGGGTATAAAAGGGTGGTTTTAATGGGCCTTTGTAAAAGTGATTTTTTTATTTTTTAGAGAGAGAGAGAGAGTTGTGAAGTGTCAGCTCTACCCCCTTAATCTCAAGTCAAGAGTTAATTTTAAAGTAAATCAGCAAAGTAAACTCTTCTTATGAAGGGTAAGAAGAAAAGCTAAGTTTCTATAGAGAAGCAGGGGAAGGACCAGAACTATTGAATAAACGTAAGTGGACAATGAAAGAAAAAAAGTTTTTCTGACTATAAGTTAGTACTTGTTCAATGCACTAATTATACATGCAAGGGCCCATTTATCCTTACCTTTTATTTAGTGCTTTTAGACAGCTCTTTATCCATAAAATTTTTTTCTCTGATGATTTTTGTTTGTGAAATGTTTTTAGTGTGGAATCTTATCAAAGACTGATAAAAACATTACATTTACTGGTGTACTTTCATTAAGATATTTAATTTTGCTCTAAAAGAAGCCTAATACATTACTTAGATATGATTTCCTCTCAATAAAATAAAATATATTTTCTATCAATATGTCAAGTTTATACAAGTTTTCAGTGATCTTATACTCTATGGTAAATTCATCTCTAAAGCTTAGATAGAGGTGAGATTGTGTTGCTCCCCCTGGCTTTTTTAAATCAATAAAAGCCAGAGTGATAAACTAAGAAATTGAAGTCAGAGAGGTAGTGGTCTCAAAGAAGCCAGTGGAGGAGAAAGTTTATAGAAAGAAGATCAATAGAGTCAAATGATGTAAAGATGTCAAGAAGGATAACAACAGAAATTATGGTTATTTGGGGAGTCAGGAGTGACCTTTTTGAATGTCTTTGGATGGAATGGTACTTTCTTATACTTTCTATCTCTTGGTTGAAGTTCTCACTGTGTTCATTCTTTTCCCAAGTTCAATGAGCATCTTTATGACTTTTACTTTAAACTCTTTTTTAGTTTATCTCCATTTCATTAAGGTTTTTTCCTGAAGTTTTATCTTTTTTCTTTCATATATTCCTCTGTTTCTTCATTTTGCCTGAAATTGTGTGTTGGTTTCTACACCATTAGATGAAACAGCTACCTTTTTGAATCTTAAAGGGTTGGACTTGGCATAGGAAATGAACCATATCTCATTCGACCCTGCCCTAGCTCTTGGCTGTCTCTTAAACCTTGTTATGGTCCAAGCAGCCTCTAATATTTTAAATAGCTTCAAGTTGTTGAGGATGGCCAAGACCTGTCAGTGTCCCAAAGGAGAGGATATCCATCAGCACTTAAATTATTCAGGCTAGCTGGAAAGCAGACCCTCAGGCAGCAGCTTTTTTTTTTTTTAATGTTTATTTATTTTTGAGAGAGACAGAGACAGACTGTGAGGTGGGGAGGGGCAGAGAGAGAGGGAGACACAGAATCTGGAGCAGGCTCCAGGCTCTGAGCTGTCAGCACAGAGCCCAACGCGGGGATCGAACTCACAAACTACGAGATCATAACCTGAGCTGAAGTCAGACCGACTGAGGTCCGACTCAACCAACTTAGCCACCCAGGCACCCCGGCAACAGCTTTTAAAGTACGCAAATTTATAAAGTCCTGTGGGACCACAAGTGTAAGCCCTGCTGTCTACCAGAGCTACGTGATCTGGAGGTGTCCTATGGGTAGCAATCACAAAAATCAGGACTCCAGACAAGTGTATAAGCTCTTTCCTGGGAGATACCAGTCAACTGTAGCAAGGCAGAGGAAGAGCCCAAAGATGGCATCCATCATCCATAGGCCAATATTCCCTGAGAGCAACTCGGTAGACCCCTAGATGTGCACCAAACCTAAGGCCTGCCCCTCAGGCCAAAGCTTCCACATGTGCAAATAGGCCTCTTTCATCAAAAGATTGGAGATGTGCTTCAGTTTGTTTTCTGTGCAGTGCCCTGGGGATGGTAGCCTGCCAGGAACTGTCTCTCCTATTGTTACAGTAATGTGGGATCCAGAACACAGCCCCACCCGACCACCAGAGCCAGGTGGTCAAGGACCATCCCTTGGGTAGCAGCTACAAAAACTAGGACACCAGATGAGAAAACCAGGGCACCAGATACATGTAAGAGCTCCCTCTGGGAGATACTGGCATCCTGGAGCACTGCAGAGGGATAACATGGAGAGGCCTACTGGCTGTAGCAAGACAGAGTTGGGCATAAAGATGGGACCCACTGGAAAATTTGTTGTTGTTTTTTTTAAAGAAGCAAGAGATGGCACCTTTTGGCTAGAGCAAGGCAGAAGGAGCATTAACACAGTTTGATCTAATCACTCTAACTTGGTTGTTGGGGAAAAAAAATTGGGGCTTAAAATCCTCTAATCCCCCCTAAAAGAAACATTAATCAAATTTGTGGTCATTATACTTTAACTGAACTGTCATTTAGCCATTTTAAAGAATGTCTTCATTTTGGTCTTTGAGTCCATCAAGGCATTTAAGTGTTCTTCTTGAGTTCTTTTTTGACAAGTCTAAATTTTAGTTGATATGTTTAATGTCCATTCTTCTGTGATATCTTTGTGAAGGCAAATTTCCCATTATTGGGAGAATGGTCTTGCAAATTCCCAAGTTAGACCAGGCTTTTGTGGTGCTGTTCTGAAATAACTGAACTCTGGAAATGTCCATTATTGAGTCTTGATTAATTTTAATGAAAGCCATTTATTTAATCTTCCAATTATTATTGAAGACCTGCAAATAGATCAGTAATGAAACAGACTAAAAAATCACTGCCCTTTGTAGCTTATGTCCTGTCTCCTGGATGTCCTGTCACTGGAAAAGAGGATCTTGGAAAAAGAAATAGGACAAGGAGAAAAAATTTGCATTCTCTTGGCCTTGACCTTTAGGGCCTCAGCTCTGGAAAAGATTAAGGTACTCAAGAAAAATCTCAATGTCGCGGGAGTAAGCCAACCTACAACATGTGGGCAAGCCAAGGACCTAAGTGAGAGATGTCTAGCAGAGGACTCCTGTGGAGGGGCCTCAGCTGTGGACTCTGAGGATGACTACATCCGGCATAAAGGTTTAAACTCTCAGGGAAGTTCCTTTCTATTACTCACTAAACCACCAGGCAAGTCTTGTCAAGGATTATAGCCTGGTGTTAGATATCACCGTAGAGATTGGAATGAAGGGCCTGGGATCTCTGTGGTGGTGAAGAGGAGGCTTCAGTGGCTGACAGTAATGAACTTGGACTTGCAGAAGAACAGAGCAGCAGTCAGGAATACTTGGGAAGCAGAAATTTGACTTGGGTAAAAATTAGACTTCCTGCTATACCTATTTTGATTAATACTGGATATGTATGTAGTATTTCTATTATCTTCCTTCTGAAATTTTGTGTTAAAAGGACCTAACATTTCAGATCATCTTAAAAGTAATACAGAACTGAATATATTCCCCAGAAATAGTCCATGTAACTAATTTCCCTGAAGAAACACAGTGGCCTTAAGAGAAGTTTCCAAGTATGAAAAAAGTGAGGAATGCTAAGTTATACAGTGTCCAACCTTCATCTGTTCTTTCTTCCCTCTCAGATATTTGTGAAAATACTGACACATCCTCACATATATTACCATAGAAACAAACACTCCAAACATTTAGTCATATACACTTATGTGAAGTATACCACCCAGGTGATAGGAGTAGGAAGTTCAAAGAACTGCCTAAGATATATTATTAATTATCTAGCATTTTCTGTTCACATTATTTAAGGTTGGTGCTTCCACAATGTGGCATGTAGGAGAGACTACACTGGGGGCTGTATAGATAATCACTGCCAATCTGCTAAAGGTGATCCAACATAAAGATATGTTTCATATGAGGTTTATAATCCTATGATTTCAAATACTGTGAAGTTTAAGTTCTACGATAGAGAGGCCTGGACTCCAGACCTCAGCTTTGTTTCTATTGCTCTTATTATAAATCAGATATATGGTTTTGATATAAGAATCTTTCAAAAAGATCCCATATAACTTTGAAACTGGATCAGGCCAACTAATATTATAATGGTCACGAGAACAGTGAAATGTGATCAAAATTTGGAAAAATGTAAGAACGGGCGAAGAGGAATAGTAATCTTTCTCCCTCCCTCCTCGTGGTTGATTAAAAAAATGGCTATAGGGCACCTGGGTGGCTCAGTCAGTTGAGTGTCCAACTTTAGCTCAGGTCATGATCTGGCAGTTCTTGAGTTTGAGACCCGCATATAGCTCACTGCTCTCAGCGCAGAGCCCACTTTAGATCGATCTTCTGTCCACCCCCCCTCTCTGTCCCTTCCCCTCTGGTGCACTCCCTCTCTCTCTCTCTCTCTCTGTCTGTCTCAAAAATAAACATTTAAAACAAAACAAAGCAAAATGGCTATAGTACTTTACATTGAGAGATGGAGTCTGTATCCCTACCCAAAGATCAAGTGGGCAGCGCTTATAATTTACTTTGGACAAGAATGTGATGGAAATGATATTTTGTGAGTTTCAAACCTGGCCTCAAGAAGCTGGGAGGCCAGCTTTCTCTTTTCTGCTCTTGAGACTCTTGCCCAGCATAGCCTGAGCATCCTGAGAAACTGTGTGGAGCAGAAGGCTTTTCTGTTTGAATCATCTTAGGACAACCAACCCCAGCTGAGCCACCAGCTGACCACAGATACATGAGCAAGCCCAGGGCACTGGTGAAGGCCAGAACCACTAAGCTGAGTCCTGTCCAAATTGCCAAACTGCCATTTAAGTCACAAAGTTTTGGGAGGTAATTTATTAAACAGCAAAAGCTAACGTGTAGTTGTATAGTTCGTATCTCCATGAACCACACAGTTATAAAATGTTACAAAGTTGGGGCACCTGGGTGACTCAGTCAGTTAAGTGTCCAACTTGAGCTCAGGTCACTGTCTCACGGTTCATGAGTTCGAGCCCCACGTCGGGCTCTGTGCTGACAGCTCAGAGCCTAGAGCCTGCTTCAGATTCGGTGTCTCCCTCTCTTTCTGCCCCTACCCCACTCATGCTCTGTCTCTCACTGTCTCTCAAAAATAAATAAACATTTAAAAAATTTTTTTTAAATGTTACAAAGTAAATACTTCCTTAAAGTAAGATAAAGTTTTATAGAGTCACCTAAGCCACTGCCACTGAAAATGCTCATCTATAGAGAGATAAAGAGCTTGCACCAGAATATAAATCTCTACACTGCTTCCTTCATTAAGAAAATCTTGCCACAAAAAGGACATCAGCTGAATTCAATAATGTGCATAATGACATATTTGGTTTCCAGTTGCAGTCAGTGAACCATACTTTTGGTAGCAATGAACTAAGGCTTAGAGGTCAATGAATTATTATATAAAGAGCCAGATAATAAACATTTTAGGGCCATATAGTTTCTGTCAACTTTGTCATTTTATCAAGGAAGCCACCACAGATAATGTGTAAAGGAATGGGCATGGCAGCATTCCAGTGAAACTATTTGTAAGATAGGCAGCCAGCTAGATTTGGTTTGTGGGCCATAGCATGCTGGCCTCTGAATCCTAGGCCATTTCTGAGGTTCATCTCCTCAAACTTCATTATTAGGTCTGTTTTTTGATTAATGTCAAAAGAATATAGGCAAAGGCCAAAGAAAATTGGAAATCAGAACTACGATGAGGTACCACCTCACACCTGTCAGAATGGCTAAGAATGGTCAAGATTTTCAATAATAATGTACTAAGATTGGCTAACAACTCAGGAAACAACAGATGTTGGCAAGGATGCAAAGAAAGGGGAAACCTTTTGTCCTATTGGTGGGAATGCAAACTGGTACAACTGCTCTGGAAAACAGTATGGTTTTTCCTCAAAAAATTAAAAATAGAACTACACTATGACCCAGAAATTGCACTACTAGGTATTTATACAAAGGATACAAAAATGCTTATCTGAAGGGGCACATGCACCCCAATGTTTACAGCAGCGCTATCAACAATAGCCAAGTTGTGGAAAGAGCCCCAAATGTCTGTCGACAGGTGAATGGATAAAGAAGATGTGATACACACACACACACACACACACACACACACACACACACACACACACACACTGGAATACTACTCAACAGTCAAAAAGAATGAAATCTTGCCATTTGCAACAACATGGATGGAACTGGAATCTATTATGCTAAGCAAAATAAGTCCGAGAAAGACAAATATCATGATTTCACTCATATGAGAAATTTAAGAAACACAACAGAAAAACAAAGGAGAAGGGAAGGAAAAATAAGATAAAAACGAAGAGGGGGGCGTCTGGGTGGCGCAGTCAGTTAAGCGTCCGACTTCAGGCAGGTCACGATCTCGCGGTCCGTGAGTTCGAGCCCCGCGTCAGGCTCTGGGCTGATGGCTCAGAGCCTGGAGCCTGTTTCCGATTCTGTGTCTCCCTCTCTCTCTGCCCCTCCCCCATTCATGCTCTGTCTCTCTCTGTCCCAAAAATAAATTAAAAACGTTGAAAAAAAAATTTAAAAAAAAATAAAAATTAAAAAAAGATAAAAACAAAGAGGGAGGCAAGCCATAGAGACTGTTAAATACAGAGAACAAACTGAGGGGTGGAGAAGTGTGCTAAATGGATGATGGGCATTAAGGAGGGTACTTGTTGGGATAAGCACTGGGTGTTAATGTAAATGATGAAATTCTGGGTTCTACTCCTTTAACCAGTACTGCACTGTATGTTAACTAACTTGAATTTAAATAAATAAATTTAAAAATAAATAAATACATAAGAAAATTGGAGATCTCCTTCATTAGAAAGGAAAAGCAAATGCCTGAAATAGCTATTACAGATGTCCAACACAGAGCCACCCAAAAGGATAAAATGAAACATGGAAATATGTACATTATTATTGAAAAATATATGGAAAATAAAGTAAGCAAGTACTGCCAATCAAGGCCCTTGTTGGCTAAATCTTGGGGGAAAAATAAATATTCTAAGAAGCTTTCATTTCAAAATGTTGACATCTCAGGGATATAGAACTGTTCATCAGTAAAGAGGTGGGGTATTCCTTCCTTCATTTTGTCCCTCCCTCTTTTTCTCACTTTCCCTTTCTTTCCTTTTTTTTTTTTTTTTTCATTTGCTCTTAACACAGAGGAAAGAATTTTTAGGCACAAATAAAAGCAGCCAGTATTATATTCTTGAAGAGCAGGTTGATAAGAGCAGCTGTTAATTTATGGTTGCCTCATTTGATTCTCCTTCAGTATGGTTTGGAGACAACACATTTCTGTGCCATTACAGTATTAGACAACACTGTCTGTAGACTCATCCTGAGAATAGGCAGGGTGTGTCCTTCTGAGGGAGTATCAGGAAGAGGCACAAAAAAGAGATGTCAACCATTGCCATCCATGTCTCGAAATGCATACTGGGCAGATTTCCAAATTCCTGTTGCACTATATATATATATATATATATATATATATATATATATATATATATATATATAATGAGCTGCTTTGACAAATATACTCCTCCCTTATTAACAACAGCTGCTATCAAAAATAACTAGCATGGGGGCGCCTGGGTGGCGCAGTCGGTTGAGCGTCCGACTTCAGCCAGGTCACGATCTCACGGTCCATGAGTTCGAGCCCCGCGTCAGGCTCTGGGCTGATGGCTCGGAGCCTGGAGCCTGTTTCCGATTCTGTGTCTCCCTCTCTCTCTGCCCCTCCCCCGTTCATGCTCTGTCTCTCTCTGTCCCAAAAATAAAAAATAAAAAAAAAAAAAAAAAAAAAAAAAAAACGTTGAAAAAAAAAATAACTAGCATGAAATGAAAATCTGAAGTACTGTGTCCTGTTTGTTTCAATGAAATATGAAATATGAAATCTATTTCTTAAAGGTCTCAAGCTCCTTAAGGATGAGACCTTCATTTTAAGGCATAGTGAGGGTTAGCATTTTAAATGGTTTCCTTTATTTAGTGTTTAATATTTATTCTATGTTTTGATTAAGCCACTAAAAATCTCTAGCAGAATGCATGTGTGTGAAGAATAACACATTGAGAATCAAAGTCATTGACAATTCAGCTCAGATTGGCCAAGCAGCTTTGGCAGAAAAGATGGACATGGTGCCATGGCCATCATAGAGGGTTAGGAGAGAATAAACCCAGAGAATGGAGTAACTGGGATCATCTGATGGGGTGTCACAGATAGGGGAGCGAGAACTGGGTAAGCTCATGAAATTAAGAGGCAGTGGGAAAGTTAGAGAAAACTGGAGATAATGGTAGGGGTATAAAAAAGAAGGAGGAGGGGCGCCTGGGTGGCTCAGTCACTTAAGCGTCCGACTTCGGCTCAGGTCATGATCTTGCAGTTCCGTGGGTTTGAGCCCCATGTCGCACTCTGTGCTGACAGCTCAGAGCCTGAAGCCTGCTCCAGATTCTGTGTCTCCTTCTCTTCCCCTCCCTGGCTCACATTCTCTCTCTCTCAAAAATAAATAAACATTAAAAAAAAATTTTTTAAAGGAAGGAGGAGCTGTAAAAAGAGAATGGATAAATTTTAAATTTTGTTGACTTCCAAAATTTCCCTCAGGCTGCTCCTGGCCAAGAGAGCCAAAAATTACCTCTTATGGTACAGGGAGAAAGGGATTCTACTTATGCCAGAGGAGAGGAAGGCATCAGGAGTTTCAACATCCTTCATAGCATACGTCTCCAGGCTCATCTTCATTTGCTTTCATAAAGCCTTCCCAGAAGCAGTGTTGTACCCCTTCCTGCTCTATTCTTGACCATAGACTGAGAACTTCCAGGATCTTCTAAGCATCACTTTCTAATCAGAGTGTCACAAATAATACTCATATATATAATCTAAAATTATGGTTCATTTCACTCTGTCCTCCGATGTTTATATTTTCCTGTCTGTGTATGTTCTTCACTGTCTTTCTTTTCTTCTTCCTTTCCCTTACCTTTCTCCTTTTATATCTACTGATTTCTCCTCTTCCTCATCAGTGTTAAGTAACCCTTCAGGTGGAACATGTCAGAGCCAAAAGCTCATGGCAATAACTTTTCACTTTTCCCCTTACTGTTGTAGTCAATACTTACCTTTAGTCATTTGTAGCAAATTCCCCCTACAAAATATGGGGAACATAAAATTTTAAATCTGAGAGGTACTACTTTAGATATAAAAATACCAGACATTCCATTTTCATTCTTAAAGGTGTCATATGAGTATAAGAAGTCTTAATGGAAATATGGAATCCCAATGACTAATTTATTGATTTATTTACTCACTAAATATTTATTGAGCAACTTCCTTGAAAAATACTCTTCCAAGTGCTGATAATACAAAGATAAGGCATGATCTCTGCCCTGGGGGAGGTTATCATTGAGTAGGGAAGCCTAATGTGTAAATATAAAATTGTAATATAGAATAAGTGCATAGTGGAAGTATGTGTAGACTACTGTTTTGTTAAATGGAGGTAGTCAAGGACTTTGCCAGTCTGGGGCAGAAAAGACTTCCCTGGGGAAGAGATTTTGAGCTGAATGATGAGAAATAGTGGAATTCACAACCAAGGGGGAGGCATGAGCACTGACTCTAGTAAAATTTGCCTTGAGCATGGAGCTTATGTAAAGATTTAGTAGGCGATTTTAGCCTCTGTGGCAGCAGAGCTAAAAATGGAAACGAGAGGTGTTGAGGAGGTGAAATGACGGGTACATCTTAATAATGTGGAAGAAGAAGATGAAGATGATTCCAAGGTTTCTAAGTATGGAAAGAGTCTTAGATTTGTTTCATCCTACTTTTGACCTAAATTCAGGAGTCTCATTCATAGCATTTCCAAATGATGGCTCACTAGCCTCTGTTGGGACCCTTCCAAGCATGGAAGCTGTCTGACTCACAAAGCAACAGCCTGCTTCAATCAGGACGGCTTGGATTTTAGAGAGAGCTTCTTTACAATGACCTGATACCTGCCTGCCCTTAAATTCCACCCGTTGCTCTTGGGGCACCTGGGTGGCTCAGTCAGTTAAGTGGCTGACTTCAGTTCCTTGTCATGATCTCACGGTTCATGAGTTCGAGCCTCACCTCAGGCTCTGTGCTGAAAGCTTGGAGCCTGGACCCTGCTTCGGATTCTGTGTTTCCCTCTGTCTCTGTTACTCCCTGACTTGCACTCTGTCTCTCTCTCAAAAATAAATAAAGATTAAAAAAAATTCCACCCATTGTTCTTAATTCTGCAAAGACTAGGTCTGTTTCCTGAGGTCTAGGTCTGGACCTCTAGATTCTTAGAACAGCTATTTTATCTCTCTGTGGTCTTCTCCATTCTTCCTCCTTCAAAACATTCCTAAAGCTCTAGGAAAATCCTGACAAAATCTCTATCAGTCATAATGCTGACATTCAAAAAAGCCAGCTTTTCACTTTTTTTCCAGAGGTTGGACTTGGTGCCACAAATGTTTAGTGCCATGACCTTAAAATATGAAACTCTGAGTGGTCATTTGAAGTGGTCTAAAAAGTCATTTGAAGTAGCAGTCTTGTTTTATTACATCAGAGCAAAAGAAGATATGACTTTACTGTTAGAATTTCCATCATCCAAAAATAAATGATAACAAATGTGGTATGGATGTGAAAAAAAGAGAACCCTTGCGCGCTTTTTTGGGGATTATAAATTTGTACAGCCACTATGGAAAACAGTATGGAACTTCCTCAAAAAAATAAAAATAGAACTGCCAAATGATCCAGAAATCCCACTTCTGGGAATAGATTCAAAGAAATGAAAACACTAACTCGAAAAGATATCATGTTTAATATATGGGCAGCATTATTTATAATAGCCAAGACATGAAAACAACCAAGTATCCACTGATACACGAATGGATAAGAAGCTGTGGTATATAAATACAATCAAATATTATTCGGCCATAAAAAATGAGAAAAATCCTTCCATTTGCAGGAACATGGATGGACCTTGAGGATAGTATGCTGAATAAAATAAGTCAGGCAGAGAAAGAAAAATACTGTATGATCTCATTTATATGTGGAATCAAAACAAACAAAAACAAAAAAACTCATAGAAAAAAGAGACAAAATTTGTGGTTGGGGGGGATTGGAGAAAGGTGGTTGAAAAGCACAAGTATCCAGTTATAAGATAAATCCATACTAGGGATGTAATGTACAATATGATGACCATAGTTCACACTACTGTATGATATAGAGGAAAGTCAGGAGAGTAGATCCTAAGAGTTCTCATCATAAGGAATTTTTTTTTTAGTTTTTTTTGTATCTATATGAGATGATGGATGTTAATTAAACCTACTGTAATCATTTCACAATATATGTAAATCAAACCATCATGCTGTACAACTTAAACTTACACAACAGTGTATGTTAATTATTTCTCAATAAAACTAGATAAAAGTTATGGCTTGATTCAATAAAGTCAACATTTTAGACTAAAAGAATAAAATAATATTTTAGTTTAAAGTGATATTTAAGATGATCTTATCCAAGCCCATTTTATAGACCAGGCAACATATCACTACATGATGATGAGTAGTAAAATTATTTGCTAATACCATTAGAAGAATAGTTGATGGGTGACTAGCCATTCCTATATTACCAGATTAACACCAAACAGATTATTTTCTCTTTTTAACTTTGATTCCAGTATAGTCAACATGCCCTGTTACAGTAGTTCAGGTGTACAATATAGTGATTCAACAATCCCACACATCACCCAGTGCTCAACATGACAAGTGCACCCCTTAATCTCCATCTCCTATTTCACCCATCTTCCCACCCACCTTCCCTCTGGTAACTACCAGTTTGTTATCTATAGTTAAGAGTCTGTTTCTTGGTTTGTCTCCCTCTCTCTCTCTCCCTTTTTTTTTCCCTTTGCTCATTTGGTTTCTTTAAGTCCACATATGAGTGAAACCAGATGTATTTGTCTTTCTCTGACTGACATTTCATTTAGCATTACACTCTAGCTCCATCCATATCATTGCAAATGGCAAGATTTCATTCTTTTTTATGGCTGAGTGATATTTCACCATATATATATATATATATATATATATATATATCCATTCATCTGTCAATGGACACTTAGCTATTTCCATAATTTGGCTATTATAAATAATGCTGCTATAAACATTGGGGTGCATATATCCCTTTGAATTAGTGTTTTTGTATTTTTTGGATAAATACTCAGTAGTGTGATACTGAACCATAGGGTAGTTCTATTTTAAACTTTTTGAGGAACCTCCATATTGTTTTCCATACTGGCTGCACCAGTTTGCATTCCCACTAATAGTGCACAAGGGTTCCTTTTTCTCCATGTCCTTGCCAACACTTGTTGTTTCTTGAGTTTTTTATTTTAGCCATTCTGACAGATGTGAGGTGATATCTCATTGTAGTTTTACTTTGCATTTCTCTGATAGTGGTATTGAGCATCTTTTCATATGTTTGTTGACCATCTGTATATCTTCTTTGGAGAAATGTCTGTTCATGCCTTCTGCCCATTTTTTATTAGATTATTTGGTTATTTGGGGTGTTGAATTGTATCAGTTCTTTATATATTTTGGATACTAACCCTTTATTGCTTATTCATTTGCAAATATCTTCTCTCATTCAGTGGGTTGCCTTTTAGTTTTGTTGGTAGCTTCCTTCACTGTGCAGAAACATTTTATTTTAATATAGCCCTAATGGTTTATTTTTGCTTTTATTTCCTTTGCTTCAGGAGACATACCTAGAAAAATGTTGCTATGGCCAAAGTCAGAGAAATTACTGCCTGTGCTTTTTTCTAGGAATTTTGTGGATTAGGTCTCACATTTAGGCCCTTAATTTGTTTTGAGTTAATTTCTTTGTGTGGTATAAGAAAGTAGTCCAGTTTTATTCTTTTGCATGTGCCTGTCCAGTTTTCCCAAAACCACATGCTGAAAAGACTGTCCTTTTCCCATTGCATAATGGGATTTTCTGTTCTATTTTCTGTTCTGTTTATCTATGTGTCTGTTTTTGTGCCGGTACCATAGTGTTTTGATTACTACAGCTTTGTAATATAACCTGATGTCTGGAATTGTGATATCTCTAGCTTTGTTTTTCTTTTTCAAGCTTTGCAATTTAAGGTCTTTTGTGGTTCCATACAAATTTTAGGATTGTTTATTCTAACTCTGGAAAAAATACTGTTGGTATTTTTTTAATTTTTTAAAAGTTTATTTATTTATTTTGAGAGAGACAGAAACAGCATGAGTGGGGGAGGAGTAGAGAGAGGGGGAGAGAAAGACTCACAAGCAGTCCCTGTGCTGCCAACCTGGAGCCTGATGTGGGGCTCGGACTCACAAAACTGTGAGATCATGACCTGAGCCAAAACCAAGAGTAAGATGCTTAACTGACTGAGCCACCCAGATGCCCCCAAAAATACTGTTGGTATTTTGATTAAATCTGTAGATTGCTTTGGTTTGTATAGTAATTTTAACAATATTTATTCTTTCAGTTCATGAGCATGGAATGTCTTTCCATTTCTCTGTGTCATCTTCAATTTCTTTCATCAGTGTTTTATAGTTTTCAGAGTACAGGTTTTTTATCTCTTTGGTTAGGTTTATTCATAGATACTTTATAATTTTTGGTACAATTGTAAATGGGATTGTTTTCTTAATTTCTCTTTCTGCTGCTTCATTATTAGTGTATAGGAATGAAACAGATTTCTGCACATTAATTTTGTATCCTGTGACTTTACTGAATTTATTTATCAATTCCAGTAGTTTTTTGGTGGAGTCTTTAGGGTTTTCTATATGGAATATCATCTTCAAATAGTGAAAGTTACACTTCTTTACCAATTTAGATGCCTTTTATTTCTTTTTGTTGTCTAATTGCTGTGGCAAGGATTTCCAGTACTATGTTGAATGAAAGTGGTGAGAGTGGGGCACCTGGGTGGCTCAGTTGGTTGAACATCTGACTCTTGATTTCAGCTCAGGTCATGACCCCAGGGTCATGGGATCAAGCCCCACCTCAGGCTCCATGCTGAGTGTGGAGCCTGCTTGAGATTCTCTCTCTCTCTCTCTCTCTCTCTCTCTCTCTCTCTCTCTCTCTCTCACTCTGTCTCTCTGTCTCCCTCTGCTGCTCTCCCTTGCTCTTGTTCTCTCTCTCTCTAAAATAAAATATCCACCCTCACCAATGTGGGGCATGATCCAATCCACTGAGGGCTCCAATAGAACAGAAAGGCAGAGGAAAGGCAAATTCGTGCTCTGTCTTCTTAAGCTAAGACATTCATCCTCTACTTCCCTTGGACATCTGAATTCCTGGTTTTTGGGCTTTCAGACTCAGACTAACGTATACCATTGGCTCTCCTGGTTCTGCAGCTTACAGATGGCAGACTGTGGGACTTCTCAGCCTCCATAACTGCATGAGTCAATTCCTACGATAAATCTCCTCTTATATATATCTGTATATATCCTATTTGTTCTGTTTCTCTGGAGAACACTGACTAATTCAGTTTCCTTCCCATGAGGAGCCAGATTTGTGCTATGATCTGGGGCAAAGTAGGGGAGGACACCTTTCTCTATCTTACCTTACACTCTTTTATGAGAAGGAGCTGCCTGTGTCTGAATGTCATACTGTACATTCAACAACAGAATACTACATGACTCTGCAAAAAATAATACATAGGTTAGCAAAAAAACTCTTTCAGCTTTAACAGACAGGAATATGACTGGCTGGACCAGGGATAAATGGCTCAGAACCACCTCTTCCATCATTACTCCTTTTTGCTGATTTCTATGTGAACATAGAAAGAAATTTTTAAGATAATATGGTGAAAATGGACTAACAATTTGGCACACACTTAACTGTCTATATAAACATATATTTATAATTTTTATATAAATGGAATCATCATATTCTATAAACTTATTTCAGATTAAAGATCTACATATTATTTTTTGCATGGTCATGTAGTATTCTATTGTCAGATGTGTCATAACTTATTCAGTGAGATCCTTTTTTTAAAATTTAATTTAATTAATTAATTTTCAAATTTACATCCAAGTTAGTTAACATATAGTGCAATAATGATTTCAGGAGTAGATTCCAGCAATTCATCTCCTATGTATAACACCCAGTGCTCATCCCAACAAGTGTCTTCCTTAATGCCCCTTACCCATTTAGCCCATCCCCCCTCCCACAACTCCTCAAACAACCCTCAGTTTGTTCTCTGTATTTAAGGGTCTCTTATGTTTTGTCCCCCTCCTTGTTTTTATATTATTTTTGCTTCCCTTCCCTTATGTTCATTTGTTTTGTATCTTAAATTCCACATATGAGAGAAGTCATATGATATTTGTCTTTCTCTGACCAGTTTTGCTTAGCATAATACCCTCTAGTTCCACCCATGTAGTTGCAAATGGTAAGATCCTTTTTAATGGTCTTCTATTTTGTTTATAGTTGCCTAATATAAGCAATGCTGTTGCAAATATCTTGTACATGCATCTATTAGTTCCTTAGGAGAAATTCTTAGAAAATTTGGTGAATCAATGGCAAATAAATATTATGATTTTAATGGATATAGGAGAGAATTATCTGGAGTTTGTACCAGTGTGGAGGACAGGTTGGGAAGGTCTGAGACCCTCTGTTAGATGTAAATAAGGCTAGTTAGATGTAAATAAGGCTATTTGAAATAAGGCTAGTAAATAAGGCTCATTTTCACTAGATAATATCCATATTACCACTCTTTTATCTTTGCCAGTATAAAAGGCTTAAAAAATGATTCTTCATTCTTTCTTTAATTTGAATTTTTTAAAAAAATTAGTGACATTCCATATTTGTTAATTCTGTAGTTTTCTTGTTCATGTATTTTGCCCATTTAGATGGGGGTGTTCAATTTTTAATTGATTTTCAAGGTATATTTATATATCAAATACTGACAAATGTGTGTCAATATTTAATATATAAAATTACCCCCATAATTTCCTTGCTGATGGTAGGCTGTCTCCAGGAAGCTCTTACTCTCCTTGAGCAGACTTCATTTAGACCATCCTAACCAATTTTTCTTTTTATTGACATATAGTTGACACACCATATTACATTAGTTTCAGGTGTACAACATAGTAATTTGACAAGTTTATACATTATGCAATGCTCACCATAAGTGTAGCCACAACCTGTCACCATACAACACTATTTATATATCATTGACTATATTCCCTGTGGTGTATCTTTTATTCCCATGATTTATTTATTCTGTAACTGGAAGCCTGTATCTCCCACTCCCCTTTACCCATTTTTCTCATCCCTCCACTCCTCTCCCCTCTGACAATCTTCAGTTGATTCTTCGTATTTATGGTTCTATCTCTGATTTTTGTTTGTTTTGAGAAATCATTTTCTTTCTCTGTCTGACTTACTGCACTTAACATAATGCCCTGTAGGTCCATCCCTGTTGTCACAAATGGTAATATTTCATTCTTTTTTATGGTCAAGTAATATTCCATTGTATATATTCCACATCTTCTTTATCCATTTTTTTAATCAATGGACACTTGGGTTGCTTCCATGTCTCGGTCATTGTAAATAATGCTGCAATAAGCATAAGATTGCATATATCTTTTATAATTAGTGTTTCCATTTTCTTTGGGTAAATACTCAGTGGTGGAATACTGGATCATAGAGTATTTCTATTTTTAACTTTTTGAGAACTCTCCATACTGTTTTCCACAGTGACTATACCAGTTTGCATTTCCACCAACAGTGCCTGAGGGTTCCTTTTTCTCCACATCATTACCAACATTTGTTATTTCTTGTCTTTTTTATTGTAGCCATTCTGACAGGTGTAGGGTGATAGCTCATTGTGGTTTTGATTTGCATTTCCCACATGAATTGTGATACTGAGTATCTTTTCAAGTATCTGTTTGCCATCTTATGTGTTCTTTGGGAAAATGCCTATTTGGGTCATCTGCTCTTCTTAAATATGTATGTGTGTGCGTGCGTGCGTGTGTGTGTGTGTGTGTGTGTGTGTGTGTGTGTCTGTGTGTGTGTTGAGTTGTAAAAGTAAGCCCTTTATATAATTTGGCTATTAACCCTTTATTGGATATAATTATTTTCAAATGTCTTCTCCCATTTGGTGGGTTGTCCTATTGTTTTGCTGATGGTTTCCTTCACTGTGCAAAAGCTTTTTATCTTGGTGTAGTCCTGATAGTTTATTTGGCTTTTGTTTCCCTTGCCTAAGCAGACACAACAGAAAAATATTGTTATGGACAATATCAAAGAAACTACTGCCTGAGTTTTCTTCTAGGAGTTGTATGGTTTCAAGTCTCATGTGTAGATCTTTAATCCATTTTGAATTGATTTCTGTGTGTGGGGTAAGAAAGTGCTCCAGTTTCATTCTCTTGCATATAGCTGTTTAGTTTTCTCAGCAGCGTTTATTGAAGAGACTGTATTTTTTCATTCTTGCCTCATTTATTGTATATTAAATGACCATACAATCACGGTTTTATTTCTGGGGTCTCTATTCTGTTCTGTTGATCTATGTATCTATTTTTGTGCCAGTATCATGTTGTTTTGGTCACCACAGCTTTATAATATATCTTGAATCTGGAATTGTGATACATCCAGCTTTGTTCTTCTTTCTTAAGATTGCTTTGCTATTTAAGGTCTTATGTGGTTCCATACAAATTTTAGTATTTGTTCTGGTTCTGTGAAATATGCTGTTGGTATTTTGATAGGGATTGCATTGAATCTGTCGATTGCTTTGGATATGGACATTCTAACAATATTAATTCTTCTAATCCACGAGCATATCTTTACGCTTGTGTATGTTGTCTTCAACTTCTTTTTTTAAATTTTATTTATTTACCTATTTATTTTTACTTTCAGAGAGAGAGAGAGAGAGAGAGAGAGAGAGAGAAAGCACAAGCCAGAGGGAGGGAGAGAGAATCTTAAGCAGTCTCCATGCTCAGCATGGAGCCCAACATGGGGCTCAATCCCATGACCCCAGGATCATGACCTGAGTCAAAATCAAGAATCAAATAGATGTTCAACTGACTGAGCCACTCAGGCTCCCCTTTGATTTCTTTCATCAATGTTTTATAGTTTTCAGAGTACAAACCCTTTATCTTTTTGGCTAAGTTTAATCCTAGGTATTTCATTATTTTTCGTACAACTGTAAATGGAATTGTTTTCTTAATTTCCTTTTCTGCTACTTTGTTATTAGTATACAGAAATGCAACCAATTTCTGCATATTAATTTTGTATCCTGAAACTTTATAAAAGTTACTTACTACTTCTAATAGTTTTTATGTGGAGTCTTTAGGATTTTCTATGTATAGTACCATGTCATCTGCAAATACTGACAGTTTAATTTCTTTCTTATTAATATGGATGCCTTTTTTTTTTTTTCTAGTCTGAGCTGTAGCTAAGACTTCTAGTACTAAGATGAATACAAGTGATGAGAGTGGACATCCTTGTCTTGTTCCTGATCTTAGAGAAAAGCTCTCAGTTTTTCACCATTGAGTATGAAGCTGTGGGTTTTTCAAATATGGACTTTATCATGTTAAAATATGTTCCCTCTGGGGCGCCTGGGTGGCGCAGTCGGTTAAGCGTCCGACTTCAGCCAGGTCACGATCTCGCGGTCCGTGAGTTCGAGCCCCGCGTCGGGCTCTGGGCTGACGGCTCAGAGCCTGGAGCCTGTTTCCGATTCTGTGTCTCCCTCTCTCTCTGCCCCTCCCCCGTTCATGCTCTGTCTCTCTCTGTCCCAAAAATAAATAAATGTTGAAAAAAAAAATTAAAAAAAAAATATGTTCCCTCTAATCCCACTTTGTTGAGAGTTTTTAATCATGAATTGATGTTGAATTTTGTCAAATGCTTTTTCTTCATCTAGAAAGATGGTCATATAATTTTTATCCTTTGTTTTGTTAACATGGTGTGTCATGTGTTTGATTTGTGAATATTGAATCATCCTTGCATCCATGGAATACATTCTATTTGATTGTGGTGAATGATCCTTTTAATGTATTGTTGAATGTGGTTGCTAATATTTTGTTGAGGATTTTCACATCTATGTTTACCAGGGGTATTTATTTGTAGATTTGTGTGTGTGTGTGTGTGTGTGTGTGTGTGTGTGTGTGTGTGTGTCTTTGTCTGGTTTCTGTATCAGGGTAATACTGGCCTTATATAATGTATTTAGAAGATTTCCTTCCTCAGTCCATCTAGTTCTGGACTTTTGTTTGTTGGCATTTTTTCAATTACTAATTCAATTTTTAATTAGTAATTGGCCTGTTCAGATTTTCTATTTCTTTCTGATTCAGTTTTGAGAGATTCTAGAAAGATCTAGAGAGATTCTAGAGTATGTTTCTAGAAATTTATCCATTTCTTCTGGGTTGTCCAATTTGTTGGCATAGGCCATCCTTACCAACTTAATAGCCATTTCCATATGTGCCTAAATTTCTTCTGGAATTCCTGCTGGATAGCTATATAATAGGGTATGTCAATAAAATATGTACATAATAAAGTCACATTTGTTTGAAATGAAAATTATGATGTTAGAAATTACATAATCCATAAATTATATATCTAATGGAAAAGTAAACATTCAAAATAAGCAGAGTATAAGACGTAAGGTAACAACACAATCAATTTAGAAGGCTGGCATACATATATAGAAATTTATTAATCTAAGGCAGGAAGTGTAAAGAATCCTTGGGTGAGATTTTCAAAAAGAAAAAAACCACAGACAATCTGCCTGTTCTCTCCCTTTCTAACACTCCTTTGATTGCAGCTGAACTCCCTACCCACCCACATATCATAATGGTTCTTAAACTGGCTGTACCTTGAAATGATCTGGGGAACATTAAAAACTACTCATTCCTGAGCCCTACTCCAGAAGTTCTAAAGTAATTGATTTGTCACTGGGATGTTTTTAAAGCTCCCCAGATGATTCTAATGTGCAGGCAGGGACTAAGCACTGTTCCTGGCTTTGAGTAATTTAAGCCTAGACTGGAGAACTAAAATGACTTCTGGTCCAGAGCACACTACTTTGCTGGTTCTTACCTCTTTCTTCAATTCCAAAAACTGGACTTCTGCCTTTTTCACAACACAAAATCCTCCATTTTATTCTTTTTTTTCTTTCTTTTTTATTTTCTTCCTTTATTTCCTTTCCTTTCCTCTCCCTTTCTTTTTTTCTTTCTGTCTGTCTGTCCATCTGTCTATCTGTCTTGCAGAATCCTGCATCCTTGTGTTTATGGGTATTACTACTACATAATAGTATGGTCTTTTCTGGATTTTCACAAATTACTTATTAGATTGTTTCACACATGTACCTTCTGGGACTACTCTGATACTAAACCCTACTTTGGGTTACCTCCTCTTGCTTTTCACTATACTCTGTACACCATGTTCTACCAATGTACTTATTCATTTGTTTGTAGCTGCATTCTTCCCCATGATGTTGTGACTAATCCCTAGGGACATGGCCCAGTCCAGACTTGAGTCAGCAATCTCTCTCCTCCTAATGTACAGATTATTTTTCTCTGCTTAATGATGTCATTTTATAAGATTTGTAGTTAATATTGTCAGAGGAATATAGGAGAAACTTCCCAGGCCAGTGGAGGTTATGAAAGGTACCTTTTTAAAAGCTAATTAAGGATTGGGGTGCCTGGGCAGCTCAGTTGGTTGAGTGTCCGACTCTTGATTCTGACTCAGGTCGTGATCCCAGGGCTGTAGGAGCAAGCCCTGCGTTAAGCTCCATGCTGAGCATGGAGCCTGCCTAAGATTCTGTCTCTTTCTCCCTCTGCCCTTCTCCCCCACTTGTGCTTACTCTCTCTCTCTCATTTTCTCTCTAAAATAGCATTTTTTAAAAAAATGTTAAAAGTAAATTGGCGATTGGAACTTCCAGAATGAGGGGCTCTGCAAACCCTCTTCCCAGCAAAACAACTATATAACTAGTGAAAAATATTATAAAAAATCACTTAATATCTCTTGAAATTTTCCTAAGAGCAGAACCTTTAACCTAGGTTTAGCAAGCACAAATTACTGGGGCCTTGTTTACTCCTGCCCGAGCTACCTGAACTACTCCTACAGATGTTCCACATTGGCAAGGGCAAGCTGAGAAGACCAAGGGCTACCATCCCCACTTCCAGCATCTGCACATATTGCTGGGTGTCATTCCGGGAGAATCAAGTTACTGTCCCTCCTCCCATCTCCTGTGCAATGGTTCTGAGATTCTGTTCAGGGGAAGAGGCAAGCCATAAGGACAAAGGGCCCCACACCTCTGCCTCAGGGGACTGAGTTTATTTGGAACATAATGTGGAAACTTCATGCTTAAAGGTATTGTCCAAAACAAAGAAAATTTTAGTTGGAGAACAATTGAGAGGGTGCTGTTAGCTCCATGACATTGGTATTAATAAGCAAATGCAATAACTATAAATGATGCACAAAAATGGGGTGGGGCATGAAGTTATATAGTAGTAATGGCAGCACACCTTTCCATATTTAACTAGAATTTGTTTACTAAAAATATGAAGTAGATTTTAAGAGGTATATTACAATCTATAGAATAACCATTAAGAAAATAGCTCAAAAATAGAATTTAAAAAATCATTAAAGGAATTAAAATGTTACATTATAAAAATATCCACTTAATACAAAAGAAATCTGTAAGGAGGAAGAGAAATGTGACATGAAATTTAGGGGAAAAAAACAAAATGGTAGATATGAATTTAAACATATCTAACATAAAATATATTCATATAGATCATGAATATGAATGAGTCTATAGAACATTCTACCCAACAACAGAATTTTTTTTCCTTAAGTGCACATGGAACATTTTCTAGGATAAACTATATGGTATACCTTATTTTAGGCTCAATAAATTTAAAAGGATTGAAATAATATGAAGTATGTTCTCCAACCAAAATGGAATGAAATTAAGAATCAATAACAAAGAAATATGGGAGATTCATAAATATGTGGAAACTAAACAACAAAGTCCTAGATAACAAATGGGTCAAGAAAGAAATCACAAGTGTAGTTAGAAAATACTTTGACAACAACAAAAATGAAACTATGAACAAGCATATGCCAACAAACCATGAGCAAGCATATGCCAACATCATCACTTAGATGAAATGGACAAATTCCTACAAAGACACAAACTACTGAAACTATCTCAAATAGAAATTGAGAATCTGAGTAGATCTATAACAAGAGACTACATTAGTTATCAAAAACTTTCCACAAGGAAAAGTTCAGAACGAGACAGCTTTGCTGGTGAGTTCCACCAAACATTAATAGAAGAATTAATGCCAGTCCCTTATATACACTTCCAGAAAAGGAAGATGAGGGAATATGGCCCAAATAATTCTATTGAAGCCAGTTTTAGCCTAATACCAAACATAGATGAAAATACTACCTAAAAAGAAAACTGCTTATCAATATGCCTTATGAATGTAAACACTAAAGTCCTTAACAAAACACCAGGAAACCAAATCCAGTGACATATAAAAATAATTACACTCCCTGGCCAAATGAGATTTATTTTAGGAATGGTTGGTTTAACATCTGGATATAAATTAGTGTAATACAAGATAACAATAGAATGAGGGGCAAAAATCAATAATCTCAATAGATGCAGAAAAAGCATTTTATAAAACTAGCATCTTTTAACCTCTCTAGAGGTTCTACACAAAGCAATTAAGCAAGAAAAAGAAATAAAACACATCCAGGTTGGAAAGAAAGAAGTAAAACTATCTCTATTTGCAGATCACATGATCTTAAGTGTAGACAATCCTATGGAATCCATTAAAAGACTATAAGAATTAGTAAATTTAATAGGTTACATTGTTACATTCCTCCAACAATAATTCCCTGACATGAACTTAGTGTCCAACAATTTAATTCAATACTGACACTAACTACCCAGGGGTAATGCAAACCCCACAAGTTAACAGCTCGCTGCCACAAGACTGCTGCCACTTTAGATACCAAACCCAAGTGGGGGACTCAGGCAGACTGAAGTTTGAGGGTTACCATGATCCCCACTCAGGTTTGATAATTTGCCGGAACAACTCACAGAACTCAGGAAAGCATTAATAATTACACTTTTATTATAAAGTATATAACTCAGGAACAGACAAATGGAAAAGATGCATTGGACAAAGTATGGAAATGGGAACAGAGAGCTTCCATTCTCTCTCCAGGAGCACCACCTGCCCAGCACATCAATGTTTTTATGAATTCAGAGCCTTCTCCAGATCTCATTATTCAAGAATTTTTATTGAGGTTTCATTATGTAGGCATGACTGATTAAATCATTGGCCACATGATTGAACTCAATTGCCAGTGCCTCTCCTATCCCCAGAGATTGGGGGGTGGGGCTGAAAGTTCCAACCTTCTAATTATGTGTGTGGCGAGCTTCTTCCTTGAAACTATCTGAGGGCCCACCGTGAGTCACCTTGTTATCATAAACTCAGATATGATTATGAATAACAAAAGACACTCCTATCACTCAGGAAATTCCAAGAGTTTTTGAGTTCTGTGCCAAGAACCAGGGGCAAAGACCAAATACATATATTTTTATTATATCCACATAAGTAACCCATTAAAAGACATTAGAATTAAACAAGTTTAGTAGAGTTGCAGGATACAAGATTAATATTAAAAAATAAATTTGAGGGGCACCTGGATGGCTCAGTCAGGTAAACAACTGACTTCGGCTCAGGTCATGATCTCACGGCTCGTGGGTTCGAGCCCTGCATCGGGCTCTGTGCCGAAGGCTCGGAGCCTGGAGCCTGCTTCGGATTCTGTGCCTCCCACTCTCTCTCTCTCTGCCCCTGCTCATGTTCTGTCTCTCTCGCTCTCAAAGATAAACAAACATTAAAAAAAAATTAAAAAAAATAAATTTGATTTCTATATAGTAACAATAAATCTAAAAATGAAATAAAGAAAACAATTCCATTTATAATAGCGTCAATAACAATAAAATAGGTATAAATTCAACAAAATTAAGTGCAAGGCTTATATACTGAAAATTGTAAAACTTTGTTGAAAGAAATTAAGAAAAACCTAAAATAAATATACACATTTTATTTTCCTGGGTCATAAAACTTACTGTTAAAGTGGCAGTACTCTTCAAATTATCCACAGATTCAATGCAATCTCTGTCAAAAGCCCAAGTAGAATTTGTGCAGAAATTGACAGGGTTATCCTAAAGTTCATATGGAAATTCAAGAAAAGCTATAGTAATCAAGACAATGTGGCATAAAGTTAAAAATACAGATCATTGGAACAGAAATGAGAGTCCATAAATTAATCTTTATATTATGGTTAATTCATTTTTGATGAGAATTTCAAAATAATTCAATGGGAAAAGAATAGCCTTTTCATCAACTGTGCTGGCACAACTAGATATCCACAAATAAAAGAAAGAAGTGGACTCTTACTTCATACCATATATAAAAATTACTCAAAATTAAAATTAAAATTAAATTCTTAAACTATAAAACTCTTAGAAGAAAACACAGCAGAAATCTTAGGACCCTTGGATTTGATAATGATTTCTTATAAATGACTCCAAAAGCACAAGAAACAAAAAAACTGGATTTCATCAAAATTAAGATCTTTTGTACATGGAAGGATACTATTAGGAAAATAAAAAGAGGGGCACCTGGGTGGCTCAGTCGGTTGAGTGTTCGACTTCAGCTCAGGTCATGATCTTGCAGTCTGTGAGTTCAAGACCCATGTCAGGCTCTGTGCTGACAGCTCAGAGCCTAGACCCTGCTTCGGATTCTGTGTCTCCCTCTCTCTGCTTCTCCTTGATTCATGCTTGCTCTCTCTCTCTCGAAAGTGAATAAAGGTTAGGAAAAAAAAAGAAAGAAAGAGAGAAAGTAAAAAGACCTACAGAATGGGAGAAAAAGCTTTGCAAATCATATACCTGATAAAGATCTTGTATCCAGAATCTATGAAGAACTCCTAAAATGCAACAATAAGAAGATAAATAATCCAATTTTTTAAATGAACAAAAGATTTCAGCAGACATTTCTCCAAGGAAGATACACAAGTGGCAAATAAGCACATAGAAAGATGTTCAACATCATTAGCCATTGGAAAATGCAAATCAAAACCACAACTAAAATCCTTTAATTATCTTTATGAATATGGTGCTATAGGTTTAACTGCGTCCCCCTAAAATTCTATGTAGAAGTCCTAACCCTGGAATATGACCTTATTTGGAAGTAGGGTCAATGTAGATGTAGTTTATTTTTCTATTATTATTTTTAGAGAGAGAGAGTGCACACAAGGAGGAGAGAGGGGCAGAGAGAGAGAGAATCTTATGCCGGCTCCACACTCAGCATGGAGCCCAATGTGGGGCTTGATCCCATGACCCTGGGATCATGACCTGAGCTGAAATCAAGAGTCAGACATTCAATTGACTGAACCACTCAGGCAACCCAGATGTAGTTAGTTTGGATGAGATCATACTGGAACAGGGTGGCCCCCAAATCCAATATGGCCAATGTCCTTATAAAAAGGAGAAACTTATGGGGTACCTAGGTAGCTCAGTTAAACAGCTGACTCTTGGTCTTGGCTCAGGTCTTGATCTTAGGGTCATGAGTTCAAGCCCTGAGTTGGGTTCCATGCTGGGCGTGAAGCCTACTTAAAGTGGGGTAGGGGAGGGAATTTAGACACAGACATGCACACAGATAAAACACTGTGTGAAGATTAGATATATATACTATCACTAACCAAGGAACTACCAAAAACTAGAAGAAAGGTCTGGAACAGATAATTCCCTAGCATCTTTGAAGGGAGCATGGTTCTGCAGACACCTTGATCTAAAAATTTTAGCCTCCAGAACTATAAGACACTTTCTGTTGTTTTAGCCACTCAGTTTGTGGTAGTCTGTTATAGCAACCCTAGCAAAACATTCCATCTGGGTATAATAAAAACATCAACAATAATAAATGTTGGTGACAACGTGGAACTATTGGAACCCATACATTGGCGATGGGAATACAAAGTGCAGTCCTTTAGAGAAATAATTTGGCAGTCCCTCAAAATGTTAAACATACAGTTACCATCTGATTTGGCAATTCCTCTGTTAGGTATATACCCAAGAGAACTGAAAACAGGTGTTTAAATAAATACTTGTACTTGAGTGTTCATAGCAGCATTATTCAAAATAGCCAAAAGATGGAAACAACCCAAGTGCCTGTCAAATGATGGATGAGTAAACAAAATTTGGTGTATCCATACAATGAGATGTTATTCAGCCACAGAAATGAAGTATTGATGTATGTTACAACATGGATAAACCTTGAAAATGTCATGCTAAGTGAAAGAAGCCAGTTACAAAAGGCCATGTATATTATGATTCTATTTATATGACAGGCCCAGAATTGGCAAATCTATAGAAACAGAAAGTAGATAGTAGTTGGTGGTAGGATTGGGGGCATGGGAGAAGTTGCAGAGGAATGGGGTGGGACTTAAGAGTTCCCTTTTGAGATGTTGAAAATGTTGTAAACTTACATTGTGGTGATTATTGAACAATTTTGTGGATACATTAAAAACCATTGAATTATACTTAGTTTTTAAGGATTTTTAAAATGTTTTTTATTTATTTTGAGAGAGTGCATGCATGAGTTAGAGAGGGGCAGAGAGAGGCAGAGAGAGAACCCAAGCAGCCTCCACATGCTGTTGGCACAGAGCCCAATGCAGGGCTTGATCTCACAAACCATGAGATCATGAGTCTGACACTTAACTAACTGAGACACCCAGGCACCCCCATTGAATTTTACTTTAAATGGCTGAATTTTATATGTGAATTATATTTCAATAAAGATATTTTTAAAAAGACCCTGATCCTGAATTATCTACCTGAGCCCCTCCCTGCAGTCCTGACCTACAGAAACCAAAAAAGAGTATAAGGTTATGTTGATTTTTTTAAAAAGAAAAGAAAGCTAATTAGAAAACTCCCAAGACATACTACTTATGGGAGGTTTGAATTATGTAGATATATGCATTGGCCAGTGGCAGTCTTTTAAAACAACATTGTCTTGATATTTGGGGAAATGCTATGTGTGTTGGCAAAACACATAATTTGCACTTCAGGCAGGTTTTGTGAGTGCACAATTCTTTAGTTCTTGGAACCCTTCAGAAGCGCTAACAGTATTCAATCTGACTCTGGGCCAGTGCTTTAACTACCTTCTAGTCCTGTGTATGAAGGGGGGCACCCCAGATAACCTCTAAGACCTCCCCTCTTCCCAAATTTTTGGTGTTTAATTCATCACTCTGAGAAATGAGGCAGCAGCAGTAGAGCTGGGGGCACTAGAATCCCCTGAGGAGAACATATTATAAATGGAGACACAGGGAGGGCACCTGCGTGGCTCAGTTGGTTAAGCATCCAACTCCTGATTTCAGCTCAGGTCATGATCTCACAGTCCTTGAATTCAAGCCCCACCCTGGGCTTTGTGCTGAACTTGTGGAGCCTGCTTGGGATTTTCTTTCTGTCTTTACCCCCCACCTCAAAGTAAATAAATAAACTTAAGTCTTTATGAAAGAAAAAAAGTGGAGATGCTGGGTCCTACCACCAGAAATCCTATTTGCATGGGTGAGCCCTGGAAATCAACATTTTACAGAAGGAAGCCAAACAATTGAGAAACACTGACAAGGTCTGGAAACTAATCACCCACAAGAAATCAGGGGCCCTTTTCTCTCCTGTGCCTGTGAGCTACGAGGTACCTCAGTTGCCATCGGTTACTTCTATCTCTGAAACTCTTTATTTAATATTTTTAAATTAGGTAATATTGGCATTAATTTGCTTCTTTTTATATATGAAAAATATGGAGTGAATGGTTGGGATATTAAAAGATCCTGCTAATTCCGCTTAAGCCCTGTGAATATTGATACTCAAGAAATAGCTACAATTTTATTTTTCACCTGTGAATGGGAGCCACAGGAGATCAGAGAGGTGATATGTAACATAGGTTTATAGTCTGTTATGTGACACTGCAGTTCTGCTTCCCCTGTACAGAACTTTATGCTCCCTGGGGGAGCACAGCACTTTGAACAGAGATGTCATAGAGAGCGTTAAAAAGAAGTAGGGAGACATACCAGTGATAAGACTTCCATTGGCTGAAATAGCTTTCAGGCCTTAGGGGTAGCTTTGTTCAGATGTCAGAAAAAGGATGAAACCTTTACCAAGAACCACTTTCCTACCTTAAACTGAGATTCAGCTTCATCTGAATTATCCCTCCAATTCAAGGAGAAGGGATTCACATTCCTGTCTACCATTAGACCCTAAACAATAACTCACATGGTGTTTACTATGCTCTGAGCACTGTTCCAAAAGCTACATAAACTCATTTAATCTTCGGCACAGGTCGACAGTTATCTTTATTTTAAACATGAAGAGATTGAGACAAAAAGGCTAACTAAATTACAAAGATTATAAAACTGGGAGACTGGAGAGCAGGATACGAATCCAGGCAACAAGGCTCTAGAGTCTCTGAGGTGTAAATACTAAACTTCAGCCTTGTTCACCAGAGTTAACTATGCAACAAAATTCAATGTGCTTCCCATTCCTGGATTAGTGGTCTTTAGCAGCAGGATAATATTGTGCAAATTTGTCTTTAAGGAAAAGAGCTTAAGGTTTAACTGGTGAAGCATAATGCTAAGTTTGATCTATTAACTGGAACATTGTTCTCTGAAAAATAATGGGATAACTAAAATTCTGTTAGGAGTGAGTGACTTTAAAGAACTGCTAATAATCAAACATTATCCTCATCACTATGCATCAGGAAACCACCTTTAGTTAAGTATTGTATTTTAGATGAATACGTTTTCACTAACCTGAACACACCAAGTTGGAATTCTACACCCCTCCATCCCTGCTCAGGAGCTCAAGAGCCTTAATTGACCCAATTCCAGAAAGTGAAGCCAATGTGCTAGAATTTTGTTGGCATTGAAATTACTACACACTAATTCTAAGAGACCTTTTTCACCTGGTGCTTTTCATTCAAGGACTTCTAGGAATGAGCAAATTGTCAGACTAAAGATGTAGTCTATCAAAAAAAGTATATGTTGCTTTTTAATATTTAATTTTTGGATGTACCCAGTCATTCAGTAGGTATTCTTTAAGCACCTACTATGAAGAAAACAATATAATAGCCATTGGGAGGATATGAAGATGAATCTTGTCCCCCAGGAGTTCACTGTCAAGTATGGGAGACAAGATTAAAAACTGCAAAACAAGATGCAAGAATAGATGATGGTACAAAGTAAAATAACTAGTGACCATGGTTGTTCCAAGGAGAATTAGGTGGGAAAGAAAAGCTTTTAGCTTTTAGTTCAAAAGGACTTGAAAGGACACTGAAGTTAAGGTAGGATTGGGACACATGGAGTTTGGGAGAAAGGCTGAATTCTTTTAACTGAATCTTGGGAGTGGATTGGAAGTTCTAACAGTAAGTGGTTATAGAGCAGGGACTTTGTGTCTTAAATGATCACATATCCTCATGCCAGGCACAAACTGGAATGAGAGAGGGAGAAAGGATGGAAGGAAGGGAGAAGCCAGTCATTCTGATCTCCAGGGAAAGAAGACATAAGTGACAACTGACCTCTGATCACTCTGGTGACCTCACTGGATTACAAGCTCTCAAGTTCTGTACTTCATTCAGGATGGAATATGGTCACATCTAATGAGTGACCAAAGAATGCATGCAAATGATCAACAAATTATCTTTCCATTGTGAATTGACACTACATCCTCAACTAGGAGAATAGGATCAAATACATGTAGGTGTAAAATTAAACAATAAGATTGTTGAAATGGCAAAACTACTATTATTTTGAAAACATTAAAGTGTTGAGTAATGTTCAAAGGATGAGGTGTTGAAAAAGTAATGACATCACTGATGGAAACAGAAGTATACTTATATTATCTTTAATTAAATATAGCCATGTTCTTTCAAAATGTCTCCCTTTTGCTCTTGTTAGGAGACCATAACATGTCATGTTCACAGATCTGTCCTCGGAATCCAAAAAATCCAACATCCAAATCTAATATGGGCACCCAAAAGACCAAGAATTGCCTCTTATTCTTCCCCCCACATAGCCAAAAGGGCAAAATCTCTAGATTGAAAGCACTGTAGTGGATTAGAACCTCATCTTTTTTCTTTAAGACATCGCTTTAAAAAAAAAAATTTTATTGGAAGTGGTGAGTACTTTCTCTGAAATTCAATGTCAGTCTTCACTAATTTTTTTTAATCTACAGAAAACAGTCATTTCTATATTTTCTCACTTTTGCTGCTTGTTTCTGCCAAATGCTTTCTTTTGGCTATATGTGACAAATGTGTCCCCAATCCTCTGTACAGACATTTTACAACTCTCTGCAAGCTGAGACGAGATAAAGTCTTTTAACTTTCCCCTTCCCTTGGCAAAATAGAACCAGCAAAGCATTTTTACACATGCCATTCTGGTCTCAGCATTTCATGTTAGCATGGCAGCAAAGGGAATAAGAGGTTGGCTAATGACAATATGGATTTTTTGGATGGTTTACCACAGATTAGAATACCTTTATACACTGAGCAGCACCCTGGCGGCAATCAGGCATTTAATTGTTGACCTGTGCATTAACCTGCACCTTTTTCTGGGTGAGAAGTTGTCGCTTTGCCAGCATGAATACTTATGAATAAAAATGCATGGCCATTTAACTGGTGTGATTTGAGAAACTATGAGATGTTTCCTACAGCCCTTATTTTCCTTGCCCACCTCTTACACTGTCTGAGATTGCATCTTTATAGACTTATTCCTATGAATTAACAAGCATCTGGACCAGTCCCCATAAGAGTTATGGCACATTGTAATGGTGTCAGTACTCTTTGGCTTGATGTAATACCCCCAATTTCGAATCTGAGAGACCACCAAGGAGCCGATACCGATGCAAACGCATGAGGGTTTATTTGCAAGCTTGAGCTTGGGCCCAAGTATACCCGACACAACGGAGCAGGGACTTGGACCCCTAGGTTAAGAGGCGTAGCAGTTTTATAGGGGCCAGTGGCCAATGAGATTGTAACACACACAGAAAGTTGCGTAGTCATGTCAGTCCACACGCAGATGGCCAATTGAATTACAATTTACCCTATAGTAACTGTTTGAACTAGCCTATCACTCTGGTCAGAATTGGCATGCAAGTTTGGCGGGCAAAAGGCAGGGTTTACATTCTTTGGCAGTTAGGGGTTCCGCATTCCTATATGAGCCGGTTTCCAATAAGGGTGTGCTCAGCGGCTTGACTAGGGTGGGGGAGTGTCTTAAGCAATAAGTAGGTCATGTGGAGGTTATACATGAGATGGTGGGTGTAGCACAAAATGGAGTTAGTCTTGCTCTGCTTGTCCAGGAGTAGGGGATTTTTGTTAAATTCCTTGGGTCCCACATTGACTTTAGCTTATTAGACCTTAGTTCTTCCCTGGTAACTTGCCAAGGTGCTGGCATTTTGGAAATTAGAGTTTTCATGAATGGGTACTTGAGACACTGTCCTTTACTGCAAGTCTGGGTGGGGTACCTTAGAAGATACAAGGGCACTGGGTGACTAGGAAAAGAGGAAGATAGCCTATAGCAGTTGTATTAGTTTTCTAGGCCTGCTATAAGAAAATATCCACAAACCGGATGGCTTAGAGCAAAAAGATATTAGTGTCACAGTGCTAGAGGGCAGAATTTAAAAAAAATTTTTTTCAACGTTTATTTATTTTTGGGACAGAGAGAGACAGAGCATGAACGGGGGAGGGGCAGAGAGAGAGGGAGACACAGAATCGGAAACAGGCTCCAGGCTCTGAGCCATCAGCCCAGAGCCTGACGCGGGGCTCGAACTCACGGACCGCGAGATCGTGACCTGGCTGAAGTCGGACGCTTAACCGACTGCGCCACCCAGGCGCCCCTAGAGGGCAGAATTTAAAATCAAGGCATTGGCAAGACCATATAGTCTTCAGAAGGTGCTGGGAGAGCATCTGTTTTAGGCCTGTCTTCTAGCTTCTGGTATTCTCAGGTGTTCCTTGGATTACAGGTGGCTATCTTCTCCCTGTGTCTCTTCATATTATCTTCCCTTTGTATCTCTGTGTCCAAATTTCCAATTTTTATAAGGACACCAGTCTTATTGGATTAGGGCCCAACCTAATGGCTTCATTTTACTTGATTAGTTCTATAAAACTCCTGTCTTCATAAATTAGGTCACATTTTGACCTAGGGGTTAATACTCCATCATAAGACTCTGGGGGAGGACACAATTCAATCTATAACAGAGGTGTGTATGAGAGAGAGAGAGAGAGAGCGCGCACGTGTGTGTGTGTGTGTGTGTGTGTGTGTGTGTGTGTGTGTGTTTGTGTGTTGGGCTGGAGTCTGAGGGAGAAAGTATCTAAGGCACTTGAAAATAGAATTTACCTAATTCACATTATGCCCTGGGATGGCCCTGCCTATTTAGTGACTTTGGCCACTAAGAAGTCATGGCTAGTTCAGGTGTAACTCCTAGAATCAAAAAAGTTGGCTGATCAGGAGAATCAGCTAAATTTTATAACTAAAAGAGTCAGGCAACAGTAATGTTCAAAACAAGCAGGAAGTCAGGAATCTGGACAGGTAAGACAAAGGTGGAGAAACTGGCTTTTAGAAGCCATGACTAGGTAAGAGCTCAGATATCTAAAGAAGCATGTTTTCCTCAACTTTTATTGTTCAGGCTACTGAAAAGTTGAAAGAATTAAACAGGGAACACCCATATACCTAACACCTCAATACTATGATTAACATTTTGGTATATTTATTTTATCACATATCTTTCTATTCATGCCTTTTTATTTTTTGTATCCCTGATGTTTTGATATCTGGGGTCTTGCCTTGCTGATCTGGAGAGCCTGCCCCTCCCAGCACTAGCCAATTCCTAGAGATAGTAAAGTGACTTGCCTTTCATTTGCTAACTAATCAATTAATCCAGAGCCCACACCCCGACTACCTCCTCTATGGGGCTTTCACTCTCAGGGCCACTATTTCTCTGTTGTAATCACCCCAGGGCCAGGTATCAGGCAATGAGAGAGAGGGAGAGAGAGAGAGAGAGAGAGAGAGAGAGAGAGCGAGCTCTCTACACCTCAGAGCCTGCTGAAATTACTCAAACTAGCCAATCCTAAACCTGTTTGTCCTGCCTTGCCTTGCCTGCCCTGGGAGCCACAATAAAAGCCCTTGCCCACATTTCCCCCTGGCTCTCTGCCTCCTAACCAACCCTGACACTTCTCCATGTGCCCTCTGTGCCCTGGATGTCCCTCCCTCTTGGGAACTGTGAGGAACAATCTTTTTAGTGTCAGCCATTTTCTTGATCTATTGACCTCATTATACCTGAATAATAAAAAAACCCTACATTTTAGGGGTACCTACCTGGCTGGCTCAATTGGTTAAGTGTCTGACTTTGGCTCAGCTCATGATCTCGCATTTCGGTTAGTGAATTTGAGCCTCTCCCTGCATCTGGTCTGAGCTCTCAGCATGGAGCCTGCTTGAATTCCTCTGTCCCCTCCTCCCTTGCTCCCACTGTCTCTCTCAAAAATAAACAACAAAAAATCATCTTTATTGAAATATAATTTACCTTTAACAAAATTTGCCAATTTTGAGCATGCAATTTAGTTTTCTAAAAAAACCCAAAAAACAAAAACCCTATTAAAAACTACCACTACAATCACAATATAGAACACTTATGTAACCTAAAAAAAATGCCCTCATTTCCCTTTACAGCCAATCCATTCTCCTCATCTGCCCCTAGAAACCGCTGATCAACTTTCCACCACTATAGTTTTGCCTTTTCTAGAATTTTCTATAAACTGTATGTGATCTTTTCTGTCCGTCTCTTTTCAATGGGCATAATTACACTTTTGAGATTAATTGATTTTGTTGCTTGTATCAACAATTCACTTCTCTTTATGGCTATGTAGTATATCATTGTATGTATATGCCACAACTTATCTATCCATTCACCAGTTAATGAATATTTGGATTGTTTCTAGTCTGGGGCTATTGTAAACAAAACTACTATGAACATTAAAGTACAGATCTTTGTATGGAGCATATTTTTTCTTTTATCTTGAGTAGACACCTAAGAGTAAGATTTCTAGGTCATGTGTTAAGTGCATGTTTAATCTTGTATGAAATTGTCAAACTGCTTTCCAAAGTAGCATTTTGCATTTCCACAGCAATGTATGAGAGTTCCAAAGACTCTAATTATTGACAGGACGTGGTATTATTTGTCTTTTCAACTTGGGCATTCTGATGCATGTGTAGTGGTGCCTAATTATGGTTTTAATTTACATTTCCCTAATGATTAATGAGGTTGAGCATCTTTTTTATGAACTTACTCGAATATCTTCTTTTGTTAAATCTGCTTTTTTTTTTTTTTTTTGCCATTTCTTAATTGGGTTGTTTGCCTTTATTAACCTGTGAGTTCTTTAAATATCCTGGATAGAAGTCCTTTATCAGATACATATTTTGCAAATCTTTTTTTCCCAGTGAAGAAGCAGTTCTTAAGTAGGAAATACTTGCATTCAGGGGCAATAAAGGGTCCCAAATCCAGGCAGTTGAGTAATTTAGGGCAACATGTCAACAATGAGAATGCTGAATTGTGAACCTCATTCCGAGACAGAAGTTCTGGCCCAGCCGTGGTTCTTTTATATACTTCTGGTTAGGGAAGAACCACTTGCAGTGCATGAATAGCCCAATATACATACTGTGGGGGTGGCTCTGTCTGGCCTACCCACAAGGAGTATAATACCCTTTTATGACGTTTGTGGCAGGGCATTTGGGGAGCAAGGAGGAAGAGGAAGTAAGTCAGGAGAGAGAGGGGTTAGTAAGAAATTAACATGAACTTGAGCCAAATGGGAATGGTGGCTACAGTATTCATGGAGAAGGTTAGCTTTCCATGAGCAAGTCCTGATAAGAGAGTAGCAAATTCAGACTCATTCTGGGCAAACATTGATAGTTCAGGGAAAAGCTAAATCCAAGGTTAATGGGATGGTAAGATGGGGGTACATATACAGAAGTCTAGAACAGAGAAGATAACTAATCCATGAGAGCTTGACATCATGGAAGGATGGGGCCTGTGGCAGTCATGACTATGTGATTAGTACTTATATATGACTTGTAAGTTTGATTCTTCTTCCAGAAACATTTAAATAGAAAACTTAGTGAGTTTTGTAGACAGAGCCCTAGTGAATATCTTACTCTGCAGTGTCTTAGGACTGACTTTGTACATATGGAAGTCAGCCAGATCTCCTGGGTGGATCATTAAACTGGAATTCTTTTCTTGGAACACCAATACCTTAGTGTGTGACCTTGACCTAAGGCTAGCCATCAACCTGTCAAGAGGAATGACCCCAGGGATAAGGCCCTGCTGCCTCTACTTAAAGACTGTTCTTCAAAACAAAACAAAACAAAACAAAACAAAAAAACAATGGATACAAAAAAGAAAAAAAGAATGCAATCATCTCTGGTTTCTACTTGCTTAAAGAGAATGTTATGAGGATGCTAGAGGTAATATCTCTGGAGGACTTTGAGCTCCATCAGTAAAAATCTTGTATACATATAAACCAAAGGAATTCTGGTAGACAAACATGGCAATATTGTATATCAGTCTTTTGTGTCTGTTTTCAGATTCTTTTTTAACTTGGCTTGGGTCCAGAAGTAGGCATGGTATAGACAGAATATGCCCAGTATTGGGTTTTTTAACTCAATCCCTTCCTTTAAAATAAGGGCCGGGAGAGGCACCTGGGTGGCTCGGTGGGTTAAACGTCCAACTCTTGATTTCAGCTCAGGTAACAATTTCAGTGTGTGAGATCCAGCTCCTAGCTCTGTCCTGACAGCATGAAGCCGCTTTGGATTCTCTCCCCGCCCTTGCCCCTCCCCTGCTCACTTGTGCATGCACACATGCATGTGCATGCCGTGCTCTCTGTCTCCCTCTCACCTTCTCTCTCTCTCTCTCTCTCTCTCTCTCTCTCTCTCTCTCTCTCTTTCTCTCAAAATAAAGAAATAAACATTAAAAAAAATAATAAGGACAACGAGTAGATTTTCATCAGGGACCTTAACTGTAGGCCTCCCTCACAATGAGAAGTAAAACTAAGTATAGGTGAGTCCTGTGTGACAAGTATTTTAATGAGAAATTTATACATAACTTAAATTATTGATATCATGCATCTTTCAATGAAATGATTATCAATATTATTTTGAGTGTTATTCACCTGTTACTTCAAGTTCTATAGGTTTTACATAATTGTAAAGGGCCTAACATTATTATGAAACATTGTAAGATATGATTTTGATTCTAACAGTTTATTCTTGACACTGGTATTTAATTCAGAGAATAAGATCAAGAGGATCTTGATGAGGATCAAGGATCATGAGGATGCTCATGAACTCTGAAGGAGAAAAGATCATTTGGATTTAGTGTCTATGTGTGTATTTTTCTCTAAGTTTTATGAGGTAGTTACATAAAAGGGACTTCTAAAATAGAAAAGGATGATGAAAATGGGCTGAACATTTCAAACAAAGTTCAGTGTGAAATCAGTAGTATATTCAGTAGAGGTGACAGGGAACAAAGATGTGGAGGAAAAAGGAGAAAAGGAAAATCAGCAAGCAGTAAAAATAATGATTGGGGTCAGGCAGTAACAGTAAAATCAAGAAACTTGAATATGATGGAAAAAACCATGGGTAGCTATAAAAGAGGCATTTGAAATAGGAAATGATGTGAGAGGAGAAGATAATTTTAGTACAGTTAAAGGAAGTAGCAGCTATGGGTGCTAAAAGAGAGGATTAATTTTAAATGTGTCCCAGAAGTAAGAGAAATATTTTTTAAGGGGTGGGGAAAGAATGATGGAAAAAGCCTAGTTGAGTGTTATATGGCTATTTCAAGCAAGATTCTGCGTAGAGTATTATGACCATTTGGGTGCACCGTACTTTTATTGGCACATTGATGAACCAGAGGTCATTCAAGACACCAGGGTGGTGAGAAATGGCAGCTCTCCTCAGATATCTGTAGGTCTGCCATAAGGAAGAAAGATCACATTTGAGTCTATATCGTTCAAAAGAAAGAAATAGACCTAAGGAAAGTTAGAGGAAGGCAGATTTTGCTTAATATAATGCTCTAACAATTAGACATGCCCCTATAACAGAATGGGCTATTTGTACAGTAACACTTTCCATCTTTGCGAGTATTCAAGCAGAAAATATGCAATAACCTGACTAACTAATCAAATGGTTTCTTTTACCTTATAAGGTCCTTTTTGTCTGGAGGATCATGTGATTTGCAGACAGTGAACCCAAGGCCTCATAGCCCTGATGCTGCACTTTGCTCTTTTACAAGAGTTGCTGCTTTCCCAACACCCCCACCTGCCAGGAGGAGAGGAAGCCAGAGGTACTTGCTATGACCATCCTTTTGGCACAATCTGTTGCTGGTACATTGAGTGTCAGCTACTGCTTTTTTTTACTTCTCTTTATTATTAATTCTGGGCCCCCAAGCAAAAGTTTTTGAAGGCCTTTCCCCTCCTTGTTAATTATAACATGGTATCAGTCAGAGTCCAAGCAGAAAACAGATGAGCATTCAAACAGAGTAATTTGAGGAGAATTCAATAAAGAAACTGGTCACAAAGGTGTGGACACTATTTACAGAAACCAACAAGGGATGGCACCATCCCCAGGACTTGTGATAGGGAGAGGCATTACTACTGCAGGCCTGAAGATGGAGAATATGGAGCTATTTCCACACCCTGGAGAGGGTGGTTGTACGGAGAGGACTGCCTGAAAGGAGAGTTTGCAGCCAACACACAGCAAGAGAGCCAGGGAAAGAAATAACCCAGCCTCACTTTTCTTCTGCTGGTGCCTCTCACTGCCAAACCTGACCATGAGCTGGGCATGAAGGGAGCCAGCTGACATCTGTATGGGTCAGCCTCCTGGGGCACAGAGCAGGACAGAACTGAGGAGAGAAGGAGTCTGGAGAGGCTAATGGAAGAAACCACAGAAAGCAAATTCCTCCCTAAGGTACAGCTGGCGCTTAAGCAGTTTCTGTACTGTTAGGAATGCGGCAACGTATCTTGGAAGAACTTAATTAAGGCCTCCACCCTCTGCTAGCCACCCTGAGGTCGTGCCTGTCAGAATTACAGTTTTCTGCAAGGTTTTTCCTGATGGTCAGTGTTTAGTCCCCTCCACCTTCAAGGAAAGGACACATGGTAATTTTATTTAAAAAAAGACATGTAGAAGTCCTTCCTTTTAGTCAGGTGCTAGAGTTTCCCCACTTTAGAGCAAAGGAGAAACATCTAGACAGAAAGGCAGTTTCACTCTGAAGTAATTGAAGCTTAAGCTTTGGGGTCCCTTGCTTGGACCTCTGTGAATGTTGGGAGTTTCTGGGGTTGGTAGAATGTTCTAAGTGGGGGAGGGAAGCCAGATTGCACTTCTATGTAAACATTTCTAGTAAATTGCCCAGAGAAGTGTCACAAGGAAGAGATTTGGCCTTCCAAAGTTCCAAAGTTCCAAGGTAATTTGTCATGAATCCTTTTCTTATCCTTAATAAATATTCATTTTTTGTACCCAACTTTGTATTTGTATTTTGTATTTTATATTCTTTTTTTCTTAAGAAGAATCAACCAAGTAATATAAGCTTTAGCCCTCACAAAACCTGGATCCACCCTAACTATGTGGAATTTTCATTATACTCAAAACTAGGTCAGCAATCTGTTTATAATGCAGGAGAGTGGATGGCTTTGGTATGGAGAGTCACAGGGATTTTGTATGTTTACAATGGAAAGTTTATTCATGAGAGAGAGAGTGAGCACGTATGTAGGTTTTATCTGTGAATAAAAGAATGGCTCCTATCTACTAGCAAACAGGCATCAAGGAATCAAAGTTTACTATTCTTCGCCACCTTTTGGCTGCTGCTCCATTTCTCTCCCCCACATAAGTGTTCCTTGAACACACACTTTATACAAGGTGTATCCACCTCAGAGTCTTGGCTGGCTCAGTCAATGGAACATGTTACTCTTAATCTCAGGGTTGTGAGTTCAAGCCCCATGTTGGTTATAGAGTTTACTTTAAAAAAATTGAGAATAAAAAATTATGTGTCCAACTCTCAACTACATCTATGGCTTTGACTCTCTTTAATCAACTTTGTTCCCCTTCCTTCTGTATCCCTCTCATCCCTAGGAGCTGCCCCTCAACTCGGGTATTAACAGCAACTTTATGGAAAAGTCAAAGGACAATTTCCAATATTGTCATTTCAATTTCTGACTTGTTGCCTCACCAGTGCACCAGTTCTCCCTTCAGTCGTGACTAACATGACTTCTTCAAAAGCTTGGCCACTGAACTCTGGCTTCTGTGGGATCATGATCATGTGCTTTCAGGATTCTATTTTACTATTTTCTGTATCTATTGGAGTTCCTTAGTCTTTTTTCTCCTGGGTGTAATCTAGGCTAGGAATCACTGCCCTCCTATTCAATTAGGCTCTGCCCGTACTGAGATCACACATATTTCTCTTCAATCATTTCTCCTCAGTTTTCATGCCAACCTCTTTGGCTGCTTCTTTCTTTTTTTGCCTCTTTCCAATCCATTTATTTGTTAAGTCCATACAATGGGATCTTCTTTTATCCTGAGTACTGGTATAAGCTCTTGGGTAGGCTCTCCCCTCCAGATCTAATCTTCTATAACCGCTTCTCAGAGTAACAGTGGACATCTCAAACCACTCATCTAACATCACTCCACTCCCTAAGACTCTGTAGTGGCCTTCAATAATCCCTCAAAGTATATCCAAACTGTTTTCCAGGAGTCACATCGCTTCCTTATTTAAGATTCATTTGCTTATGGGACACCTGGGTGGTTCAGTTGGTTAAGCATACAACTCTAGATTTTGGCTTAGGTCATGATCTTGTGGTTGTGATATCTGGCTCCACACCATGGGGCCTGCTTAAGACTCTCTTTCTCCCTCACCCTTGGCCCCTCCCTTGCACATATTCCCTCTCTCTCTCTCTCTAAAAAAAGAGAAAAAGAAGATTCACTTGCTCAAATCTCCTTTTGTCTAATTCTATCCCTACTTTTTCTAAAACTACATGATACATATATAGTGACTCCTTCTGCTACTTACTATGTGCCAGACTCCATGCTATGTAGTTAATTTGACCTAAGTAGGTTGCCCAAAGTTATAGACTTAATAAGGGTCTTAGTGGTGTTTGAATTAGGTGTCTCTGTTCATACTCTCAACCACTGTCCCAATGTTCTCAGGATATGGGTCATTGACCACCTGCATCAGGGTCTCATGGAGTGTCATTTAAAGTGCAGATTCCCGGGTCCCACCCCTTATCTATGTAAATGATGAAAAGGAATCAGTTATATAAAGATCTAATGAAGGAATCTTCTAGGCAGAGAGAACAGCAAACCCTGAGAAGGGCAATAAGCAAGGATCAGAATAAAGGCTAGTAAAGCTGGAGGACAATGAGACCAGAGAGGTAGAAGGGGTCAGCTCCTGAGGATCTGGAAGCTTTAGATATTCGTTTAGTTAGACAGGAATCTCTAGGACAGTTGTAAACAGATGAATAAGCTCTGCCTTATAGTTTAACAGATGGCAGCTGCCCACTAAAGAGTTGTAGGATGGTGGAGTTGTTTCAGGGAAGCAGCTCCCCAGCCAGGGCATCTTCCTTTCATCAAGAGAGACCATCGATGAATTCTTGCAATTGGAAAGTGAGCAGGAGTGATTTATGTGTCACTCTTGGGCACAAGTATCAGAGAAATAGATGTACCTGCTTCACTTTTTCTTCCTCTTCTACCAGCCAGATGGATGTTAACTTCATATTGAAGATAAGTAGGCTTTGCCCTATCCTAGCATGGCCCTGACAAAAAAAACCCTATATGGGACTATTAGGCAAATGAGAGATAGAATCCACATTACTCAAATATGGGGGTTTCTTTGTTATAGTAGTTACTGCTCCCTCAAATGATACAAATCATATGACTTATGCTTTGCTGAGATTATGTTGGCTACTGGGTGGATGATAGTCTGGGGGTGGGAGGAGATGGCAGCAAGGGTGGGAGCAGGGAGACCACTTAGGTGGTTCTAATGGGACTGATGGTGACTTAGATTAGGTTGGTGGCACTGGAGTGATATGAAGTGGAGATACTAGATATACTCTGGAAGAATTTTTTTTTAGGTATTTATTTTTGACAGAGCATGAGTGGGGAGCAGCAGAGAGAGAGGGGGACAGAGAATCTGAAGCGGGCTCTGTGCTGACAGCAGAGAGCCCAGTGCAGGGCTCGAACTCATGATCCATGAGATCATGACCTGAGCCAAAATCAGATGCTTAACTGACTGAGCCACCTGGGTGACCCTGGAAGAAATTTTGTGTGTGTGTGAAACTAGCAAGGTGTATGAGTGCATTGGATGTTGGGTGTGACAAAAGAAAGGAACAAGAAAGGGTGTGAAAAGAAAGGAACCAAGGACTGCAAGGGGTTTGGCTTGAACTCACTGAAAAAAATAGAGATGCCATTTTCTGAGATGGAGACCAGAACTGTCAAAATCCTCCCTTGATTGCAGTTCTCCCAGTTAGCTCCATTTGTCCTGAATGATCTCTTAGCTGTGGCCCTTAGACCACGTTATTCATCACCTGTGGCCTGATCCACATGCTACAGATCTTACGTGTACTTCACACATTAACGCTCAGGAAAAAACTTGACCTACACTCTCTCAGCCTGAACATCTGATAAAGTAAAACTCAAAAACATGAAAGTGGCAGTTTTAACCTCATATGGATTTAAGTTGTTTTTCTCATTCTTTTTTGTTTGTTTGTTTTGTTTTTTTGTTTGTTTGTTTTTTTTTCTCATTCTTACCAAGCTAGAGGAAAGATAGAGAAGAACTGTGTATTTTATGTCTGCAATTAAGAAGTAAAGGTGATGATGTTAATCACAAATGTCTGTAGTTCTGGGCTAACCTTGATTTGGAGTATGGTTACAACATACTTTATAACCACATAGCTCTGGTGAGATTTATGTTTATTGATCCTTTCCTCTCTGTGTCCTCTGAATGTGGGTGCACTCAGGGTCACAGTGTCTCCAGGTCAGGGTTCTGTAAATGCCCTAGGGGTTGGAGATGAACCAGCTCTGTCAGGCTAGAGCGGTCAGCCAATGATGGCTCTCCCCTGGGCTCTCAAGAGAGGTGGCTACTTCCTTTTGAACATGGTCATGGTAATAGCTGTAATGTCTACTTGGGGCAAGTAAAAGAGAACCCCCAGAAAGATTGGATAGCTGGAGTTGGACTCAAGAAATAGGCTTTGCTTATGAATATGCATTATGGTTCAGGGGAAGTACTCCAGTTTTTTTCCTTCACTTCCAACTGAACTGTCACTGTTAGCATTTGAGTTTTCTGTGACTGTCACTGCCATCCATAAGCATGCCCAAGTGGAACTAAGCCAAGTCCCCAACTGTGAGATGTCTCTTCAGTCTTAGGGAGAAAGGGACAGAGGGTGAAGGGAGAAGGTGCAGAAAGGGGAAACTCATTATGTATCCCTTGGAAAACTATTCCTTCTGATCTGTCACTTCCTACTCTTCCACCCATGCCTTCACACACACTCTATAATTCTCCATCTGTTTCCAGCCAGTCACTGGGAATTGAATATGAGTGACTTCTGCAACCAAGAGAAATGAGCAGTAGTGATGACTCTATACTTCTATTCATTCATTCATTCATTCATTCATTCATTCATGGTGTCTAATCCAAAGATGAAAAAGACATAGCCCTTGTCCTCAAGGAGCTCTATTTGTGAAAATAATAATATAAGTTACTGTGGTAACAGAAGTGTGAGAACAAAGTACTCTGGATGCAACAAAGAGGACCAGTTAGTCATGCAGGTCTGTGTGTTTATGTCTGTGTGTATGCAGGTAAACTGTGACAAAAGGCAGGCTTTACAGAGAACATGCTATCAGAGGAATCTCAAAAGATGGGTAAGATTTCATCATTCAGGGAAGGGAAAGGGCTGAGGAGAGGAAAGACAGGAAACAGAATGTGAAAAGACATTATATTCTATTGATATCTAGGAATTATGTCCTGAGGATATTCTTGGCTGAATAAATCAGTATGTGTCATCATACCATAATATAATGATTTACCAATAGCAGCAATGGCCTATATTTTAACCATGGAATCTCTCATTGGTGTCATTAGTGATGTGAGCTGGAAACCTGAGCGTATTCTATCATAAAGTTATTTGTAACATAAGGGAGTGTTTACACTGTTTTATCTGCTTTAGTTTCATTTTCAACCTAGAATTTAAATGTTTTTATTTACTTTTGAGAGAGAGAGAAAGACAGAGCATGAGCAGGGGAGAGGCAGAGAAAGAGAGAGAGAGAGGGAGGGAGGGAGGGAGGGAGGGAGAGAGGGAGGGAGACACAGAATCTGAAGCAGGCTCCAGGCTCTGAGCTGTCAACACAGAGCCCGATGTGGGGCTTGGACTCGTGAACTGCGAGCTCATGACCTGAGCCGAAGTCAGAAGCTCAACCGACTGAGCCACCCAGGTGCCCCAAGAGTGAATTTGACTCTTTTTTTTTTAATATATGAAATTTATTGTCAAATTGGTTTCCATACAACACCCAGTGCTCATCCCAAAAGGTGCCCTCTTCAATGCCCATCACCTACCCTTCCCTCCCTTCCACCCCCCCATCAACCCTCAGTTTGTTCTCAGTTTTTAAGAGTCTCTTACGCTTTGGCTCTCTCCCACTCTAACCTCATTTTTTTTTCCTTCCCCTCCCCCATGGGTTTCTGTTAAGTTTCTCAGGATCCACATAAGAGTGAAAACATATGGTATCTGTCTTTCACTGTATGGTTTATTTCACTTAGCATAGCACTCTCCAGTTCCATCCACGTTGCTACAAAGGGCCATATTTCATTCTTTCTCATTGCCACGTAGTACTCCATTGTGTATATAAACCACAATTTCTTTATCCATTCATCAGTTGATGGACATTTAGGCTCTTTCCACAATTTGGCTATTGTTGAGAGTGCTGCTATAAGTGCCCCTATGCATCAGCCCTCCTGTATCCCTTGGGTAAATTCCTAGCAGTGCTACTGCTGGGTCATAGGGTAGGTCTATTTTTAATATTTTGAGGAACCTCCACACTGTTTTCCAGAGTTCAACCTAGAATTTAATGTGCACCATTTAGTAGGTGTAATGTGGTTGATTTGCTACAAATGAAAAGTTGAATGAATTGATGGTAGATAATCTACACAAAACTCAGATTAAATCATTTGAATCTCCCACTAGATGGCATAGGAAGAACCTAGAATAACAATACCTAATTCTCATGCTAGAGTCAATAAAAAGAAGTTTCTGCTTCTATGGTTGAATGATTCTGAGTATTTTCTATTAAAAGCAAATACTCTATAAGTAATATCTTTGTAATTATGTTTCTTCTTTAATAATGATTTATTTCTAAGCAGTAATAAATATATGTGGTTTAAAATTGATAGTAAATAGGAGAATATGATGAAAGTTTATTAAACTCTTTTTAAAATAGATTAAAACCATTCTTTTTTCATCAAGCTGTTTTTTATTCATTTTTAATTTTTCCAGGCTAGCATTTTTCCATATGGGTTCTTGGAGAGCCAAAGTCAGGGTTTGTCTTAGTGATATCACTCTCAGAGATTCCTGACTTGGGGAAGAAAATAAAAGTTAATAACTCTGTATTATTGTGACCCTAGTAGACCGTCATCTACCACTTACAGATTTTATAGAGCAATCCAAAGTGAAGCAATCTATATTTACTGATTAGGAGTAAGAGGGAAATATCACATGACCTGTGTAAGTAAGTCCACATTACCTTAAGAACACTAACACATATTATTCAAGGTAAAAAGAAATCATACTTACTTCTCTATCACTTGACCTTTAATTACAGAACCTGTCTAATACCCATATAATTATTCAAAACATTGAATCCCAATGAATTTCTTCTTCATGTGAACCTCACACAGCCCTAGTCTAACTCTATTTTAAGAATGTTGACGGAGGGGCGCCTGGGTGGCGCAGTCGGTTAAGCGTCCGACTTCAGCCAGGTCACGATCTGGCGGTCTGTGATTTCGAGCCCCGCGTCAGGCTCTGGGCTGATGGCTCAGAGCCTGGAGCCTGTTTCCGATTCTGTGTCTCCCTCTCTCTCTGCCCCTCCCCCGCTCATGCTCTGTCTCTCTCTGTCCCAAAAATAAATAAACGTTGAAAAAAAAAATTAAAAAAAAAAAGAATGTTGACGGAATGTGAATTTTGATAAGCAGCCATAAGTAAATGATGAGGAGCCAGAGCTATATTATAAAAATTCAGCTAGTCTTTTCTGGGTACACCAGGTCTCAAACTTCCCCAAATCCCTAGTTCTGAGTTACCTGGAGTAGAGCTTCATTGGGTAGGCACCAATGCTTGGAAAGACTGCTTGATCATGAATGCAGAGCCAAGTAAATATGTCTTCCAAATAAACGCAGCTCTTTGATGTAACTGGTACTATGACGCCACAAGGATTCCATTCAACAGGTATTTATTGAATGACTTCTCTGGGCCACACTCTGTGCTGGGCCCTGAGCTAGCTTAAACAATCTGACTCTAATATTGGGGCAGCAGGTAAGGAGGCAGGAATAGTATCACTTTCAGTAATGGTCTTTTACTGCAACAAGGGTCTCATAAATCATGGTTGTTTGCAGCATTAGAATCAAAAGGACACTTAACTTGAACCACAGTGCCCCCTGGTAACCATAACTGATATTCCACCTAGCTAATGAGAGTTCTCACTGAATGTAGAAGTACTGCTCAATTCTATTTCAATAAGTACAACAAGCAGGAACAGAAAACCATTGGGGCAATGCTCCCAATGCAGGATTTTTTTTTCTATACTGTATAACCCTTCAATGCCTCTCATCAGAATCTCCTGAATCACTTGTTTTAATGAACATTCTGGAGCCCTACTATAGGTCACTGAATCACATCTCGATTGTTTGACCAGGAGGCTAGAGCAAAAACCATGAATGGACCAGTTCCCAAGCACACAAGAGACCACCATGGACACTCTATGAATCAAAAGGGTGGTGTGGGGGCCTGGAGATGTGACGAGTTCCTAAGCACAACTATGGTCCAGAGACGTTACAGTTTGGGCCTTGACATTAATGTGATGTCATTTCCTGTTGCTTATCTTAAGTAAGGACCAGCTTACAAATGTCCTCTTCTAGGGAAAACAGCAAAGAATTAATTGACTGAAGGCACCAAGTATGGATTCTGCTTATATAACTTACTTACCAGAAATTATTTATCTGGAATGCATCATTTCATTACTGAGTTTTAATACCAGCAAAAATCATGTGACTTCACCTGACACCTGGGACTAGTCTTCCCTAATTCATTAATGCATAGAACTACCAGAAATCAAAATGCAGAGGAGCACTAACATGGAGCCCCCACATGTTCGGGTAAATGTTGCTTTGAAGCAGAATTAAACTTGGGGAACTCATAGAAAAATCAGAAATTGATTTTTTAAAAAATTTGTTTGGTGATATGTATATATGCACTGTACATGTATCTGTGTAAAGGTCATAGGTTCTAAAACAAGTCCAGCATTGTACTGGGAGTTTAACTTTTATTCCCTAATTTTCACAATGGTCCTGCTGATGGAAATTATTGTGTTCCACGATTATACAGTGTAGGAACCCAAAGCTTAAGTAACTTGCCCAAGGTGACATAACATAGCAAATAAAGAGCTTGAACCCTCCAAAATCCATGACATTTCCATCATTCCATGCTTATAAAGAAACATGGAAAGAAATTAATGCATAAAAGAAAGATATTAAATGCTAAAACTTTCATGACAATTTTTTTCCTTTGCAATATCAGAAATATCCAGTAGGCTGTACTCCTGAATCAGTTTTCTAATTGAAACCCAGAGCCATTAAACTGATTTTTCTTAGAGCTTCAGGTGGTTTTTTTGATGTATTACTTTAAATGGAATCTACAATAATAATTTGTAAATTTCTATATGCACCTGAAAGTGAAAAGAAAATATTATTTTGTATGCATTTGTTTTAGGTCCTTAACTGCTTTTTTTTTTATATTAAAATAGCACCCTATTAAAATTGTTTGTGAAATTTATTGATACTTCCCAGCTAGGGACAGAACTTTATTTTATTCCATCATTGTGAAAGCCATGCTATTTTATCACGGGCTACCACACAGCTTAGCCTGATTTACAGAAGTGTGATGAGTTTATCAGCATGTCTCCAGGCACAGTTATTTTAGAATTATCAAAGACAGTGCTTCACAAAGTATGGTATTTTTTTACACAAAATTTTGTGGTATTTTTTTTACAAATATCCCAGTGACTCTTAGACACATATAAGTTTGAGGACCATGCTGATCCATGTGGTGTTATTTGAGGGGACTAGGAAGGATCTTGCTCTTAATATTTTATCTACTGCTTGACCAAAAATCAATTAATTTTATAGAATAAAGCAAGGATGTCTCCATTAGATTCCAAGTTCATTGAGCCATAAATATTTTAGACTGATTTTTTTTTTATTAACTAGGTACTTCACCTTTGTAGGAGAACTAGGAAAGGGGACAATTAAACAGGAATGATGTTTGAAGAGAGACTACAAAAGCCTAATTTGAATGCTTTGCTTCTGAGATATGATATATGGACACCTCACATTATTCATTAAGGAGATGTCATAGTTTCAGTATAACATCTTCAGTATAATATCCTTTAACCAACTCCTGTATCCTGCAAAGACAACCTTATAGAAGTCTACTCAACGATAACCGAGCAATACTTAATACTCCGAGTGTAGGTTATAATGTACTGTCATATTTACTTAGTTTTGTGTATTTTTAGTGTAGATAGAACCTATATACTCAAAGGCATAAAAACAAAACATGAGACACATAAGAAAATTAATATCATTACCTTGTAATAGAACTTAAACTTGTTTTCAAATAATACGTATCTAGCTATTAACTAGACCGGGCTCCATATGACTTCCTGTTGCTTCAAAATAGATACAGATATAGCATGGATGATCCTGGAAAACAGTATAAGTGAAAGAAGCCAGACACAAAAGGACACATATTGTATGGTTCCATTTATGTGAAATATCCAGAATAGGCAAATCCATAGAAAGCGGATAGAGATAGAAAGCAGATTACTGGTTGTCAGAAGCCAGGAGAAGGGGTAATGTGGAGTGACTGTTTAGTGAGTAGGGGGTTTCCTTTTAGAATGATGAAAATGTTCTTGAACTAGATGGTGGTGATGGTTATACAACATTATGAAAGTATAGCATGCCACTGAATTGTATACTTTAAAATGGTAAACTTTATGTTATGTGTATTTTACCACAATAACAAATCATACATAAAGTTAAATAGAATAAAATAAAATCTCCCCTCAAAGGATGAAGATGGATAGTATTCAGGATATAGAAAAGAATGTGCCACTGGGGTTGAAGGGAATTCTAAGAGATACACCCCAATGTGTTTTAAGGGGTGACACTAAATTTGGGAAAATGTCAGGTTTCAGTGTTGAAAGCCAACTTTGACTTGTATACATGCTTTGGCTTGCCAAAAAGACAACAAAACAACATCAACCCCCGCCCCCAAAGCAAAAGCACACAAAGCCAATAATAACGTATAATCTTGTGATAAACAGCTAACTGTACTCACAGGCCAGAGTCCCAGTAGGTCAGCTCAGGGGGTGGGGCTTCCTACGGAGCAGTCACAGCTGGTTTCTCACTTATCTCCACAGAAAGACATGGAGGGATTCATAATTTACTCCTCCCATAACTCCCTTCCCCGCCCCTGTCACTAAGCCCCCAGGGCAAATAGGGTTTCTCCTATGAAGTAATCTAAGAATGGAGGTTTATTTTTATACTGGTGTTAATCGATGATTATCAGTGTCTACGTGACTATACATAAAGGCTATTCTCACTTTTATTTACTCTTTCAGAGAATTCAGGTATATTTACAGCTGTGACCTCAATTCTTGTACCTGTCTATTCCCTCTCCCACTGTCTAGAAGTCAAATTGCCCTCCTAAAAATTCATCACATCATATCAGGTTTAGATTTTTAAAAAAATGTATCTGAAAGCTTCAACTGAAAAACCGGAGAAGATTGCGAACTGCTCTGGAATGAGACAAAATGGTGTCTGCTGTGCCTTCTGAAGAAGAGCTGCATTCTGTGTAGGAGCTTTTGTGAAATCCTGTGTCACCCACGCTACCCATTACAATGCTCATAACAGTCACATATCTGATCTGGAGGAAATGTAGCTGGCACTGTATTTATTCCTATTACCTCCTGTCTTGAAGCAAAATGCCAGTACTTCCTCCATGCAGCCTGGAGTGGTAAACATCAGCTGGGGAGAAGCTTTTATGTGGGGAATTTATCGCTAAATGAATTTCTGAAGGCCAATATAAGAAAGTGGAAGCACTCTTTACACAGTATAGCATTGGTGCAGATAGATACGTCCAATAATTAATTTCTGATGTACCCATGAACATCATCTCTTTTGTGGTTTCCTGTTTTGCGGTTTTTATATGATACACAGATTATTTCATTTTGTATTCCAGCCAATGGTGTGCATTCATAAAACAGATCTTTGTGCTATTAATATAGGAGGCATAATATAAGCTGAGGATTTGATACAGTGCTAATAAAATTAAATTATTTTTTGAAAACCTGCCAAATGGGTAAGATGTTTGCCCTATATTAGTGACTATCATTTTGAAGTGAAACCTACTTTAATGAATACCTGACAAAGAAACCTTTTAAAGGAATGATTATCTTTGACATGAATATATTCAGCTACTGTTTATACAATGAAATCTTAACTAGTTGGTAAAAATGGCACAATATTACGACGGGTATAGAAAATACTACATAAAGAAATGTAAAGGCTGCATGAAGAGTTAATGACTAATTCTGTTATCTGAGTTGGTGCTTCAGTGACAATTTGCTCTGAGAAAAGCTTATGTTTATGATATTGTGGGTGCAATCTGTGTATTTGAGTTATACCCAGAGCCTTATTAATGCTATGTGTAAATTATAGAAATTACCAAAAGAAGAAAGCACAGTATGTTTGCATTCTGCTTTCAGATACAAGGCAAGGTAATTATAATTTATGACCCAGTGACTATATTTTATGTCTTAAAACTGAAAAGTAAGGGAAAAAATGGAAAGTACTGGAATATGGATGTAATAATACTTAAAAGTAATGACCTCATTACATTTTCCATCTTCAGATGAGTTGTTAAAGCAAAGGTAAATACTTTATCATACAGTGGTCTGATTATGTTCAGAGAAGAAGAATGAAAACATTTGAATGGTTGTAAAATATAGGCCATAATGACAGGTTAAGTTATTTATTATTACCCTGAAGGAAAAAAGTCTAAGCTCTGACTTCATTAGTCCACAACTAAACAAAAGATAAGTAAACAGGCAATGTATTCATTGTTCTTCATTGCCACTGAAGACAGCAACTTAAATTGGTTAAATAAAGAACATTCTTAGCAATGTGGCTAGGAATGATGAAGGAAGGGGCGCCTGGTGGCACAATTGGTTCAGCACCTGACTCGATTTGGGCTCAGGTCACGATCTCATGGTCAGTGAGTTCGAGCCCCACACTGCGGAGCCTGCTTGGGGTTCTCTCTCGAGAGCCTCTCTCTCTGCAACCTCCCCCCCACTGGCTCCCCTCATGCTTTCTCTCTCTCAAGATAAATAAACATTGAAAGAAAAAAAAAGAATGATGAAGGAAAATATGGAATACTTCTCCTTGAAGAATTTTAACAAAGAGGACATACATCTGTAGGCAAAGATTTCCTTGGTGGCTCAAATATAAATTATATGCTTCTTGCTGGTCATGATTCTATGGAAATCTATTCTCCAAAATAATGCAATACTGTGTTGTCCCACACAACTGGTGATGTCTTTTGTGGTTAATGCAAATTAAATATTTTTAGCATTGAACTTCACTAATTTAGGAAGTTCCCACTGGTCATTAGTAAAACCCAAAATGAGGACGTGCATTCTTCATGTATCCTAGTTAATCATAGAGTGGGGCATGAGGGAGAAATTGGGAGGGTGGGAAAGAAGGACTGGAAAATGGATAAGACATTTAATAAAACTATTTTAGGGCAATGATTTTTAATCCTAGCTGCAATTAGAATCATTTGGGATTTTTTTTTTTAAATACCAATGCTTGAGTCCTGCTAGCTTGGGATGAGACCCTGGCATAGGTCTTTTTGCAGTTAGGTTTGAGAACCAGTATTTAAGACTTTTAAACATCTGCAATGCTCATAAAATTAAAGTGTGATGGTAAAAATATCTCTACACCAACTATTGTTTCAGAGTGACGTGGACCTGTGACTGGTGGGATTTAGTAGAAGCATATGATGTAGTACTAAGGAGAGCAATGAATCAGAACAGGTACATTCTCACCCTGACTCCACAATTTGTAAGTTGTGTGACATATTTTATCACTTGGGGCTTTGATTTCCTCATGTGTTAGATGAAGGAAGTATATGGCCTGCAGGCCACTTCTAGTTTCTGATTGGCGATATGATTGTACAGATTTTTGCAAAAATCTGTGCTTAGAACATATTTTCTAATTTATAAGTTACAGCAATAACCTCATAATAAAGAGGATCAAGGCATCTTACTAATGCTGTTTCGGTGTATTCCTAATAACCAGTTTTTAATTTTTTTTTTTTTTTCAACATTTATTTATTTTTGGGACAGAGAGAGACAGAGCATGAACGGGGGAGGGGCAGAGAGAGAGGGAGACACAGAATTGGAGACAGGCTCCAGGCTCTGAGCCATCAGCCCAGAGCCCGACGCGGGGCTGGAACTCACGGACCGCGAGATCGTGCCCCGGCTGAAGTCGGACGCTTAACCGACTGCGCCACCCAGGCGCCCCCTAATAACCAGTTTTAAATAAGGCTCTTAAGTCACGTCATCAAGTTGAAGACAATGTTATAATTCAGCAAACATTTTTTAAGCAACTATTGTGTTGTAGACACTGTTCTAGAAACTGTGATGATGCAAAGATAAAGAAGACACAGTCCCTTATTTACAACAAATTGATGGCTTTGTAGAAAAGACAAAGTGAATTTGAAGAATGGAATCCAAATTCTTTTAACCTTTAAAAGGGACATGTGGGTCGTTTGGGTGAGTGTTCAACTCTTGATTTGGCTCAGGTCATGATCTTACAGTTGTGAGATCAAGCCCCATGTCAGGCTCTGTGCTGGGTGTGGAGCCTGCTTAAGATACTGTCTTTCTCTCCCATCTGCCCCTCTCCCTCACTTGTGCTCTCTCTCTCTCTCTCTCTCTCAAAAAAAAAATTTTTTTAAGGTACATGCTATTCCATCAATACTCCCCCAAACAATAGCAATGGTCCTCAGCAAGAATTGTGAGAAATCTGTTCTTTTACTGGACTCTCTTCCTGAATAATTTCTATAAATCCCCAAGGATTACTTCATGTTCCACAGTCTATCCAGGTGGTCACTGATCAATTGACCAGCCATCCTAATATAGATATTATAGCTCCAGATCCCACAACTTATTTTTTGATATCCTGTAAATGCCTTTCCATGCTGCTGCTGCTCTTTTTTGTTTCACACTAGATGCGTACACAAAGTTCTCCCTTAATTCCTGGAGCACAGCCAAACCCATCATAACATTTAAGACTTAACTGAAGGTTTAAGGATAACTCAAGCACCATACAGAAAATAACTTGCAACTTAGCTGCCCCTAAAAGAGACTTACAACTCTTAGGATCTTCCAGGAATATTATATGTAAATTAATTGATACTGTGAGTTGGAGACTGTTCCATGTGGCAGTTCCCCCAGACATCTTCCCATTGTGGAGTTCGTACACTTAAACCTCTCCTTTGTCTATAACTAGGGAGAAGTCTGGCCTCTTCCAGTCCATTCCCAGACCTGCCTCATCTTCTACCCTAGAATGATTGACAATAGAAACATCCAATTCCTTCAACCTCATCCACCAGGTACTCTTTAGCCTTAGGCAAGGTGATAGTAACAATTTAAATGGCATACCTCAAAGTCTGGGTTATTCAATTTAAAAAACCCATGGGTGGGTTGCCAACAGTTAAGGCAAGGTACAGCTGTTCCAAGGCTGTTCTAGGTCTTCACTGAAGCATGATGTTAAGAGAAGGTAAGACCTGGCTCCTGATATAGACTATTCTAAACCAATCTGTGAGCAAATCCTTGTATAAAAGACATTCATATATCCCAAGGGAAGGAGGCCATTTTCAGGTACAAGGCTAAATCCATATTTAGGAAAAAAAATATTATCTGCCTCTGTCTCTGCAAAGGTGTATTTATGCTAAACAAAGCAAAATGTACCTTGACCAATGGCACATTTAACATGTTTATCTGAAGTATTAGCTTTCAGATTAATGGGGACTTAACATTTTTGTCTAAGAACAATAGGTGGTTATTATGTTTATAAAAGTATTCTGGTGTTTTTCCTAAAGTAAAAGAATCTGCTCCAAAGGTGAATTAATGTTTCCATTAATACATTTGAGATGATGTTTTTCAGTTAATTAAAAAAAAAAAACTTGATTTCATTTAATAGAGATGAGGAAGGCCCCTATCCAGACTAGGGGCAGGAGGGAGTGAGGATGGAGAAGCTGTGCAGGATAGGGAATGACTGCAGAGAGTGCTGAAGGTTGGGTTAGGAGCCAAGTGAGCTGGAGCAGAGAGGTCAGGAGAGAGTGATCCAGACATGAGACAGCTTTTGTGAAATCTTAGAGACCAGAGAGAAGGATGGTGCCTTCAAGAGGAGATGATATGTTGGTTGCAAGATCATGGAGGGGGTGACATTTTGGTTGAACAATAGTGACATTCACACTTATTTATGACTCCAAAAAAACTTCAAACCATTAAACTTTGATTATGAAAATCACTAGGCAATTTGTAAAACAGACCCTCTCACCTCCTCTCTTATTCTAGAGATGGAGGGGGCACCAGGGAGAGATGGTTAGGTTGAAAGTACAATGAATTGTTGTAGACTGTATCAAAGACAACATAGTTTGTAGACTATGTCAAAATGGACATAAAACATCTTATTTCCTGAGGCTTTATCACAAAAGCTTCTCTACCTAATACTATGCCTGTGGAATTCTATATCTATTTGATGAATAAATGATTATGGGAAAATTATGAAGGATTTTAATACAATTCCTCAAAAAGGTGTCTCATTCTTAATCCTCCCACATCCAAATAAGAGATTTAACTACCTTAATGAGATCATCTTACTTACATTATCTCATTTAGTCATTGTAATAATTCCGTGAAGTATATATGGCATTTGATTTTCATTTTATGGCTATAAAAACCTAAGCTCAAGGTAAGTGATCCAAGGTCACAGCTTAAGGGGAAAAAACTGTGTTTTGAATCCAGGTCTATTGCTTCTAGTTCATTCTGTCATTTATGCATTCAACAAACATCCACTGAAGTTATGTCTGCAATCTCTATTGAAACCTCTGTTTAAACAACCCCTTGTTTAAACACTGAGTCACATGAGGACAGTAACTTAGAAATAGGCCCTGTTGTTGCCTAGAACCATTTTATGAACTGAATTAAAAGTTTCCAATATTTGTCATGAATAAAGACTTGTTTGTGCATTCTGGCTGATGAATTGTATGTTATGTCAAGTTCTGTTTTGAGATATAAACAAAGGTTGATGGCCTTTAGCAGCCTCAACCACCGAAAAGGTTATGATGCCCTCCCTACCCCCCCAACCTCTCATATATGTATTTAAAATTTTTTTAATATGATTCATAAAGTCAGTGTAATATAGTTCATTAAAGTCTACTTTCACCCCCTAATGACTACTTATAATCTGTTTTGGCATTTTGTGGTACCCTAAGCACATATTTAAATTTGCTCTTTGCTTAATCCGGTCTGGGATACCAGATGTCCATTTGTACATTTTCTTTAGCATTGTACCCTACTTGTATTCTTGTTGATTAATTTGGACACCAGGAATCAGTTGACTAACTTTCTGGTTCAAGGCTATAATTCTTTTCTCAAGTGGAGAGAAATTATGGTCTGCTGTGGTTCAAAGGAAATAATACAAGCTACAGAAAGTTCCTTGCTCCTATTCCAGGTGGGTGGGATGGTTGATATGGTATGGTATATAACTCATTGTGCCACTAGAATGTCATAAAAATCTTGTTCACAAATTGTGGTCTGTGTATTTTGATATAAGAAATTTTATGACACTTTTGAAGATAAATATTGGAAGACTTCTTGCTGCTCCCAATGAGCTAGAAATTAACATTTTTGAAATAATATTCTTGCCATTTTGAAAACTTTAGACTTCATTAATTACTTTTAAATCAGTTGTGGGAACTGTATAATCTTATAATTGTAACCTACCAATAAAGCTGTCTCTCTACTCTTTAAAGAGACATATTACATGCAATTTGAAATATATAATTAATTAGGAATTAACTAGAAAAGCTTCCAGAAAACTAATATTCTTAGGTAGATAAAGGCAAATTAATCTTGAGTTACAAATTAAGTCTTGTGTTAAATTTCTTTTCTTTCTTGAGGGTAAGGGGAAATAAGAACACAGTAATATTTTTAAACATCAATCATGTATTGTGGAGACAAGGAACACAGAGATTTTCTTGACATTGAGCAATGCAAACTTTGGTTTGAAATACCCTGATCTCTGTGGATATACTCTATGAAGATAGTGTTCTATGTTTGTTTAATGTCTTCTGGCTTTCTTTGTCAAAAATTCCAGTGATGGGGAAATAGGGAAGTCATTAGACTTTTGCAAATCTCAGTTTCTTCATCTATAAAATAGAGTTCACATAAACAGATACACATACACTCTACACACACATACATACACACATACACACATACACATTCACATACACATGAATTTCATACTAGTTAAATCTTGAGCACTGGAGTCAGTTGTGGGCTGATATCCTGGCTCCACCATTTTCTAACCATATGACCTTAAGTAAGTTGATTCTTTGAACTTCAGTTTCTTTATTTGTAAAACAAGGATAATAACTTCTAGGGCTCTTTAAGGGTAAAATGAGGAATGCAGTAGAGTGTATAGCATAGTGCTGGTATCTTGGACTTTGTATAAATTAAATAAATTAAACAATTTTATTATTGTTTTATTAAAAGCATTTTTTTTTAAAGCATTTTAGGGGCACCTGGGTATCTCAGTCAGTTAAACATCCAACTTTGGCCTGGGTCATGATCCTATGGCTCGTGGGTTTGAGCCCCACGTCAGGCTCTGTGCTCACAGCTCTGAGCCTGGAGCATGCTTTGGATTCTGTGTCTCCCTCTCTGCCCCTTCCCCACCTGTGTTCTGTCTCTCTCTCCCTCTCTCTCTCTCTTTCAAAAATAAATACTTAAAAATTTTTTAAAAAGAATTTTATATATTCATAGTGCTAGTTGTTACAAACAGAACCATTTGCCAAAGGTGAGATTCAAATGAAATGTATATCTTCCTCCATAGTATCAGAGGTAATGGCCTCCCTCCTCAGTTTCCCCATGCAGCACTTTACTCATATATATAGACTAGCATCTGACTTCTACGGTCAGAAATGACTAGCTAGCTACAAATGACTGAGCCTATCTTTTTCACTGGATTATAAATTGTGGAGGATATGGACAATGCTTTAACTGAATTTTAATTGCATCCCTGGCTGCAATTATACTGTCTGCACATAGTTAAATTATCAGTCAAGATAAAATTTCAGTCAACAGTTTATCCCTGCAATCTTTTCTTTTTTAAATTTATTATTTATTTTGAGAGAGAGAGAGAGAGAGAGAGAGAGCGAGCAAGCAAGCAAGCTGGGGAGGGACAGAGAGAGAAGAAAGGGAGAGAATCCTAAGCAGGCTCCTGCACTGTCAGTGCCGAACGCCAATGCAGGGCTCTTCGTGGGGCTCAAATTCAGGAACCATGAGATCATGACCTAAGCTGAAATTAAGAGTCCAATGCCTAACCGCTTGACCGACTGAGCCACCCAGGCACCCCATCCTTGCAATCTTGATTTGTACAATAGAACAATTTGAGAGAGAATCTCTACCTGATGTGTCTCTAGTCAGGGGCCCAGTCCTACTAGGATGAATGCTAAGTGGGGGTCCTATATGGAGCTTCAGGGTGAGAGCCTTCAAGGGGTGGGAAGAGTAGTTTGGCCTTGCTGGTCTCCAGGAGGAAAGCTAGGACTCTTAATGTTAGCATGGTTACTTGTGCCCTGTGTCTCCTTAGAGCTATCCATCAGACCCTGCTTTGCCCCAGTCTCTGTCTGCTCTCTGCAAAGAATATTTGTGATGGGCATATGAGACCTGAAATTCTACCTCTGCTAAAAAATCTTCTTCCCTTCTAAACATACACACACAGGCACACACACATACATATATATACAGCCATATATAACCATATGCACAGTCCTCATTCAATGTTAGTCCTGAGCTGAACTGCAGTTGGGCTCTTTATAATACTACTTTAATGGTGTGAAACTCCATGGAAATAAAATTAGAAAAGTCTATCATGTAGTGTGTTTATTGTAATGCATAAATATATCCATTTTAGAAGTGGGTGGTATTTTACATGGCTTTTTTGTATTACTTGGGGATAATTATTTCAGAATTTTTTGCTGATTTCTCTATAGCATATGGAAGAAAAATTTAGGCATAATTTATTTTAAAGATCTAATCACAATTATGTCAATTTAATTCAACTCATTAACTCTCTTTTGAGCTTCTATTACATACAAAGGATGGAACTAGGCAATATTGGGAATACACAAATGAATAATAGGGCATGGCCCTCGTCTCTAAAGAGGTCATAACATAACATCATTATTATTGTCAAAGTGTATTTCTTAATGATTCTATCATATGTGTTATGCCTAATGGGGTATAAAACTGAGTAAGCAAATCTCAAAGACTGCTCAAATCTTTTTTTGAAAAAAAGAATGTACATACATAAATAATAATATGCTAGTTCCCAAGATTTACTCTTGACAAGAAACACAAACACCAATAAATATGAAATTGATTCAGTTAAAAATTATAGTAAAGCCTAATTTATCCAGTATTATCAAAGAATATATATGTGTTTTAATTTTCCTGATATTGGAAACACATTTTTTAAAGCACCAAAGCATTTTAAATATTAATCAGTTTGAGGTATATCTTTCTAAAATGTATCATCTATTTCTTCTGCCTTCTAAAGGTGTGTATCCTGAACCAAATTTAACATTTTCTTAATGAAACTGGGATATTATTGTGAACATCAAATAGTTTGCTGTATTATAAATAGGGAGCTTTTCAGGAAGAATATTGAGGTGTGCAGGGCTATTTTTCTGTAGACTAAATGGACTCAGACTATATTTTTGGCTTATCTGTTTATTTACTATAAGAATTTATAATTTTTTTAAAATATTTATTTAAAAATTTTTATTAACTCCAATATAGTTAACATACAGTGTTATATTCATTTCAGCTATACAATATAGTGATTCCACAATTCCATACATCTATTATAAGTATTTTTTTTTTTAATTTTGTTTCCTGGGGTGCCTGGCTGGCTCAGTCAGTGAAGCGTGCAACTCTTGACCTCAGGGTCTTGGACTCAAGCCTGACATTAGGTGTAGAGATTACTAAAAGAATAAAAATTTTTAAAAAATATTTTAAAAAATCTTGTTGCCTTAGTGGTTTAACTCTCTGGGCCAGTTACTATTGCTATGTAATAAGTCACCCCAAACTTAGTGGCATGAAAAAAAATCCTTTTATTATGCTCTCAGATTCTGATTCTCAGAATTCAGAATGGGCAAGTGGAGAGAGCTCTTCTTTGCTCTGTGATGTCTGGCCCCTCATCTAGGAACACTCAGATGAGTAGGAGTGACTTTACTAGATGAAGTCTGGACCAGCTGTGACTAGAGCATCTAGTTTCATGATGACATCTCACTCGCCTGCCTGGCACCTGGACTAGAACAGCTAACGGCCGGGTTCAGCTGGGGCTATTGACCAGAACACCTATACAGGGCCTCTTCATGTGGCTTGCGATGTTCACAGCTTGTGATTGGGTTCTGAGAGGGAAGGCCCCAAAGACGGGCTTCTTGAGGATGACTGTTCCAAGGGAAACAGGTGGAAGTTTCATGGTCTTTTCTCATGGCCTCAGAAATCATACCATGCCATTTTAGTAACAGGTGAGGTGTGAGGTCAGCCCCAGATTCAAGGGGACAAGATTTAGACTTCCCTTCTTGATGGGGCAGTGAGTGGCAATATTACACCGGGAGAGAGCATGAGGGATGGGAGAGATTGTTGCAGCCATCTTTGGAAAATACAGTCTGTCAGCAGCCATTTTTATTGCTATTAACAATGTCTTTTCCGTCTAGGCTTTCCGCATACTTAGTGTAGAGTTTCAGTTCTAAAATAGCAAAACAAATAAGCTATCTTTTAAGAATTAAATGTAAAATCAGAATATGCAATCATTTGGGTGAGGTCAAAGCATTTTCTCATGAACGGGGTGACTGAGTTTTAATACACTGACCTGATGGTAGCTAGTCTGGCTGCCATGGGACTATGAAAGGTTGCAGCAAGAAGGTGACTGCCTGTAAGCCAGGGAGAAAGGCCTGAGGAGAAAACAAACCTGCCGACACCAGAGATCTGCTGCCACCCCAGAGATATTGTGAGTTCAGTTCCAGATCACTGCAAAAAAGCAAGTCAAATGAATTTTTTGGTTTCCCAGTGTTTATAACACTTTTGTTTAAACAATACTTTAGTCTATTAAGTGTCCAATAGCATTATGTCGAAAAAAATAATGTACATACCTTAATTTAAAAGAGCTTTATTACTAAAAAATAGTAACCATCATCTGAACTTTCAGCAAGTCATAATCACTGATCACAGATCACAATAACAAATACATATACTAATAATGAAAATATTTGAAATATTGCAAGAAGCACCAATGACATAAGCAAGTACTGCTAGGAAAATGGTGCCAAAAATTTGTTCAATGCAGGGTTGACACAAAACCTTCAATTTGTTAAAAAAAAATGCAGTTATCTGCAAAGCACAATAAAGCAATGTGCAATAAAATGATATATGCCTAGGGGCACCTGGATAGCTCAGTTGGTTGAGCATCCAACTCTTGATTTCAGCTCAGGTCATGATCTCACAATCCTGAGATAGAGCCTCAAGTCAGGCTCCGTGCTGGGCATGGAAACTGCTTTGGATTCTCTCTCTCCCTCTTCCTCTGCCCCTCCCCTCCCTTTCAAAACAAAAAACAAAAAAGATAAATGTCTGTAGTGCAGGTGGCTGGATGTTATGAACTGAATTGTGCCCTGCCCCAAATTCATACATTGAAGCCCTAACCCCCAGTGTGAACGTATTTGGAGATAGGGCCTTTAAGGAGCTAATTAAGGTTAGGGGATACCTGGGTGGCTCAGTGGGTTAAGTGTCCAACTCTTGATCTTGACCTCACAGTTTGTGAGTTTGAGCCCCACATCAGGCTCTGGATTCACAGCAGGGAGCCTACTTGGGATTCTGTCTCTCCTCTCTCTGCCCCTCCCTCACTTGTGCTCACTCTCTTGCTCTCCTCTCTCTCTCAAAATAAGTAAATAAACTTAAAAAAATTGTTTTGAAAAGAGCTAATTAAGGTTAAATGAGGTCATAGGGTGGAGCTCTAATCCAATTGGACTGGTGTTTTTATAAGAAAAGGAAGAGATAATAGGTGTGTCCACACAGAGAAAAGGCTATGAGGTGGCTGTCTACAAGCTAGGGAGAAAGGCCTGGGGAGAAACCAAACCTGACAAGACCTTGATCTTGGACTTCCAGGCTCTAGAACTGTAAGACAATAAATTTTTGTTGTAAAGCCACTCAGTTTGTGGTATTTTATATGGCAGCCCCAGATTATTAATACACTGGATAACTGACTTCTCAGAGGATATGGTCTTAGTCCTACTGCCCCACCTCTACACTCATCTATGCTCTCTTTGCTATACCTAGATATTCACATGTTTCTATGCCATCACTCATGCTGTTCCTTCTATGTAGAAAGTTCTTTCTAGGGTGCCTGGGTGGCTCAGTCAGTTAAGCATCCATCTTCGGCTCAGGTCATGATCTCACAGTTCATGAGTTCAAGCCCCGTGTTGGGCTCTGTGCTGACAACTTAGAACCTGGAACCTGCTTTAGATTCTGTGTCTCCCTCTCTCTCTGCACCTCCCTCACTTGCTCTCTCTCTCTCTCTCTCTCTCAAAATAAGTAAACATTAGGGGCGCCTGGGTGGCGCAGTCGGTTAAGCGTCTGACTTCAGCCAGGTCACGATCTCGCGGTCCGTGAGTTTGAGCCCTGCGTCAGGCTCTGGGCTGATGGCTCAGAGCCTGGAGCCTGTTTCCGATTCTGTGTCTCCCTCTCTCTCTGCCCCTCCCCCGTTCATGCTCTGTCTCTCTCTGTCCCAAAAATAAACATTGGGAAAAAAAATTTTTTTTTAAATAAGTAAACATTAAAAAATTAAAAAAAAAAAGAGAAAGTTCTTTCCTTCTTATCTGGGCCCATCAACTCATTTCTCAAGGCTCAGCTCAGATGCCATCTTCTCTGTGTTTTTACTTAATCAACCATCCAGACAGAATTAGCCACTTGATCCTTGTGCAGCTACCTCGATTTTATCATTTTTGAAATGTTTATTTAGTTTTGAGAGAGAGAAAGTGGGAGAAGAGGAGAGAGAGAGAGAGAGAGAGAGAGAGAGAGAGAGAGAGAGGGAGACAGAATCCAAAGCAAGTTCCAGGCTCTGAGGTGTCAGCACACAGCATGACATGGGGCTTGAACTCACAAACCATGAGATCATGACCTGAGCCACAGTCAGACACTTAACCAACTGAGCCACCCAGGCACTCCTTGATTTTATCATTTTTAATTTTGAGTGATAGTCATCTCTGATCCTCTCTCCCCTGCCATAGAATAAAGTGGTTGAGGGGAGGGACTGCATCTTGGTTCCCCTAGTTTCTGGTATAGTGCCTGACGTTTAGTAGGTGCTCAATACATGTTTGTTGATTTAATACATTACACTAGAAACACATAAAATTTAAGACCCGGATGACACTTTACCGATGATGTAATCTAGACTTTCATTTTATAAGTGAATAAAAGGTTGGTTTAGACAGATGTTCAAAGGAAATCACCACCACGCTTCTAGTTGGTACAAAAAAACATCCTGAAAGGTAATAATTTTAGGGATGATTGAACAATTGAAAGGCATGAGCTCATAGAGCTGAGAAGGGGAATGTGTTCCAGACATTGGGTGGGGCATTGAAAAGGTTTGGAGACAGAGGGGGATGACTGAATAAAGTGAGTACCAAGTTAATGTGTGCACGTTTAAAATGCATTATTGTGATTTGGAAGGTCTGTTCACAAATCTTCAAAGAAACTACACATTAAATTTTATTACTTTTATTACCTGTATCTCCTAATTTTCCCTACTTAGTTATTGATGTGTCGGTTGTTAGTGACACAAGTCAAAACTTAAGCAGTTGGGATTGTGCTGTGTGTATATCCTGGTAATTGCATATAAATTAAAACAGTAAAAACACATCCCTTTATCTCAGTATTCTCACTCAGTCAGACCTAGAGCAAAGATCTTACGCACCTCCTTTCAGTTCATTTCGCCCCTGGCAAACTTCCAAGGATAGGCACGGCTGCCATCTTTCACCCCTCATCCATCTTCCCTCAGAAATACTTTCCATTCAGTGCTAAGGGTTGTAAGAGTATGATTATTTTCTTGTTTCCTAAAACATACTGGCAGTTTGGACTCCAGCCAATAACATGTGAAAGAGCCCGCTTGCTATATGTATATGTATATATTGGAATGGTCTTTGTGTCTAAAGAGACAAGCAAAACAAAAAATAACAACAACAAAACAGTGGAAAAGGCACAAAAGAAACCTAAAACCCCATGCTTTCATTATGGAGATAAAGGCAATAACATTATCAACGCATAAATAACAACGCAGGGGTTGTTGTGAGACTTTAGTCAGATGATATTGTAAAGAGCTCAGTTTACTGCCTGGCACTTCCTGTGTGAGTGCGCACAAAGCTGTAAGACGTTAGCTGTGAACATCGGCAAGAAGTTCCATGTAGCAGTACCACTTGCCCCATCTGCTTATGAACTTGGGATAATTACTTACCTTTATGACCCTCAGTTTCTTTATCCATCAAATGGGGATAATGATGCGCTTTCCATGGGGTTGTTGTGAGGATTTGGTGAAATGATGAAAGGGAAGGACATACTACTGGGTACTCACAGAGCTATTTCCTTTTATCGGTGGAAATACTTGGGTTCTATTTCTAATTTTTTAAATGTATTTATTTATTTTGAGAGAGAGAGCAAGTGGGGGAAGGGCAGAGAGAGAGGGAGAGGGAGAGATCCCAAGCAGGCTCCACTCTCAGCGCAGAGCCCGATGTAGGGCTTGGTCTCACAACCGTGAGATCACGACCTGAACTGGAATCAGCAATCGGAACTCAACTGACTAAGCCACTCAGGCATCCCTAATTTTTTTTTTAAACTGATTCCCTAATGACCTTGTATCAGTTAGGCCTTTAAAGCTCATTTTTTTCATATAAAATGGAGAGTTGGGCCAAGTAGTTTCTCTTTTAACTGTAAATTTCTAGGGAGCCCCTCAATGGGGCCATCACTGACTATTTGACCTTGGCTCCCTTTTTTCCCCCTTTGCTTATTGGGGTCACTGCAAGCCCTGTGTTAGGAATCTTTATGGGATAGAGGGTTGCAGCAGGCAGAACGGTGTCTCCTTCACTTCACCCTCCAGCCGGGGTAGCTGCTTCTCCCCCCGTTGTGCCCTCTCTCTCAAAATAAATAAATAAACATTAAAAAAAAAAAAAAGAAAAGATTTGGCCTTAATATATTTCCAGTGTGACCAGCAGACTTCTTCCCTCCAAGAAGGTGATCAAAAAAAGGATGATCTAAATAAGAGCTGTATTTTAAATATTCAGACAGTTATTTGTTAGCTGGTTTCTTATTGGATTGGTTATCTATCTAGTAACCAATGCTGCAGTCATGCAGTCACTTGTAAATTATTTAAATGTATTTGACTGTTAAATGCACTGCCTACTAATAATGACATAGACCTTTGTGAAAACCTTGGGGGAAAAAAAGCAACCTTTGTGAGATAATGACAAATGACTTGTCCTGTACATGCCCAGGATTTATCTTCATGCATGGATACCTCTTGAAAATGTTGAACTTAACTAAGCAAATAATGCATACAGATGAAACGTTTAATTGTGTTTTCATGGTCTGGACTAGGATTAGCGCAAAGTTTCTGTTCATCAGAGCTTGGATACCTTCAGGTATCAGATCCTAGTCAGGCTCCCACACTTGGAGCCATTTAGTCAGTATTTATGCCTTAAAAAAAAAAAAAATACGGAGACTTGAGAGTTAATGATTTGAAAGGATTTAACCTGCAGATTTTTTAAAAAAGTCAGTGAGAGTTGGGTGTTGAAACAGGTGTAGGTTGACTGTTTAAATTGCCCAGGCCTGGGATTTCCTTTGTCTATGCTAAGGTAGAAACTTCCAAAAAATGATTCAGTTTTACCTTTTGCATGTTAGAGTGAAGGTAATGAACGTCCAGTTTCTCAAATCCTCCTTTTCCCTAAAGTACACAAGAATTAATGGGGAGCTAATAATAAGCACAGAGTCTGTGATGTGTTAAGCATGATTTGTCTTCAGTAACGGGAAGAAAGTTCCCTTAGAGTTGTGGTTTTCTAGAATATAAAGGGGGCATAACATAGAATAAAGAAAAAAGCTTTGGAAAAGCAAGACTGTCCCTCTGAAAAGAGCACTGAAGTGAGGAAGGAAACGGCAGTAGAAGGACGTGGGTGGAAGGAGATGATTCAGCCAGAGGGGGCTGGGTGAGTCCTGTGGGCTGGCCTGCCTGAGTGTGAAATGGGCGGGTGGTTATGACTAGCATTGAATGGGAGATAATTAAGAGCAAGTTGGTACCAGTAGCTGCCACGGAAGGGAAGAGAATATGTCCAGAAAAAGCAGTTCTTTATTTCAGTGCTGAATTAAAACACCTACCCATGGGGGACTTTGAGAATCTCATTTTGAAATGAAAAAGTATTTGCTGAAAACAATACAGATGATTGTGAAATTTTACGTGCATTCTTCTAGTGTCGTGGTGAAAATGTTTCAAAATGATATAATTGTGCTGGGTACTCTTTCGTGGAAAGAAACATATATTTTAAAATATCAGCCATTCCATAAAGGAAAAAGTATTGCTGTTCAAAGTCATGCACAACACAAGTATCAAGTTTCAATGTGGGATCAGCTACACATACATTTCTGAATCTTTTTTTAAGAGAAAGGACGGAAAATGCACAGCTTCCATCGTCCTTTAAATAGCTTTCTGGATTGAAGAGCATTATAATTAAACTGTACCAAGTGTCACTGTAGAGAAGCTTCTAAATTATGGGTCTGAATGGGGGCGAGAAATGCTATTTGATTGCTTGACAATCAAAACCAGAAAATGTTCAGATATGTACAACCCAGACTTATTGTAATTATATCAGATGGAGAAGTGGGAGGAATAGGTGTAGCCTTGAATTCAATAATTACTTGTTTATCTCTCTTTCAAAAAATTTAAAAGAAAAACTATTCATAAATACTCAAGAATGCATATTCACAGAGTACTTTTGTATAAGAAAAAAAATATTAACAAGTAATCAGTCCTTTCAGTGTGTCCCAGAAACAGGTTGTGGGGAAATGGCCATGTATGTCCTCAAAACACTCTCAAAATTTAGAAACTAGTACATTGAACTCTTCGATAAGAACCTTTTTTCAAACAGAATGTCAGAAGGGATGTTCATCATGAAATCTACTTGTCATACTGTTTTGCACTCCATTTCGCCCAGCTCTTTGTTCTCTCAAAGCTCTCTTTCTCTTGTAAGGTGGGAAGGAATAGGTAGAGATGTTATCAGGACATTGCTTAGGCAATTGAGAAGATTTCTTGCTTTTTAAGAGGCCCAAAGATGCCTCTTGGAAAGAAAGTGAGAATTTAATACCATACCAGCACCTTTACAAAGTGCCTGATGCCTTGTTAGGTAGTATATGTGAGAACAAACATTAAACATTTGACTGGGAAACATAGGTAGCAGAAAACTGTCAGGCTAAAAATGATGACATAGCACATTTTTTCATTATCCATTCCTAAGAGAGAAACTGCGACCCTAAATTGTACACATAATACATGCGTTATATATGTAAACAAAATGATCTCTTATTCTATAGTCTTCTGGATTGATCCTTCCTTTAACATTTAGCTATGGATCTAGTTTCCATCTCATGTAATGAGGAAAGTCCATTATCCTCTTCCAGCCTTCCCTCTCCTGGGCGTTTTTCATTCCAGATTCTCACTACTGGTTTTATGTACTAGTTAACAATTTTTCTTTCATAGATAAGTGAAAGAAATGTTGAACATATTGAAGAATAATTAAACAATTTAAGAATTGGCTTGAATGATTCTTTCTAAAGAGGGCTATTTCCAGACAACAGTATATAGTCCCCTAGAGTGAGCCATTAGATGCCAGTCATAGAAGGACAGTTTCACTTCAGTTAAGGGGAAGTTATTTCTGTAGGTCAGAGATTTACCAAAACAGCCTCAAGCATCTTGAGATGCAGCAAGTCCCTTATCTCTGGAGGTGTTTGAGTATTCAGTGGCTACATTAACTTGAGATTTTTCTCACAGAAGTAGACCCTGAGATGAGGATCCAGGGTAGTTTATCTGGCAGGTGATCCCAGAAAAGAGTGGTAGGAAATATAGAAGCAGGACAAGGAAAGGATATATTGTTCACATGAGAGTCCCATATGGAAACAGGAACTCTAATCCCACTTGGAAATTCTGGAGGCCAGTGTAAAATAGTCACCTGTTATCCTGCCAACAAACTGAGAGGGCTAAGATATTTACACACAAATTTCCGTCAGTAGAGGTTGAAAATTACCCCAGGAAACCATTAGTCCTCTGCCACTTTCTGCCTGCCTGGTGCTATGCTGGCAATTGAAAGCCAATTTGGCCCACAGTGAACTGCTAAGAAGGAAAGAGTGTGAGGCAGGGTCTCAGTAGTATCTGATAAATTAGCTAAAAACTTGAGAAGGCTAATGTAGAAAATAGATTGTAATTTGATAACCCAAGGAGGGAGCAAGCCCAGAGAGGTGTATTTATCGGTTTTTCACAGTGTTTGTTTTCCAAATTGAATTTGAATGACCATAGATACTACCATGCCCTCTTCAGTTTGCCTCAAGTCCTATCACTCTCTGCTGCTAGTTTCACACATTTGCATTACTTGTCTTCTCTTAGAATTTGCTGCCGTGGAGGAAATTCAAATCTAAGATGGTGGGTAGGTCTGGGAAGTCTTGGAGGACACTGCCAACTGTGAAATTCTGTGATGCCATGACTAGATGGTTCCTAAAACTCCTTTGAGCAATAAAATCCTATGAGCTAATTATATGCTGTCTTTTTAATTATCTTTGCAAGTTCCTTGAGGCCAATAGTATAGACCTATAAAAGCTCCGGATTAATTGAAATGCAATTATGCATTTTGAAGTGCTAATAAATAGAGCAACATTCATGTATAAATTCACTACTCCTTTAATGTTTTCACTGTACAAGGGTAGCTTGACACACATATGAATAGAGGACAAAGAGAAACTACTTAGTATTCAGCAGGTTTGTTTTAGGGTCTACAGTCATACTCCAGTGAATTTGTTAAAGCAAGCAGGCACATTGATGCTCATCCACTTAGTCTGAGATCACAAGGAAAGATGACCTTGGCAGACAACATTAAAGCTTTTAAAAATTGGTCTTGCATTACGCTAACTGCAAGAAGCCAGACATATAAGGCTATATACTCTGATTCCATTTATATGACATTCTGGAAAAAAACAAAGTATATGGATAGAAATTAAGTCCGTAGTTGTAAGGTTGGGGGTTACTACAACCTTACAAGTAGGGGGTACTACAAAGGGGCAGTAGGGAATCTGTGGGGGTGATGGAAATGCCCTCTGTCTTCATAGTATGTTACACTACTGTCCACATTTGTCAAATATCATCAAACTGTATATGGAAAAAGGGTGAATTTTACTGTATACATATATATTTTATATATGATATATGTATTTATAATATATAATATATTTATAATATTTATATTATATTTATATAATATATAAAAGTTTCATAAAATATATATTTATATATAATTTATATATTTTTATATATGTGTATATATATATATATATATATATATATACATATTAAACCTCAGTAAATCTGATGGTTTAAAAAGTTGAAAAATAAAAACAACCTGTAGGTCTCAGGCAAGCTCCTTGCATGCCACCACACAGGAAGTTTCCCCAGCATCCTGGGAAAACCAGGGGAGGCTGGGCTGGACATCCTCTGAGGTAAGAACACATAGTTCCCTCTGCCCCTGAGTTGCCTATTATTTTTAGCATTCCAAATCATCTTTGTTCTTCTGATATGATGGAAACAGGTCAATGGATGAAATAAGGTTTGTTTTGTTGTTGCTCTCAACTTCCTGCAACAGTATCTGCCTTAAGTCTTTTTACCTCCGGTGTTTTTCTCTAGGCCCTGTTTCAGAATTCACATTTTATTATTTTGACATATTTCTTCCTTTATTTATTTAAAGGAGATTTATAGGAGCTTTCTAATTTCCAAGCAAAATCCTAGGCTGTAAGAACCCTAAGTTGAGAGGAGAGATGACGTGGTTTGACTAAGCCTGAACGCCTCCAACATTCTACTTCAAAAGCTGGAGGGCTTGTCTTCCCTGTCAACTCCACTTCTATTCTCTTGAATTCCCTGTGCACAACACATTCCTGAAGAACCTTGTCCTTGATTCTCCCGTGGGTAAGCCACTGTCTGGATGTGGTTACATCTGGGGCAGCTACTGAGGGTGCTGATCTGGGGAGCGGGCAGCAGGGTGGGGGTGTCAGGTGCCATTTACATTTCTCTAGTTGACAAGGGAGAGCACTCATGCTGTTCCATCAGGGAATGAGGGATGATTATAAGAACCTGGGGCCAGCACCATGTACCCTATGTTTCTATTTGCCTATAGCATCTAGCACATTCCCCAGCCTCACACTGGGTGCTTGGTAGTTGTCAATTATTTGACTGACCTCCACTCCTATCTATGCCAAGACTTCCTACTGAGGGACTTGTACTCATCCCTTATAATTCTGCTATACATCCTGAACCTCCAGAGCCAGCCTTTCCCTCCTAGCCAGCCCTAAAATCTGTTCTAGGTATCCCTTCTTTGAACTTTCCTAAGACCTTCTTCTTATACCTATTATAGCCTAAATCACTCTGTAGTTTAATTGTATCCTGATTTCTGTGCCCTCCACCCCTGCCCACTATTGCTCACCACCCCTCCTCCAACAGTACCCTATGGGCCTATTGAAGGCAAAGTTTTGTTTTTTTTAATCTTTATTTATTTTTAAGAGGGAGAGAGAGGTGGGGGGAGAAGAATAGGGAGAGAGGGAGACACAGAGTCTGAAGCAGGCTCCAGGCTCTGAACTGTCAGCACAAAGCCTGACACAGGGCTCGAACTCACAAACTGTGAGATTGTGACCTGAGCTAAAGTCAGATGCTTAACTGACTGAGCCACCCAGGTGCCCTTAGAATTGTGTGTGTGTGTGTGTGTGTGTGTGTGTGTGTGTGTGTGTGCGCGCGCGCGCGTTGTATCTGGAACATTATAGATTCCTTATAAATGTTTACCAATGAACCAATAAAAATTTGCTCATGCTACTTTCAGAAGTTTGCTTTCTCGATTGCAAATGATTTCAACTGCAAGAAAAAGAAAAACCTGCTAACTTGTATTAGCTTATACAAATAGATGTTTCTTTTTCTGGCATTAAAAAAAAAGGTTTGGAAAAAAGCAGCTGCTGACCATGTTTTAGACATGCAAGAGGTCAAGGCCAGAGATTCTGTGATTTACTTGGCCTTTCCTTTATGACCACAAGATGGTTTTTTAAGTGCCCAACTTTTGAAATTAAGTGGGAGAGAGTTGTATCAGTTTTCTATTGCTGTGTTACAAATTGCCACAAATATAGAAACTTAAACAACACAAATTTTGTTATCTCCAGTTTCTGTGGGTCAGGAGTCTGGTCAGTGGTTAATTGAGTTCTTGCTCAAAGAATCGCCAGATTGAGAGCACAGTGTCAGCAGGGGCTGCATGCCATCTGAGGCTCAGGATCCTCTTAGAAGCCCACTGATAGTTGGTCAAATTCAGTTCCTAGGGCTGAGGCTCTCATCAGCTAGAGGCTGCTCCCAAGCAGTTCACAACATGACCATTTGTCTGCTTGCTTTATTTTTTTTTTTAGAAGGGAGTGTCTTTTTTAAAAGTTTATTTATTTATTTTGAGAGAAAGAGAGGGAGAGAGAGTGTGAGTGTGTGCAAGTGGGGGTGGGGCTGAGAGAGGGAGAGAAAGAACCCCAGGCAGGTTCCACACTGTCAGCACAGAGCCTGATGCTGGGCTTGAATTCACAAACTATGAGATCATGACCAGAGCCAAAGTCGGACACTTAACTGACTGAGCCACCCAGGTGCCCCTATGTTTGCTTTCTTTTATGAGGCCAACGGGAAATGATCTCTTTTGAAAAGCGTGCCTGATTATGTCAGGCCCACCCTGAATAATCTTCCTTTTGATTGACTCAAAGTTGACCAATTGGTAACATAATCATGGTGGTGATATCCCCCATGGGGAGGGAATCAAAGGGAGAGGATCCTACAGGGCATGTCATCTGAGAATTCTGCCTACTGCAGAAGTGATGTCATCTGTGCCTCTCTCTTTCATTTGAAAAGCAAATGGCTTCTTAGAGTTCCTCTTAATACGGTTCTGCTTGTCTCTCATTGGCCAGAACTATATTGCATGTCCACTGCTAATTACAAGGACAGCTGGTGAAGAAGATATCTAGCTTTTCTACCTTCTATAAAGAAGGCAAGAAAAGGAGATGGGCTGGAAATGGATGTTGGATTAGTGTATCAACAGACCATGCCACCTGTCAAATCTCCTCGAAACTTAATTATAGAATGTTAGATCTGGAAGAGTACTGAAAATCATTTAGTACTTTTCAGTTTTCTAGATAATGAAACTAAGGTCCAGAAAACTCATGTAACTTTCTTTCTTTTTTTTTTTTTTTTGAGACACAGAGTGAGCATAAGTGGGGGAGGGGCAGAGGGAGAGAGAGAGAGAGAGAGAGAGAGAGGCGGGGGGGGGGGGGAGAGTCAGTCTTAAACAGGCTCCACACCCCCATACAGAGCCTGAAGTGGGGCTTGATCTCACAACCTTGAGATCATGACCTGAGCCAAAATCAAGTAGGACGCTTAACCAACTGAGCCACCCAGGCACCCCGAGAGAACTCATGTGACTTTCTTGAAGTCACACATTACTTTTTTTGAAGCACTGGACAAAAGCATATTCACCTTCTCTAGCAGTTTAGTTGATCAAATCTCTAGGCAAAAAAAGATATTATACAAATAAGCCTATGATAGAATAATCTCTCTTGAAGTTGATCACTGATCCATCTTCCTATCACACGAAAGAGGTTTCTACCTTCTAATCATAATTTGTGAAGGAAGCAGCTTGGGCAAAAGGGATGGCTCGTAAATCATAGGTGCAGAGGGCAAGTCTGCCTGAGTTCAGAAAATGAAGATACACTCCTGACTCAAGAAGTCAGGGAAAGCATCAGAGGACCTAGAATTTGAGATGGGCCTTAAAGGGCAGATAAGGTGTAGCATGGGGAGATCAAGGAGAGCATTCCATCTAGGGGGAGACATCAAAACAGGAATAGATGTGTTAAACTAGAAAAATGTACAAGGAGGACAGAGATCAACTCAGCTCAACCAGGCTGGCTTCAGAGGGGCTGATTTGTTAGTCTAGGAAAGAGGTAATGCTGACTTGAACTTGGAGGGTGACAGTGAGGGTGAAAAGGATAGCAGGGAGAATGGAATGAAAGTTGTGTATGCTGATTGGACATGTTTTCACTGAGTCTGTAAGCACAAATGTAGGAAGTGGGTTTATTCACCTCCTATTCCCAGCCCCATGACCAATGCCTGCACGTACTAAGTATTCGGTGTTTTTAGTTTAATTTGTGAATGATTTGGTACAGAAGGTAAAGGAAAGGATGGTATCAAGAACCACTTGAGGCTGGATTGGAAAATAGGAGGAGGTGCAGAATTCAAGGGGGTATGGAGTTCAGTTTCAGACATGTTGAGCCCCCGGTGTCTCCTGGAACTGAGGGATGGGATAATGTCTAGTAGGTCACTTGAGAGAGGCACCCAAGAAACTGGTGGGCCTGGAGATCTAGCTGTCAGGGCAGAAAAAGAAGGTAGTGGAGAACTATAGGGAATACCTGTATTTAAGAGGGAGGTAGATAAGCCAGAAAAGGAGAATGAATAGTTATAGAATTGCCTAGAGAAAAAAGATTGTGGGTCCAAGAAGACAAGGAAAAAGAGTGTCTAAAAGATAATAACCAGCAGTTTCTGAACAAGACTGCTTTCAGAGAGAATGCGGTTCTCTCTGAAGAGCCGCAAGAGGTTTAGGAGTGAGTAGGGAAGGGGAGCTGACAGCTAGTATAATTCACTTTCAGAAGTTTTAATGATGGAGAGATGACAGAATCAATGGAAGGTGATTTGGTTTATTTGCTTTTGAGAATGAGAGTGACAGGCATCTAACTTCTGTTTGGGGGGGGGGGGGTGGAACAGAGGAAAAGGGGAGAGTGAACATAAAAGAGAAATCCTGCTAAGGGGGGCAGTCTAGCATCTGGGGGGTGATGGAAGGTGGATCCAGAGAGGAGGAAGCACTCCTTGTCTTCTGAAGCAAGAGGAAGAGATGAGGAGAGAGAAGGAAAGGAAGGTTTTTTTCCATTGCCCTGTCACTAACTGGCTTTGGGCCACTATGTAAAGCCTCCCTGAATCCTCATCCATAAAGTCTCCTCATCCATAAAGTCAAGCCTATGCCTAGGTGGTCACTAGAGTATGATAAACTCTTTATTTTTTTTGCTTTAGATATATTTATTCAGATTCCCTTCACTCCTCTGCTGTCTTCAAACAATCATTTTCCAATAATGGTAATAATTGGCACATTTACCAATAATGGTAATACTTCGCACAATAAATGGCCACAATTTATTGCATGTCTCAAAGGTCATACCCAATTAGGATGAATTCTGAAAAGCTACATGATGGAAAAATCATTTGAATGTACCTTGAAGGATGGCATTTTATGTATGTGTGTATATAAAATGTCTTAGTATACATATCTAAAATCTTACAGGTAGTTCAGTGTAATGTTATTCTATTTCTTTCCTGAGTTCACTCAGCTCTTGTCTTATTTCTTACTGACTTTTTGTCTGTTTTTGTACTTAGTTTTTGAATTTATGATTCAAAATGTTTCTCATAGTCCCAAATGCTGGGTTAAGGATAAATAATTCAGTTTGGAGAATTGTGTTACAGTAGGAGAGTTTTCTTTCACTTTGCCATTATTTGGGGGATGAGTTTTTCTCAGTTGATATAGAAATAGATACAGAGTTCTATTGTTTGGATTATTTTTATTTCTATTATAATGATTTTGCTTAGATGAAGACTGATCTGCATTTCCATGGACAGGGCTGAATGGTGGGGTGGATGAAAGATTTCCAGATCAAGAGTGCCCTCTTCTGTTAGTGTAGCAAAGTATACTGTTTTGTTTTCTTTTTCTTTTTTTAATTGATTGATCATTATTTTATGGAAGAGGAATGATAGGAGAAGAGGAATTATTGTGCTTCCTTCCATTTTAGAGGGAGAGAAGGTCTGATAGGTTCCTAAATTTACCCCTCAAGTTTTTTCCCTTCATCCTACAAGATTTCTGAAACTCACCGCTGCTTTTGTTTGATCCCTCTGCCCAAAACTTTATCTTTCCAAAACTGCTTTCTTGCACCCTCCACACACAGTTAAGTGCCTTCCTTGTAGTAAGTGCTCTGATCTACCAGCATGTTTTTTCAGTGTTTTCAAACTTAGGGTGGGCTTTCTCCTTTGGGTGGTGGTTTCAGATCAATCTTAAGTCCACCACTAGTCCCCCATTTCTACACTCTGTACAGTTTTTCTCAAATTGATTTGTTTTCCTGACAGGCTTGCATCAAGAGTGTGGGGGCAGCTTGCTGGATTTCAGTGTTTATTTTCCTATGTAAAGTTAATTTGAAATTTGAACATTCTCTGTTTTCTAGTTATGTTGAAGGCATGGGCATTATCTAGTGTTATTTGATCTTCTCATTCTTTCTTTCTTTCTTTTTTTTGAGTCAGGGAGTATGTTAGTAGATTCAGATTGATGCCATCACCGTTGTGTTGGCTACTTCAAATTCTTCCATAATGTTTACTCTAAATATAATTTACCAACAAGATATATAGGAATCCATTGACTCAAATTATCTTATCTTTCTGTTTAAGCTTCTGTATCTGTTAAGAATTCAATTGAGCTGCTGGTTGAGGGGACCCCAAAACCAATGGTTTAAACAAATTAGGGGTCTTTCTTGTGTAACAAGAAGTAGGGGGTAGTGGGCATTAGCTCAGCAGCATAGCAATGTCAGTGTTGATATCTCTGTGACATCTTAACCCTTTCCTTGTTGTTGCCATAGTTGTAATAAGGCTGCTCCACCTCTAGCATTACATCTAGAATCCAGCCAGGAAGAAGGACAAAATGCAAAGGGCAAAAGGCGTTTGTGGACTGTCAGCTCCATTTTAAGGATCTTTACTAAAAACCGCATCCAAAAACTTTTGCTTATGCCTAATTGTCCAGGGCTGAGTTAATGATAATCTCTAGCTGCAAGCAAAAGTGGGAAATGTAGTTTTTGTTCATTTTAGGGTTTTTGTTTGTTTTCCTAAGTACCTTATTGCCCATAACAAAATTGGGGAGCTATTAATAAGGAAAAGGATACTGAGTAGGCAACTAACAATTCTCCTCTACAGCTCCCAAATTCCAGAGTCAAGAGTTGCTGGTCTTGCACCATTGACTCAGAAACAATTCCCAGACCCATGACTATTGGCCATCTTTGGGAGGCTCTAGGAAAGCCTATATCAAGAGAGGTAAGAGAACGACAGAGGGACTAACCAACTATAGAAGAGGGCAAGAATAAAGCAAGACTGAAAATTGTCCCAGGCTGATTGACCCTTATCTCAGGAGAGGGCCAAAAAGCAAATAAATAGTTCTTTTTTAAGAAAAACAAAAAGCACATTAAGGAATGCCTTAGTTTATAAACAAGGACATAGTTATTATCATATCTTTGCTCTTTTCTCCACTCTTTCTCCAAATGGAAGTAATCCTATAATGGAACAACTTCTTGAGGAGATAAAATCTAGCAGAAGATCATCTGTTCTCAGCATGGAAAGATCTAATGGGCTAAATTCATTTCCAAAATGGCCCTCAGTCATCTCATCTAACACACACACACACACACACACACACACACACACACACACTCATAGAGACTTTCACGAATGATGCCCGCATAGATACATATATCCAAATAACCATTAATTCAGCTACTTGTCCATTTGAGTAACCTCATTTGCTGAAATATGTACATTATTCATTATTCTTTTGTCTTAAATGCAAGCTACTTTTGTAAGGACCCAATTATTTAAGATTCATTTCAGAGAATAGGGAACTAGATACTGAAAAATTTCCAGACATAAAGACAAACATCCAAGTTTATGAATACACCCATTTATTTACTCCAGCAGACAGAATCTTGGCATATAATGGTTGCATTTTGATCCACAGAAAATTCTCAGGAGATATGAACTTCTTGTTCTACCACTAGCTAACTGTGCTATTTAGAGCAATTTACTTAGCCTCTCTGAACATCATTCCCCATTTTTAGAAGAATGAGGTCGGTATTAGTGTTTCCTCTAAGTTTCAAGATCCTATGATTTTAGATATTCTTATATTCAGTTAGTATTTGTTCAATGTCTGCTATGTATCAGGCACTATTATGTGTACTATGAACACATTATAGTCTAGTAATTATAATGAGGGGGGATTTCAAGTCAATTAAAAGGAGAAAGTAAATTAAATACCTAGGAATAAATTTAAACAAAAGGTGAAAGACCTATACACTGAAAACTACAAAACATTGCTGAAAGAAACTAAAGGGCTAAATGAATGGAAAGACATCTCATATTCATGGGTAGCAAGACTTAATGTTGTTAAGATGGCGACAGTACTCAAAGCAATCTACAGATTCAGTACAATCTCTATCAAAAATCCAACTGCCCTTTCTTCAAATTCATATGGAATTGCAAGGGGCCTTGATTAGCCAAAATCAGTCTTAAGAAGAGAACAGTAATGGGCGCCTGGGTGGCTCAGTCAGTTAAGCGTCCAACTTCACTTCAGGTCGTGGTCTCATGGTCCATGAGTTCAAGCCCTGTGATGGGCTCTGTGCCAACAGCTCAGAGCCTGGAGCCTGCTTCGGATTCTGTGTGTGTGTCTCTCTGCCCCTCCCTGCTTATGCCCTGTCTCTATCTGTCTGTCAAAAATAAACATTTAAAAAAAATTTTTTTAAAGAGAACAGTAAGAGGACTCACATTTCCTGATTTCAAAATTTACTATAAAGCTACAATCATCAAAATGGTGTTGTACTTGCATAAAGATAGACATATGAACCAATAGAATAGAATTGAGAGGTCAGAAATAAGCCCATGCATCTATGACCAATTGATTTTTGACAAGGGTACCAAGTCCATTTAATTGGAAAAAAGCAGTCTTTTCAACAAAAAGTTCTGAGACAGCTGGATTTCCACATGTAAAAAGAATGAAGTTGGACATCTACCTCACATAATATATAAAAATTAAGTCAAAACGGCTTAGTGAACTAAATATAAGCACCGAAACCATAAAACTTAGAAGGAAACAGGGGTAGGTCTTCATGACCTTGGATTTGGCAATGGATTCTTAAATATGACACCAAAAGCATGAGCAATGAAAGAAAAAATAGATCAATTGGATTTCATCAAAATAAAAAACTTCTGTACATCAAAGGACACTATCAAGAAAGTGAAAAACCAACTGACAGAATGGGAGAATGTATTTGCAAATCATATATCTGATGAGGAATTAATATGTAAAATATAAAAAAGAATTCCTACAACTTGACACTAAAACAAACCAAACAACCCAATTAAAAAATGGGCAAAGAACTTGAATAGAAAATTCTCCAAAGAAGAAATACAGATGGCCAATATGCTCAACATCACTGATCATTAAAATCGTCATGAAAAACCACAATGAGATACCACTCTTCACATCCATTAACATGCCTATTATTGAAAAAAAAAAAAGAAGAAGGAGTGCCTGGGAAGCTCAGTTGCTTAAGCATTGGACTCTTGATTTCTAGCCAGGTCATGATCTCTTGGTCATGAGATCAAGCCCTGTGTTGGGCATGGAGCCTGCTTGAGATTCTCTCTCTCTCCATTTCCCTCTCCCTCTGCACACCCCCAGAAAAAAAAAAAAAAGGAAAATAAAAAATGTTGGCAAACATTGGAAGTTGGAAACTTCCATTGCTGTTGGTAATGTAAAATGGTATAGCTACTATGGAAACAGACTGGTCGTTCCTCAAAACACAAAACATAAAATTACTATATGACTCAGCAATTCCATTTGTAGGTACATAGCCAAAAGAATTAAAAACAGGGACTTTAATTTTTTTTTAACGTTTATTCATTTTTGAAAGACAAAGAGAGAAAGTGCAAGTAGAGGATGGGGCAGAGAGAGAAGGAGACACAGACTCTGAAGCAGGCTCCAGGCACTGAGCTGTTAGCACAGAGCCTGATGAGGGGCTCAAACTCATGAACTGTGAGATCATGACCTGAGCCACAGTCAGATGCTCAACCACCTGAGCCACCAGGCTCTCCCAAAACAGGAATTTTAATAAATATTTGTATACCAATGTTCATTGCAGCATTATCACAACAGCTAAAAAGTGGAAATGACTTAAGTGTCCATCAACAAATGATTGCATCAGCCTATGCACATAATGGAGTATTATTCAGCCATAAAAAGGAATGAAATTCTGCTATATGTTCCAATATGGATGAACCTTGAAAACATGTGAATTAAAGTAAGCCAGACACAAAAAGGACAATTAATACCATTGTCCACTTTATATGAAATATTAGAATATGAAATATCTTCTATGAAATATCTAGAATAGGCAAATTCATAGAGGCAGAAAGTAGATTAGAGGTTGGGAGAAGGAAACTGTTGATTCATGGTCACAGAGTTTCTGTTTGGGTGTTGAAAAATTGAGACAATAGGAAATGGTGATTATTCATCCAGTGTTGTGAATGTAATGCCACTGAATCGTACACTTAAAATTGGTTAAAATGGTAAATTTTATGTTACATATATTCTAACCACAATAAACATTTTGCCAAAAAATAAAAATGAGAAGGTAACACAGCTAGGTAAGAAGATTTGGAGACAGATGCTCTCACATTATAGGAAGCTATTGGCTATGCCTTGAGACATGCATGCAGATGTATACAGACGCAGACTTATACATGCACAAACACAACTAAGTACCTAAACACTGATAGCCAGATGAACACAAGAGTTACATACCTACAATTTGCACTTGAAATATAAAGATGGTTGATTTTAAACCTCCATCAGAATTCAACCATCCACACAAAGGTGCACACACCTACACACTACATTATGTAACATAGCTACAAAGGTTGCCAAAGAACCTGTTAACCTACAGAAACACATGTTCTACATGCCTACACACACAGAAAGACATCCCACAGAAACCATGATGGATGATGTAACAGCAAAAGGGTTCAAGGGCATGTAATGGATTCACTGATTGATAGGTAGGAGAATCTGGGTAGTGAGCAAAAAGATAAATATTGGGAGGGGCGCCTGGGTGGCACAGTCGGTTAAGCGTCCGACTTCAGCCAGGTCACGATCTCGCAGTCCGTGAGTTTGAGCCCCGCGTCAGGCTCTGGGCTGATGGCTCAAAGCCTGGAGCCTGTTTCCGATTCTGTGTCTCCCTCTCTCTCTGCCCCTCCCCCGTTCATGCTCTGTCTCTCTCTGTCCCAAAAATAAATAAACGTTGAAAAAAAATTTTTTTTTTAAAAAAGATAAATATTGGGAGCTAAGAGTTGTATGGAAAGGAGGGAATTGGAGGATGGGTCAAATGGGTGAGTGGGAAGATGAGTGGCTGTCATAAGAAAACATCATACGGCTTCTTTGTCAAAGAGATTCAAATCAGAATAAGCTTGAGTTGCCAAGTTTTACTCTTTCTCTCACCTGTTACTATATGATCTCTGGTTATCAGAGAACAAGCTATATATTCAATTACCTTTATAATTACACTAGCCCTTCCAGCTGGTCCCCACACAATTATAGAGGAGTTCTCGGGTGAGTTCAGTGAGCTTCCTGCTGTCTTCTTTCTGCCCAGATACAATGAATCCTCCTCATACATTGTCTGAATTCAGCAGTGGGAAGGCCCCATGCCCACTGGCCTCCAGCTGGGGGTGGTGGATGAGGAGGGACGTCCCAGACTGACCAAGATCTTTTTACTGATGGTTGAGCTGAGGAAGTGATCTGGGAATGGTGAGTCAGGAGCCAGTGATCAGCATTTAGAGCTGACATTCAAGGGGAGTAGCCAATGAGAAGAGAAACAAGATCTTCAACACGAGCAGGAGTGAGGCCTGAGCACAAGACTTCCCCCAGGACATACCTATTGTGTTGGTCCTGGTGTCCTTTGTGGAGGCAAAAGCTGTACCTGGGGCACCCGGGTGACTCAGTTGGATAAGCGTCTGACTTCGGCTCAGGCCACAATCTCACGTTTTGTCAGTTGGATCCCCACATTGGGCTCTGTGCTGTCAGTGCAGAGCCTGCTTTGGATCCTCTTCCCCCCTCTTTCTCTGTTTCTCTCTCTCTCTCTCTCTCTCTCTCTCTCTCTCTCTCTCTCTCTCTTTCAAAAATAAAACCTTTAAAAAAGAACAACAGAAAACAAGCTGTACCTCAGCAGAGAGTTGCTTATGGCAGTACTTAGCTAGAGCCTGCCAGGAAATCACGAAGGAGGCACAAGGGCTCTGCCTCTAGTCTCTTTCCTGGGCCTTTTCACCTCAGCACTGGCACTTTATTTTTCTCTCTTCAGAAACTAATTCCCTTCTACCTCCTATTAAAATCTTGAATGACCATGAGAATTAACGTCTTATCCTTCTCTGTTTGGAAAGAGAATCCTCACCACCAACCAATAAAAGCAGAATGAGTTACATACAATTATCAGTACTTCCTCTTTTTTAACCTGTTTTGAAACGCTGAAAAACAGCCTAGGCTAGTATAGGGTGTTACAATTTAGCAAACAAAGTGACATCTTGGTGTGTTCTGTTTTTTCCTGAGTTTCATAATACAGTAATTTTCTGAAGAGAGCATACGGATTGAATAGAAGTTGGTCTTTAATAGAAAGCCAAGATCGACTTTGATTTTTGACTATAAGTATTATCTTTTTTTAAAAAGTACAGTACTTTTTAAAAAATGTTTATTTATTTTTGAGAGAGAGAGAGAGCGTGAGCAGGGGGGGGAGGGGCAGAGAGAGAGGGAGACAGAGAATCCAAGGGGGCTCTAGACTCTAAGCTGTCAGCACAGAATCCAACGTGGGGTAGAACTCACAAACTATGAAATGTGAGATCATGACCTGACCTGAGCTGAAGTTGAAAGTTTAACTGACTAAGCCACCCAAGCACCCCCAAAGTACACTACTTTCAGTGAATTTTTAAACGAGTATAACTGTTATAATTTTAACAGATATTAATAACATTTGGGATGGGTGTTTGTGTGTATGTAAGTGCCAGAGATATATGATTTTGCTGGGTGAAGTCTATGGTTCATGAAATCACTATTCTCAATACCGAGAGCAGTTAAAAAATGTTTTTGTCATTCGGCTGTTATAAGTCCATAGTACAAGTTATTTGAACATAAAGGATGTTGATTCTTAGATAAAATTATCATGTTCTGGCTCTTCCCTTACTTTGAATTTAATTGTAGTAGAAAAATTATTCTATCTTTGAAAATAATTTAACTTTTGTAAGCATGCATGCATGGATAACTCCAAAATGAATAGTGAACTTAAAAAGCTGAAACCTCTTCTGACAGCAGCTTAACTTAATTCTGGAAGAAATTAAGGAAGAGAAACATTAGAAGTATGTCCCCTCTTTTAGATATAGTACAAACTCAAGACAAATATTCTTGACTTGAACCATCTGAGAAAAGATTCTGACTGTCTTTCCATGTGATTTGCATATAACTCACATGCCTACACAAAATATCACAAGCCAGCTGCCTCTGTAGGTTTCCTATTCAGAGGAAAGAAAGCAGACCATTGTCAGAGTGAAGGAGGTGAGGAATGAAGACCAGCAGCTAGGCATGGACTCCACGGTTCGCCTAAGCCCTCACTGAGACAAGGGCCTACCAACTTCATTCCCCAACCCCCATCCTGCCCAGTTCCCCCTACCCTGATGACAGGGACTACTCCAGGTGCTCCGGCCAGGAGGCCTGAAACATACAGCCAGTGTGGATAACCAGGTGGTATTTTGTTTTGCGTTTTTCTGTAAGATGTATATGGATTAAAAGTCTGTGTTTCTGTTTTAAATGTTAGGAGTTTTCATTTTTTGCTTTGAAGTAAAAACAAAATGTCTTTTTTAGGAAAATAACACTTGTTTAGAAAACATAGAAAAGCATAGAAAAATTAGAAAACATAGATAAGCAGGGGTGCCTGGGTGGCTCAGTCAGTTAAGCGTCCGACTCTTGATTTTGGTTCAGGTCATGATCTCATGGTTTGTGAAATCGAGCCCCACATCCAGCTCTGTGCTGACAGCATGGAGCCTGCTTGGGATTCTCTCTCCCTCTCTCTCTGACCCTCCCTGGCTTGCTCGCTCTCTCTCTCTCAAAATAATTAAATAAACATTAAAAAAAATTTAAAAACAGAGAAACATAGATAAGCAAAAAAATTATATATATATATAAAATATCAGTTTATAAACCTATGTCTAGAATATTTCCATTTTGATTTGATTAGATATATATTGTGTGTATATATAATCATTTTTAAAAAAATAAAAATGGTAATATTCCAGACATAGAAATTTGTAAACTGATAATTTTTTACAGAATATATAAGGAACATTCTTCGATATCACTATATAGACATTTATAATCTCATTCATGGGCACATGATATTTTATTAGAAGTAGCATTATTAATTTACCTTCAATTGCTGGACACATGTCGTAAAAGTGTTTCACCATTATTTGCAGTACTATGCTAAAACATACTTGTACGTGCATCTGTTTATATGAACTGTTTACTTCCCCAGGATAAAATTCTAGAAGAATTGTTAACTATACTCTTTTTAAGGTTTTTGATTCATTTAGATAAATTTCCCTAAAGTAAGATTATTATCAATCTACATTCCAACCAACTGAGTGTCATCATGTTCATTTCTATACACTGTCAACAAAACAGAATATTAAAATTCTTAAAAAACTGTTTTCAAAAGAAAATAAAATGAAGACTTGTGGAAAAGAAACATATAACTATAAATGAAGGAAATAAGGATAAGGCAGGAGAAATAATGTTCTTTTTCCCAGACACCTCTAACTCTAATCAGATTCCTTAGTTTTTCTTCCTCTTATTTATTTATTTAGGTCATGTTAGGGACATTGTAGTAGACACTCACCAAACTGATTTCTTTTCTTCCTATGCAAACAGCCAGACTACATTTCCCAGGCTCCCTTGAGGCTAAGCATGATCATGACTTCCGTCTAGCAGAATGTGGGTGGGAATGCTCATATGTTGTGAAGCCTGGCCCCTGATCCTCTCCTCAGTTCTCTTTTTTTGTCTGCTTGATGCAGAGGCCTCTGAAACTTTGGAAGATGGAAACATCCCAGAAAGAAGGAGCCCAGGTCCTTAAATCACTTCATGGAAGACCATTTGTCAAATCCCCATCATACTAAATTGTAACATATGCAGTTAATATGTTTTCTTAACCACCGAGATTATAGAAAAACTGTAAAATTTAGGTAAATGAAAGAAAAAATTACCCAGAGGGGCGCCTGGGTGGCGCAGTCGGTTAAGCGTCCGACTTCAGCCAGGTCACGATCTCGCTGTCCGTGAGTTTGAGCCCCGCGTCGGGCTCTGGGCTGATGGCTCAGAGCCTGGAGCCTGTTTCCGATTCTGTGTCTCCCTCTCTCTCTCTGACCCTCCCCTGTTCATGCTCTGTCTCTCTCTGTCCCAAAAATAAATAAACGTTGAAAAGAAAAAATTACCCAGAATTCTGAAGACCAGAAGTTAACTAATTGTTACAGAAATTAGTCTACTCTGACAAATCCAGGCATGTTGCTGCTTTTAGTCAACCCACATTGGAATTAGTGTTAAAAAAAAAAAATGAGGGCTTAGGAACCCCTGGGTGGTTCAGTTGGTTAAGCGTCCAACTTTGGCTTAGGTCATGATCTTGCGGTCTGTGAGTTGGAGCCCCGCGTTGGGCTCTGTGCTGACAGCTCAGAGCCTGGAGCTTGCTTCAGATTCTGTGTCTCCTTCTCTCTCTGCACCTCCCCAACTCACACTCTGTCTCTCTCTCTCTCTCTCAAAAGTAAATAAACATTAAAAAAAAAAAAAGAGGGCTTGGTATTATTTTCTCTTTCACAACATCATCCTCTGTTTTGAATACCTATTGTGGAAAATAATAAGCTATTATGTATACAGTAATTATATAGAGAAAACTGTGTTTATGTGGAAGGTGTATTTTTCTATACATACATCTCACATTCATATATTCATGCCAAAGGAGTAGAACATTGACATAAGTAAATAACTTAATATCACTTACTTGATTTTGGATGTTGTCAGCCTGTGGTCAGAAATGTACACTTAGGTTTGAGGGAGACAGTTGTTTTTTTTTTATTTTTTTTTCTTAACGTTTATTTATTATTGAGAGACAGAAAGAGACAGAGCATGAGCATGGGAGGGGCAGAGAGAGGAGGAGACACAGAATCTGAAGCAGGCTCCAGGTTCTGAGCTGTCAGCACAGAGCCTGATGCGGGGCTCGAACTCACAAACTGCGAGATCATGACCTGAGCCGAAGTCGGACACTCAACCGACTGAGCCACCCAGGCACCCCGAGGGAAACAGTTTTAACTAATCATTCCATTTGTTCCCCAAATTCCTAGCTCCTGTGAAGTTAGGAAGACCATGTGGCCAATGAAGTGTGAGCAGAAGCCCCAGATATTCCTTCTGGTTGGAAGTAGTGAAAAAAGTACCTGAGATCCTCTTGTCTCTGTTTCTCTGCTGCAGTGACCAACAAGCTTGTGCAGCCACAAGATGGCAGAGCCTCCATCATCCTCAACCGTAAGTGAGACTGCCTCCCCATCAGTAATGCATATGTGGCATAAGCAAGAATTAAACCTTTCTTGTGTTAAACAAGATTTCAGGGGTGCCTGGGTGGCTCAGTCAGTTAAGCATCCTACTCTTGATTTCAGCGCACGTCATGATCTTGCAGTCTGTGGGATCCAGCTCTGCATTGGTCTCTGTGCTAACAGTGCAGAGCCTGCTTGGGATTCTCTCTCCTCTCTCTTTGCCCCTCCCCTGCTCATGCTTGCTCACTGGCTCTCTATCTCTCAAAAATAAATACACTTTATTAAAAAAAACACTGGGATTTCAGATTAATTGGATAACTGCAACATAAACCTATCTTGTCCTAAATACAAGGCTCATACAATTCTCTGTATCTTGCACCCTCCACAGCAGCAGCTCAAAGCCACCGTTCATCATCCTGAGACTGATTACCTGGGATTTGATTTCCTAGCTGTGAGGGAAAACATGAGGTAAAGAATAGGACTTTAGAATAGAGAGACGTTAAGAGTTCCCTTCTTGTGAGTGCAAGAGTGATCTTACCAACACAAACAAGAGGTAGATGTAGTTGTTTTGATTTTTTGAGCCCCAAGTAACCTATGAAATAAATTTAAATTACACTTACTCTATGTGAGAACCGATGATGGTGTAGAGACATACAGTAATGACAAAGAATGAGTGGGATTTCTTGCCCTGCTAGGCAAGTACATGTATCACCTATTTTCCACCCATTAATAATGAAAAGTGATGTATGGCAAGGAGTGGAGAAATTAGTTTACAAAAGAGAGATACAAAATGAAGCACTGTTGCTTTGCTCCTTTAGTATCTAATAGCTTTAAATGAATTTTCCTTAAATCAATGAATGATACTTCTCTATTGTATCTGAATTTTTTATAATGAACTTGCACTATTTTTATAATTAGAAAAATGTATTTCTATTTTGAAAAGAAAAATAATCACTGTTAGTGAATGAAGAATGCGTAATTGTTTCCTCCACTGACCTGTATTCAAGAGCACCTAACACAAACAATGCTTATCAGCTTCTTTAACTGTTTAATTCAAAGCTGAATTCTTTGAGGGCAGATGCAGGATTGGAATTTGAGAAGCAAACACAGTGAGGGGGCACCTCATGGAGGCTCAAATATGTGAGTTGCCTATTGAATGACTGTACCTACACGGTGCATATTTACCTATCATCTCTTTCATTTCTGGGATTATCTGCTTCTGTTTCAAGTAATATTCCAAAGAGCTTTATGGGCTCTGGACTGGCCCGTAAGTTCACACTTAACAGGGTCCAGCGATGCAATAATAGAATTGCCAAAAACAGCATCTGAATTTCTTGTTAAATGGAGTCTCTGTGCACAGACTCCGCTTCACTGGCATCATTACTCTCCCAGAAAAAAACAGGAAACCAATTATAACACCAGTTCCCTATCTTTTTATACTTTTGTATTGCCCAATTACTACATGTAGGTAAGTACATCAGAAATCATCTTGTTATAGCTATAGATAAAATTCTTGTTATCCTGTTACCCATTTTAGCTCCTTTTTCCTTTGCAAGTTATTTGCTGCCATGCCTTAGTCTATGAACAGCTGAAGGTCATTTTCTAAATAAGAAATTCAGCCAATTTATTTCAATTTTCCCATTTTTAAAAAGTTTTGGCTACCAGGAGCATAAGATTTCATTTGTGATAAATTACCAAATTTCAAGTAAGTGGTAAATGAAAATTGCCTGGTATTGTGTAAGGAGGGGTAATTTAAACTCTTTGTGGGAAGCAATTGGTATTTTAAATAAGCCTTCTGTTGACTGTCTAAAACTATTTTAAAGGGTTTCATGCAGTGCTATATCTTTAAATTTACTTTACTATTATAGTCATTTTACTAGCTACAGAACTACAGCCATTTATCTCTGGTTGTCTCTTTCTGACACCCACAGATGTATCCACCCACACACTCACCCACGCAAACCTACACTCTGACTCACATTTAGAACAATTGTCAAAAAATCCCCACTCCTTGTCTAACTAAAATGTTCCTTTCAAACACATGCTACTTGTTTGATCTATTTCCCTGTATCTGTGAGTCAGTTAAGTCTTGTCTGATCTACCCAGCAGATGAGAGCCTACATGTATGTTTTTTTTTTTTTAATATGGATTTGGCAAACCTGATACATATTCAAGCATTTGAGATCATAAAAGCCTGGTGAGCAGTTTTTTACTCCCAACAGTTTTGACATCAAATCTGTGGGTTTTTTCCTAACACCAACCAATTTTCCAACTCTCCAAACACCAACGGTGTGTCCTACAATGCAATTCTGACACTAACTACCAGAGTTAGCACAGACCCAACAGGTTAAGAGCTCATTCCCACAAGACTGCCCTACTTTAGACACCAATCACACATCCCAGGCCAACCATATTTCTGAGCGATAGGCTATAAATTAGGTGTTCCCATGACCCCTTTCTAAGGTTCCATTAATTTTGTTAGAATGGCCCACAAATGTCAGAAGCAGTTTACTTGCTATTACTGGTTTATTACAAAGGATACAATTCAGGAACAGCCAAAAGGAAGAGATACGTTGGGCAAGATACAAGGTGGGATTGGGAGGGCAAAGAGCTTCCATGCCATCTCTGGGCATATCACCCTCCCAATACCTTGATATGTTTATCTGCCACGAAGCTCTCTGAATCTCATCATTTAGTGGTTTTGATGGAGATTGCCCTACATAGGCATGGTTGTGACTAAGTCTATCTCCAGCTTCTCTCCCCTCCCTGGAGGTCAGCGGGGTGGGGCTGAAAGTTCTAGCTCACTAACAAGGTTGGCTCCTCTGGCAAGCCCACATGCTAAAGCCACATAGGGGCCCACCAGAGTCATCTCATTAGCATATACAACTCAGGTGTGATTGAAAGGATATTCTTAAGAGGGGTGCTCCTGGCACCTGTTTCAGGAAATTCTAAGAGTAGAAGCTCTATGTCAAGAACCACAAAGACCAAATATACATTTATCACATTTGGTAACATTTACTATAAATTAATTCTTATCCAAATGCTGGCAATTATTTCTAATTTAAAATATTATTCTAGAACTGGCAACAAGTCCATGGCTATCATTTCGGTTAGCCTGAAGAATGAGAATAGCTCCAGTTTAATATCACATGCATCTACCTGGACTATTGAGCACTTTCATGAGGGAAGGAAGAAAGGATGTACTTCATTTCATTAAATGACAGCAGAGCATCATTTCACTCATATATCTCTTTTATCCAGTGTCATCTAGTATCTGAATCACAGCTGGGATCCAGATAGAAAGGATAAGACTGAAATCTCCAAGTAAATGCACTAAAGCTTTTTTTTTGGGGGGGGGGGGTACATTGCTCATAGGAGTGACCCGTGGACATATACTCTATGCCCATTTAATTTAATTTTACATAGATTATTAACAAGTTTGTTTATGTGACTTACCAACCAGTCAGCCAATTAGGAGCATCAAATTAAAACAACAAATTTGAAAGAGAGGCTGCTAAAGATAGGTGGAATTCTGTCAGTCTGAAATGACAGCTGACAATCTCAAAGCAGACAGCAAGAAATTTGTGAGAAATAAATTAAAAGTCTGAGGACATTCAGTGTAGGAATGAACCATTCAGTACATTCCAGGACTACCTGAGGGTATCATTGCTTTATAGTATAGAGAATTGAGTTTTATAATTCTGATAATGAATCTTCAGTAGAAAACTCAGTTTGGCTCTGTTTGGGAGGTTAGAAATATGTAACCCACTTATTTATGTAGAAATAGTTTCAGGGGTGCCTGAGTGGCAAGTCATTTGGTTGACTTGATTTCTGCTCAGGTCATGATCTCACAGTCTTGAGATTAAGCCCCACGTAGGGCTCCATGCTAGCCTGCTTGGGATTCTCTTTCTCCCTCTGCCCCTCTTCTTCCTTCTCTTCTCTCTCTCTCTCTAAAAAAAAAAAAAAAAAAAAAAAGAAGGAAGGAAGAAAAGAAAAAAATAAAGAAAAAGTTTCAAGTAAATTTTTATTATTATTTAATTTATTTTTTTTAAGTTTATTTATTTATTTTTGAGACAGAGAGAGCACAAGTGGGGGAGGGGTAGAGAGAGAGGGAGACACAGAATCCAAAGCAGGCTCCAGGCTCTGAGCTGTCAGTGCAGAACCCAATGTGGTGCTTGAACCCACAAACAGTGAGATCATGACCTGAGCCAATGTCGGGTGCTTAACCGAATGAGCCACCCCACCCAGGTGCCCTTCAAGTAAATTTTTAAAAATAACAAAGTAGTATGTATTCATTTTATTTAAAACTTCATTCTTTATAAAAGAGCATAGAGAAGTAAAAACTTTTCGTTTAACTGCCCCTACCCCTTCAATCATACTTCACAGATGTCCTTCCATTTTCTATAGTTAATTTTTTTTTTTTTTTACATTTTGGTACTTAATGGGGGAAACCCCAGAAATCTAGGAAATTCATTTATCTAGAGAACCCATTTTCTCGTGATCTTGGCTAAAGGTAGCAGGGCTATATCTATAACCACAGTCCCCATACACTAATCTGGTTAGGATGTTTTCTTACAGAAAAAGATAATACCAGCCCTAAATATGGAGATCAAAGATGGTATTATCTCTCCTTGATACTAGCCTCTGTATTCACATCTCTTTATAACCACTGTTCTAACTACTTCTCATTGGTTTTTTGGATATAAGACAAAATTCTTCAAGAGTACCACTGTTTATTTCAAAGATGAGTTCAATCATTGATGCCTGTGTGGCTCAATGTCCTTTTTAAATTATGCCAACAAGTGCTCACTTCACCAGCACAAATACTAAAATTGGAACACTATAGAGATTAGCATGGCCCCTGCACATGGTTTAGCAGGAGGGGCTAGCCTCTTGGCCTGACTACTTCCTGTCTGCACCAGATAGAAAAAGCACCAAACTTCCACTGCTACCATCATATCATCTGCAGAGGTAGCCTCTAACAGGAGCTGACTTCCCATAGGCCCCAAATCAGTCTCAGTCATGGGCTCTAGGGTCGCAAGGGAAGGCCTGATAAATCTAAGCAGGAACCTGATGTGTGCCAAAAATATCTGTTAGAATAAAAACAACGATTTCTTATTTGCTTGTTTTTTAAAACAACAGACAACGTTAAAGTACAGAATTTCAATATATGCTTATACCATTTGAGGTCAAAGTTTGCTCAGCAAGAAACAAATTTCCATTTGTAACCACTCTTTTCTTATGAATTCTATGTAGATTGCAATTGAGGCATATCTATAGGAAACTTAAAACTTTCACAAGTAGCACATGAATTTTTGATGCATTCAAAATACAGATTGGTGAGGTTATCAAAATAGAATCATATTTCAAAATAAGAAATACTGTGAGTCAGGACAGCCCTACCAATTATAGCAAACTTGTTTCTGAAAGACTTAGTGCCTGGGTCAGCACGATGCAACGTTTTATCAAAATGGTGTCATTAGGAATGGGTGGCAGTATTTTAACCCTTTCTCCCAAGAGTTCCAAAATGCTTTTTTAGCATGTTTATAAATATTTGCTTTTGTGCGATTTCAGGAGAAGCTTTCCATACAAACATTTGGCTTTCAATGAGTCATCCCCAGTCTGGTTCACATCCAGAAGCTTCCTGCTTGGCTATCAGTGAATATTGGGCTCAATAACTGCCTTATTTTTATAACTTGCTTCAATGAAGATCAGAAAGGTGGTGGACTGAGAAAGACATACTGAGATAAATATAAGAACACTCTTGTTTCCTTAAGAGAGTTTGACAACTATGTGCCAATACCCTAACTACCATTTAAACTGAGCTTAATGCTGGGATTGTGATGGATTTGGTTTTGACCTTTTAAAAAACATCCAGATGATGTTGTTACTTTTTTTAGTCATCATGTATATTTGCTAGCTAAAGACACCCCAGAATTCAGAATTACAATATGCAATTTTACTTTTACTGTTATTGGATCTGAAAACCATCAACTGAAAGCAACAGTAAGAGTAAATTACTTTTCCCCAAATTGAAATTGAAAAGAATGAGGGTCCTTAGTTAAGAATTTAAATAAATATTTCTTCAGCTAGAATTACAAAACCTTTAAGTAAACAAGAAAGCAACAGTGATGAAGCATATGAATTAGCAATAATCTTTCTGTATTTTCATTCCTAAAGGGAAAATTTGGGGGGTTGAAATGGCACAGTATGTATCTTGGGGGTAAAATGTCAATATGATAAAAATACTAAAATTTCCAGGCATAATAATGTGAATTACAGATTTTTAAGAAAAGAAATCAGTACCTTGCAAATTATACAGTAGGTAGAATATATTATTTATTCCTCTTTATTGGATTAGAATAAGGGTTGCAAATTCATGGTCCTTTTATCTTGAATTGCACTCATGTTCCTAGTCTTACTTTGTTTGCATAGTATATATTTTTTAAATGTTTATTTATTCTGAGAGAGAGAGAGGGCATGAGTGGAGGAGGAGCAGAGAGAGAAAGAGAGAGAGAGAGAGAGAGAGAGAGAGAATCCCAAGCAAGCTCTGAGCTGCCATTCATAGAGCCTGATGTAGAGCTCAATCTCACAAACCATGGGAGCATACTCTGAGCCAAAATCAAGAATCAGACGTCTAACCGACTGAGCCACCCAGGCACCCCTGCATGTTACATATTAAATGCTTAGGAATAGTCTCTGTTCTCTCTTACCTCCTAAAAACTCTCTCCCCATTTTTCTTGAAATGTGTATTTCTCTGTCTACATTTTATTTTTCCAAATTTTTATATGGACTTGGATATAAAAGCTCCATCACTTTTTCTTCACTTCTTTCATACATTGGTGAATGACAACTTTCACTTAGCCTTCAAGTGGAAAAGGCAATGAAGAGTGGTGAAGACTGTGATGAAATAGGAAAGCACATGCCCATTTAATATGAGGGTACACTGCTAAGCACCAGTAAATATGTCAATAGCCATATATTCCAAATTTTCAAGAGAAAGCCTGAAAATATTTAAATATTTTATGATTCAATGCTTTAAAAACAAGAAATGCCATTTTAAGAGGCCAAAAACACCAACAATTACCACTGGAAAATGTGAGAGATTAAATATATGTACTTCAGTTCACATTAGGAGAGGAGAGAGAGCAAAAGTACTGAGAACCCTGGAGTGGTGTCCCTCACAGGCTGCCTTCCACCTCTCAGTCCACCACCAGTGCATACATTGTTCTGTGGGACATTTAGTGCCATCAGTCATCCCTGATCCACTTATAGAAACCTTTCCCTAATTTGCTCCAGAGTGAACATTCCACACTTGAATTCGTACTTGCTGGGAGAGATGGAAAAATCAATCTTAGGGCAATTATAACAATAACAGTAATGAACTTATGTTGAGAGGCACTATATAATCTTTCATTTAACAAATATCTACTGAATGCCTGCTATATGCTAGAACTATGTTTTTGTGATGTGTTAGACACTTTGTAGGCATTGGAAATAAATCAGTTTTTTAACAAAGAAAAAAATGCCTGTACTTATGGAAATTAGATTCATTGGGGAGACAGATAATAAATAAGATGAATAAGTATATTAAGTATAATGAATTAAGTATATTAAGTTATACTTAATAAAGTACTATTAGTGGATGGTGATAAATGCTATGGAGAAAACTAAAGTAAGAAAGAATAATTTCTCTGGTTCTCCAGTGTATAATTGGAATAGAATACATGGTAACTGGCAGAACCTCCACATTGATTTCCTTTCCTTTTTTTAATGTTTATTCTTTTTTTTTCCTTTAAAAAATTTTTTAATGTTTATTTTTGAGGGACAAAGCATGAGCAGGGGAGGGGCAGAGAGAGAGGGAGACAGAATCGGAAGCAACCTCCAGGATTTGAGCTGCTAGCACAGAACCCAATGTGGGGCTCGAACTCATGAACCATGAGATAATGACCTGAGCCAAAGTCAGACATTTAACTGACTGAGCCAGCCAGGCACCCCATGATTTCTTGCACTGTGGGATAAAAGTTGTATTAGTGGGGAAGACAAAGTGAAATATCTGAAACTGATTTGCACCTTCACATGATAGTAACTAAAAACAATATCATGTCCTGAGGGAATGGCAGAGTTTTATGCTACCGTTTAAGACCTAAAGAATACTGGCCCTCATTTATCCCCATTTAATTCACCAGTCTGGCCCTTAAAAAATGTCTGATCCTAAGGAATAATAAAGTCAGCCATACAGTTGCCCTGATTGCAGTTGCTATGCCAGATGTAATCTCTGCTGGAACAGAGGTTCCAGCCTCTGGTACCTTGCATTGATTAGCAAATACATTCATTTCTATTGCTATCAAGGAATGGGAACAGAAATATATGAATGACAGAGACATTTACACTCCTGACAAGGGTTAAATCTTTCACCCTCTGTCATAATATAACCCAAGGAACCTGGACTGCCTGGGCATTCTGCATATCACTATGATCCACTATACTGAAGGTACCATGTGTGGTGGTTTTAAATATGCCCACAAATTCTTTGATATTTCTTCCTTCAAGAGAGCTTAATGCCTGTTCCCTTGAGTGTGGGCTGGCATTAGTGACTTAATTCTAACAAATAAAATATTGCAGATGTGATAGTATGTGTCTTCTAAGACATTACAGCTTTATTCCTTGTTCTCTCTTGGATCACTTACTGTGAAGGAGGTCAGGTACCATACGATAAGGACACTGAAGCATCCCTTTCAGAGAGATTCATGTGGAAAGGATCTAGGCTTTCTGTCAAAAGCCATGTGAATGAGCCATGTCAGAAGCAGATCCTCCAGCCCCAGTCAAGCCTTCAGATGACTGCAGCCCTGGACAGCATCTTGCCTATAACTTCATGAGAGACCTTAAGCTATACTTCCTGGCAGATCTATGCTGTAAGAGGTATCTGTGATGGGAAAAGACATTTTATAGAATTTACAGCAAGCCCTAGTAAGAGAATCACTATGTATACTTTAGAGTTCTGGAACAATGTTATACCATCTACAGCAGACATCATTAAAAGTATGGTTTCTGATGTGCTACTAGGCCCTGGTATAGACAGAACACCTGATCTTGGGACATACAGTGGCTATGCAGCCAGAACTCTTCATTACAAGGTGTGTTCTGTCAGATCCACTAAGTCATAAGGTCATGTGAGCCCAATAGAAGTCCATAGTGAGATGGAAATTGTACATTTAGGGTTAGTCATGAGCAGGGCCAGAGGTCAAGTTAGCTGCATATGTAGGTGGCTTAGACTTCTGGTTCATTCACCTCTATGGCACCATTGCCTCTCTCTCAGGTTACACTCATGTAGTTTTTTTGGGAGATGGGGAATGGTAGAAAGGAGGACAGGCAAGTCCCTATGATCACTTCATGGAAAAGAAAAAAACCTGTTTTGATATACAGATAGATCAGCTTGGTATATGGTGAAGCAAGAAATGAGCCACTATATTATAATCCTCATTCAAAGATGGCCCTAGAAGGTAGCAGTAATTGGAAGAGCTTTAGTGGTACACCTGGTCATCTATATTATATGGAAAGAAAAGTAGCCTAAAATATAAGATTCATGTGATGAATAGTGTATCTGCTTAGTCAGGGGTTTGGAAGAAAGATTCAAAAATTGGGAACAAGCAGGTCTAGAGAAGAAGCATGTGGATAGATCTACAGGAGTTCATTCTTCCAGCTGTTGGAAGTATTGCAGGACTCCTATCCAGAATATATTAAAAACCTTTCACATCTCAATTATAAGGAATGAAACAATCCAATTTTAAAATGGGCAAAAGATTTGAACAGACACTTTATCAAAGAGGATATATGGATGACAAATAAGCACATGAAAATATGTTCAAAATCATTAGTCATAAGGAAATGAAACACTATTCCACAGGAGAATAGCTGAAATTAAAAAGACTGAACACACTGTACACTTAAAATTAATACAATGTTATATATCAATTATATCTCAATTAAATTTTTTTTCAAAAGAAGACTGAACATACCAAGTACTGGTGAAGATAAAGAGTAACTGGAACTCTTTCACCTCTGGTGAGAATGTAAAATATTGAGGGGCGCCTGGGTGGCGCAGTCGGTTAAGCTTCCGACTTCAGCCAGGTCACGATCTCGCAGTCTGTGAGTTCGAGCCACGCGTCGGGCTCTGGGCTGATGGCTCAGAGCCTGGAGCCTGTTTCCGATCCTGTGTCTCCCTCTCTCTCTGCCCCTCCCCCGTTCATGCTCTGTCTCTCTCTCTGTCCCAAAAATAAATAAACGTTGAGAATGTAAAATATTGAAAAACAATTTGGCGGTTTCTTTAAAAGTTAAATGTACACTTACTATATATGATCCATCTATTTTGCCTCTATTTATTTACCCAAGAGAAGAGGAAGCATTTGTTTACATAAAGACACATATGCACATATATGCTTACATAAAGACCCACATATATTATGTGTTCACAGATGCTTTAATTGTATAATGCAAAACTGCAAACAACCCAAATATCCATCAACAGGTAAACAAATTTTGGTAGATCAATACAATGGAATACTACTCAGCAGTGAAAATAAATGAACTCTAGAGTCACACAACAACATGTATGAATCCAAACTAATTACACTGAGTGAAAGTAGCCAGATCAAAAAAGACTGTGCTGTAATGATTCTATTTATCCAATATTCTAGAAAATATAAATTAATCTATAGTAACAGAAAGAGATTAGTGGTTGCCTGGTGATAGTGTGGTGGGTTGGAGGGAAAGAGGAGGAATCACAGAAGGGCTTAAGAAATCTTTCAGGAATGACCAAATTGTACATTTTAAATATGTGCAATTTATTGTATGTCATTATATTAACTTTTAAAAGAAAAAAGATTTAATCTCATGCCAATGGTGTCAAGTACCTGATCCTTGGGATCAAAGACCATAATCTGGAAATGCTTTTCCCATTAACACTCAAGGAAGTGACCCGAGGCAAGCCAGGGAGCTTAGATTATCTTTAGGTCAGGTCAGTGTGGAAGCCTATTGGGAGTTGTAAGTCAGGAGATAGGTGGTATTCACTCATTCATCCCAAGAAAGTGTATGTCCAGGTAAATGGAACTTCTTAAGTCTGAGACCATCCAGAAGCATGTGAGGATGGGATGAGCTATGAATGTGGAAAGGTCAGACCCAGGTTAGGCAGAACTGGGTTTGGGCACTGAAGTAGAGCTACATTGATCCAGGAGGTGTCTCTGAGGTGTCTCCAGATTCTGACCCTTTGATATCCAAGCTTGAGTCACTTAGCAAGGGTTGTGGGCAGGAGCAGACTCCCTAACAAGAGGTGGGGTTGGGTAGATGCCCCCAAATGTGTCTGTACAGTGAGCCAAAGAATGAAAGGAAGCATGTAGGAAAATGATCAATGTGAAGAATACCAAAGAGGGGCACCTGGGTGGCTCAGTTGGTTGAGTGTCTGACTGGCTCAGGTCACGATCTTGCACCTTGTGAGTTCGAGCCCCATGTCAGGCTCTGTGCTGACAGCTCAGAGCCTGGAGCCTGCTTCGGATTCTGTTTCCCTCTCTCTCTCTGCCCACCCCCCCCCCCCATCTCTCTCTCTTTCTGAAAAGTAAATAAACATTAAATTAAAAAAAAAATTAAAAATAACACTGAAGAAACTACCTGGCCCAGAGTGAAAAGTCTATAGTACATAAGAGAGAAAAATAATGTACCAGGGAACACTTTGGTGAGAGGGACAGTGGACACAAACTGGAATCTGAGGGCCTCTTAAAACCTAGTCTAAATAAGTGGAGCTCAGTGGGTACCAGACAGGAATTAGCACAGATAGGGAGTAAAGTCTACTCTTCAGTGTAGTGAGGGGTATAGTCATATCAGAGGATGGATGGGAATCCTTTCTTGTATGAACCCAGCAAGGATAGAAGGACTAATAGCCAATCAGAAGAATATATTCAAAACAAGGCCACTGTTTGACAAAATGCCAGGGGGAGGAGCCAGTCCTTGCTCACCAGTAGGGACACAGAGACCATAGAAGAATGAAAGTCTTCTATGGGATTTTGACCAAGAGCCAAGGAGAAGAAGATATCCAGGTCAGAGCAGAAACTGATTTTTATGGGGTGCTGATGGGAGATGTTCAGGTGGGGCCAAGCTAAAAGGCCTAAAAGCCATTGATTACAGCCAATTTTAAAGTTGGTCAGAGAGAGATGAGAAATTTACCAACAGATCTCTCAAGGACACAGGCTACTTTTGAGATTGCCAAGGAACTCTGACTCTGCCCATTATGTCATATTCCTACAGTCATGGATTAATACCAGATTACTGAGGGCCTTGGCAGCAAAGCAAAGGAGTTTAGACATGGAATAATGGGCACTAGGAACCACAGCAAGCTTTTAAGCAAGAGTACAACAAATGAAAAAAAAATCAATCTGGCAAACTGGGTAGAGAAAGAGAGAGCTTGTTAAGGAAGTCCAGTTTAAAAGCTATTACAGCAACTCAGGACTTATATGGTGAGGGAAGCAGCTGTGAGAAAAGGAGTTGCTGTCAGAGAGGTGGGAGATGAAGCCAGATTGCAGGTGATGAGCTGGTTGACTGTATGTGGTAGATGGTAACAAAAGCCATAACTATAGATGGATAGCTATGTAGTAACACAAATATAGTAAAGTGTTAGCTGAAAAAATAGGTGGTGGCATGCAGTCTTCATGGTACAGTGCTTTTAAATTTTTTGCATGTTTGAAAATTTACACAATAAAATGGCAAGAAAAAATGGCCAAAAACTAATCCCCTTCTTCTATCTGTGCCCTCGTAATACGATTTTACAGATTTTCCCATCAAACAGTGGACTCTTTTCTACCCTGTGAATCTGAGTCGGCCACGCAACTTGATTTGGCCTGCGGGACATTAGCAAATGTGATAATGCACAGGCTTGAACATTTGAGCATTGGGGTTTACCATTTTTCTGATCTATGGAACCTTGCAACTGCTATCATATAGATGATCTTGGACTAGCTTGTTGGATGATAGGCACATGACCTTGTTACTCTCATCACTCTAAAGCCGACAGCCAGCCAACCACTAGACATGTTTGTGGGACCATTGATGGCCAGCTGATCACAGACACATCAATGAGTCCTGCTGAGAGAACTTCCCAGCTAAGCCCATCCCAAATTGGCAACCCACAGAATTGTGAACAAATAATTGATTACCATTTTAAGCCACTAAGTTTTAAGAAAATTTCTATGCAGCAAAAACCAACTGATACATTCTTTTTTGGTATCCCTTTGACTCTATTCCAAGGGAACTCCATATTGAGCCCTGCCTGTCTCTACTTGGCTCTGCAAAGTTTCAGGGAGAGGCCAGTGGTATCTAGGGGTTAGAGGGAGGATGACATAGTATGGGGACAATGTGACATGAGAGGATGCCATGGGGTGGAGCCAGTGTGACATTAGGGCAAGAGTCAATGTGACATGGGGGAAGACTCAGCTTGTTAGGTGAGAGGGATCTGTAGCTCAGAGAGGAGGGAGTTTATTTGAAAGTTGAGAGCTAGTGAATGTCACACAGAGAGGTGAAGATCAGCCACACTAAGGACAGGTAAGTAAATGTAAGGGAACCAGGGAGCTGAAGTATTATGGGAGACAGTGGAATAAGGCAGACACAACTGGCCAGTTGAGATTTCTCTTTGCTAATAAAGTATAGCAAAGCTCTTGGTTTATAGGCCATCCCTCAGTGGTCAGGCATTTCACCTTGGAGAAATTTCACATGCTACAATGGGAGGACAGACACTCTAGAGAGATAGGATCTGGCCTGGCTATCTTTCCTCCCTTTGGTGGCATACTACCTTGGTTGAGCGAACTTTGCTCCCTTGGATGTCCCTACACCTCTTTGATATTTCTCCCTTTGCAAAGCTTCCAGGAGACCAGGTTTGTTGTAGTTCACTCCCTTCCCAGATCTTCTTACTGCAAGAGAGCATGGAGATCACAGATATGAACCGCCTCTTTCTAGTCTTCAGCATTCTGACAGTGACTGGTGAGTGCAGGTTTCTATTTTGGCTTAAATTTTGAAAAGGTCATATTGGAGGAAAGTGTAGGAAATGGGTCTAGATAAGGTGGGTAGAGAGTACATTACTTAGATAAGAATTTAGGAACCCAGTGATTAGAAGTTTCCTAGAACACTCAGAGATATCTAGAGCCCACTGATTTTCCTCTGGCTCCATGGGTGCATGAGAAGATTCAGACTGAGATAATAAGACTTGACACAAAGGATGGTGGGTCTTGGCAAAAGAATGTGATTTTGCTATATAGCTAGGAAGAAAGCTTGAAGAAAATAGAGAGGTATCAAGAAGAAGGAAGGAAGGAGAAGAGGAGTGAATAAGGAGTATATAAATTCAGAGGAAAGCCTAAGGGAAAATTAGCAGAAGGACCCTGAATGGTCCAATAACACCTCCTATATCAGTAACACATTGACCATTTCAAAGCACTTCCACATAAAATATTCCAAACTTCTATCCTCTGGAATGTCTGCACCTGTCTCTAAAATTCTGCTCTCCTTTCCCTTATCTGACAGTGGTAACAACAATAATTGTAATACCAACACCAACACAAGTAAAATTAGCCCAGCAGTTCAACCAGATGAGCATAGAAACTGCACCAACCTTTCTGGTTTTCCTGAACTCAGAATATGAGCCTTGTTTGGGGACCCTGATCCACAAACAGTGGGTTCTCACTGCAGCCCACTGCTTCTTACCGTGAGTAATGGAGTCCTAGAGGGAAAAGTGGTCCCCCTTAGTCACTGAGATTGTTAAAGGGGTACTGAGGCTCAGCCCTGAAGAGACTTGCCCAGGGGCTCTCAAGCCTGAGAAGTTATTGGAAGGAGGCAGGAAGTAGATGTAGGTGGTTATGAGTTCGATTTTTGGGTGGGATGATGTAGACTGAGGGATCTGGGGAAGCTGAGGACTAGGGGATGAATCCATTGGGATAAAAAGCCTATATACAATGTGGTACAGATCAAAGAATTATAGAACTGCAGTAGCGATTGCTCATTTGCCAGACAAGGAGATGGAGGTCTTGCCAAGTTATGGAAGGAACTCATGCAAAGTCACAAAGCAAGTTGGGGTAGAAAAGATACAAGTTGAACAATAGGAAAATATCTCCTTCTTCTACTAATCCTTCATGGCCTTTTCCAGATTTCTTGAGATAAACGTTGCGGCTTCAAAAGAGAATTTTCAAAACAAGATGGGGAACTTAAGACCCACATTTATTGTCCAACACCCAGATTTTACCCGGGATTCTGCTGAGCATGACCTCATGCTCATCAAGCTGAATCATCCCGTAGAGCTCAAGGATCAGGTCAAGCTGGTGGTTCTACCCAACACCACGAATGACAGAAGAGGGGAAAAGTGCACTGTCTCTGGCTGGGGCTGGGAATGGAGGAATTTCAGTGAGTAACCCTCCCAAGACAGACCCTTAGTGCTCCTTGCATACCCACACAAAGAGGATTATCATATAACTATTATTATAGATTATGAGAACTGGAAGAGCCCTGAGAACTTATAATATCTCAACCTCTAGTTTTATTCATTTGGAAATTGAGGCCCCAATTGGTAACGTAGCTGTTAAAGGAATCCAGTGTTCTTGCTTCATCACCCAGGTGAGGGTGAATGGGTGTCTGGGTGAGGAAGAGACTGGCAGGTAATCCTACTGGTGATGCTGAGTGTGGCTCATTCATTAGTAACTTATAGACAAGCATTCACAAATAAAAGCATGTACACACAAGCCCAAGGCATGCAGTTTTGCAACACTGGGACCAGACTTGGTTTATTCATTTCATTATTTTTTCTTCCTCTCTGGTTCCTTTTCATGTTGGCTTTTTCTGAATGATGATTCACTGAATGATGGAGAGATTAATAACAGAAAAGAGGGAGGGAAGGGGAGAAGAAAGAAAGATGAATATGTGAAGGATCAAAGAGAAACAAAGCCTCTTCTGTCTCTCTCCCTCTGTGTTTGTGTGTGCACGTGTGTGCACACTCATGTGCTCAGACCCAGAACCTGATATCCAGATAAACCAGACTGTCTTTTGGTTTTCTAATGATGACTGCCAAGAGTCCCTTGTAAGACAAATTCCTATTAAAATCACAGAAAACATGTTCTGTGCAGGATCATCTCTGGAGAACACACACTCATGTAAGGTAACTCTTTTCTCTCTGCCCATTTGAGTTTGGGGCTGTTTTGGGGTCCACATATTTCCCTCAACCATTCCAATCTCCTGTCTCTACATTCAAGAAGAGATCAATGTATATGGGATCCAGGAAGGACTGTGTCCTTCCAATAATGAATGAACTTAGATGCTAGGGTGGAAACATCTCAGAGTGTTCTTATTTCTTTATGGCTAACTCTGATGTGGCCTAGAAGTAGTTGGGTGGGCCCAAGATGTCCACCAGACATTTCTCCCTGTCCTTATCCCCTAAGTCTTTCTATTCTGGGCCCCTCAGGGACTTGGCACTAGGTCATCTTTGTTTTGGCTATCCTGTCTGACCCATCTGTCCTTTTTCTAACAGGAATTAGATGCTGTCCCAATCCTGTGCCAAAATCAGCTCCATGGGATCCTATCTTGGTCAGCAGGGTGTATTTTGAAAGGTGATATTGGCTACTACACCAAGGTTTCCTGCTATACAGACTGGATCCACAAAGTTATCCACAGCAACTGAGCTCTCTCTGTTCCCTCTCCCAGTGGCCTCAGAACTGGGTCTACCATTCTTGACCCTCTTTTCCCTTTAGCCTGAGAACAAGATGGGAATAGAGCCTTTAGCTATAAGAAATGTTCTGTTCCTTCTATTATTTTGACTTCTCTTATCCTTTTTCAGTCCTAGCCTGATCACCAAAGGATTTGAGCTGGATAACGTTCTCCTAAATAAGCTACCTTCTCACCACTCTTTTCCTCTCCTCCAACTTCCTACTCACCTGCAATGGTTTCCGCAGACTTTTATGGAGAAGTTCTTCTCCAGCCCCTGCCATCCAGAGGACATATGATTCCCAGAAATGTGACAGTGAGATGTGGCAGCTTTAGGGTGTCTCCTTTGTTTCACACCACTTAGTGCTGAGTCAGGCCTCTGTGTCAGGCCTGTGTCCTCTCATCATACCCATCATACCTAATAAGGCTCAGTAAATATTGCAATGTTAAGTAGGCTGCTGGCAAATAATTGTTAGAAATAGAGGTTAGAATTTTATGCTAACAAGAGCTATAAGGGTTTCAGAAAGGGTTAGGAGTTGAAGCAGAAGTAGGTACAGAGAGGAATTAAATGGGTCAGATCTCCTGACAGATCTTTCCTAATGCTAAGCACAGAAAAATAAGGTAAATGGCTAGAAAGAGAATGCTAGAAGGATAATAAGGAAATGCTGAAATCTAGGTGAGTATAACTGTGTTTGTGTGTGTTTGCGAGTATGCACATGTACATTTGTGTGTATAGATTAGTGGGAGTGTGGCAAATAATGATCTCACTGAACCAACCAAAATCTATCGTATACCAGTTCAGCTGATTTTCTCCAAATCCTGCATTCACCTGTTCTTATCCGACCTTTATCAATTATCAGATTTTTAAAAACCATTGATACAGGTCCTAATAACATTTTATTTTGAAATTGTTTAGGATAAAAAATTGTAAAAATATTACAAGAGAGTTTCTGTGTACCCAATCTTGCCCCAGTGGTAATATTTTCTATAACCATAATAAAATGCCAAAACCAGGAAATTCACATTGGTACAATGCTGTTCAATCAAATTCAGATTTTATTTGGATTTCACCAGTCTTTCTTTACATACACTCGTTTTGAATGGTGAAATTTGAAATCTTACTGCATGCATAGATTTCGTAACGATTGCCACAAACAGGATCCAAAACTATTCTATCACCCAATCACCAGAAAGAAACTTCTTTGTGTTACACTTTAATATACTTCTCCTGGGACATCTGGGTGGCTCAGTTGGTTAAGCATCCAACTTCGGCTCAGGTCATGATCTTGCACTCCGTGAGTTTGAGCCCCATGTCTGGCTTTGTGCTGACAGCTCAGAACCTGGAGCCTGTTTCAGATTCTGTGTCTCCCTCTCTCTCTGCCCCTCCCCCGGTTGTGCTGTGTGTCTCTCTCTCCCTCTTTCTCTTTCTCAAAAATAAATAAACATTAAAAAATATTTTTTTAAATAATAATCACACCTTCTCCTGACCCTAACCCTTGCAACCACTGATCTAGTCTCCATCACTATAATTTTGTCACTTCCAGAATGTTCTGTAGCATGCAATCTGTATAATTCCACTGATCTTTTTTTCCATTCATGATGTTCCAAGAATCCTTTCATTGCCATTTCCTTTCTATCTGAATAGTTTTTCAGCCATTCTTTTAAAGCAAGTCTGCTGAAGATACAGCCTCTCAGTGTTTCTTCACCTTCTTTCTTGAAGGATATATTTTACGGGATAAAAAATTCTGGGTTGACAATGTCTTTCTTTCAGAACTTGGAAAATGTTTGCCTCTTCCTTCTGTTCTTCAAGGAGGGGAAATCTGCTATCATTTGATTCATTGTTCCCCAGTTGGGAATGCGTTGTTTCTCTCTGGCTCTGGCTGCTTTCAAAAGTTTTTCTTTGTTTTTCCTTTTCAGAGATTTGATTATGACATGTCTGTGTGTGAATCTTTAAAAGTTTATTCTGTTTGGGGTACATTCAGTTTCTTGAATCTGTAGGTTTATGTCCTTCGCCAAGTTTGAGAAATTTGAGCCATTATTTCTTCAAATATTTTTCAGCTCAGTGTTCTTTTTCTTCTCCTGAAACTTTGATAACATGAATGTTAAATCTTCTGTTACTATCCCACAGGTCCCTGGGGATCCATTCATTTTTAAAATATCTCTTTTCCATCTGTTGTTCATATTGATCATTTCTATTGCTCTATCTTCAAGTTCACTGACTCTTCTGGTTTGCCAATTTTGCTATTGAACTCATTATTTTAATTATGTTTTAATTTTCTATATTTATGATACTTTCACATCTTAGGAGTCTTGCTGGATAGGAAAAGACTGCCCTCCCAGAGCTAACTAATTCCTGGAGGTAGTGACTCCATCTACCACATTCTTTTTATATGCAAACCAACCAATCCAGGTCTGTACCTCAACCACTTCCTTTAACATTCATACACTAAGCCAATGTTTCCCCTGCTCTAAATCACCCTGGGTCCAGGTACTGAACAACTAGAGATCACCATGATAGCTCAGAGTCTGCTAAAATTATTCCAACTATTTGATCCTAAACCTGTTTCTACTTGACTACCCTGCCTCACCCATTCCTTCTTTCAGAAACCACAATAAAGACTTGTATACTTCCCTCTTGCTCCTCCTGCCTCCTCACTGACCCTAGTACTTCCTCATGTAGCCTTACATGGCTGGGCATGCTTCTTAATAAACTCTTCTTTTTTTAAAAAAAAATTAAGGTTTATTTATTTTTGAGAGAGAGAGCACGTGGGCAGGGGAGTGGCAGAGAGAGAGGGAGATACAGAATCCAAAGCAAGCTTCAGGCTCTGAGCTGTCAGCACAGAGACTGACATGGGGC